>NC_083350.1:116104523-116729523 GCF_030254825.1 Meriones unguiculatus
ATAACAGACAAGGGTATCAAATAAAAACATTATAATTCCCCAGTGACCGAAAGTTCTGGTGCTCATGTTGAAGCACTAATTGCAGATCCACCCTCCCAAGATTTTAATACTCTCCTTTCTTTTATTGTTAGTGACATTTTCACTGATTTTTCCCATCCTAGTATTTGAGAACTTTACTTTTTAAAACATAATTTTATTCTATTTTATCATTGCACAGCTCTGCTGAGGAAACATTACTTGCAATCTAAAATGAAACACTCCTTCATTATAATGCCCAAGTATGTTGCCAGACTCAGACAATGAGGAAAATGGTAAGACCAAATACACACCTCAAAACCAAAACTCTTGGGAGCACATTCTACCATTGTCCTTCCCACAGAACTTAGCACATCGCCTCATACATGGTAAGTACTGCTTGAATACAAAAGAATAAATCAGTGTGGTTGAAATATAAATGTTTGTTGTTCTAGAAAATCCTTTGTTTAAAGATTTTTCCACCTACAAACTCTGGCAATAGATTCTCATTGCCACATTATGGAGAAGTCCTTCTGGATCAGCTCAGAACTCCGTACCTAAGAGGTCACTTAAACCTGCATCTTGAATCTTCTCCCATGAAGACTTTAGTGTGGCGATGAAATGGGCTGTGGGGGGGAGGTTGTTTGTGTATGCAGAGCTGAGCTGGAGTGCTTGCTTCATGGATCCTAAGAGAGGACTGGCTTTACAAACAGAGGAGACCACTAGAGATTCCAGTGATCTGTGTCTCAACTGATGCCACTGACTATCCTTCACTAGACCATGAGTGGGATTGTCTCTAGAAGAGCACACTTCTTGATTAAAGGGGAAATGGAGTCTTATTAAGTTCAACTTTACATAAAATCAATTAAAATAAATGCAGCACTGTATAGAATGTCATACAAGCATGTCAATACTTTTTCTCAAGAACCAAGAGGATGAGGCAATGTTCCCAAGTGGCCTTGGCTTTCTCTGACTTTCAGAGTCCCACTTGGGCTTCTTACAATAACTGCTGAGTACCGTAGGAATGTACTTTACAAACACAAAGCTAAAACTGTTGAGACTAACCCAAGCCTGTCTCCCTAAGCCAGGGTATCCAGAAACATCTCTACTCAGAGACATTGGTGACACCCAGAGTGCTTCTCCCACTGCTGTTGTGTATCTGGAGCATGTAGAGACAAGAAGCTGCCTGCCCTGCACTGCTATCCTGAGCAGGGGAGGTGAGGGAAAGTTCACTAGCTCACTCTGAAGCCTAAGCTTCTGTGGATTCCCAACTCCTACAGGAAAATGATAAAGTTGCTTGAACTGGCCCTTCTGTCTCATTGAACTAGAACTAAAAAAACAAAAACAAAATATACACAAGTATACCAAGAAGCATTAGGAGCATTAGGGCTCATGTGGTCCTGCTTTGAACTCAAGGATTTATGCTACAGTAATGCTTCTACGGTGCAATTGGGGTTTTCTGAAATCTAACCATTTGAGAGGATTTAAGTAATTCATGCACAGTAGAGAAGGCAAATGATTAGCAATATTGAACTGCTTCAGGAGATCAATTAAAACAGAGCAGTGTTTGGAAGACTTCAGATAGAAATCAAGCTGCTGGGTTTTGAAAGCAGAATGTAACTTCAGCTCTACAAAGAGAGAATTGTTTTCTGACAGGCAGATCACCTTGACTCGAGACAGCAAAGGCTCTTTCTTAGAAATCAGACTGGGCTTCTGCTAAACTAAAGAAACTTTCCTGGGGCCAGTAAATCCAGACACTCTTGAATTCAGAAGACAGAGATAAATATTCTGTCTTCAAGTCTAAGAATAAGATTACTGTGAGGTTGTTTTAAATGAAAAAAATAGATGCAAATAGTGGACCATTTCACAAGCCATGAGTGAGTGGGTTCTGATGCAAAAGCCTAATAAGTTCTATTGGTGATGTTTGGGGAAATAATTACAAAGTTATTGAAGTTATTCTAAGCCATTTACATCTGCTCATTTAAGACAGAGATAAAACTGGCATTATTCCTCCTGTTCAGCTGATGAGTAGCTTGAAGGGTAGAAAGGTTAGGATCACATAAGTCTACTCATAGCATCAGGAACTTAACATTAGCATCTGACATGGCCCTCCCATGAGCGTTTGTGCCCTCTCTTCAGAATTCTCATGACTCGCACCTTCTATGCTGAAGCTACTCGACTGCTTGAATTGTTCCGAATCGTCATATTTTGACACTTTGACAATGGAATCCATAAAAACGATGAAGAAGCCCTTCTTGCTGTATAACTCGAAGGTACTGTAACCAGGAATCCAGAGGCCTTGGTGGTGGAAAAACGTCGCTCTCTGATGAAATGCTGAGTTTGCCTGCCACTGCAACAAACTGAGAGTGTCATTGTCGTGGACGTAGAGAAAGAAGTTCGGCCTTTCAGCAGATTCGAAGGACACAAGAGCCAGTGCTGTAAAACAGAATGTCTTGATCACCTAGGGTCTCAGGGGAAGGCGGAGCACAAGCGCGGGCATCACAATATGCATCAACAAGGCTGAAAATAGTCAAACACTTCACCATGCGAAATTAACACCCATCTCAGGCACGTCGGACAAGAATAATGAGGTTCCAAAAGAAAAAGGCAATGCTTTAAATGGAGTACTGACAATGAACTGGTTTTGGGAAGCCAAAACCAATCTCTAGCAAGTTCTAGCTTTTTCTTTATCTATTATGACCTTGGAAAGAGGAAAAATAATTGAGCAGGGAGCAGCCTTACCAGGCCACAGAAGATGACAATGCAGTCACTCCTGATGAGATCTGATAGACTAGGATCAGAAGGAAGAAGAGGAGGACCTCCCCTATCAGTGGACTTGGGGAGGGGCATGTGTGGAGAAGGGGGAGATTAGGAAGGTGGGATTAGGAGGGAAAGAGGGAGGGGTTTATGGGGGATACAAAGTGAATAAAGTGTAATTACTAAAAGTTAAAATAAAAAAAAGAAAATGTCATTTATTCAATAGTACTGTCTATTTCTCAGAAGACAAAATGGCTAATGAGTAATCAGGCTTTACAGAGCATTAGGTAAGTATGGCTGTATTCCGATAATCTGCTTCAAATTGTCCCTTATGACTGTACGATTCATGCTATAAACTCTTTTCACTAAAATATTGTGTCAATTTTTGGAAAAAAAAACATTATTTGTATCTTTTAAGAATGGTAGTCACTTATATTAAAAAATCAAAAAAATCCATCAAACGTAATATTACCAAAGACACTTATTTTGTCGTTAAAACTTGGAAATATCCAGATTCTGGCTATTATTAATAAAGCTGCTATGAACATGGTTGAGCAAATGTCCTTGTTGTATACTTGAGCATATTTTGGATATATGCCTAGGAGTGGTATAGCTGGATCTTGAGGTAGCACTATTCCTAATTTTCTGAAAAAGTGCCAGATTTATTTCCAAAGTGGTTGTACAAGTTTACATGTCCACCAGCAATGGAGGAGGGTTCTCCTTTTCCACAACCTCTCCAGCATGTTCTGTCACTTGAGTATTTGACCTTAGCCATTCTGATGGGTGTAAGGTGAAATCTCAGGGTCATTTGGATTTGCATTTCCTAGATGACAAAGGACATTGAGCATTTCTTTAAGTGTTTATCTGCCAAAACAACTTAGATGTCCTTCAACCAAAGAATGGACACAGAAATTGTGGTACATTTACACAATGGAATACTACTTAGCAGTTAAAAACAAGGAAAGCATGAAATTTGGAGGCAAATAGATGGAACTAAAAAAAGATCATCCTGAGTGAGGTAACCCAGAAGCAGAAAGACACACATGGTATATACTCACTTATAAGTGGATATTAGCCATATAATATAGGATAAACCTACTAAAATCTATACTCTTAAAGAAGCTAAACAAAAAGGAAGACCCTAGGGAAGAAGGTTAATCCTCATTCAAAAGGGAAAACAGTATAGACATTGGAAGTAGGAGAAGACAGGGAACAGGACAAAAGCCTCCCACAGGGGGCCTCTGGAAGACTCTACCCATCAGGGTATCAAAACAGATGCTGAGACTCAAAACCAAACTCTAGACAGAATGCAGAGAAACTTATGGAAGAAAGGGGAGATTAAAAAAACAAAACAAACAAACAAAAAACCTGGAAGGAGACCAGAGCTTCACAAGGAGACCAACAGAGCCAAAATATCTGGGCCCAGGATGCCTGCAGAGAGTGATGAATCAACCAAGGACAGTGCATGGAGATGACCTAGACCTCCTGCTCAGATGTAGTCCGGGGGCAGTTTCATATTCATGTGGGTTCCCTACTAATGGAAGCAGGGGGAAATCACTGGCATGAACACAGCTGCCTTCTCTTTGATCACCTCCTCATGGGGAGGTGGCCTTATTAGGCCACAGAGAAAGAGGGTCCAGACAGTCCTGATGAGACCTGATAGACTAGGGTCAGAGAGGAGGGGAGAAGGACCTCCCCTATCAGTGGACTAGGGGAAGGACATAATTAGGGAAGACAGAGGGAGAGTGGGACCAGGAAGAGATGAGGGAGGAGGCTACAGCCAGGATACAAAGTGAATAAATTGTAGTAAATAATTATTATAAAGAAAATATAAAAAAACATGCAAATATCATGACTGAGAAACCAAAGATGCAAAATAAAATTAAATATTTTTTGTATAAGGAAAATCAGTTGCAACTAATATAAATTAAAATTTCAAACTTCCAGAACTTAGAGAGTTCTTTTTATAGAAAGAAGAATTGAGAGAGTTTTCTCAGAGAAGTGAGCATTTTGTCAGATTCGTTAGTTTCTTGTGCTTGTAAAAGAAATTGTACATGATTCTAGGTAGACTACAATGAAAGTTTAGCCTGGCATCACTGGCCAGAGAGGACATGGCCACTAATAAGAACAGTTGCCAGGCAGATACAAGCCTAGGATATAACTTGCTGGTCCAAGCCAGTAAATGAAGGCATGTCAGACATGAATTATGAGATTTCAAATTGTGAGAGTCAAGGAACCAAGGATACCTGAGACCAGGACAAAGGAGGTACAAAACCCTATCTCCGTGATTATCAACACTCTGATATGTACGCCTCATACTCAACTTATCACTTTCACTTTAACTTTCTATTAAAATCCTTTAAATGTTAGGAGTGAATGTTTTCAATTTAATTTCTATGTTAATACTATAAACATTTAATCAGTGGGCTACTTAATACCAAAAAATTCAATAAAACATCTGCAATTCTAATGTAGCAATGCCAATAGATAAGCAAATTATTTTACATATAAAACAGCCATTTTATATGCCAAGACTTTGTTTTATATTCTTTGAAGAATTTAGAAAATGCCATAGCATATGAAATCTCCAGTTAATACTTGGCGAATGGTTAATGAAAAAACTGTAAGTGAAAAACTAAATTTGAATTTTCAATTATACTTACAGGATGTCTTCTCTTTGAAAAGGCCCGGAGTGATCATAAAACTAAAAAATAAATTACCGCGATCACTACTTCTTGGCAAAGAGAAAATGCTTCTGCTGGTTACATTGGCACCGAGGACAAGGCCACTCTTTCCATAACTTGCCAGCATATATGGTCCTTCCCCAAGCCCTGGGAGAGCAACCAGCAAAATAATTATAAATTAGCATAGGACTTCAAGGTTTTAAAAAATAGAAAAAAAACTTCATAAATATTGGGCAATTCAAATCTATTCACTGATACATTAACAACTATTTTCAAACTAACAGGAATTTAGTATATTGTATATGCATTTAAAGTATATAATTTAAATATATAGTTACAAATAAATACATGTAGTTATGTCTATAAATATACACATGGGTACATACATGAATTCTTTTTACATGTATAACAAAACTGGGGAGGGGGAATGACTTAGTCTTTTGATATGCAAATCCTCTTACTCTAGGAAGAAATGTGTCCAGATGACCTCCTAGCCTAAAATCTCAGGATACTAATAAACGTCTAACATTCAATGATAATAACACCCTCTGTAACAGCACCTATGAGATGGCTCAGCAGGTAAAAGTGGTTTCTGTTTAAGCCTCATGGCCTAGATTTGATCTCTAGAACC
Source organism: Meriones unguiculatus (assembly GCF_030254825.1). Taxonomy (NCBI): domain Eukaryota; kingdom Metazoa; phylum Chordata; class Mammalia; order Rodentia; family Muridae; genus Meriones; species Meriones unguiculatus. The sequence continues at coordinate 116,110,611 of NC_083350.1, forward strand.
CATGGTGAGAGAGAGAACCTGACTCATGAAGGTTCTCTTCTGACTTCCACATACATACTATAACATAGAGCACACGCATGTTACATGTGTTCATACCTACATATACATGCATGTACATGCATGCACACATGCAGGCACACACTAAATGATAATTATAAATAAAATGAAGACTTCAAGATATTTATTTCTCTGAATAGTCTCATGCTAATAGCCTCATGACACTCTTCCAGCTGAATCTCAAGAAAAAAAAAAAGTTCAAAGACACACTATACAATATTTTACTGCTTTCACCAGTAAGGTGAGTCTAAAATAAATGAAAAATAAGATGCCTAGACCCAGACCTGAAACCCCTCAGAGTAATTTTTCTTCAAACTTCAACTCACAAAAATAACAGATAAATGATAACTATGTCCATTACTATTTAATTACTATTTTATGAGAACGAGATTAGTGTGACACCAACTCAATTTCCATGCTACTGGTGTCCTTAATATAGTTGAGTACAGTAAAACGTTTATCTAATAAAATCACTCTGAACTTCATTATGTAACAGTTTTGAGCAGGATACTAGTCTTTACCCATACACAGTAATAATGACAACACTACCTTTAAATTCTAAGAAAACGACATGTAACAACCATGAGGAACTTGGCACTGCAGTGATGCCAAGGACAATTGAGACAATCCCAGACACAATTCTATTTTTAATTTTGTCTTCTCAAAATTATTTATTTATGTATTTTCCTTAAATCATGTAACTATCTTTACAACATAGTTTCTGACATGTAGTAGGTAACAAGGAAGAGAGAATTCAGCTGCAAATGTCTGAAAAAAGCCAAGGTGGTTTATAATAGCTGTGGAATTATTTGGAGTAAAATTATTGTGAAAAGTCACTTAAACCAATGTTGTTGTCCTTTTTAATGATTTCCATCAACAGCCTCTACAGTTCTATTACCTTCTTCAATCACCTACCTCTGTGGCCATCAACTCTCCCTCCTGGGCACATTGACACTTTTCCTTATTACTTGAATCATAGGAAGTCAATTCCCTGTCTGCCTCTCCCCTGAGCCTACTACCACTGTATCCTCAGGGTTGGATGCCCTGTGGTCACCTTCTGAAACTATAAATACAGCGCCATAAATGACACTAAAGAAAATGGCTTGAGAATTCTGTAACCCGACAGGAAACAGGTCATTATACTTGCAGTGGACATCACAGAAGGCAAAGCTGTACCGTGTTGCAAGAGACAGTGACTCAGGACTTCAGTGATCTGCAGATGGCAGAAAGCACAGGAGGGCTGGCGGGAGGAGGGGTGAGTTGGGGGAGGGCACAGGATGGACAGGACCCTGGAGCAGAGCTATGGGAGAGTACAGGTTTAAATAAGGACGTCACTAGAGTGTTTCTCAAACCGACTCAGAATTCAGAATGCAGACCACACAGGAGCAACACAATGGCATCCTCTAAAGCACAGAACCACAGCTCACGGATCAGAGCAGCACAGACTAAGCAGCTGCCTTGGACAACTACTGCTTATAAGTCCCAGTTGACCACAGTTTCACTAAGTGCTTTTGGCAAAGCTTTTCCATTTCTTCATATCTCAATTTCCTCTAAAATAAAAGGTTAACAAAAGCTACCTATTATTACTCTATTATTAGTTTCAATTACATTTTTAATTGTGGAGCCCAGAAGACTGATATACCCAATCTCAGCTCTCTGCCTCTCCCTTTCCCGCCCTCCCATCCCTCCCTCTCCTGTGTGTGTGTGTGTGTTTCTCTCTCCCTCTACCTGCCCTTCTCTTTTCCTCTACCCACTCATATGTGCACACGTGTGTGTGTGTGCCTTTGTATGTTTGCCTGTGTGTGTGTGTGTGTGTGTGTGTGTGTGTGTGTGCACATTTCTGACGAAAAATCTTCTATAAAAAATACCTTTGGTTAGATTTTCTTTTATCATAGGGATTTTGTTAGTGTTAACTTTTATTCAGAATCAATTTCTATAAATTTAGCAAAGCAAACAAAAGCATCCTCCCATTTATTTACTTATTTATTTTGTTTATTTATTTATTTATTTTGAGACAGGCTTTCTCTATGTAGCCTTGGCTGTCCTGGACTAACTTTGTAGACCAGGCTGGCCTTAAACTCACAGTGATCCACTTGCCTTTACCTCCCTGAGTGCTAGGATAAAAGGCTTGTGCCATCATGTCCAGCATCCCTTTTATGTCTTTATACCTTGCAGTTTTCAAGGTTTTCTATGCCTCTGTTGCTATCGCCACAGCTTAAATGGATTGCTGGTGCTGGTTTCCTATGACTATTATTCTAACTTACCCATCCATCTATCATAGGCCAGAGTTGTCCAGGCAGTAAAAGATGTCACCTCTCCAGATCCAGATGGTCTCAATTGTGTGAACTAGGCTTTGGTCACTGTCTTTCCATTACAGAATTTGAGAAAAAGCAAGCTCTGCCTTCTGACTTTTTAACTCATGTCCTCACTCATCTCTTTCCACATCAGTAAAACACCCACTCAGACTCTTAGTGATAAGCCTGAATACTTGCTGAGGCTAGAGGATTTTGATTGCTATTGTATTAAGTTTTCACATTGATATAACGTAATTTTATAATAATAGTAAAGTGCATTTTCTGATATTATCATCTTCATTTTGATTCTGTTTTCTACAATATAATAAAACTTATCTGTAGCCACATGATGTGTAATGATCACCAGACTTTATTCTCCTTATCAAACTAAAACTTTCTAATCTTTGATCAATATTTGTCCTTTCCTTATTAATCCTCCCCCTCTCCTACCTTTACTAAGCACATTTTTCTCTCCTTCTGTGAGTCTATTTTAAATAACACATATAATAGAAGCAAATGGAATTTCATTCTTCCTGAATGACTTTATTCAGCTTAACATCCTTCAGGTTCAACCATGTTGTCATAAATGATAAAAGTCTTACTTTTGCTTTGGGCTAAATATTGAAAATGTAGAAAAAAAATATTAAGTATTCTCACCACAAAGAGTAAATGTTGAGATGATAAACTTACTAATTAGGTCTGAGCTTAACATTCCTTTGTGCATTCATGTATAAAAGCATCGCCTTTTGCCACAAATTTAGAAAATTATTAATTTAAAATTATGGAAATTTTAAAACTTTTAAAGAAAGTTCATAGTTATATGTAATAGTAAAAGCTGTGCCTTTACTATATGTTTATATTTTACCTAAAATTAGTATAACTATTTATTCACTTGTGTTATTGAAAAAGTATGTTTTGAAACATTCTGGTGCTTTCTCAGAAAAATTAGGAATAGTGCTACATCAAGACCCAGATATACCACTCTTAGGCATATATCCAAAATATGCTCAAGTATACAACAAGGACATTTGCTCAACCATATTCATAATAGCCAGAATCTGGAAACAACCCAGATGTCCCTCGATAAAGGAATGGATACAGAATTTATGGTACATTTACACAATGGAATACCACTCAGCAATTAAAAACAAGGAAAGCATGAAATTTGCAGGCAAATGGATGGAACTAGAAAAGATCATCCCAAATGAGGTAACCTAGAAGCAGAAAGACACACATGCTATATACTCACTTAAAAGAGGATATTAGCCATATAATATAGGATAAACATACTAAAATCTATAGTCCTAAAGAAGCTGAACAACAAGGAGGACCCAAGGAAGATGCGTAATTCTCATTCAGACTGGCAAAGAGAATAGACATTGAAAGAGGGAGAAAATAGGGAACAGGACAGGAGCTTTCCACAAACTCCACCCATCAGAAGCAGATTCTGAGACTCACAGCCAAATTTTGGGCAGAGTGCAGGGAATCTTATGAAAGAAGAGGGAGATAGAAAGACCTGGAGGTGACAGGAGCTCCACAAAGAGACCAACAGAACCAAAAATGTGGGCTCGGGGGTCTTTGCTAAGACTGATACTCCAATCAAGTGTGGAGTAACAGCTATGCATGGAGATAACCTACAACCCCTGCACAGATGTAGCCCATAGCAGCTCAGCGTCCAAGTGGGTACCTAGTAAGGGGAACAGGGACTGCCTCTGACAAGAATTTAGTAGCTGGCTCTTTGATCACCTACCCCTGAGAGGGGAGAAGCCTTACCAGGCCACAGAGGAAGACAATCCAGTCCATTCTGATGAGGCCTGATAAGCTAGGGTCAGATGGAAGGGGAGGAGGACCTCCCCTATCAGTGGACTGGAGAAGTGACATGAGAGGAGAAGAGGGAGGGAGACTGGGACTGGGACGAGGGAAGGGCTTACAGCTGGGATACAAAGTCAATAAATTGTAATCAATTAAAATTAGTTAATTAACAATTTTTAAAAAAGAAAAATTAAAGGTGGAAATGAATGAGGAAAAAAGAATAAAGAACCTAAATTACACATTTTTATTTTTAAAAAATAAATATCTGACATAATACTGCAGTAATATTCATTAAAATGGCACATACCTTCATTATAATATTCACAATCAAGTGCTAAAAGAAAGAAAAATAAATATTAAATTGCATATAAATTATCTGAGTATGTGCAGCACAGGAACATCCATTATTGATACTACATAAAATAACAGAGGATGACATCATTATCTAGAAACTTCCTATGAGCAAAAGCAATTGTGTGTGTATGTGTGTGTGTGTATGTGTGTGTGTAACAGAGAGAGGGGAAGATATGTAGGAAAAGAGGGGAAAGTGGGAGAGAGGAGAGAGAGCATGTACATGTGTAACTTATTTTTCAAACACCTATAATCTTTTAAATACTACGCCACCTTCACACTCACAATGATCCTCCTGTCTCAGCGTCTTGGGTGCTGAAAAACAGGTATACACAACCAGGTCTTGTTCAAAAGGTATTTTTTAAGATGATGTGTTTCACTAAAACAGATTTCATGACATTGTTGTAAAGGTAGACAAATACTTGGCAATTTGGAAGCTGATCACAGAAACTTCCAAACTGTAATCAGTTCCTCAGAGGACTAACCACACACCTGAGCAAATGAAATGGTTAAGGAGTCAAATCTGAAAGAAAATCAAGATGAGTTTTGAAAAGAACATCCTTATCATCAGAAGGATGAAATTTCACAGGCATAGGAGGACTGGAATCCTAAGCAATTTCTGTGAGGACAGTATGTAATTTATATTTCACAAGCTGCAGGAACAGCATTCAAACATAATAGAAAACTTAACATATTTTTTTCTCTTTGATATATGATAATTTGTGATTGTCAAAAGACTATGAAATTTGGACAACTAAAACTAACTATATTTCTATGAGTTTCATGGCATTACTCCACAAGAAGATGACAATTCGTTTGGATCTTCTTAAAAGCTGTCCTCTTAACGACGTCCTAGGCAAGGTACCCACCACAAACAGTGGGTGACCGCCAGTGGACGGGCACGCCTTCCTGACAGCATTTGTAAGCATACGCCGCCACACTGGTACAGAGACATTCGCAGTCCCCTCCCAGGTTACAGTTACATGTATCTTCATGGCAGTTTTTGGCAAAAGAAGTAACATCAATCTGAAAGCAAAATGAAAGACAATATAACTCCAAGAGGCACTGATGGTGACTAAATTCAAACTTCCGGGAGAAGAGTAATTGCCCATTTTTCCCAACAGGTGTCCTCAGCGTAATACTCCCACCTACACAGCCCTAATTGTCCCAACCCACCGTCCTGCCAGTGAAGACAGAATTACTAGGCAAATGCCACCTCAAAGAACTAGCAAAACAAGAATAACAGATCTACTTTGACATCTGCACGCAGGCATATTTCAGATTTTCGAAAGCGCACTGTTGCTGGATTTCGTTGTTGGCATAACCACCCGGCATTAAAGGAGCTCACTCTGTTTCTAAATGCACTTTACTTTTTTGTTTTTTTCTTCTTTTATTTCCTTGCCTCCTAACTGGGAAAATGCTGGAGATGAGTGAGTGGCAGTGGCAGTTTCTTCTAAATGTCTCCTAGTCACTTAATTTTGTACTTGTTAAATCACTGATGAAATTGAATAGAGTATTAATGTGTCACGAAAGAAAAAAGGGTTTGGTGTCAGCTATTTGTGTTTTAGGTTGTGTGCCAATGCCTGGCTTAATTTTTCAAGCAACAGTCAGGGGTAGAGCCTTAAGCCTCTGTGGCTTGGGTCCAGAATGAACACCGTATTTCCTGTCAAGAAACTATGGTTCCTAAGAAGCACAGAAATCTCAACGTGGAACACATTTAATCAACTGGACTCTAGTCTACCCATGCCCCTTAAATGTAGCAAGCAGTCATGGACTCCCTTTAAATTCCTAAAATTTTCTGACATTATAACAGAGTTATCACATTTAAAAGGACAACTGTGGTGTTTAAGACAGTAACTGTAAACTCACTATATGTTAACATAAATTACATGTTTTAGTAAAAACCTGTATTTTTGGTCAAACTAAATAAGGTCAGTGAGGAGAGTACCATGCTACACAATTTTGCAGATTACTTTTAACATCATTTTGTAGCACACAGCTGCTTTTCCATTCAGTGCTGTATTATTCTTTCTGTGGTTTGGTTTTGGTTAAAAGATGAGAAAAGTTTTCCATGTATTTATAATTGAAAAGTTAATAGTGGTTAATATCTTTTCTTTTTTGTGTGTGTGATTTTGATGATGTTCTTTTATATGATATCCAAAACTGTGGCCTTCTTTTTTATTATGTTTTATTTTTTAAATTAGGATATATTGCATTAGATAACACTGTGTTTTAGGGTTCTCTTTTCTCCACATTTCCTTCACTGCCCTACCCCCACTATCCCTGGTCCCCCTCTCACAACCTTCAGGGCACAGACTCTTTGCTCCTTTTATGTCCCATGTGTCCTTCTTCTTGATCACTAACCTCCCTCATCACCTATTAATTACCTTCCTGGGTTTGTTTTTTTTTTATAGATTTTTAGGCTTTATCAACTCTTACATCTGTTTATATGTAAACATGTACCTTATACATGGATCTGTATATATATTTTGCATTTGTGTTGTTGTTGTCATTGTTCATTTTGTTGTTATTTTTTTTCTTTCTGAGTATGTGTTTAGTACAGCTCTGTCTACTTTTTTTTCTGTAGAGCTGAATAAAACTAAACACGTGTGTGTGCCACATTTTCATTATGCATTCAGTTGTTGGTGGACAACTGAATGGCTGGTTTGATTTCCTTGCTGTTGTGAAACAAACTGAAATGTGAAAGTATCTCTGTGATAGGATATAGATGTTTTGTAGTTGCTAGAAGTGGTATGGTTTGGCTAAATAGCAGCTCTTGTTTTAAATTTTTAAGGAACTTCACATTGATATCCATAAAGACCAGGTTCAATTTGTGTTTGAAACCACACCAATGAATCCAGCACTTTGCTGGATTAAACTCTTTAGATTTAATTTACCTTTGAAATAATAATCTTTCACTCTTGTGTGATTCCACAGCACTATGCATTGATTATTTGAAAACTGTGTGGTGTACACAGATCTTCTAAATGTTAATGCGTTTAATTACATGCAGAAGCAACAGGCCACACATATTCATATCATCATGTATCTTCAGAAAAGCATCACAAAATTTTTAAGCCCACAGTTACAGAGCCAAGTTTTGCAAAATTCTATTTTTCATTTAAAATTTTTAAAATATTTTTAAGGGCAACAAATGCTGTCGAATGTTTTCCTTGAAGCCACAGACTTAGTCTCTGCTTCTCAAGAAAATATCTGCCAAATATTCGTGGTCTGAATGACTATATATTTTGATTATTTGTTCTTTCAAAAAAAATTAGTGTTCCAGGAAGGTGAACAGCAAACCTGGCTCACGACTCGAACACGGAACGTATGAGTCCTTTGAGAAAACAAGGGACATGCAGAGGGGTGTTGTTTGGCTTTAGGTGTTTCTAGGGCTCCTAACAGGGGCAGTTCGGGTGTCTCTGACTGTTTTGCCTGCTTTTGAGACGCTTTTCCTCCTACTGGATTGCTCTATCCAGCCTGGATTTTAGGGTTTGTACCTAGTCTTATTGCATCTTGTTACACCATGTTTAGTTGATATTCCTGGGCGTCCTGCTGTTTTCTGAAGGGAAATGGAGGATGAGTGGATCTGAGAGAGAGGGGAGGTGGGAAGAGAAGAGGGAGAGGAGGCTGTGGTCAGGATATAGTATATGAGAAAAAAATAAATAATGTATTAAATTACTTCCACAGCTTCTACTGGGACCCAAAATTATTGCGTGAGAAAGAAGATTAGATATTTAAGTTATGCTTTTAGAATAGCTCCTAAAAATTCTTTTAAATATGCCACTAGAAATCCTGTTAGACTATACTTGTGTAGAATGTCCACTTGAAATGCCCTCTGATGTCAGATAAACCTCTATTATTTTTATTATTTACACTTATTTACAAAATGCTGTAGATGAATCATACTTCATAAAATAGGATGAATTGCAATGATCATTTTACCTATGTACACTGTTAGATAAGATACAATGAGGAAGAAAGGAAGACAACTAGACATTTTTTTTATACAGAAAAACAGCAACAAAGGTCCCGAGCAATGACTGCAGGCCACCTGAGAAACATCAGTTGCCGAACCTGTCCCACTCATTTCAGCATAGACAGCAGCATGACTTTACAGTTAAGATTTTAGTGAAAGTTCTCATTTACCACATTACGACAAGGAGCAAAAACGTCACTGTACAAAATGGAACATTCTTTCTTGGCATAGGGAAATTTGTTCTGGTGTGCCTCGCAGGGCTTCAGCGCCTCCATAAGATCTTCACACTGTTGAAAGTCAAAGAAAGCATGAGAGACTTTCAGGGCCCCAAACTCTGAGATCAAAGCACCCTGCTGACTCATGACAATGGCATGTAGCACAGTTGCACCCTTTCAGACATTTTTACCTACTGCCTGGTGTCACCCATATAGGTTATAGAGTAATAACATAAATCACTTCGGAGAAGCAACTAAATATTAAACAGAGTAACATTATAGAGTGAAGTTAATTGTTTTGAATTTTTTACCAATACATTTTCACCAAAAAATAAAAAAAAAAAAATTCTATGAGCATGAATCTCTCTCCTTTAACTTTTTATGTTGCTCTTTTTTGTCACAGACCATCTTCTGAGATACTGGGTGTACAGATTTCTATAATCTCCAGAGACTCAGATGAACTCTGACATTTGACCTGTGCTGTCTCTAAAACTTTTCTGAGAAAGGACACGAATGATTTCCTCAGTTGCCTTTGGTTCTAAGTCTCTCTTCTGATTTGGATTCAATTCCAACATTTCCTGACGGGTTTTCTTATAACTACCCTACACTGGCTCCTCTTCCCCAACCTCCTACTCCCTCCATTCCTTGCAAATCCTTACCTTGAAACCTCTGTGCCCTTCATTTGACACAGCTGTCTCTACTTCGGCAGCCTGCATATATTACCAAGGGGCAAATCTATATTTCTATGCTAGGTCTATGCTCTGTAGCTTGAAATTAGATATTTCCAGCTAAAAGTCTTTAGGTCACATCTTTCTCAGTACATCCTAAGGTGTACTATACTTATTTCTACTCTGTTTCTGATGTCAGGAGGTAGAAGGCTTTCTTGAACCTTCCAAATGCATCCTCAATAAAGTCCTTCAATAAATACTGGGAATTTCCACTTTCAATGATCCCAGTTTCTATAAACTTCTAATCTCCCCTAGCAGCTCACCTGACTGTGCTATAAGAGCCTCCTGCACCTGCTGTTTTCAAGGCCTCCCCTTGATTTTTCAGCCATTGTCTATTTCTAACTCTACGTCATAACCATATGAACACTATAAGATGTTTTTATGTTCTGCACTTTCTCCACACCTGTTCACATTTGCTAGGTGACTTTCTCCTTTTCTTCTATCCTTTCTCCCATAAACCAGTGGTTCTCAACCTGTGGGTCATGATGCTCACAGGGTTTGCATATCAGATATCCTGTATATCAAACATTTATCTTATGATTCATGACAGTAGCAAAATTATAATTGTGAAGTAACAACAAAAAAAATTTATGGTTGGGGGTCACCACAACATAAGAAAATCTATTAAAGGATTGCAGCATTAGGAAGGTTGAGAACCACTGCTCTAAACTTTATCTTCTCAGATCTTGTAGATGTTAAAGACCTTATCATTAATTTGTTCCACAGAAACTTTCTCAACTTCCTGTGTATATTTATTAATTCAGCTATATACATCAATATATTCTTTAGTAGTTTTCTATGTCACATAGTAACTTAGCCATTAAAATTCCTCAAAGGAAGAGAATATCACATTCATAGTCTATATTATAATAATAAAACAACATATTAAACAAAATATAGTGAATGAATATAGAGCAGAAAGCATTTTGCTATGCTTAAAAAATATGAGAGGTGTAAGTCTGAATGAAACCTTTGTTTTTTCTGAACATATAGGCTGTATTAGACAAATCATTTAACCTTTTTGGTTTTTTTTAATTTTTTTTAACTTTTATTAATTACACTTTATTCATTTGTATCCCCCCCATAAGCCCCTCCCTCTTCCCCTCCCGATCCCACCCTCCCTCCCCTTTCTGTGTGCATGCCCCTCCCCAAGTCCACTGATAGGGGAGGTCTTCCTCTCCTTTCTGATCTTAGTCTATCAGTTCTCATCAGAAGTGGCTGCATTGTCATCTTCTGTGGCCTGGTAAGGCTGCTCCCGACTCAGAGAGAGGTGATCAAAGAGCAGGCCAATCAGATTATGTCAGAGGCAGTCCCTCTTCCCATTATTATGTAACCAACTTGGACACTGAACTACCCTGGGCTACATCTGTGCAGGGGTTCTAGGTTATCTCCATGAATAGTCCTTGGTTGGAGTATGAGTCTCTGGGAAGTTCCCTGTGTTCAAATTATCTTGTTCTGTTGCTCTCCTTGTGGAGTTCCTGTCCTCTCCAGCTCTTGCTATTTCCCACTTCTTACCTAAAATTCAATTCACTCTGCCCGACAGTTGGCCATCAGGCTCAGCATCTGCTTTAATAGTCTGCAGGGCAGAGACTTTCAGAGGCCCTCTGTGGCAGGTTCCTAGGTTGTTTCCTGTTTTCTTCTTCTGGCTTTCAGAGGCCCTCTGTAGCAGGTTCCTAGGTTGTTTCCTGTTTTCTTCTTCTTCTGATGTCCATTCTCTTTGCATTTCAGGATGGGGATTGAGCATTTTAGTTAGGGTCCTCTCTTTTGCTTAGTTTCTTTAGATGCACAGATTTTAGCGGGTTTATCCTATGTTGTATGTTTATATGAGTGAGTATATACCGTGTGTGTCTTTTTGCTTCTGGGGCAACTCACTCAGGATGATCCTTTCCAGGTCCCACCATTTACCTGCAAATTTCATGATTTCCTTATTTTTCATTGCTGAGTAATACTCCATTGTATAGATGTACCACAATTTCTGCATCCATTCTTCAGTTGAAGGGCATCTGGGCTGTTTCCAGCTTCTGGCTATTACAAATAAAGCTGCTACAAACAGGGTTGAGCAAATGTCCTTTTTGTGTACTTGAGCCTCTTTTGGATATATGCCTAGGAGTGGTATGACTGGATCTTGAGGAAGCGCTATTCCTAGTTGTCTGAGAAAGCGCCAGATTGATTTCCAGAGTGGTTGTACAAGTTTGCATTCCCACCAGCAGTGGAGAAGGGTTCCCCTTTCTTTACAACCTCTCCAGCATGTGTTGTTGCTTGAGTTTTTGATCTTGGCCATTCTCATGGGTGTAAGGTGAAATCTCAGGGTTGTTTTGATTTGTATTTCCCTAATGGCTAATGAGGTTGAGCATTTCTTTAAATGCTTCTCTTTCATTCAGTATTCCTCTACAGAGAGTTCTCTGTTTAGGTCTGTTCCCCATTTTTTAAGTGCATTACTTACTTTGCTGCTTTTCAGCTTCTTTAGTTCTTTATATATACTGGATATTAGCCCTCTGTCAGATAAAGGGTTGGTGAAGATTCTTTCCCAATCTGTAGGCAGTCGTTTTGTTTTGATGACAGTGTCCTTTGCTTTACAGAAGCTTTTCAGTTTCATGAGGTCCCATTTATTGATTGTTGCTCTTAGAGCCTGTGCTGTTGGTGTTCTGTTCAGGAAGTTTTCTCTTGTACCAATGAGTTGGAGGGTATACCCCACTTTTTTTTCTAGCCGATTTAATGTGTCTGGTTTTATATTGAGGTCTTTGATCCACTTGGACTTCAGTTTTGTGCAAGGTGACAAGTATGGATCTATTTTCAGTTTTCTACATGTTGACATCCAGTGGGACCAGCACCATTTGTTGAAGATGCTATCTTTTTTCCATTGTATGGTTTTGGTATCTTTGTCAAAAATCAGGTGTCTGTAAGTGTATGGGTTTATTTCTGCGTCTTCTGTTCGGTTCCATTGATCCACCATTCTGTTTTTATGCCAGTACCATGCAGTTTTTATAACTGTTGCTCTATAGTACAGCTTGAAATCAGGGATGGAGATACCTCCAGAAGATCTTTTATTGTAGAGGATTCTTTTAGCAATTCTGGGTTTCTTGTTATTCCATATGAAGTTGAGAATTTTTCTTTCCAGGTCTGTAAACAATTGTGTTGGCAATTTGATGGGAATTGCATTAAATCTGTAGATTGCTTTTGGTAAGATGGACATTTTTACTATGTTAATCCTGCCAAGCCATGAGCATGGGAGATCTTTCCATCTTCTCGTATCTTCTTCTAATGCTTTCTTCAGAGACTGGAAATTTTTTTCATACAAGTCTTTGACTTGCTTGGTTAGGGTTACACCAAGGTACTTTATGTCATTTGTGGCTATTGTGAAGGGTGTTCTTTCCCTAATTTCTTTCTCAGCCCTTTTGTCTTTTGTATACAGGAGGGCTACTGATTTTTTTTAGTTAATTTTGTATCTGGCCACTTTTCAGAAGGTGTTTATAAGCTGTAGGAGTTCCCTGGTAGAGTTTTTGGGGTCACTCACATATACTATCATATCATCTGCAAATAGTGATAATTTGACTTCTTCCTTTCCAATCTGTATCCCCTTGATCTCCTTCAACTGTCTTATTGCTCTAGCAAGGACTTCCAGCACTATGTTGAAGAGATATATAGAGAGTGGGCAGCCTTGTCTTGTCCCTGATTTCAGTGGGATTGCTTTAAGTTTCTCTCTGTTCAGTTTGATGTTGGCTATAGGCTTGCTGTATATCGCCTTTACTATGTTTAGATATGTGCCTTGTATCCCTGATCTCTCCAATACTTTAAACATGAATGGATGTTGGATTTTGTCAAATGCTTTTTCAGCATTTAAGGAGATGATCATGTGGTTTTTCTCCTTCAGTTTGTTTATGTGGTGGATCACATTGATGGATTTCCATATATTGAACCACCCCTGCATACCTGGGATGAAGCCTACTTGGTCATAGTGGATAATATCTTTGATGTGTTCTTGGATTCGGTTTGCAAGTATTTTGTTAAGTATTTTTGCATCAATGTTCATAAAGGAGATTGGCCTGAAATTCTCTTTCTTTGTTGAGTTTTTGTGAGGTTTAGGTACCAAGGTGACTGTGGCTTCATAGAATAAATTTGGTAATGTTCCTTCTGTTTCTATTTTGTGGAATAGTTTGAAGAGAATTGGAGTTAGCTCTTCTTTGAAGGTCTGGTAGAATTCTGCGCTGAAGACATCTGGTCCTGGGCTTTTTTTGGATGGGAGACTTTTGATGCCCACTTCTATTTCTTTGGGGGATATAGGACTATTTAGTTGATTTACCTTGTCCTGATTCAGCTTTGGTAAGTAAAATCGATCAAGAAAATTGTCCATTTCATTTAGATTTTCAAATTTTGTGGCATATAGATTTTTGAAGTAAGTCCTGATGATTGTTTGGATTTCCTCAGTGTCTGTAGTTATGTCCCCCTTTTCATTTCTGATTTTGTTGATTTGGGTGGTGTCTCTCTGCCTTTTTTTTTTAATTTTTTATTTAACTTTTATTAATTACACTTTATTCATTTTGTATCCCCCATAAGCCCCATCCCTCCCAGTCATTTAACCTTTTTGAAATGCAATCTTTCTACCTATAATGCAGAAACAATAACTTTTGCAAAATAAAATTTTCATAAGAATTACATATATCTGTACAAGATCTGTTTACCTAAAGAAGCTAAGCAAGAAGGAGGACCCTAGGGAAGTTGCTCAATCCTCACTCAGAAAGACAAATGTGACAGACATAGGAAGAGTTGGAAAAAACAGAAAACAGGACAGGAGCTTACCACAGAAGGCCTCTGAAAAACTCTACCCAGCAGGGTATCAAAGCAGACTCATAGCCAAACTTTGGGCAAAGTGCAGGGAATCTTATGAAAGAAGGGAGAGATGAAAGTTCTGCAAGGGACAAGAGTCCACAAGGAGAGCAACAGAACCAAAAAATCTGGGCACAGGGGTCTTTTCTGAGACTGATACTCCAACCAAGGACCATGCATGAATTTCAAGTAATAGGAACAGGGACTGCATCTGACATGAACTCAATGGCTGACTATTTGATCACCTCCCCCTGAGGGGAGAACAGCCTTACCAGGCCACAGAGGAAGACAATGCAGCCAGTCCTGATGAGTCCTGATAAGCTAGGGTCAGAGGGAAGGGGAGGAGGACCGCCCCTATCAATGGACTTGAAATGGGGAATGGGAGGAAATGAGGGAGGGGGTTACAGCTGGGATACAAAGTGACTAAACTGTAATTAATATTAAAAATTTTAAATTTAAATTAAAAAAAGAATTACATAGAAAAATATGGAAGTCCATCACCTATAAAGTATCATAGAAAAACCATGTAAAAAATAACCTAGGTAATTTAACTCATCAGACTGTTTTTTTGATAAATATATGTTTGTTCTAAATTTCACATATGTAACTTACCTGTCCTAAGGCCCAACTGTCTCCAAACACCTGAGCATTTCTCACTTCAAGGTTATTAGATGTTGTCATATCATTTGAAGTACATTTGTCAAAGTTCCCGCACAATCCTGCCAGCTTGTTCTAAAGTAATAAAATTATAATGAAATATTTAATATTTATTCTAACACTCAAATATATTAAAAGTCAAAAAATTCTATGAAGAACTTTCACAGAATAATTTAAAATAAATGTTTTAATAAAATGAGTTCATACCAAGTAAATTATATTTATAATATTTAACAGCTCCCAAATATTTCACCAACCTTCATATATTATATATCATAATTACTGTACATCTTTGCATTCACATCTATAACAATTTAACCGTAAAAGTATATACTGAAGTTTATTAATACATTTATGTGCATATATACTGTTACGTATATATAGTGCATAAGCATGAATAATTTTATGAATAAAAACATCTGGATCATAAATTTGAGTTATATATTTAAGGCTCTGTAACATCATTAATGTTGAAACAATAAAGCTAACTTCAGTGACTATAGTTCATGAAATGATGAGCCCAAGAATCTAGTCATATCATAATGACCAGCGGATTTCCTCAAAATACTGTAATTTCTTTTTTTAGAGGCAGGATCCTCTAAGGCTTTCAAAGCAGATGGTATTTTAACAATAGTGGAACTCTTTTTAAAACCTTAACCTGATGCCCCTTCAACTCTCTCTTTAATACTAATGGCTGGAATACAGCCCTTTAAAGTAATATCGTCTTCCTGCCTCCAAGAAAGCAAACAGTGCATGGGACCCATGTCTTAGATTATCCAAGGTTAGTTACCATTTTTACCTGTGGGCAAACAATCGTGGTACACCCAATCCACGGGTTACAATAGTATTTTAAAGGGGGAAAATACTAATTCATACGAATGGATACATTTTATATTTATGTTACCAAGTCCTTGAGCGGAGATCTCAAAAGCTACTAAACAATTCCACTTATATGATATGTGAGGAAGGAAAAACAATAGCAATGGAGATACAATGGTCTTTTTTCAGATTTGTGGAGATGGAAGTAAGATTTAGCAATAAGGGAGCAGCCTGAACAAAATGTGAGTGTTGACAGACTTGTTCTTTGAAGAGCTACAATATTATCAAGACTCCATACATTTTTTTAAATCCATACAGCCATAAGGTAATTTTAAATTACCTTACTATTAGTTACTTACTACTACAATTTTACTGTATGCTAACTTATTTTAAAAATCTACAATAAGAAGCAAAATAGAGAAAACAGATCATTACAGTAAGTGAATTTTTTTTTTTTGCTGCAAAATATTATATGACCAAACTCAAGGGAGGAGAAATAAGGGAGATGAATGAACCACCAACAGATATCTGGATGTTAAAGTAAAAAAAAAAGAAAAAAGAAAAGAAAAAAATACTAAATAAGATTGACTAATACCATACAAATGAGTAGTGTATTCCTTTATCTTCTTTATCTTGCTAAGTAGTATTCTTGTATGCTATACCAGTTGTTTAACTAGACTTGAATTTCTGAAGTCCTTTAAATAGGGCATTGTTAGTAATTTTGGAAACATAACTAAACATAGGGTCTCTATAGTTTACAAAAAAAACTCAAAGAAATCCTTTAAAACAAAATTTGATTAACAATTCATCCAATCATTCTTTTCTTCAAACGTGAAAAGACAAACACAATTCCATTCCTAGCAGCCCACTTAGAGGATAGGTTGGCTTACCTTCCACTGCGGCCCAACTTTGATGTGGATGGTTGTCTTCTCATCCCACAGAATGGTGATATCTTCCTCCGGGAAGTAGACTACTATGTAGTGTCCAGCCTTCCACAGCTGGTATTCGGGGTTGCTTTCCAGGAAAAAGCCTGATCGCTTCTTCCAAAGGATAAAGTATCTTAGAGTAAGTATCATAGTCTCTAACCAAAGGAGGGGATGCGCTAACGCCTGCCAGTATCTGTCTAAGATGATTTCCTGCTGTGCTTCTCAATTCTCTAATGCAAAACCAGTGTATTAAATGAGAAATATATTAAATTGGTATTCATATAAAACTTAGAAAATGGGCTCAACAAGAGACCATTGGAAACGTGAAAGATAATCCAGGGACAGTGAAAAGAAGAGAAAGAGAATGGATACACAGAATGTGAAGGAGCAATGACTACAAAAGGTTGAGGAAGAAAAATGCATTTTCTTCTCTTCAACAGAAAAATTCATTTTTGCTTGTGATTTTAAGTATTTAAAATAAGCATAGATACAGCCTTTCTAATGTTATTAAATTTTTAAATGAAATACAGAACTATTACATTTGGCAAGATACAATGCTTTCATAGTCCAGTGAAAAAGTCCAGATGAAATGATTTGATAACTGAAAAAGGAAAGCACAATACAGATATAGATAGATATATGCAAACATATATGCTCATGTGCATATACATAAGTGTATGTATATGGGAAAGTAACAGAGATAAACACAGACAGAAAGACAGACAGAGAGAGGAGAGATGAATTACTATCAAAAAGACTTTGGAAGGATTACGAAGGGGGCGATAAAACTTAGAGAAAAGAACCTGAACAGAAAGGAACAGAAAGCCGCAATGAGAGTGGAGAAGAAACAGAAGGAGGGGCTTAAGCAAAGGCTTGATGTCAGGCTCATCCAAATTATGTTCAGGCCTCAGAAAAGCAGTAAAGGGCTGAAGCATGGACTACTTGACAAAGCAAAATAAAATCAATAAATGTTTGAATTGAGAAGCAATACCCTATGGTTTGTAAGCTCAAAGGAAATAATTTGGAAACTAGAAATGGTAAGAGGAATTAGATGATAAATACATTGGGAAACAAGACTGCCAATTGTGACTATGGTCTTGAATTGATGTCATATAATGATCTAGAAAATTGTGTTAATGAGAAGAAAATCAATTTATGCAGAAGACAAAAATTGGAAAGAGATATAAAATCCTCATGATGGATCCATTTTTCTTCTCTGAATAAAACAGTGTAGTGAGAGAATGCCATAGGAGAATGGTATTTAAATGAATATTTTAAAGAAAAGGTGAAAAAACAGTCATATCTATAAGGTGTTTTACATCTCTTATATTCTCTCATATTAAGATTATACTTATTTGGTTCTGTTGGTCTCCTTGGGCACAGGGTCTTTTTTGAGACTGCTATTCCAACAAAGGACCATGCATAGAGATAACCTAGAAAGCCTGCACAGATGTAGCCCACAGCAACTCAGTATCCAAGTGGGAACAGGGACTATCTCTGAAATGAACTCAGTGGCTGGCTCTTTGATCACCTTCCTCAGATGGGGGGTGGGGCAGCCTTACCAGGCCACAGAGAAAGATAATGCAGACTGTACTGATGAGATCTGATAGGCTAGGGTCAGATGGAAGGGGATGAGGACATCCCCTATCAGTGGATGGGGGGAAGGGGCATGAAAGAAGAAGAGGGGGGTAAAATTGGGAAGGATGAGGGATGGGACTACAGTTGGGATACAAAGTGAATAAACTGTAATAAATAAAAACCCCAAAAATATCGGTTTAGATTGGAAAAAAAGATTATACTTATCACTATATTATACAATGTTGATACATCCATCCATATTGTTAACTGGCTTTGCCTAGCCTCAAATTCTTCTACTGCCCAATCTTCTATTCTCACTAGCTCGAAGAGTCAAGTCATCATTTAAGCTATCCCAAATATGTGCACTTGATATTCCTCCTGCTAAGCACTGTAGTCCCAGAGTTTGACACAATTGTTTTATTCCCTTTTTGACTCAAATGCTTCCTCCGTCAGGAGGCTACACAAGATCTCTCGCTCCCAAATGAACTGATGTACTGGACCCATGCTTAGAATTTTAATGCTCCGTAATCTCCATCTTGAAATCAAGTTTACTTTTGAATCTGTTATTTGCGAGCCGAGTCCAATGGGATAAAGGTGATGCATCTGTGCCATGGCACCCTGGCACAGGCGCACTCTACATCTGGCCTCTCCTGCCTCTTGGCACTGGTTTTCAGCTTTTTGCTCCTTACCCTCTGCCTGGGGAACCACCTCTGTACTTCATCCACAGCACAGAGCCAGGACAAGGTTAGGCTGAGCAGGGGACCAAGTACCAAAAATGACAGGATGTGTCCCTCCACACCAGGAATGCCTGCAGTCGACATGAAAGGCTATCTATGCCCAACAAGAGCACATATCAAATGGATAGAAAAACATCCTGACAAAAGGGGGGAAACAGACTTTTTACCCAAGGACCCTACATTTCCTTTTGGTTAAGGCCCCATAATTGGTATAACCTGCTATGCCCCTAAATCACTCTGCCATGACACCAACTATATATTGTACTTTCCAGTAGTTTTGTGTTGCCACACTTGTTATCATGTCTTCTCATCCCAGAGGTCTGCTTTTAAATCACTTGCTCTGAATCAAAAGCACACCTTTTCGCTTTGCCATTAGATACAGAACGCTTGTTTCATTAGGTAGGGCGGCTTGCAACAAGAACATCCATTCTAATCTAAATAAGTGGCTGCACTCCTTTCTCTTCAGATAATCAGCTAATGCTTCCTGTAATGAACTGACCAAATTAGAAACCTGTGCTTTGGAAGGATAGCACATCAAACAATAACTAAATGATGTTAGAAAAAATAAGTCAGAAATTGAGATAATTAAAACATTTCAGAGTACAGTGTAGGTGAATTTATAAAAGATTTTTAATTTGCATGTTAGATCGAAATATAATTGTGCATTTATATAAAGAACAGGGAGTTGTTTATTCATTTCCCTGGATGAGAAACCCACTAGTTATGAAGTAAGTAGCACTTACTATATTTTCATTTATCTCCCAGAAAGGCATTTTAGCTGGGAACTTGTTGGGATCAAACTATTCCTGTGGCTTTTCTTAATCTTCATTCCTCCCAATCTAAATAAAGAAGATTCATCAACGCCTGCGTACAGGCGAAAATTGGAGGCTGGGAGCTACACAGAGCTGTAATTACCACTTCAGAAATGTGCCAAAGTGTCTTTATATGAGCATTTACCAATTTGTCCCCTTTTGAAAAAGCACCCTTGATCATAGACAGACATTCACCTATAAATGAATATCCAACTGATGGGTAGGCCAAACATCTGTAGTAATTTTTTTTAAAGATGTCAGTGCGACTGTAAAAGCAGTTTGGTCATTTGAGGGCTGTGTGGCTCTCTCAGTGTTCCCACCTGAGATACAAGATATGTCCTAGAATGGAGGTTCTCAAACTGCAGTACAAGAATTTGGGTGATATTGAAAACCAAAGTACCAGAAAATACCAGAAAGTAATCCAGGGGCTAAACAGAGTACACAAATGAAAAAGCACAGTCTTTTGTTTTGTTTGGTTTGTTTGTTTGTTTGTTTCTGTTTTTTTTTAAGACAGGGTTTCTCAGTGTAACAGAGCCCCGGCTGTCATGGCCTCGCTCTGTAAACCAGGCTGGCCTTGAACTCACAGAAATCCACCTGCCTCAGCCTCCCTAGTGCTGAGATTAAAGTTGTATGCTGCCACCTTTGTTTATTTATTTATTTTTTTTTTAGTTACAAGAAAACTACTTTATTTAAACAACAATAATAACAAAGAGTAATTTTCTAACAGTTACTTTTCTGCTTCATTTTGTGCTACACTTAAAGATAAGGTGATTGGGAAAGACACCACTGTATAGTAGTTCCAGGCAAGCACAGTGTCTAGAATACTTACTCTGACACATCTGCCCTCAATTAAGATCTAAGGGTGAGTGCTCTCTGTCACGAACAACTCCACATTTGGCTAAGGCCGAGGATCTGGCTTGCTTCCATGTATGTGGACCTATCTGCATTGCCCCCGTGGCACGCCTGGGTTGGCTACCCAGAGGCTATTTAAGCTGTGGGCTGGCTTTCCCCGGGGTCCGAGGATTGTTCAATGTTCCTGAATAAACTGCATTGAAAAAAAAAAAAAAAAAAAAAAAAAGATGCAGAAAAGAAAGATAAAAAAAAAAAAAAAAAAAAAGATCTAAGGAACTTGGCATGAGCTACCAAGAATAAACACATGGTAAGAAAAGTGAGTTTTGGAATCTAGAAGTCATTTAAGTGTCTGAAGGACCTTCAGAAAAATTTTCAGTCCCCTTAGCCTATTGCCTCATGTGAAAGAAAACAATATACAGGAAAGACAATAAAATTATCTACTTTACTAGGTTATCATAATGGTTACATTGAAAAGCACAGACCTTGTATGTAGTTAGCAAAAGCCTGATACAGAGAAAGTTTTCAAATAATGATGGTCGTTACTCTTCTCCGTATCTCAGCAATGCATTTCTACCATTCCTTTGGGAAATGATTGGCCACCTTTGTTTAAAACAGAAAATTAATTCTCTTTTTAGCAGAAAGGGCTCATATTTTCTCTTGACCTGCCATGTCATTTCACCCTTAGCCATTCCAGTGTCTGAGGCAGAAACACAGAAAGGGGCCTTTAGAGGGAATGTTTCAGATGACTTGCATGAAAATGTGTTTCAGTTAGGAAAATGGTGTTCTGAGAATTCTTTTTGAAATAGGGACCCTTGAAAACCAGAAAAGTGTCAGATCAGACACTTTGAAAGCCCAAACCCACTGCCTTTGAAACGAAGCTCACTTGACTTGTCCCATCCCTGAGCTTCCTTCCAGTGTGAGCCTAGAACCCTGGTCAGGCACTCTTGCTCCCATGCCTGCCACATTCTAGTTTGCTAGTGTTGTGCCTTCCAGAATCTCTGCCACACTCCTGCTCTACCACCCCATGGACTTTGTTTCATTCTAAGCCAATTGCTACCATCAACCATGACGTGTTAGCTTCCAATTCTGCTTCTGAGTATAACCATTTCACTGAAATGCTATCTTTCTCCCTCTTCGTCTAGCTAATTCATCTCT
This sequence comes from Meriones unguiculatus, assembly GCF_030254825.1. Classification (NCBI taxonomy): domain Eukaryota; kingdom Metazoa; phylum Chordata; class Mammalia; order Rodentia; family Muridae; genus Meriones; species Meriones unguiculatus. The sequence continues at coordinate 116,132,407 of NC_083350.1, forward strand.
TGTCAGGTTATGTCTCCATATGAAAGATAAAGAAGCTGGAAGAAAGAGGGGATTGGTTCTTAAAACTTCTTATTCCATACTTTCACTCCAATCTGCATGGACTGAAAAAAGGGATTTTGTAATCACGCTCGGGAAAAGCTGAAGCCCGAGTGGCTCAGTAAACTTTGCTAGAGTGCAAAGTAGGTGACAGGAGATGGTGCTGCATTGTTCTCACTGACTCCAAATAGATGCTCCGAACTCCTTGAAAGCTTAGGGTTGCTCTAGTGGTTGTTCTGAGGAGCTCTTGTCGGAGCCTAAGCAGACTCCAGCACAGCACATCACACTGCCCAATCTTATGTTTCTTAACAAATCTTCACTGTAGTATGTTAATTAAAGGAAAGCAGGGTCTCTTCACTATTACAGCTAAAGAATTGACCACCAGTTTCCATATACTATGGACACTGTGGCTGAATTAGTAAATAAGTAGATGAGTGAATAAAATTGATTCCAACTTCTGATCGGACGATCTCCCAGTATAAAAAAATAAAGGAAAGACACAATGAACTTCTTACACATGTTGCTCATGGACACACAGGGAAGACAAATAAATACACAAGGAATTTGACTGATGGTGATGGAACAGGGTCTCTGAGAGCATCCTGAGACATTTCCTGAAGGAGATAGAACATACTGCCCAGAATCTGTTAAATAGAAAGATTAATTCATAAGTTACTTTTTTTTTAAAGGTGCAGTTGAGAGTAAAAAGAGCCTAGAATATGTAAACAACCAGAAAAAGATTCAACTTTTGGGAATGGGCTTGAAAAAGAAAGCCACAAGAGGTGAGGCAGGAAAGGTGGACAACAACCAAATTGCTAAGAACCTCGTGGGGCAATGAAAAAAAAAAGATCTGAAAAAATTGAAGCAGAACAGGCAGAAGAAGCCAGATTCCCTTACGGAGAAAGCAACTGCTGCTGCAGGGGGCCGGAGGGAGTAAACTGAGGCCTTAGGCAGGGTGTCAGGAAGACGGAGCAAAGATTACCATAGAAACTCACATGGCAGATGTTGTTTGCCAAAGGCAAGAATGTTGATCATGGGAAGGAAAAATAGTAGAAATGACTGAAATATGATGACAAATAGTATAAGCAGAAAATGCAAGGTGGTTTACGGTTTGCCAAAACCACACAAGACAACAACAAAATCTAGAACTAACTATATATAAACAGTTATCTGAGACATTTCTAGTGTGTTCTCTGTATCATTAGTACAAGCTAAGGTTATCATAAAAGACAGAATTCACTAACCTGTTTGTAAGGAGCATCATTGAGGTAGATTTCAGTGTCCCCAACTGATATTAAAACACTTTTAGAACAAACAATATCATTGTCAAAGCATTTCTTGTTCTGGGAGATCACCGATATATCAGAATCATCTGTACTCTGAAATATGTCAAGAGCATTTTATTGGCACAAATGTATACTACATATAAATTTTACTTATTTTTTATTAACAAATTTAAGAACAAACAAGATTTTTAATGGCTTATGTTAAAACATAAAAAGGTCATACTTCTAAAGCAAAAATAAAAATTAATTTTAACTAAAAAAGAGAAAACATACTATTGAAATACCACAGTCTTTAAATAATTACTCTAATATATTTTTAACTTTGTTCTAGCAATCCTTTTTAGGTCCATTTCATTATAGTGGCTCTACTTTACATTATAGATCTACATTATAGCTCTCCTTATCAGTATATAACACTAATACAGTAAGTCACTTAAAGAGATTTTTACCTATTTTCATTTTTAGATGGTATATATTTTCCTTTACTTTAGGGAATTCTTTGGTCTGCTTACTGCCTCCAAAGAAGAACTGAAGTAGAAGAAAAATTGTGCCATGTGCTAGCAGGCAAAACAGTGCGATTTATTTGTGGGCATGCTTTCAAACTTCATGATGTCTTATCTAACTCCCACAACATTTGAAACTGATCTTTACTGACAAGTAGAAAATTTTATCACTTAAGACAGCTGGCTTTCTGGAAGAAAACGTTCTAAATGCTGACGTTATTTCTAGCCCCAACATCACAACCTGCTGATACAGACATGGCCACCTTGTCAGCAAGGCAGCCACGTAGCGGGGATGTGATCTCTACACTCGTGTTTTAGGAGCTCACACCCTGTCATATCCACTCACTTGGCATCATGGTACAAGTGCTCACGGTGAGGTCCCTGCACTCTCACCATGTAGTAATGGGTTATGGTTCTGTCTTCCCCCGACACGCTCCAGTTGCAGCAGTGTGGGAAACCTACACATCATATGGCCCTGATGGGGATGGCGCAGAGCTCTGGCAGGTGACAGCTGCTAGGTAAGACACACAGGTGTGCACACACTGAGTTCTAAAGCTTGGACTGTCAACAGAACGGGCCTTGTAATCAGCTGCACTTATTACAGTATCCGGGGGAGGGAGGCTTGCTGTCAGATTTGCGTGTGCACCTGTTCCAGTATGTGTGCTAAATATTCCACCCCCGCCACACACAAATGCCCTGTGTACAGCAGGCACAATATTCAAATGAATCACTTGACATGTGCTTATACATCAGTGTTCAGCCTACAGCTGTCTTCTCAAACAATAAGGACAGAGTGCAGAGAATCTTATGAAAGAAGGGGGAGATAGAAAGATCTAGAGGGGCCAGGAGCTCCACAAGGAGAGCAACAGAACCAAAAGATCTGGGCACAGGTGTCTTGTGAGACTGATTCTCCAACCAAGGACCATTCATGGAGATAACCTAGAACCCCTGCACAGAGGTAGCCCATGGCAGTTCAGTGTCCAAGAGGGTTCCTTAGTAATGGGAACAGGGACAGTCTCTGACATGAACTAATTGGCCTGCTCTTTGATCACCTCCCCCTCAGGGGGGGTGCAGCCTTACCAGGCCACAGAGGAAGACAATGCAGCCAGTCTTGATGAGACCTGATAGAATAGGCTCAGATGGAAGGGGGGGAAGACCTCCCCTATTACTGAACTGGGGGAGGGCCATAAGAGAAGAAGAGGGAAGGTAAGCTTAGGAAGGACGAGGAAGGGGGCTACAACTGGGATACAACGTGAATAAGCTGTAATAAATAAATACATTTTAAGAAAGAAAGTAGTCGAAAGAAATAAGGAAAGCCAATTCATATTATACAATTAGAAACATATATGCATTGAACACTACTATATGATTGTCCCAACATAGGAGCAGTGAGACACTACAATATCTCATTCTCACAAATAGACAGGTAATGCAGACAAATCATCAACAAAGAAAATGCAGTTTAGTTATGCGATATAGCAATGAATTTGGCAAACATCAACCATATTCCAGAACATTATAGAGTATGTATTCTTTACACTAGCCCATGGGAATTTCTTATTTAAAATATCTCTAGAAAACATTTTAGGACACAATAAATTCTCAACAAATGAAAGAATGTTTTAAATAATTTCTTGGATTCAGGTGACAGCAGAAGAATAAAGCTAGAAAACGATGAACAAAACTGCCTATAGAACATGCATAAACTTGTAGAGACTAAACGATAGTAGTTGGTGATGAGTGGATCAGTGAAAAAATCAGGGAGGGTTTTTAAATTCCAAGAATCAAATGAAAATAATGTCACATATAACATCTTTAAAAAGTAATAAAATGCCTGGTAATAAACCTAACCAGGAAAATAAAGAAATTCTACAATGTAAATTTTTAAAGAACTGAAGAAATCAAAGAGGATTCTAGAATTTGTAAAAATTCCTATGCTCATGTGTCAACAGAATTAATGTAATAAAAATGGTTATGTCACCAAAACCAATCTGCAGATTCAATGTAATCCCCATAAAATTACAGTGTTATTCTCCATAAAATAGAAAAAGCAATACTAAATTTAATATAAAAACACAAAATACTATGAACTGAAATGTAACTCTAAACAAAAAGAATTATGCTAGACCTAAAACAAGTTATACTACAGTCATAGAAAAAAAATAGTATCAATACAAAACAGATAAGCATATCACCGTAGCAGAGAAACAGAATTAAATCCACACTGTGAAAGCTACCTATATTTTGACAAAATTGTCAAAAACATACATTGGAGGAAAGATCATTATTTAACACATAGTTCTTCAGAAGCTGAATTTTTTATGCAGAAGAATAAAACTAGAGCCCCCTCTCTCACCTTATAAAAAAGTCAAATGGATCCATGACCAAAACATAGGACCTGAAACTCTGACTAAGCTGTAGGCTGAGGCATGGAATTTCTGAAAAGGATTCAAATAGCTCAAGAATTAATACCAAGAACTTAAAAATTAGATTACACAAAATGTAATCTTCACAGCAAAGAAATCAAAGTAGAGATATCTGATAGAATGGGAAATGTTTTTGCTAGGTTTACATATGGCAGAAAAGTAGTCTAGAGTATAGAAAGAACAGAAAATATATACTGAAAACCACATGATATGGACAATGAAAGTGCTAATAAAATTAAGAGACAATTTTCGAAAGATGAAATACAAATAGAAAAAATACACAACATCTTTAGCCATAATCACTCATGGAGATGGCCTGGAACCCCTGCACAGAGGTAGCCTATGGCAGTTCAGTAGCCAAGTGGCCTCTATAGTAATGGGGACAGGGACTGTCTCTGACATGAACTGATTGGCCTGTTCTTTGATCATCTCCCCCCGAGAGAGCAGCCTTACCAGGTCACAGAAGAAGACAATGCAGCCAGTCCTGATGAGACCTGATAGACTAGGATCAGAGGGAAGGGGAAGAGGACCTCCCTTATCAGTGGACTGGTAGAGGGACACTGGTGGGAAAGAGGGAAGGTGGGATTGGAAAGGGAGGACAGAAGGAGGTACAGGGGGGATACAAAGTGAATAAACTGTAATTAATAAAAATAAAAATAATTAAATAAAAAAGAGAAAGAAAATGCAAATTAAAATTTCACTGGAATTCCCTCTCATCCCAGTCAGAATGTCCGTTGTCATGAAAGCATAAGACAAAAAAAATAATGGTGTTGAGGAGAACAAACGGGGACCTCTATAGACACCAAAGGGGACACAAACTGGTCAAGGCACAGTGAAAATAGCTAGGAATGTTCCTCAGAAATACTTAAAGTTGGATCTTGCATGTGATGCAACTGTACTCTATTTTTTATTTTTCTTATTAGTTACAGTTGGTTAACTCTGTGTCCCAGCTGTATCCCGCTCCCTCATTCCCTCCCGACCCCTCCCTCAACTATACCCCTTTTGAGTAGTGCCCAGAGGACTCCAAGTCAACACAGAGATACTGAACATTCATGTCTACTGCAGCACTATTCACAATAGCCAAATTATAAACCAGCTCAGCCTTCCACCCACAGATGAACAGGTAAGGAAACTATGAGGCGCACACGCATGCACACACATGCAGGCACGCACACGCACACACACACACACACACACACACACACACGGAGGAGTTTTACTCAGCCACAAGATGAAATCATGTCATCTGTTAGAAAGTGGATGTAACAGTAGATTCTTCACTATTAAGTAAAATGAGTCAGACATACAAATATATTTTTTTCATTTCTGGATCCTAAATTTTACATGGATGCTTTAAACCATCTACACACACGGACATGCATTCACATACACACAAGCACACACACGTATGTTCACACTACAGGCACACAGGGTGACAACAGAAGAGATATTAGAAGAAAGAAGTAGACAAATGGAGATTAAATGGGCTAGCCATCAATGTGTTCAAAGTATGTGGTCCAGCTGCAGAATTTCTTCTAAAAAAAAATCAGCACTGTGACGAATGAATAGACATCAAATGAAACAAAGTTTTTAAAAAGGGAAAGATTGATTTCAAGGTCATTTGTTTCATAAAATGCAAAGATGGAATTAAAACTCTTAGTTCGTCCTTGTTTGCTTTGGTCTTGGTAATGGCACTAGTAAAGAAATTAAGAATATTCTAGCAATGGTTGAACAGAAAAGCCCAACTTGTTAAGAAACCCTTCATTTCAGAGAACATCATTTAACCTTGAATACCTAGATCTTCACTTTACTGAACCCCTTTTTATCCTCACTCACACTTAGCCTGTCCTCTCTAGAATCAGAGTTCCTCAGTCAGTGCTGTTTCATGGATGAACGTCTCTGACTCTGCAGTCTCAGAATTCATTAGCATACTGTGATATCTGTACTTTTAATTCACAAATTATAATTGCATATATTTACAGAGTAAAATGTGATGTTGTAATTACAAGATGTGGAATAATTAAGTAATTATCAGGTCACATACTTATCATTTCCCTAGGGGAAAAACAGTTCATACTTTTTGCAAATTTCCAAAGTGGTCTTTCTCTCTCCAAACGTCAAAACTATTGGTCCCTGACCCTTCTATTAACTTTAAAAGAGATTTCACCAAAAGGAAAAGAAGAATGGAGGCATTCTACGGTGTCAGCTTTAGACTGAGAAATGGGGTAAAATGATGAATGTAGAGATGCGCCTGCGTTCATTTAAAAAACTTAGGTTTGGGCGTGGCATTGCCATGTAATCACAAAATTGTCAATGCTCCACATATGCTTCCTGGACACTTTGTTTTGAGGCAGAAGAGGGTGTGTTTTCCCCATGATGAAAATGTTATTAAAAGCATATGGATTTTCAGGTAAATTCTCTCTACATATATATATACATATATATATATATATATATATATATATATTTTTTTTTTTTTTTTTAACATCACTGGCAACATGAACTCTAAATCAATATATTTTCTAGTTTGGACAAATTATTCTTGGCTTGTTAGCAATTACTGCAGCAGTGCCTACAGGAGACTGTTTAGTGAATGGGGTTGACAGAGTAATTAATGTGCCTGTGTGATTTGCTTTTCCTTGATAGGAGCTGGAGCTACAGGCTTCTTCCTGAACAATCCTCTGCGAAGCATTTCTTGAACTTTGAAAAGCAACACAATAAGGGCCATTAAGATGATTATAGCATTGTTCTGCTGAAAAAAAAAATGAATGTCATGCTTTTATGTTTTTATGAATGGTTTTCAAAGCAGGAAAAAAGTATATAATGCAGGGTTTTGTATGTTCATTCTCTTAGGAAGAGTTATTTAGATTAAAAGATGAGAAAAGTGGGCTGCAGGGCTTCTATTACAATTACATTTCTGTTATTGCTAATCAAAGTACCTCAGTGTTAGCTCTGTTCTTTATATTGAATCAGAAATGTCAAGAGATATTCTGTATGATCTGTTTTGTCTCCTAACACCCTGCAATGCTGACAGAAACCTGAAACAATAGCAGTGCTAAGAGCTGTGTGTCTATAATTCCCACTCCTGATCTACTTCCAGTTAATATTAGGTTTGGAAATAATGTGGCAGGGTTACTAGGCAACACAGTAACAATTACAAAGCTAAATGGAAAAGGTCAATATCAAGGCTTTTTATTCTCTCTAGTCTAAAAGCTCTGGTGGACAATAGATCTTCACATGATTCCAAAACTTGACCTGTCAGCACCTTTCAAAATAGAATAGTGTTTCCCTTGACAGGACAGCATCAGCACCTGTCATATATAAGCCACAACCCCCTTTAAGGGTAACCATTTCACACCAAGTCTCTGCTAATAGGTACCTGTGAATCAATAAATAAATAAAACAGGGTTCATATCTACAAGGTGTTATGAGATCACAGCAAGGTGAAATCTCATAGAAACAACACACATAAAAATATAAAACTTGTAAGAGATTAGTTTTAAGAATAGTTGAGAAGGTGGAATCTCAAGATTATTTTGATTTGCATTTCCTAGCTGACTAAGGACGCTGAGCATTTCTTTAAGTGTTTCTCGGCCACTCGAAATTCCTCTGTTGAGAATTCTGTTTAGCTCTGTATCTCATTTTTAAATTGGATTCCTTGGTTTCTTGGAATTCTTCATATATTCTGGATATTAGCCTTGTGTCAGGTGTAGGGTTGGTGAAGATCTTTTCCCAGTCTGTAGGCTGTCATTTTGCTCTATTGACAGTGTCCTTTGCTTTACACCTTGGGAATCAATCTGGCACTTTTTCAGAAAATTAGAAATAGTGCTACCTTAAGATCTAGCTATACCATTCCTGGGCATATATCTGAAAGATGACCAACCACACAACAAGGACATTTGCTCAGCTATGTTCACAGCAGCTTTATTCATAATAGCCAGAATCTGGAAACAACCTAGATGTCCCTCTACTAAAGAATGGATACAAGAAGTTGTGCTGCATTTATTCAGTGGAATACTACTCAGCAATTAAAAACAAGGAAAGCATGAAATTTGAAGGCAAATAGTGGAACTAGGAAGGATCATCCTGGGTGAGGTAACCCAGAAGCAGAAGGACACACATGGTATAAGCTCATTTATAAGTGGATATTAGACATATAATATAGGATAAACATACTAAAATCTATAAACCAAAAGAAGCTAAACAACATGGAGGACCCTAAGGAAGAGGCTTAATTCTCATTCAGAGAGGAGATAGGATAGACATCAGAAGTTGGAAAAGACAGGGAACAGGGCATGAGCCTTCCATAAGAGGCCTCTAAAAGACTCTACTCAGTAGGGTATCAAAACAGATGCTGATACCCATAGGCAAACTCTGGGCAGAGTTCAGGGAATCTTATGGAAGAAGGGGGAGGTAGAAAGACCTGGAGGGGACAAGGAGACTAACAGAGTCAAAAAAATCTGGGCTCAGGGGGTCCTGCAGAGACTGATGAATCAACCAAGGACCATGCATAGAGTGGTCAGAGATGCCCTGCTCAGATGTAGCCCATGGGCAACTCAGTCTCCATGTGGGTTCCCTGGTAAGAGGAGCAGGGGCTGTCTCTAACATGGACTCAGTGGCTGGTTCTTTGATCACCTCCCTCTGGTGAGGTAGCCTACCTTGGCCACAGAGAAAGAGGATCCAGCCAGTCCTCATGAGACTTGACAGGCTAGGGTCAAATAGTATGGAAGGAGGACCTTCCCTATCAGTGAAATAGGGGAGGGACATAGAGGGGGAAGAGGGAGGAAGGGTGGGACTGTGAGGAGATAAGAGACAGAGCCACAGCTGAGATTCAAAGTAAATAAATTGTAATAAATAATAATAATAAAGAAAAGGGTATTAAAAATAAAAAATAATACTGGGGAAAGGAGGCACAAAAGTACATCAGGTGATCAGAAACAAAGGACCAGAAATCAAGTTATTAGACGACAGAGTGACTTCAAAAACAAAATAAGATGAAAACTAAAAAGGTATAGAGGTTTCTAAGTGGGTGGAGTGCTTGGTGTATAAGCATGATGACCTGAGTTTGATTACTAAATCCCTATTAAATAATAATTTTGTAAAAATGCCTAGCACAGTGGAATGCATTTACAGTTTCAGTTCTTAGGAAGCAGAGAATAAATTCCTGGAGCTCAATAGCTATCCATGATAGACAATAATTTTTTTAAATTTCAGGTTCAATGAGAGACCCTGTCTCAAAAAAAAAAAAAAAAACATAGAGTGGAAATATTTAGGTAGATTTTAGTATATGACTCTGGCCACTATACACACATGCGCACACACACAAACACACACACAGAAAGAGAGGGAGAGAGATGGATTTTACATCTAGATTATTACTTATTTTTCTTTGTAGTTTCATCTGAATTTTGTAGTTAATATGAAAAAATAACACTGTCTTTATGTCCAAGGTACAAATGAAGCCAGGCACACATTCATTTTTGTTCATTATTTTACCTCCACGTGTCAGTCCAGGTCTGACATCATAGAAAGCACACACATGTCATGTGTGTGTGCATGCATGTGTGTATGTGTACATGTGTGTGAAAACTTAGACAGAGTTTAGACATTTCAGAGTGATGAAATCAGAAAGCTCTCAGGGAGTTGAGGAAAGCACTAACTTTTGAAGGGTGAGCTAAGGAAAACATTGAAAACCTGATCTAAAACATTATGGGGAAAAGCTCAGCAGTGACTGCAGCTTGCTATAGCTTCATAGAATTAAAGTTTGACTTTGAATCTGAAAAATAAAATAAAATGCTTCCTGGTGTGTTTTTGTTTTGTTTTGTTTTGTTTTGTTTTCATAAACAACCAATGGTCTCTTTTGTGGATGCTGAAAGTTTTGGGCTTTGTGAATTTTTTTCTCTTAAGCCATGTTGTTTTGCAAAATACAGTTATGACCTTTTCTCTAAGTCTGTCTCAAGACTCAGAGAATAACATGTTATGAGATGTCATGGTATAGAGCAAACATCTAACATAAATAAAATAGCAGAGTATTGTAATCGTTGAATTCTAACAAGTATTTCCTCAGCAAAGTTATAGAAATTGTGATACCAGGTCCTGAAACTCACCTGGGCAGCAGGTTAGTATAGAGGAATTTTACTCCCACAATATGGCTGCTCTGGCAAGGGATCACTTCCAAAGACCTAGGTGTATGTGATCTGACTGGAATACCAGCATGCCTTTAGTATACACCTTGAATCCCTCTGGCGGGAACACAAACACTCCTTAGTCCACATTGTGGGCTTAGATTTTTCAAACACCTACTTTATTTAAAGCTCTTAAATGCCTCTACCTCCTTCCTAACCGCCCCCCCCCCCACCTTAGGTAGGAGATTAGTAGTTCAGAAAGGAGCTGTAGACCTCTTTTAGCTAATTCCTGCTCATTAGTGTCTCTGGGTTCTATACCAACCTCAGTCATCAAGATACCAGCAGTCCATTCAAACAGCAAAGCAGCAAACCACAGCAGGAGCAGCCAACAGCAGGCAATGGCAACGGCAGTGGTTATTATTCCGCAAAAGGTGTCAGACTCTATCCAAACGCAACAAAATCCACTGAAGCAACAAAATGCCACCAAAGCAGCAAAGAAAGTTCTCTGGAGTGTTTCTCTTTGCAAAAACCAGCAAAGCAATACAAACCATTGCAAAGCAAAGGGATGTAAAAAGCATTGTCTCACTGTCTGTGGGCTTCTAGACATCCCTTCTCAGAATCCACACAAGGATGTTTTCTAGCTAGCAAAAACCACCACACCCTTCTCACAGGGTAGTTCCTAGCTGACAAACATTACCCACCCCCTCACAGGGGCAGGGGGTGAGGAACATTCCCACATTCCACACTTGGAACCAAAACAAAAAAAAACACCTTCACATGACACAACTGAGTTTCCAAAGAAACCAGAAACTTCTACTCCAACACACCTCTAAGCCCTCTGGCTAGAATACAGACACACTTTAGTACACACCTTTAATCCCAAACAAGGAAGTCTAATTGATCGACAGACAAAGTAACAAATCTGAGAAAGATTTGACAGAATGAGTCAGAGATAGGATAAACTTAACTCTTTTTTTTAAATATATTTAATTCTTTTATTATTACAATTTATTCACTTTGTATCCCAGCTGTAGCTCCCTCCCTGTCCCCTCCCAATACCACCCTCCCTCCCTCTTCTCTTCCCATGTCCCTCACTGATAGGGGAGGTCCTCCTCCTTTTCCCTCTGACCCTAGTCTATCAGGTCTCATCAGGACTGGCTGCATTGTCTTCCTCTGTGGCTCGGTAAGGTTGCTCCCCCCTCAGAACACCCAACTCTTACAAGAACAGGAAAGAGTAGCTACTTAAGAACAGTGCAGGAAGAGAGCAAGGGAGTTTTTGGAGATAGTACAGCAGAGTTTGGGAGTATAGTACAGTTTGGTGCAGTTCAGTTCTTGAAGTTCAGATGCAGTGTTTTCAAGCAGAGTAAATCAGTGAGAAGTCAAGAAAAGACTGTTTGAATCAATAAGCTTGGAGAGGAGTTTTGATCCAGAAGAGCTGAGTTGAACCAGCCAACCAGATTTCACAAACAACAAGAAAGGGTGAGCTTATTCAGCAGTAAGTCTAGGAGGCTGAAAACATTCTAGGACTAGGTTAACAGATGGAGGCTAGAAGCTGAAGCCCTCCAGGTCTGGGCTTACAGAAGATTAGATTGTCACAAGGATAGAAGCTTCCAGGCCTAGGCCTAGAGATGTTATATAGAAACACTCTGGGTTCAGCCAAGCCACATATTAGTAAGGCTTGGGTAAGGCTCTCATCTCATCCCCTTTCCTAAGGAAATAAAAAGTCTACTTTTACAGAGTAGAGCTGGTCCTGGACATGAGGACTATGGGTGAGCTGGCCCGAGGGCATGAACATGAAGAACAAACCCTAACTCCTGTCTATTGTGCAGTGTGGTGGCTCAGGCACCAGCACAGATGAGGGAAAGATGTCTGCCTCCCCTCCCTTGCTCCTAGCCACCTATGGCAGGCAAGAGAGCTATCCCTGCCCCTCACCTACAGTAGCACTTGGGATACCAGGCTCTGCACCTTAGCTAGGCAGCACAGTAGAGCTGGCCCTGATGACTGGAGTGGGGAGGGGTGTGAAGTGGGGAGGGTATGCATGGTTGAGCCAGCCCTGAAAGCATAGAAGGGAGAGAGCGGGCTCTGCCACCTGCATTTGGTGGGCCAGCTGGGACAGAGCAGGAAAGCTTGTCCTAATGGTGTGGGGACAGGTACAGCTGGTCATCTGACCAGTTCAAATACCTCTCAGACACAGATCCAGGGCTTTGAATTGGCCCACCCAACATCTACCCCATGGATGAATTGTTGGAGTGCATGAAGGGGCTGGTTCTACAGATCCAAAACTACAAGATCTCCACGACACAGTGAGAGACCAAAAGATAAAGTAGCAGCGATCATTAAGACCTAGAGTAGGTGCCCTATAGAAGTTAGTAAATGCCCTGAGGGGAGAGCTACTCGCTGCATTCTTTCCCCACCCACTAGAGACACAGTTGCTAGGAAACTGGACCATCCCCCTAGGGAGGGACACCAGGTCATTAATGGTCTGGGAACCTTCCTATAGCAAATCGATTCAAAATGTAACATCTTGACCAATAGATGCTTGCCAGGCAGGAATTGCCCCTGCCTTGGGCATGCTGGGATGGACCAGAATCTATAAATCACCCAACTAACCTGGGGACCGGGCGCTCAGCTCCCACTGCTTCGGCAATGGGGCTGTGTAGACCCAAGCTGCAGCTTGTAATATACAATAAAAAGACCCTCGTGTGTTTTGCAACGGAGTCGATTCCTGGAGAACTTTTGGGGGCTCACGAACTGGGTATAACAACAGAGCAACAGCAGGATAGCTGAGAGGAGTCCTGGTCAGGTTTCAGTATTAATAGTGTAGCAGAAGTCAGAGGCCTAGAGCCAAACCAATGGCTCACTGCAATGAACACATGCAAGCAAAGAAGTGTGGACAAAAGGGTATACTGAGGAACATACTGTGATACAGCTTCCACAATGAGATGGATTTTTTTCTCTGTTGCGGTGGAGGTTGCAGGGGTGGGTTTGAGGGAAAGGGGGAGATGAGTGGAATTGTGGTACGTGATGTGAAATGCACAAAGAATCAATAAAAAGTGTTTTAAAAAATTCATTCTAGTGATAAGCAAAAACAAACCTAACTTTCTTAAATGGAGAGATAAAACAAAACATTATACCTTTAAAACAAAACTAAGAATTAATTTTTAAAAGTCCAATTGAGAAATAAAAATGAATGCTTTATAAATTAGATTACTGGGTCCTCCTCGGGATGCAAGGAAACTCAGGATTAGTTTGATAAGGTAAAAAGGCATTGCAGATACAGCCTGAGTTTGCAATCAATACAAAAACAAAGGAGAGCTGGCTGGCAGGAATTCAGTGCCCTTGACACTAGACTCCCCCAGTCAGAGCTGTGCCAGGGGCCATCTCCCTTCTTTCTTTCTTTTTTTTTTTTTTTTTTTTTACACTTTATTCACTTTGTATCCCCCCTGTGGTTCCCTACCTCCTCCCATCCCAATCCCTCCCTTCCTCTACCCTCTGCATACATGCCCCTCCCCAAGTCCACTAATAGGGGAGGTCTTCTTTTCCTTCCTTCTGATCCTAGTCCATTAGGTCTCATGAGGAGTGGCTGCATTGTCTTCTTCTGTGGCCTGGTAATGCTGCTTCCCCCTCAGGGAGAGGTAATTAAAGAGCAGGCCAATCAGTTCATGTCAGAGACAGTCCCTGTTCCTATTACAATGGAACCCACTTGGATACTGAACTGACATGGGCTACATCTGTGCAGGGGTCTTAGGTTATCTCCATGCATGGTACTTGGTTGGATTATCAGTCTCAAGAAAGACCCCTGTGCTCAGAAGTTTTGGTTCTGTTGCTTTCCTTGTGCAGTTCCTGTCCTCTGCAGATCTTACTGTTTCCCAGTTCTTTCCTAAGATTCCCTGCACTCTGCCCAAAGGTTGCCCATAAGTCTCAGCATCTGCATTCACAGTCTGCAGGGAAGAGCCTTTCAGGGGTCCTCTGTGGCAGGCTTCTGACTTGTTCCCTCTTTACTCCTTCTTCTGATGTCCAACCTCTTTGCCTTTCTGGATAGGAATTGAGCATTTTAGCAAGAGTCCTCCCTCTTGATTAGTTTCTTTAGGTGTACAGATTTTAGTAGGTTTATCCTATATTATAGGTCTATATGAGCAAATATATACCATGTGCATCTTTCTGCTTCTGGGATAGCTCACTCAGGATGATCTTTTCCAGATCCCACCATTTACCTGAAAATTTCATGATTTCCTTGTTTTTCATTGTTGAGTAATATTCCATTGTGTAGATGTACCACAATTTGTGCATCCTTTCCTCCACTGAGGGGCAGCTGGGTTGCTTCCAGCTTCTGGCTATTACAAATAAGGCTGCTGCAAACGTGGTTGAGCAAATATCCTTATTGTGTACTTGAGACTCTTTTGGGTATATACCTAGGCATGGTATAGCTGGATCTTGAGGAAGCACTATTTCTAGTTGTCTGAGAAAGCACCAGATTGCTTTCCAGAGTGGTTGTACAAGTTTACATTCCCACCAGTAGTGGAGGAGGGTTCCCCTTTCTCCACAACCTCTCTAGCATGTGTTGTCTCTTGAGTTTTTAATCTTAGCCATTCTGATGGGTGTAAGGTGAAATCTTAGGGTCGTTTTGATTTGCATTTCCCTGATGGCTAAAGTCCAAATGGATCAAAGACCTCAACAGAAAACCAGACACACTAAACCGCTTAGAAGAAAAAGTGGGGAACAGCCTTGAACTCATTGGCACAGGAGACAACTTCTTGAACAGAACACCAACAGCACAGGCTCTAAGAGCAACAATCAATAAATGGGACCTCATGAAACTGAAAAGCTTCTGTAAAGCAAAGGAAACCATCATCAAAACAAAATGACAGCCTAGAGACTGGGAAAAGATCTTCACTAACCCTATATCTGACAGAAGACTAATATCCAGTATATATAAAGAACTAAAGAAGTTAAACAGCAAAAAATCAAGTAATCCAATTAAAAAAATGGGGAACAGAGCTAAACAGAGAATTCTCAATAGAGGAATATCGAATGGCAGAGAAGCACTTAAAGAGACCCTCTCCCCTTCTTAAAGGGAGCACTAATGTTTCCAGAAGAGAGGCTCTGCGGTGGAAGTCTAGGCAGATAGTGTGAGCATCAGCAAATACTGCCACTAAACAGGTGAAAAGAATTTCAAAGAAGAAAGTTGGCATAATCAAATGTCAAGATGATGAAAAATAGCTTAGATTGATTAATCACTAATCTATCCTTGGCACATAATACGATGCTTTATCATCAAAAGAGATGAGTTATTCTTTTTAGATTTTTGTTTTATTAGCTGTACTCAATCTGCCCTAAAAACATTTGGGGACTGACTATAGTTTTATTAATTTTAGTAAAATTTCTAGTGGTAAAACAGTGAGAATTTTCCAGGGTAATATTATATTAACAGTAAGTTCATTTTCTTCAAGTTACCAATAAAATTTAGTAAATATTTAGTTCTAAAATGTGTATACAATGTTCTTTTGGAAAAAAACATTGACAGATAAGTAGGTACATACAATTCCAGAACTGGTATTCTTCAAGCCTCCTTTTGCTAAGTGAGCTGATCTTCAACCAGACATTGAATTAATTGTTTAAATAGAGTTGCTTCTAATATACTGAGAAAATTATTCTTCTGGTGCATTATACACAGGAAGGCAATCCTATCAAGATTTGAAACAGAACAGAATGCATTTGTTTTAACATGAGACTATTGTGGCAAACTAAGATGAATGTAGGATAAAAGTGCTGAGAGTGGCTCTGTTCTGTTGTAGTGTCAGAAAAAAAAATCTATCCATAATTATTCAGTATCAAATACTAAAATATACTTTCCTGGCCAAAACAAATACTCTTCTTGAAAGTCTTTTCTGCAGAGTCACCTATTTGAAAACACTGTGGTTAGCTTCATCAGAGAAGCTTCTCCCTGAATCAATGGCAACTAACAGAGACCTTCAGCTGATCAATATGCACAAAATAAGACTGTGGAATGCTCAGTCCTAAATAGGTGGTACATATCACACCCCTGCCTCCGAGGTTCAGAGACCTTAAAGAATGGGGCGTGAAAGACTGTGAAAGCCAGAGGCAGTGGGAAACAGCAAAGAAACAGCATTTTCCAGACATGACAGAGCAGTTTCCCAGAACATGCAGAAGACTTGTGTAAGTTTAAGCCAAACAAAATCCGGGCACAGCGGAGGGGAGGTGGGCACAAATTCTCAGTACTGACTGAGGAACTGCTAACATTGGATAGCTGTTGGTAGGGAGATAAAGTCAGCTCTCTCTGCGGATGCCACCCTGGGAGGATAACCACACTCCAGGGAAGGCCCCACTCGCAAGACTAGTTGGGTAGCACAAACTGGACTTGATGGACATGGAGAGAAAACAAAGTTGTGTAGGAAGCAAAGGCTGGAGAGGGTGGATATGGGAGGGGTTGAGGAAAAAGGGAGAATATGATCAAAGTATATTGTATGGAATTCTCAATGAATTAATAAAAAAATTTATTT
Organism: Meriones unguiculatus; assembly: GCF_030254825.1. Classification (NCBI taxonomy): domain Eukaryota; kingdom Metazoa; phylum Chordata; class Mammalia; order Rodentia; family Muridae; genus Meriones; species Meriones unguiculatus. The sequence goes on from NC_083350.1 coordinate 116,149,304, forward strand.
AAGGATGAAAAACACTAGGGTCTGGGAAGACGGCTTAACAGCTAATAGCGCTGTTGCTCTGATAGTGGACCAGGATTCAGCTCCCAGCACCCACATGGTGGCTCGCAACAACCCATATGGCTCTGAAACCCCCCTGACCTCTGTGCACACCAGGCTTGCACACAATGCACATGCATCCACAGGCAAAATACTCATATGCATAGAATACAATAAATCTTTAAAAAGCCACTAAAATTTGTCAAAAGAAACAAATGTAAAATTATAGTGGTTCATAGTGTTTTCTACTACAAAAAGTAGAATAAATAAAGGACTTTTTTCCACCACTATAAGATATTATTGGATAGTTACTAAGCACATCAAATGCCCAGAATCCCCCAAACGACTTGAGGAGGAAAAAGAAAGGAGAAATATAAAGATAATCCCCACCTCAGAACTTTACAGATTTTTCAAGTAAATCTGTTCTAGTAAAGTGATGTATATTAGATGTGTCTTTATTAGTATAGTTCATAATTAACAAACAAAAATAATTTAAATGAATTAATGCATGAGAAAGACCATTGTCACACATTAGAAACTGTTTCCATAGACAGGGAAGTGTGCATTAAATAAATATAAATTATAAATAAATATAAATTCTTTTATTAGGCATTTGTAAATTATTTTTATATGTAAAATGAAATAACCAATTGGCAGGATTTTCTCTTATCACTTGAAATGGCACCACAAAGGTATCTTTAACAGAAATAACAAATTCAGTGGAAGGACATGCTTGATACATTGCTGTCAAAGAAACTTCATTTTTCTAAATATGACAAAGTGTTCAGAAGAGGAATTTCAAAGAAATAATTAATATACAGGTATTCCATTATGCTTTGTTATACAAATGCTTCCACAATTCCTAGCACAAATGTAATTTCTAGACCAACAGCATTATTACCACCTGGTACCTTGTTTAAAAAGTTGGACCCTCTGCCCAAGTTTGTCTATGAGTCTTAGCCTCTGCTTCCATACCTCAATCAGTAGAGTCTCTCAGAGGTCCTCTGTGGTAGGATCCTGTCCTGTTCCCTGTCTTCTCCTGCTTCTGATTTCTATCATGTTTGTCCTTCTGAATGAGGGTTGATTAAGCATCTTCCCTAGGGTCTTCCTTGTTGTTTAGCTTCTTTAGGAGTGTAGACTTTAGTATGTTTATCCTGTATTATAACTAATATCCACTTATGAGTGAGTGTATATACCATGTTGGTATTTCTGCTTCTGGGTTACCTCACTCAAGATGATCTTTTCTAGTTCCTGTCATTTAGCTGCAAATTTCATGATTTCCGTGTTTTTAATAGCTGAGTAGTATTCCATTGTGTAAATCTAATCTTATGAAATGTAACCTTATGAAAGAAGAGAGAGATAGAAAGACTTGGAGGGACAGGAGCTCCAAAAGGAGACCAACAAAGCCAAAAAAAACCTGAGCCCTGGGGGCCCTGCAGAAACTGACAACTCAACCAAGGACAATGCACAGAGAAGACCTAAAACCCAGGCTCAGATGTTGCCCATTGACTCAGTCTCCAAGTGGGCTCCCTAATAAAAGGAGCAGGGGCTTTCTCCAGCATGAACTCAGTGACAGGCTCTCTGATCAGCTCCCTCTGGAGGATGCAGCCTTTCCAGGACACAGAGGAAGACAATGCAAGCAGTCCTGATGAGAACTGATAGGCAAGGGTCAAATCAAAGGGGAGGAGGACCTCCACTATCAGTGGACTAGGGGAAGGGCATAGGGAGAGAAGAAGGAGGGAGGGAGGGATTGGGAGGAGAAGAGAGAGGGGGACACAGCCGGGATACAAATTGAATAAATTGTCATAAATGATAACAATAATAAAATCTTAAAAATATAAAAATAAAAAGTTGGAGTCAATACTCTACTGCAACCTACAGAAACAGAGGCCATACTTTAACAAGATCCCCAGATGATATACAACCACACTAAAGTTTAGAAGTGTTGCTATGTAACCATCATGATGAAGGAAGTTCTATAAACTTACTGTAAATGATAGCTACTACAAGTAGAAGTAGTTAAACTGCTTTTCCTCTATGTAGGAAGACTGTAGTAAATGCCAAACCAGTGATTTTTAACTTTATAATTCAGTCATAATTATGCTAGTCTCTAAGAGAAAGCCAAAAAAAGTAATTCATTGCACTGAAGTATAGTGTTGTACAATCTAATCGCACAAATATAAAATAATCAAAATAATATTAGCAACTTGTTTTATATGATGGCTATTAAAACAATAGAATGTAAGAAAAGGAGAGATCCACACAAGTCAGAAAAGGTAAGTAATTACACTTGTAGAATGTACATTAATTACTGTGCCTTTTCTTATGCTCCAAACATCAAACAACACACGTAACAAAACAAAGCACAATTTTCTGATCCACAGTCTGATGCATTCACTATTAATTGAGCCACCGAAGGGAACATACTTCAAACATGAGTTTGTATATGACGAACTCATGGCAAACATCATTATAATAAAAAAAAATCTTTAAAGCAATCCTATTGAAATCAGGAGCAAACGGGGCTGACTTCTGTCTCCACTCCTTTTTAACACACTATCTGGAGCAACAAAAGAAGAAATCACTGCAGAAGATGGAGTGGAAAGATGATAACAGCCAGAGGACCAACATGTCTTCTGTGATATTTTGTCTTCTGTATATGACAGAAAAGCTGCACACATAAATTCTCAAAACTGCTAAACAGGACCTGCATAACCACAAAACTAGTTGAAGCTCACTGAGGATGGTGTAACTCTCATTAGATCCAACTCCTAGATAAAGGTATACAGATACTTAATAGCTGCTGTGAAAGGAATAGTCAGTCTAATACAGGGAGGAGACCACTGATGTATTTTCCAGCCACAAGGATCAGCCTTAACACACAAACATGTAAGTAACATTAAATAAACTCAGCAAGATGTATATATGTATATACATACGTGTATACATATATACATGTGTTTATAGGTACTTATGTGTATGCATGCATGTATATATGTATGCGTCTACATATATAAGACAATAATTAAAGAAAACATAAATTTAAGAAAGAATTAGGGGGACAGGAAAGGAGTTTGTGGAGGGGAAGGCAAAGCAGAAATTATGTAAATGTAGGACCCATGTATGAAATTTTTAATGTAAAAATGTAATTTAAAAATATGAAAACATACTTGACAGAGGCCATAGCTATGTGACACTAAATCTGTTCCTATTTTTTTCTATAAGAAGCTTAAAATTGTTCATAAATGACAGCCCCTTTTATGAATGGTACTTCAATGTTACTTATAGCACTTGTGAAACAAGTGCTCACAGGGAACTTTTGTTCTTTACCATGTAAAGAAAAGTTTCATTGAAATTTGTCTTTTTTAATTCAGGGAACTGTTCAAAAAGGGATCTCATACTCTTCTTTCATGAGGCAGGCTTATAGAATAAAATCACACATAAGCATAACGTGATGTAAAGACTATATCCAGGAAAATACGCTAATCACTTTTACTTCCTGGGGGAGGGGTGTTCATTTTATTGTTCTTGTGTGACTCCACCGAAAAAGCTTACATTTTTCATTTAGAAATTTAATTCTGGAATCATGGGTGGCTAAACAAGCTATTTGTATAGATTATTAATGTTCTTTATACATATAAGAAATTTTAAGATTTTTCTCAGATATATAAATCAAGAAATTTGCCAAAGGGTACATCACATTAGCATTTCTAGAACCAAAATAATCTTTTTGATTTTTATATTCATTAAAAATGAAATATATGTTTTAATGTGCTATATGTATATTTTCAAGCCAAGCTAACAGTAAAATAATAATTTCTGTTTAATGAGCAATTACTGTGTATCCAAGCTCTTTTTACCCTTGGAGCTAGGCATAGTCATTATATTCATTTCACAGTCAAGGCAAAAGGCATGGGGCTAAAGACTTAATCGATCCCTTACCAATAAGAAAACAAAATGAAGATGAGTTTAAAGCTGAAGGGATGCGTTTGAAATGACTGTGGCATTCATAAACTTTGCTGATGGCATATGCTAATGCGAGATGCCATGGACAACATGTTGTTCTCCACATTGTTTTTATGCAAATTCAAGCGAAAAGCAATTATGACCAACCTTTATCAGAAAGACCTGGCAATCACTGATGTAATCGTATTCCAAACCGTCAAAGGAGTGATAATGCCGGTCCCCGTATACTGTGCACACGGCAGGACAGGGGTAGTGCATGCAATTGAACATCCCCCGCCGACAAACGCTATCAAAACAACAAGAGTTACCTTCTGGAGACGTTAAGTTCTAACTAGCATTTTTCTTTTTGTTTTATGTGTGTGGATGTTTTCCCTGTATGTGTTTCTGTGCCTATGTGTGTGCATAGCGCCTGGGAAGGCCGGAAGAGAGGGCTGGATCCCCTGGAACTGGAAATCAAACTAGGGTCCTCCGAGGAGCAGGCAGCGCTCTTAGCTGAGAGTCATCACTGCAGTGCTAGCCTGTTCAGGTCACCAAAACACAGGTGCTCAGGAGCACTCAGAGGCAGTAATCGCCAATTCGTTCTTATAATGCCCATCACAGTGGCAAACTTGTCATGTATTTACATTTATAATACTAGACACCAAAATTAAACCTGGGACACACAGAAAATGCATAATAGAACGCACAATTCATCTCCTTTGCCTGAGCTAACTGGATGCTATCTTCAAAGTTTTAGAATATGTGTGTATATTTTAAGGAAATTTTAACAAAAGATAATTATTTTCTGGCACTATGCTCACTGACTTCCAAACAGTCAAACTTCTATTGAATACTTAGCATTTTCTTAGAAGTTTGAAATCTTTTTCCTATTAAGTTGCCAGATTATCATATTTCATACTTCTCTCCTAGGATAATATGTTTAAACATCATTGTCCCCTCATAGAAAGTAGCCGTTCAACCCCAAGGACCTACAGCTCTAACATGTGCAAGCTTGATTCTGGTTTGCTTCTGCTAATCGGAAGCATCAAGTCATGTCCCTAAAATGAGTGAGATTAAAACAACTGCAGAGGGGAGTCCTGTGGAATAAGTGGCCGTCTTTACCAGGTATAACACGGAGTAGAGATGACTTCCCCCGAGGCATACTCCCAATCTTTCCAGATGCAGGGACAGCTTTCCGGAACGTAGCACTTGCCTTTGTGCTCCGCCATTCTTCCAAAAGGAAAAGTAACATGATTAGAAAAACCTGCAAGGGTCAGGCAGACGTTCAGTCTACAATTTTGTCAGAGTCAACACCTTTGCACTGAAGGCTGAGTCCAGTCCTCCCTTTTTTCCCTACATGGTCCTTGTGTATCACGGTATTAACTAAATGCCAAGCACACGATCAGATATAATTTAACCTTCTGTTATATGGCACAATAAATATAAAACAAGTGTATATCGCTAACATGGTGAGTTGTTCTAGAAAAAGTACATTTGAATAGAAAGGAGTTGTCCCAGACATCACTGTCTGCTAATAAAAGTATCCGTGTTGTCTAACAGTCCCAGGGGAAATAGTAAATTATGAAATCAGTAACATTTTCTGCTAATGTTACTAGGGAGAGCAAACAAGCTTGTTTCTTGGTGCTAAGATATAAAATTGTGACAGTTTGATTTAGGTGTATTTAAATGAAAATATAGCAAGTATTTCTGATTCCTTTTTATTAATATGTTGTCTTGAATGTCAGTTGAAAACTGATGAGTTTTTCATAAACTGGTTTCAAAAACAAGGAGGAGGAAGGTATAGTCATTTGGTATCTTTTGGGTTGGCTAGGAAGAAGCATGAATAACCTCCATGTAACTGGTGTGCTGTGATGTACTCAGCCACCCATGAAACAAATACCATTTTTACAAGAATCTGAAACTAAAGGTTTCTTTTAAATAAGGAGGACAAATATTTGAAGCCATTAATACTAACTTTTCCTCCACTTTGCATTAGTTCAGCGCAGTGATTTCTAACCTAGGGCTGTGCAGACCTTTCATAACCACAAACCCTATCAGGATCTCTGGGAAAACACATGATAGACTAAGGAATTGTCTCAATGAGCCAGAAAAGGTCACACTAAAGAGATGATGACTTCAATTACCATCATCAACAGTTTTACTAGAAGTTTCTGTTTGCAGATTTTTCCCAAATCAATCAGAAACATCTCAGTTGATTCTGGCTCTATTTTGATGCAATTAGGGAAAGAGGAATGGTACTTCTCTATGTTTCTTAATAGGGTTAGTCAGGAAATAAATGCCAGATTTGAACTGAAAGCCAAAGGTGATAGATAATAAACAGCATCTAATGCTCTACCTGAAATAAAACTTAGATACGGCTTTAATTGGCCATGTACCCCTAACAGTCACAATCAAACAAATCAAACAGTGCTGCAGGTTTTAATTATTTGACCGCAACAAACATTTTCTTTCCATTCTCTTTTTTGACACATTGTTTTCTTTGCTTATGCGTTCTACGGCCTGATTTCCACCAACCTTTTTTGTTTTCTCGTGTCTGCTCTCTTGTCTGTTGTGGCCATCATTTTCTCCCTCATATGCCCTTCTCCTCTAAGCAGATTGAGCCCATTCCCAGATACTTGGCTCTCCTGAGCCGTTTAGACAAAGGTGATTCTCCTGGGGGACAAACCACAAGACCTCTCCCTACAATGCTCTTGCTTTTTAGGAGTGGATCCTGGGAATGTCTTTGTGGGATATGTTCATTGAGGAAGAATGGGTGACCTGTTTACCTGAGATGGCCCTCCCTCTATTCATCATTAGGCAGCTAAGAGTAGAGGAACTGATTGTATGTGTGTTCTCAAGACTGTGTCTGTCCAGTACACAGTATTTCTACAACTGAAGGAAAGGTAGAGGCGTAGATAGCCTGCAATTAAATTATGATTCATATACACTGAACACACTACACACACACACACACACACACACACACACACACACGTTACAATATCTTACATATCTTACAATGCCTACCTAGTTGGGAATTAAAAAGAATATGTGACAAAAATAATTCAGCTAACAATGGCAGAGCTGGAATTTTAGCTCTGGTGTGAATGAGGTCAGAGTTCTCACTTAAAAGTAACCCACTACTTAGCCTCAATGTAATTACGTGTAATGTTTATAATTAAATCAGTTGGTTTCACTTTTACAAATTAATGTCAGTAATGACAATTACTGGAATGGAATAATATACATATGGAATAATAATATACATAATGGAATAATATACATATATATAATGATGTATATCTAAATGGTGACTTTAGTGAAGAGGACTGATTGTGTCCCTTCCCCAAACCTGCAGCTGAAAAGGGAGACATCTCAACCTGATCTTAGAGTATGTTCTTTCTTCAGTTTGGTGCATGACTCTAGTTATATTGCACAATGTTAAATTAGTCTAGCAAAATAGTTAGGACAGTCTGTTAGCCACCAACTCAAAGTTAACCACTGCTCAAAACAAGGATTTTGGCTATCCTTGCAAATATTATTTTAAAATTGTGTGTGTGTGTGTGTGTGTGTGTATGTGTGATGTGCATACATGGGCCTAAGTGTGTAACGATATGAATATGGAGGTCAGAGGCATATGGAATCAGGTCTCCCCTTACATCTTTATGTAGGTACCAGGGATCCAACTCAGGTCATAAGGCTGACAGGCAAGTTCTATCATAGAGGTGGCCTCAAGAATACTTTTAAGAGGCCTTACGTTTCCTTTAAATCTTGGACACAGTTGTATTATCAAGAAAAGGAAACTCACCCGGAGGTACAAACACAGCCGCTGATGCATGGTGAGGACGGAGCACAGGTGAAATTCATGGCCAGGTTTGCACACGTGGTTTCACAATTTATACCACCAGCCGGTAACTCAGGGTCTGGAAACCTGCAGTCAAAATATTCCTTCCCTTCTGGGCAGGCGTGGACTTCAGGTATAAGCATGGATAACATGGCTTTAACTGTGCATCTGCTCCACAATCATACGCACAAATCATCTGAACAGAACTCACAGACCAAGTCATCGCTGATACAGGATGCTCTCGTTCTGTGATAACCTTATCTGCATTACCTAGCCAGAGTCTGTTCGGTCATCAAATTTCTAAAGAGCTCTTTCCACAATTTTAGCCACCTCCCATGCCAATTCACTAAAAAACTAGCATAGAATTTCTTAAAGTGAAAAAACATGGTACGCTGATTAATTCAAACACAACAATGTTTAATGACTGGAAACTACAATGCATGTCTAAACATTTACGAAACCATAATAAATACAGGTTACTTCTTGATTTTGCCTTGCCTCGGAGTCACTATTTTCATCGGTCTCTACTAAACTGTAAAGTACAGAAGTGGCCACTGTTAACAGAGGCATGATGGGAGATAACCTGTTTTCCCAAAAGGCTTTGGGGATGTCGGAAATTAAATAAAATGCTTACAAGGGAGCAAAGAGAGATGCGTGAGGACTCCATTGAAAAAGCAAGTTGCCGAAACATCCCTGCTTTCACTATGAGCTACCCTGAAGGAACAGGGGCAGACTGAAGATTCCCGGTAGCTCCTGTGTTATCTGTGAGGCCCACTTACATGAGCGTAGAGAAGTTCCAGACTGATCTAAATCCTGACAACGTAAATATAGAACGTGCTATTCAAAGGGCATTTAATCATTTTGTTTTGTGTTCTAAAAGAGGGCCCCACTATCAAGCACTATGTAGCTTGCCTCTGCTTTAGCCGTCTTGACTAGGAGAACAGATGTGGGTCACTACGCTTGCTTCAAAGCTAATTTATAATGACGTGCACTCAAATAGGTAACAGAGCCTAAATCTCCTTATCTAACAAAGTGAATAAAACCAAGTTGTCATTTGCCCAGAATTTTTCTGTAGTCACTGAAACCCTGAGTCTATTCATCTGATGAAAATCCATATTCATAACGGTCCTCTCTACTTTGAAGAGCTTCCAGACACAAATTCCAGTGGAAAGTGGTGTTCTAAGACAAATGGCAGTGGATATATTTTCTAAACCTTTTGTTTTTATTTTTCATTTTTATAACATGAGCCAGGTTGGCATCTAACTCTGCGTAGCTGAATCTAGCCTTGAACTCTGAATTGCCTAGCCTCCACCTCCTCAGTGCTGGGTTACAGGAAGGTGCCGCCAGGCTCTTCTTCTATTCTGGTTTCCACTTGTTGCAACTAGTCCTAGAACTTTGCTGCCAAGACACACCCCAGGACCCAGGAGCACTAATATTACCTTGGCAATTGGTAGACATTCAGAATCTCTGTCATTGCTTCTAACAATCAGGACCCACACCTTAACAAGATCACCGGTTTGTTGTGTGCACATTAAGAGCTGAGAAGTGTTGATCTGGGATAGAGTTTTCCGATTTCTGATCCACAATCGGCACCTGGGTTACACCTCTAAAGCCTTTGAGGTACCTGAGGTGGTGCTGGGGTAGACAGTATAAAGGCTATATGCCTGTGTGTCTCCAGGCAGCCTTGTCTCCTTAACACCAATTGTCCTACAAAGACTCTAACTCTTGATGTGAAAAAGTCAGGAATCATTGGAACACGGTGCCGACTACAGGGTATTGCTATATGCATGTGCTCGAATAAGGAGGCTTGCGAGGGACTGAATGCCTTCTGTCAGAGCAGTTGGGGCAGTGTTTGAGATTCCTGCTCAGCAGGATAACCTGTATCTGGGACTCACCAGTAGAGGGTGTTGCAGGCTCATCACATTTCACAGTCCCATTTGAACACTGGCTAGAAGTAAAGAGACAGTTCGTTTATGGACTCAGACCTTGGGGTTTATACAGACAAACCATTCCCTTCAGAACAGGTCTAAGACAGCTATTTTATTTTGACATACTTTATCAAACACTTCCGTGTACGGGGCCTTGCGAGAGACATGAGGGAAAAAACACCACTCTATTGTTAATAGCGTGACCCAGGTGCTTAAATTCTACTAACAGAGGAAAATATACAATTAATTTATACAACATGACACACTCAACACAAAAATACATTTTAGATCTGGGATGGAAAAAAGGATTACTGACATCTGGGTGGTCAGAAGTTTAAAAACAAAAAACAAAACAAACAAACAACAACAACAAAAAAAAAAAAAACCTGAGCAATTCTAAAGAATGGGTGAAGGCTAGGACTTGAATCAGAGAGAAAAATTCAGGTACTCAATGAAAATATATAAACTGCAAGCTACAAAGCACAGCTCTGCTTAATTGGATTCCAGGAGATGAGGTGGGCAAGAGAGGCAAAGCCAGATCCTGCTCTGACATTAGGATTGTTTTCCTGAGCTGAGCTTCCAAAGACTTTAAACTCAAAAGTGAGATGGTCAGTTTGAAGGTCAAGACAATCATGCTGGCAGCATCGCTGAAGATAAACTGAGTCACAGGTGCCGTACAATTGATTGTAACATTAAAAGGAAAACAATGTACAGGCAAAAGAACCTGCAAACTTTTTAAGAGGATAATATAGTGGGAACACACACCAGCCCCCAGTAACTCCAGCACAAATTTCCCTTTAGCTCTAGAGCAAACTTTGAGTTCTATTCTTCGCAAAACAAAGAAACTGACTTATCAAGGGCCCCATCACATGAAAACCACGTGCACACATCTTTTAGCAACAGACTGTCCCTCAGAGGTTTGTTAGTCCATACTGCAAATGCCTCGAGGAACTGAGACCTCTGGGTCTACATCCCATACTTCTGGGATGGGGACATTTGTCAGGGATGCAAATAAGATCACTATGCTATTTTTTTTATTTTTGGCACTAAGTTTACTAAGCTTAAATAAATAATTTTAAGGATATTGAATTCAAAAGAAGGTTCTTCCAACATATGGAAGAAGACTAAGACAAGAAGACCATATGCAATGGTTTTGCTCTCAAACTCATGTTGAGGATTGGTCTTCACTGTGATACTGTCTGAAGGTGCAACTATAAGAGGTGCGGCTTAAGGCACAAAGTGGTTTGATCATGGGGGAAGAAATGAATATGTTCATTACCTGGATGAATCATTATGTCTCTCAGAATTGAACTCTTTACAAGGGTAGTTGTTAAGAAAAGATTTGGCTTCCTTGACTCTCTTCTCTGTGGACCCAATGCTTTTGGACCCCCATAACCGTGAGCTAAGTAGACCTTTATAAAGTGTATAAAGTGGTATTTTGCTATAGCAATGTAAAACAAAGACAATTTTTAGAAAGATGCAAGAATGAGAAGATGGGTGTCATTGTTAATGCAGTGGGATGGGAAGGGAAAATGGAATTCACCTGCATGAATAAAATAAAATCAGTTAAATCCAAGGTTGTTTGGGTTTTGAAGGCTGGGTGTGTTGAGCATGAGAAAAGAGTCAAAATGATTCCCAGATTTCTGGCTTGGGAAAATGTAGATAGTAGTACATTCCATGGGGGTGGGGGAGATGCAACAGTTTCTTTGTGTTTTAATCAGGGGGTGGGAAGGAGATGGACATAATTATAAAGGTTAGTTGAGTGTGAATGATAATTTACTATCGATACAAAATGAGCTGAAAAGGAAGAGCAAGCAATGCCAAGCCAGGTGCCTGGGCATAACTCCCAGTATTATTATCAGGTGGCTTAACTATGTGTGCCTCATTCTGCTCATGTGAAAATTGGAATAAAATGGCAGGACTTGCAAGTTAGTCATGACTGTTTAATTATACACATAGCATGCTCAGAACAGTGCCAGGACAATAGAAAACACATGGTCCAGGCTCGAGATGACTCTTGTCATTATCTACATATAGGGATCATATGTGAGCACCTGCAGTGCAGCTAAAAGGAGGATAGCAGGAGATAGGTGTAGATGAATGGGTACTGCTGTGGACGTTACTCTGTGAGTGCCATTAGACAAGGTTTGATAAGCATCACGAGAAGATAAGCAACCCCTGTATGTGCTATTGAGATCTATGACAGAATTGATTTGTCCGAGCCAGTAGAAGAACCGTGGGCCTGTAAGAACCCAGAATGTAGTATGAATTACTACCCCGTTCCTAGCATCTTTAGAGAACCAAAGCTTATTAAAGGGCTTTTGCTTAATTTCACGACAACTAAAATTAGAAATCTATTCTGCCAGACCACTTAGGAAGATGATGCATCCAGCCTTGATGAGACCTGATAGGCTAGGGTCAGATAGAAGGGGAGGAGGTCCTCCCCTATCAGTGGACTAGGGGAGGGGGATAGGAGGATAAGAGGGAGGGAGGGTAGAACTGTGAGGAGATGAGGGAAGGGGCTGCAGTGGGAATACAAGGTGAATAAATAGTAATAACAAAATAAATAAATTTAATTTTAAAAAAGAAATCCACAGCAGAGATACAAAGTGAATAAGTGGTAATAAACAAATATATAAATATTTTTTAAAAAGAAATCTATTCTGAAATCCCTAGTACATATCTGAGAAATTTCATATTCCATTCTAATGTGATATAAACGTGTATTTAATATATTGGTTGACACCTACCATAAGCCTGAGGGTGTTGGGATGAGCTCTCCAGGCTGATAAACGCTCCCCCTATAATGACACCGGCAATGATATCTGTAAAGGAAAGGTGAAGTAAATAAATAAGATGTATTTTTTTTCCAACACAACTGAAATGACAGCAGACTCTGCCCTGCAATTGCCCGCCATAGACTTCCGCCATTCCACAAGACTGCACACAGTGCTGTTTTCAAACGACAGAAACTAACTGAGCACAGTAGCTGCAGATTCTCAATGTCAAACTAGTCCTGAACTGTTGGTTTAGTCCCAGGAAAAGTCTCTGAATGCACTTCAGGAAAGCACATTGCTGTATCTTTTAACCCTATCTACAAAACAAAACTCTTCACTTCCTGTGAGGGCTAAGAACTTTCTGGGTGAGAACAGACATTACATTTCTACCCCTCACATGACAGGGAAATTTAAACCTTGCTTGTGGTTAGGGTGTGGAGAAAACAAGTAAGCTTATTCTTACTTGTAAGCTTCAAAAATATTAAAAAAAAAAAAAAAAAGAAAGAAAAGAAAAGAAGCTTCAGGATTAACTAGTAGAGACTGTCCGGCTTCTGTCCCTTTCTGCGAGTAGCTCACCACATTACAAAAAAAAAAAAGCAAATAATAGAGCAATCAATAACATAGTATTTAGCAATTTAAAGAAACAAGAGCATAAATCCATTTGGCCTGTCAGAAGAAAAGCAGATACAATCTGGCTGTTGTCAAGCCAGCTCTGTGACTTACATGGGCACACAGAAGTTAAGAGTCTCTTCATAGAATTTGCCTTCCGGACAGTTGCATCCTTCAGCACAGTCATCCTTGCACTGCTCAGGGGAGGAGAGAGAGGTGCAGGAGCGAAGGCAGAGTGAGGAACAGTGATGGTACAGCATGCCCTTCTGACACACCACGGCTGTGCACAAACAAGTGTCGCTTAAGAAAGGGTCCCACGGATGTTGGACATATAATATAGGATAAACCTACTAAAATCTGTACACCTAAAGAAACTAATCAAGAGGGAGGACTCTGGCTTCAATGCTCAATTGCCATTCAGAAAAGGAAAGAGGAAGGACATCAGAAGAAGGAGAAAACAGGAAACAGGACAGGAGCCTGCCACAGAGGGCCTCTGAAAAGCTCTACCCTACAGAGTATCAAAGCAGATGCTGAGACTTATGGGCAACCTTTGGGCAGAGTGCAGGGAATCTTATGAAAGAAGTGGGAAATAGTAAGACTTGGAGAGGACAAGAGCTCCACAAGGAGAGCAACAGAACCAAGAAATCTGGGCACAGGGATCTTTTCTGAGACTGATACTCCAACCAAGAACCATGCATGGTGATAGCCTAGAACCCCTGCACATATGTAGCCCATGGCAGTTCAGTGTCCAAGTGGGTTCCATAGTAATGGGAACAGGGTCTGTCTCTGACATGAATTGGCCTCAGGGGGGAGCAGCCTTACCAGGCCACAGAGGAAGACAATGCAGCCACTCCTGATGAGATTTAATAAACTAGGATCAGAAGGAAGGAAAGGAAGACCTCCCTTCTCAGTGGACTTGGGGAGGGGCATGCGTGGAGGGGGGGAGGGAGGGAGATACAGGGCAGATACAAAGTGAATAAAGTACAATTAATAAAAAAAAATAAAAAGAAAGGGTCCCAAGGGCATAGAAACATGTTATGTTCACTCATACATCCAAGGTAGATATAAATCATTAGACATGCACTATCTTACATCAGTGGACACATCACAAATTTGATAACAGAGTCAAAAAATAATGGATATATAGATAGATGATAGATAGGTAAGTAGATAGATAGATAGATAGATAGATAGATAGATAGATAGATAGATAGATAATGGATGGATGGATGGATGGATGGATGGATATAGGAAAGAAGGAAAATATTCCTGGACTCAGTGAGAGTATAGCATGTAGGTGAAATTCCTATTTCTCACTGCTGTTAACTTAGACATTCTGTGGCATCTTTAATTCCTGTACCATATTTATTTGTTCTTACAGAATATATATATAAATTTTTTACATGAATACATTTTTTTAATTTTATTTTTCTTATTAGTTACATGTTGTTAACTCTGTGTCCCAGCTGCATCCCGCTCCCTCATTCCCTCCCCAACCCCACCCTCCCTCCCTCATCTCCTCCCTGCCCCTTACCAAGTCCACTGATTGGGGAGGACCTCCTCCCTTTTCATTTGACCCTGTTTTATCAGGTGTCTTCACGGCTGGCTGCAAAGTCCTCCTCTGTGGCCTAACAGGACTGCTCCTCAGAATATATTTTTAACTGAGTAAATTCCTGTGTTTAAATCTTCATAGTACTATACCTTTAACCTAGCTTTCATAAACCACTAACCAAAGCCAGTTTGAGGGAAAAAGGATTTATTTGGCTTACCCATCCTGACCACAGTTCATCGCAAAGAAACATCAGGACAGGAACTCAAGCAGAAGCGGAGTCAAGAGTCATGGAGGGAAGGTACACAATGACTCGCCTCCAGGTGCATATTCAGATGTCCTTTCTTAAGCAGTCCAAGAACACCCACCCAGGGGTGGCAATCAAGAAAATGTCCCACAGTTATGCTAACAGGCCAGTCTGAAGGAGGCACATCTTTAGTTGAAATTATCTTTTCCCAGAGGACTCTAGTTATACCAGGTTGATGAAACCTAACCAGTATGGTTGTCGTAACCTTTATCATATTCTTAAAACCTAAGTAAGCGTTTATTCATTTACAAATATGACACAACTTGATACTGTTTATTCATACAATGTTTGGGTGTTTTTTAAATCACTTTTATACTTTTTTCAAAACATTTTCTAAGTTCTCTTTAAACCAAAAAAAAACAAACAAACAAACAAAAAAAAAAACAAAAAAAAACCTAAATATGTCAGGCTAGTTAAAATAACCTAAAATAGATCTGTACAATGATACCACCAGCTGACATGCAAATGTGAATAGGAGAAATCTCATGAACTCCTATCCCTAGATGAAGAACTATAGGCAATTAATGGCTGCTGAGAATCAGTCTTCTCCAGAGACGAGATCCCTGATAGGTTATTTAATTCCAAATGCCCAGCCCTAGACACTTATACACATGAGCAACACTAAACAGACTCCACGGGCTGTGCTGATACACATATATTCAGCAATAACAATTACAGAAAAGGTCATAACTTTGAGAGGGAGTGGCAGACATGGGAGGAGCTGGAGGAGAAAAAGGAGGAGAAATAATATAGAATGCACGTCTAGAATTCTCAAAAATAAAGCATTAAATTTAAAAACATGGTATGAAATTTTCAAAGAATGAATAAAAATATTATTTTAAAAAACCTCCCTTTATTTAAAGTAAACAAAAAAGCTAATGTAGACAGAAACAAACACCTCAACCATTCTGATTCAAACAAAATTGAAATTATGTTAAGTGTGTAATGTAACTTTATGACTACGAAAGTGAAGAATATTTCCAGACATTGTCAGCCAAAAGAGAAATAAAATAGAGAATTTTGAAACAGAGGAGAGAAATGTTGATCTTAATTGTCTTGGATCTTGGATTTCACTCATGTAGGAACGGAAAATACTTTATAAAACAAGAAATTGGAAAACGGGGCTAGAGAGACGGCCTAGCCACTAAAGGTTAGGCTCACTGCAAAAACATCAAAAAAAAAAAAAAAAAAAGGAAGACCTTTAAGCTGACTTGTCAGAGATGAGAAGCTTCCGTTGAAGGAGGGACTAGGGCAGGGGTCAGAAGACATTCTGTGTAAGAGATCAAAGGGTGTTTCCAGCCTTGCAGGCCCTGCGCCCTGTCTTACAGCAGGAGAGCAGCTACAGGCTGCACAGAAACAATGTATACATGAATGTAGCAGTTTTTCGGTAAACTTGCAAAAAAAACAGGAGGCCCAAGAGTTGTAGCTGAGAAACAATTATAGGACACTATGAATCACTCTACCTTAAATGAAACAGCGGACACTGTAGCCAGGCATATTAGAGTCCAAGAACATGAAATAGCAACTGTGTGCTACATACTAAACCTATTTAACTACAGATCAGCTAGGTCACCCATAGCATCATCCTTTTCCACATTCTTCAAATATTTAAATATGACATTTCCAGGATAAGAATGTTGTCTAATTTTTCTGTTTATTTCTAATGCTTCTTTCAAGATACATCATCCTACTCTTAACTTTGTAACAAATAATGGACAGTTATTAGTGTTTTCTCCGTGTTTTTGTCTTTATCTCTTTCATTTTCTCCTTCTCTCCCTCTCTTTGTACCTCCTCTAGCACCAGGAGTTTAAGCGAAGGGTCTCCCGGTTGCTAAGCTAGCATTCTAGTATTCAGTCCTTAGGTTATAAGTTCTTTTTTCCAACATGTCTCCAACTTATATAAACTCAGCATTCGTTTTCAGTACTTATACTCTATAAGAATATTTCAAATAATTTATATACAATATTGACATCTTTTTTAAAGAATTAAGAGTGGCGGTTATGAATGCCAAGCTTTCTAAGGAGTTACCTGGCCATGTCTCGGTGCTGTCGTACTCACCGCAGAACGAGATCTGAGCTCTGAAATCGATGGGCACACCGCGCTGACCACACAGGTAGGCATAGTGGGCAAGAGCGTTGCACAGACAGGGGCTTCCGCACTTGCATGCGTCATGGCGGCACAGCTGATAGTACAGCCCTGGACTGACGTAGACGTGGCAAGGAGCAAAGAGCTCCTGGTGGATGACGTCACAGTGCGCTGCATACCCAACTAACAAAGAAGACATGAGTCTTTCATATGCCGGGCCAGATATTACCTCAAGAATAAGGTACCAAAACATCGCCAGTATCTCCCTTTTCTAGAAATGTATTGTTACTTTAAATGAGAGCCAGAAAAAAAAAAAATCCAGCAACTCACACAGGCGACAGCACTGATTCCACATTCAATCGTCTGTGAGTCAAAACTTCTTAGCGTACCTGAACAACAGGAGCAACAGTTGGGCTGACAGAAATGGTAGCCACACGCAGCCCACAGCTGAGGATCACCTCAGGAAACCCGCTGTGAGAACTAGGGGTTATTGTCTCCAGGCCTCTAAGCCTGACAAAACTGGTTCCAGATAACTAGTGTAGTGACAAGTTTGTAGAAAACACAATTTTCCCAGAACTGGCAATGATTGCATTCCAATGAGGTCTCAGGGTTAAAAGACAACACAATGGCTCAGGGCAGACATCACAGAGCCATTCAACACGACACAGTGTATATACCGGACAAATGTGAAGAGCTCACTTGTCTGATTAATAAATCTCTGTATGAAAAGCTGGATGAATAATGAATAGAAATTAGAGACTGGAACATATTTTGACGTCTATAAACATAGCTATCACTATATTATTTAAAGCAGGTTCCTAGAATCTCACCTTCAAATCACTTGCTGAGCAAATTCAGTCCTGCACAGGACTGGCAAAACAAGTGTGACAAGATCAGGGAGATCCTGTCATTCAGAAGAAAGAAGAAAAGGTGAGGAACGTGGTTGCTCCATGTAAGTGGACCTTACTTGAATTGGTTCCCTCAAAGATAAAAGTGGGTCAGTCTTTGTACTGTCGTGGTCATTGGGAGACAGACGGATGTCAGATACTTTTCACTTTCAAGGAACACAAATTATTTTGTTTAGGACGGCAAGCATATTAATTTGTAATAAAGCATTGTCACTAATTCTTCAAGAATATTATACAGTGTATTTTGATCATTCTCACTTTCACACTCCTCCAGATCCAAGACATATTTAATTAAAAAAAAATCCTCGTGGTTACCAAAGCACTATTTTCGCATTAAATGTGCATGCACAAGCAAAACAAATGACTATACACTGTTGGTGGGCATATTCCTAATGCCATGAATCCTGAAAGAGCAAATTAATGCCCTGGTAAGGCCATTTTTTTATGCTCTAGGAATTTGTAAGTCAAAATGTATTTCCACTGTCTTTATATAAAGGGTAAGCCAAAAGGATTCTTGTGAGGAAATATTCAGAGTCCTGTTCAGAGTTATTGGCTTTTGTTTATTTTCTTTTCTTTTGGGGTCTTTCTGAATCTACCTGTTAGGGATTTTTAGAAATAACAGTGCATGCCAAAAGTTAAAAAGAAAATCTCTAAAGCATATTCCACGGAAGACATTGAGTGTTTTAGGAAAGTGGTGGTTAATGTGATAAAATGGTACAGAGTGAAGGCTAATAAAAACACAGCCAGAAGGGACCGCTTATCAAGTGAACCCCATAGAAATCTTTACATGGTAATTTAATAAGTAATAATGTCATTGTAACAGCAAGGAGGAAATCATCAAGGTTAGAAACAAATACAATATTAGAAACCAACTAAGATTAGCTGAAAAAGTGAATTTGTTTTTAAAATATTGGGATGGAATGGAGGGAAATGGAAATGGGATTTAAAAGTAAATCATCTAGTTCCATCCATTTGCCTGCAAATTTAATGCTTTCCTTATGGAGGAAAGAGAGAGGTGGGAATAGAGGGACATGGAGGGGACAGGAGCTCCACAAGGAGAACAACAAAACTAAAGATGTGAGCCCAGGTAGTGCTGTGGAGAGTGATGTACCAAGGGAGGACCGTGCATGGAAAGGACCTAGACCCCCTGCTCAGATGTGGCCGATTCACAGCTCAGTCTTCATATGGATCTCAGAGTGAGGGGAGCAGGGGCTGCCTCAATCATGAACTCAGTTGACTGCTCTCTGATCACTCGCCCCTGATGTTGCAGCCTTGTCAGGCCACAGAGGAAGAGGATCCAGGCAGTCCTGATGAGACCTAACAAGCTATAGGCAGATGCCAATGGTGGAGAACCTCGCTTTCTGTGGACTAAGGGAAGGGGATGAGGGGAAGAGGAAGTAAAGGTGGAACTGGGGAAGTTGAGGAAGGGGACCTCAATTAGGATATATAATGAGTAAATTGTGAAGAAAAACTTTAAAAAGAAAAAACTAAAAAAAAAAAAGTAGTAAATCATACAGGTCAAGACACTAGTCTACTCTTGAGATTAGAAAGAAAGAGTGAGAAATTAACAATCCTCATTGGGCTCTCCTCTTTTTTTTTTTAAGTGTTGGGTGCAATATTACCTGTTCTTCCCAGCATATATGAACCAAGCTAATAATAAAAGCCACTAAATAGTCAGCATAGCCCTCACACACAACCAATACAAAATGTGAAGATTGTAAATGGATTCTCAGTCAGGGATAGTAACAGATAAAAATTGACTCTATGAAAGTGGAAAACTAGGCAAAATAGGGAAAGAAATTAAAATTACAAAATGCTGAAGCATGCACATTAGATTTTGTCCCAAAAGACTCCTTTTACTGAGAAACAAACTAGCCTTTAACATGGTTTATTGTGGCTTTAATTTAATATTCTGGGACATGTAAAAACATAGGGTTCTCCGTGTGTGCGTGTGTGTGTGTGTGTGTGTGTGTCCCAAAACTGTAGGCATGTGAGTTGCATTGTTCCTGCAAATTGCAAAGCTGGAGCATGACTACCTCAAACTATTGCCCACTTAACAGTGCAAACCAATCTTTGGGTTATGGGCTCCCTGCTAGACAGTTATAACAGAGGCTGTGAGTGGACATAAATAGGAGGTGATCTTGATTTATCGCACTACGAAACTGAAGCTGAGCACCCTGGAACTGTAACAGCGGCCTTAGAGCTGAAAACACCAAGATGCTGCCTGTGTTTGAGAAAAAGGCAATCGAAAACACCCATGATGTGTAGATCTTTAAATGGAAAGTGGTAGGTTGTTCTCTGGTCTTTTAAACAGCCTCAATTGCACTTAAAAGGTGTGGGGGTGGGTACACGATTGAACCTAAACACGTAAGGAACAGCAGTGCTCTTATAACGAATAAATCATAATTTAAAATCATAGCACGATATTACAAAATTAGAGTAACATATTGGACTTCTCCCTTCAGTCTCTGTGCAGAAAGGGAGACTTACTGTTCTGCTGGTTGATATTGCAGGGATCCACTATCGGGACATGGACAGGGGCGAAACAAGTGGAGGACACTCTCCACGCATGCGCATGAAGCTGTGGGGTGCCTTCTATCATGCCTGATGGGGAACTGGAAAGACAGGAAAATGTCCGTCATAGCCTCTCGTTCTTTTCACTAGCACATCTCACTCAACTATTCAAACAAGCAAGCATTCTTTTTTTCTCAATGTTCAAATTAGTCTTCAAATTCAAGTTTCCTGGTAGTTTTTAAGAAGTATGTATCACCTTCCTACTCTTGAGATTTTTTGTTTCAAGGCACTGAATTATAGATGTACATTATGTGATTAAACCTTCATTTCTGCCTTGTGAAGAAAGCACCCTTGTGCCCATTTTATAAATGAAAGCAAAACAGAAGCTCAGAGTAATGTTCATCCATTTCCTCAAGCTGGTGTCCAAGGAAGCACAGGATCAGATTTGGCTCCCACTCAGATAACCAAGCGTCTCTCACACAACCCAAAATTCGGCGTGAGTGTGATTTAAGGTAAATGAACATAGGAGTGCATGGTTCACATGGTCTGCTCAAGCTAATGACAAATAGTATAGCGCATAATGAATAGCCCATACTCTTGGCTCATATATCAGCTTACATTGTAAGTACTGAAAAACTGAGCAAACACACTAGATGAAAATCGGGGTGAAAACTGATATAAAGTCATCACATATACACAGTTCTTCGGTTTCCTCAGCAGATCGAAACAGAAGAGAACAGCCAAACCACCTTTTAAAAGTGAGACCACAACATGGAGGGGCCATATATGAAATTCCACCTTCAGTGGCCTTCAAAAGCCGCTAATTCAACAGGCAACATTTACTAAGTGATTTCACTCTCCAGCGCTGTGTGCGTCCCTGTGGAGACTATACAGATGAAGGCAGGCCCAGTGTCCTGGAGGACTACATCGGCCAGTCCCTGAGGCCTACAATGCTTGGAAAGGAAGGGTGGGCTTGACCTCCATTCTCACAGTGCCTTTGAAGATGAGTACTTTAATTACCACCTAGCCGAGACCACTTCTTCAGGGACCAAGGAAGGCGAGAAAGAGGACTTGTTCACAGCTCTGCATTAAGTTCACTCGTCTCCCTCCTTCCTTTTCCTATTTCTCAACAAGTCCCCAGAACACTAAAGAACTGTAAGAAGCCTAACATGAAAGTCTCATTTTGTTCAGATGAAGACACTCAAAAAACTGCCTGACTTCTACCAACTTCCTCCCCTCCCTCCCCCTACCCCACATCCCCAGCCTTCCTTCCCCCAGCCTCCTCCCAGGGAAAGCAAAAATATCTCCGGTCCCAGGAGGAGCTACTCAGAGTACTGCTCTCTTATTTCATTTAGTTGACTTAAAACAATAAATTTGTTAAAGATAGGAACCAGAATGTAGGCCTGTTTATTTATTGTATTTCACTTTACAAAATGGCCTTTCGGTTTGCCATACTTGACCGACTCTAACAGGGCATGTAAAATAAATTCTCAATTAATATTTTTCCATTAAACTATGTTTGTAGATTCACGTTAACCTTTGTCAAATAAAGAATTTTAACTACTTTAGTGGAAAAGCTAAACAATGTTGGAGAGTTATCTCCGACTGAAATATTATCCTACATTCTTATCGCACCAATGTTTATGCACAGAGGAGACTGGGGCCCGGAGACTGGCAGACAGACCTGCCCTCTGTGAAACGCCGACCGAACCCATTCTGACAAACAAGGCCAAGAAAGACGGCTTGGATGTCTTTTCTGGACTTCTAAGACTCCTAGCATGGTTTCTGTTTTGAAAATGTGACAGAGCCATTGTTATTCTAAGCTCACGTAAATAAAACAAAAGCAAACAAACTACATGAGAGATAATGTAAAATAAATTTTTCTTTTTAAACTTTTAATTAAAATGTCAGTTCTCATTGCCCATTCAGTAAGCTTCTTGGTACCCTACTAAAAGTTCTGCTCAGTTCATCCAGGGTAAGAATCCTGTGACTATAAACGACCAAGGATAGGCTCCTCATTCTCATAACCCTGGCAGTTTGGTGTAAAAGTCAATGATAAATGATAATTTTTTCACAACTAATTTAGGTTTAATTTTGGCTAGATATAAACTAATTTTTAGAATCAAATAATGCCTGAGTTGCTTTGACCATACAATCACGATTAGAAAGGGAAGAACCACAGAGGGAAAGATTATGAGTGAAGGTTTTCGAAAACTCTCATTCTATTTAGAGAACCACTCTTCCATGACTTGTCCCCTGGATGCTCAGACCACGGCGACCTCTAAACTTACGCTGTGTCTCTGGCTATGACCGCAAAGGGCAACATTTATTATTTTGAAATCATCTCAGTATGTTACGTGCATTATTGGTTGCTTCCTCTCACAGCACTAAATATTTCTGAATTAGAATCCTTTACACAGAGATTATGGGGCCAACTTAAGTTTGTCTGTATTTAGAATGTCCATGATAATTTTTTAAAGCCAAATGTATCTGCTGTGGAAGGGTTAAGGCAAGCTAAAGAACATATATGCCACCTCATATTCCCATCATTATTGCATGAGGAAATTTGTTATTTGGCCTCTTAGCAATTTTCAAGTATCTATCTTTATTGACTCTTGGTATTGTGCTCAGTGATAGATCTCTATTCATCCACTGATCAACAACTCCCTTCTATTAACCCTACCCTGAGCCCAGCTCATTACCACTCCTGACAGCTATCAGAGTTATTTTTTTTTTAATTCCATGTTTTTAAGGGTTAAAATCACTTCCTGGTAACGCAACACCAGTTTCTGGAGGATGAGCAGCAATCTCACTTAACTGGTTCCCAGTGAGCTTCAGGCCAAATGACTAGTACTCATAACATGACCCTGAACCATGACCTGCTGATTCTCATGGGCACCAAAAAGCATTTTCATATCAAAGGAGACAGACA
The DNA here is from genome assembly GCF_030254825.1 of Meriones unguiculatus. Lineage (NCBI taxonomy): Eukaryota > Metazoa > Chordata > Mammalia > Rodentia > Muridae > Meriones > Meriones unguiculatus. The sequence goes on from NC_083350.1 coordinate 116,172,738, forward strand.
TACTTTATTGATTTTCTGCCAGTGTAACACCAATGTCATGAAATCCAATGAACGTGGTCACCAATTGGTAGTGCCAAATAACACTTTACAGTATAACTTACTGTTGTTAATACAAATGACATTAAGATTTCCTAAAGGGCTGCAAGTTTCTCAAATCAGCCCACAGAAGGCAGCAGTTAGCCCACATCTTGAGACACTACATAAACACAAGCCTCACTCTAGAATGTGAGCTAAGCCATAGTGTCTTAAACTGTTGTCATGACACATATGGAATCATGTAAAATGAAAAAGGGTCTTGAAAAGTTTGGCAAGAGTCAAATGTCTCTAAATGGGCAATGGCCCAAACTAATTTCCAAGTCAAACGAGGTCATGTGTGGAGCACACTCCTATAATACAAGCACTTGAGAGGCAGAAGCAAGAAGATCAGGAGTTCAAGGCCACTTTTGACTAAACCGCAGCTTTGAATCCAGCCTGGGCTACATGAGACATTTTCTTACTATATATTATAAGTATATACCACTTATAAGAAAGTGGTAGGACTGGAAGGTAGGACCAGCTGGATTCTGAGGCTTGAGAGCCACCCAAACTACCCTAATCAGTGAGCTCCAGGCCAATAGAGATCCTGACTCAGAAAACAAGGTCGTGGCATCTGAGGAGCAACATGCAAGGTTGACTTCTGGTCTGCATAACACACACACACACACACACACACACACACAACACATCACAACACATCACATCAAATATGTTGTGAATCCAAGGTGTTTCTCTCAACAATCACCTATGTAGCACTGCATGACTCCACTACAGCTTTGGCTCTAAACACACCACAAACCCTTTGCATTTCACATACTGTCACGCCACACAATATCAGCCAACACCTCCTGGAACACCTCAGCTCAGACCTGAGACCATTGTAGGTTATGAATTAGTGTTTATACTGTACAAACTTTTTTTACTCTTAGACAAACACACAGCTTGATTTTAGAGAATGTATTTTGAGTATTCTCCTACAACCATTATCCCCATAAATATCAAATTAATATAACTTTGGATTGTAGGGTGTTGGAATGCTGGCTTTTGGGGGATTACTGTTTTGCTCGTTGAGTTTTATTTTAAAAGTCATTAAATTTTGGCTTGAGATGAAGACACATTTTTCGGAACTATGTGCCATTTTATACTACATGTTTGTGTGAGAGAGCATTCTCAGCATTGATGATTATTCAATCAGAATGACTGTTGTATGTGCTGCAGAGTGGCATACTCAATTCACTTCTTCATACAGAATCATTCGTCTTCCTTCCGGGCAACACTGCTCCCTCATTTTTAATAAGTGGTAAAAATTATATTTGTAGCAAAGAACTGTTTGAAATAATTTTCTTTACACCTTATCACCACTACCCATTTGATATATACCTCTCTTTAATGTATTTCTATACTCAGGACTGCATAAAATTTCATGGATAAAAGGGTAGAGTGGAAAAACTTTAAGAAGCCCAAGTGACTTTGAATGATTTGTTGGTTCCCATGGGGTCTTAGTTTCTTCTCTAATTAACGTAACGAGAATAGCTGTACAAGTTAAATGTGATGATATGTGTGAGGCACTCAGGCAGTAATTGTTGACCTCCTGTCAGTGATGTAAACACTTTTGATGAATCACTCTCCTCCAAACTGACAAGCTATGAAGCTCAACAAGCTGGACATGAATCTTACTTACAGAAAGTCATCCCTGATGTTGCCATTAAAGGTGCCACACAGACCCAATGTCCTCCTTTTCCACGCACTGGAGAGCTGAATGTAAATCCTTTCTCCATCAATGGCAAATAAGATCTTCAAGCCAAATGTGGTTCTTAGGAGCATGAATAAGGATGACAGAGTCTGAATTTCAACAACGCCTGTGGGAAAAGAACACACGTAGATGAGTGTTGTCACAGACAGGCAGTGTTCTGAGATGACAGGCAACATTAGGCCTCTTCCTCTATGATACCCGGAATCGGCCCGCTAGCTGGCAGGTCTTGTTTGTGCTCCAGGGCTAAATCTATCCCTATGGCTGATTGATTTTCTCCTGCCTCCTTGCGCCTACCTCACTGTCCCAGTCTTCAGCAAGTATTTCTTAGACTGTTGTCAACGTGTAATTTCCACTGACAAACATCTTGAGGAGTGGATAGTTCTCAGATATTTAAGTTCTAATCATCTTTTCCATAGAGTGTGTGTTTGTGTGTGTGGCGTATATGTGTATGGGTATGTGTGGAGTGGGTGAATGGTGTTGCAGAGGAGTGGTGTACGGTTTCACGAGGGGTGTATGGTATGGAGGTTGTGGTCTGATAGGTGTGGTATGTGTGTCTATATGTGGTGGGGTATATGGTATAGAGGTGTGGAGCATTGTGATGTGTGGTTTGTGTACATGGACATTTGTGTATCTATGTGTATGTGTGATTTGTATATGTTTTATGGTGGATATGTGTGTACGTATTATATGAATGATGTGCTGTAGTGTGGAATGTTATCCTAAAGTGGCCACGATCCATTAGGAAGTATCAATTTTCTCAAATTTTTCCATATTTTTGTGGATGCCAGCAGAAGTGAGAAGCATAGCTTTTGATGATTACTATTTCATGACACATTTAGAGACAAACTCAAAAAGTTCTTCCTTGCTCCTATGTCATGCTTTGCCATGCCTCGCATACTGCATGTTGTATGTCTGATATCTGTCATCTCAAAATCATTTCCACACTGCTGTGTTCAAAGTCTACAAAGAAAAAAAAATAGAAGACAAAAAAGAAATGATCTACAACTCCTTAATACTCACTGTTTGACTACTGTGTGTGAGATTACCATTTCATGAAATGATCAAACGATAACAATTGTATGTTCATATCTACATGAATTTTCTTAGCATGATTCCTGTGTAACATTAACATGTGATGTGTGTGACATAAGCTGGAGAATGTCTGAGAGAGTTTTCACTGTGCAACAAAAGAATACTTTTTTTTCTTTTTTCTTTTTAATAATAGTTACATTTTATTAACTCTATTCCAGCGGTTTCCTGCTCCCTCATTCCCTCCCAATCCTACCCTCCCTCCTTCATCTCCTCCCTGCCCCTTTCCAAGTCCACTGTTGGAGACTTTCATCTGACCCTGTTTTATCAGGTATTCAAAAGAATATTCTTAATATCTACGTTGCAATACAGACATAAACAAGGTCCATCCCAGGAAACTACCATGGATGAAGCCCTCTGCACACTGTTTTCCTAATGTCAGCTCTGAATAGTCTCTCTTGATGCTGTCCAGGAAGTAGCAATGTCAGTACAGTTATATTACCCCCTCAACAAGCTTCACGCAGACCTAGCCCTCACTTCTCTCCTTGAAGCACTTCCTCACCTCCTACACCCTAAGAATTACTCCACTTCAAATGCTCAGTGACACAGCATCTCCTTCAGAAAATTCTCCTTACTTGCAAGTCCTGTTCCCAATAGGGGATGTCACCACCTTTCACCAACAGGGTCCTATTCAGTCACTGAGTTTATCTCATTTTATTGTGAAAATGTATTTGCTTTTGCAAATTCTAGGCCACTTGAAAAGAAAAGCAATAAATATGGTGGCCCCTGGTATTTTTTGGTGGGATGACATGAGCACTCAGCAAATGCTATGTCATCAACGAAAAAAAAAAATGGGCCCTTTAGGGTGTGTTTGCTTTGATGTTATTGTACTTACGTCACTGCTTCTTACCATTCAGAGTGAAGCCTTGGTTAGGACTGGTGATGATTTGGCCTCCCCTAGTGAGTGTCACTTGTTTGTTAAAATCATCCTCCAGAATTAGAGTGATAGACTGAAGGCAGACCAAACCCAGGTTCTGCATAAAGGTCAGAGTATTGGTGAGAGAGAAAGAGATGGAGGCAAGGAAGGTGGGGAAAAGAAAAATAGAAAGGAGGAAATGGAGAAAAAGTATGTATAAATAAGAATTTCTGGTATATAAAAAGGCCTGGATATGATGAAGGGACTGTTACATAATACATTTCATGTAACCCCACCCATAGCAATATATGGTTTGATATGACATATCGAATATACTATATATATATTACATAAAATGTTTAATTACATTTTCAGTGAAATACCAGTAATAGGTTTCCATAACACATATTTTTTCACTTAGTTAGTACAATTGAGAAAGTTGTCAATAAAGACTACAGCCAAGAAATTTAGGACTAATCATAAATGTAATTCAAATATTAATAAATTTCAATAAAAGAGTCAGGCTGAGCCCGGGGGTGACAGGTCACAGTTATTGCCCCAGTACTCAGGCTGCTGAAGGAGAAACAATGCTACAAAATTAAGGTTACCTTATGTTACACAGCAAGAACCTGTCTCAAAAACAAACTCTCTGAGGAAAAACAAAGAACTAGTTTATAATGTTTGTTAAAAAGGACCTTTTATTGGAATTAAATTTGATTGTTAAAGATTTTGGAATTTTTTTTTAAATTTTTTTTCTTTTTAAATAAATTGTTGATATGTTTATTTAAGGAAAAGATCTAACATTGATAGTATAATATGTCAAGAATTATATATTATATAATTTTGTATTATATATCCTTTTAGAATAATATATAACCTGCTGGATCTTATCTAAAAATAATAACATGTTACATAGATGGCTTGGGAATAAATCAAGGGTTAGTCCTATTGTGAAATCATGCATTACATTTTCAAAGAGCAAAATATGCAAATAACCTAAAAATTCAGGTAAAACTTTTTCACATGTAAATATATCTAAAGTCAAGGTTCATCATGTCATCAATATATGTCATGACTAGTGATGAGCACTATTCATTCTTTTGTGATATATTAAGAATAGTGACATCTTACTAATCAATACATTAAAAATAGTGATTTATTTTATTAATCAGTGTTGGACTTTGAAATATGATAATTCCTCTGCTTACTGCCAGGGCCGTACTTACCTGTTCACAGTGAGCTTTCTGTAAAGTAATTGTGAATTTATCTTTTCCAGTCCCTTTCACAAGGATGTACTGGCACAAGCCAATGAAAGAGTAATGGCGCCCATCAAAGGTGGTAAAATGAGAATCACCCACAACAGAACACTGAACTATCAAAAATAAAGAAGGAGAAGAAAACAGATAAAGGAAGCAGGGAAAAGTGTGTTTATCCCTAAAAAAATCAACAGAACAACTTAAGATAATAAGAGTACCTCAAAAGAAAAGCTTAAGTGGTAATTTAGATTTACTGCTCTGACAAATTAGGTTATTAAGTTTCATTAAAAATTATTAAACGATAGCTTTTCCATACAGTTTTAGACTTTATATTTACCCGTTTTAACAAAATTTTACCAAAGTTGCCTGCTCAGTGGTACTAGGTATTCAATCCTCTATATGTAAATTATGTTAATTATATTCTTTTATATATATGAGATACATTCATAAAGCCCAATGTTATTTTTCCTTCCAAATTAAAAAAAAAACATTTTTAAGTTATTAAAATTTGTTTCTTAACATTTTAAAGGATTACCTGGACAGTCATGTTCAGTGCAGTTCCAAACGCCACCAGCACATACACTAAACAAAGTTACAAAGATATTAGCCCGACATAGTAAGCATGCTAACATTTGCCTCAATATAGCGATTAATATAAAAATATATCAACTTAATAGGTTCTTGATTATCTGACTAGAAAACCCTCTATAAAAATGTTGGACTAATAGTTACGGACTGGTCGGACCACAAATGAACATCCATTATGTATCTGTTTAATGTCATCAGACATTGACAAGAGTAAAGAGTCCTCTTCTTGTGTAAGATAAAGGCTTCTTTCCTCCTTCACAAACAGAAGAGTTTCTGAGGAAAGAGTCTCTGATGACATCAGCATCTGAGAACATGGTTAGTTATAAAATTGCATGGTTGTGTGTGTGTGTGTGTGTGTGTGTGTGTGTGCGTGTGTGTGAATGCTGACAGTAAAGAGATAAAAGCCATGCTCATGGAGGAATTTCATGCTTTACAAGAGTCTGAGCTAGTTTAATAAGGAATTGTAAATCTTTCTGATCATGAACCAAAATTGGCAATAGACAATCACTTTATAAAGTATTCAGTACAGAAACATGAGAATGCCATCAAGTTCTAAGAAGAAAAGTATGTGTTAATTAATGATTATGAAGAACAAAATATGATGGGCAGTGTATGAGCATAGGACTTTATGAAATTACCAAAGGAAGTAATAAGAATACAAACACATCGACATAACCAACTTGTGCAGTCCAAATTAAATAAAAACTGCACCTCAGAATTTGTAGATGAAAATGATCAATGAGTAGACTCTACAAGATATTTTCGTGACCAAGTTGTTAAATAGATTGACATTCAGAGATCATTGTCTAGCCATTGACCACTTACCATTCAGTGCATTCTTGTTCAATTTTTGAACCAACTGAATAAGCTAATCCATGAAAACTACATGGGCAACTTTCCAAAGAGATGCAAGTACCGTTGTCCATTATGAGGCCTGCATAAGAAAAATGTGTGTCACAACCTCAAAGACAACAGTGAGGGTTATATTCTTTGACTACGTAACAGTTCAATCAAGTGCTGTTGAGACCTTGCTCATAGTAGAGGCTAGAAACAAAGCTTCCTTGTCTGTCAAGGAGTATTCTAGTAACCCGGCTCTCAGTTGGGTATCAACCTTATGAAGAGTTTTTTCAATGTTTTCAACATTCATTTCCTGTAACTTGCCATCAAAGTCTCAAAGTCTGCCGAAGAGAAGAAAGGCAACTGAAAACTACTTTCTTGAATTTAAGGAAAGAAGAGAAAGAAAAATGGGAGAAGGTATATCCTTGGTTTATGTTTTGTTTAAAATCCAAGATAGAAAGAGATTTACACTATTGTCACACAGATACTGAAGAACTATGCAGTGCTACACAGTGGTCCATTGCAGTGCATTTGTTAAATCTTTGTGAAAGTGAGTGAGGATAGAGCAGAATTTAAGTCAGCTCTTCCCTCCACTGGCCTTTTTTAATAACAAGTTTCCTCAGGAAAAAGTATTGGCATACCGAAGTACATGGATTAATGCACTCACGCCAGATCCTTATTGAGTGTTTGACTGTAAGCACCTCAAGACTGCCACTTGTTCAATGTAGTGGGAAGTCAGAAAGACTTTGGGAAGATCACTTTTGTCTTTTGAGGTCCCAGAGATTGAATTAGATCTTTTGCATAACACAGAAGTACTTTACCACTGAGCTGCATGCATGGCCTCCTTTTCCTACTTTGTATCTTTTAAGGATGGGGAACCAGTTAGACTGAGGATATGTGTTCGTGGGCAAAGGGCTTGTTGTGTGTACGTGAGGGTTTGAATTTGGATCTCTGGAATGCCTAAATGTCAGGCCTAGCTCATACATTTCCAGTACTAGGTTATTGAAAGAACTTGGATCCCAGAACTTGGTAGTCAGTCAGTGTAGACAAAATGGCAAGCTCCATGGTTCAGAGAAAGACCCTATTTCAAAGTATCAGGTAGACATTAATAGACAAGTGCACATAGTCTCTGCCTACACATGCAGATGCATACATGTGCAGTATATCACGTATGTGTATGCTCAAAAAATTAGAGGCAGAGAAATAATGCAAGGGAGAAAGTTCCGAAAAAAATCTTCAGGCTCCCTTATAAATGTCTATCCATGCAATAACTTTAACCATCACTTCTATCATTTGCTATTTTTATTTCAAATATTAAAAATAAACCAGGACTAAAATCTTATAATGGAAAAATATGAAGGTCTTTTCTAAACTCACTTTTACAGTCCAGAAAATGAAAGTGGATAAAGAATTGAATATTACTAAATACTGAAAAAATAAACTCATCACCTTGGCAATTAAAAATATTAGATTCCAACTTTCCTGAAATATTTACCCTCCCCCCCCAAAAAAGCCCCTTTTATTGTTAAAGAAAAGCAAATATTCCTCTCAGTCACTTCAAGGACTGAATGCAGCAAGGGTATGGAGCAATATCTCTGATGTCCAGGGAAAGGACATCAAGTCCAAGACATATTCTTCACATAACCAAGTACAACTTTAGAGTACAGGCTTGGTTTTGTCGTGAGGTGCTTACCGTCTGCACAATAGCATCCGTCAAGGCAGTGAAGGTTGCTCCCAAGACACTGCTTATCAAACGTGCAGCTCGGTGGGCAACAGCTGATGCAGTCCCGGTGGACAAAGCTGTCATCACACTTGTCAGCTGCAACGGGCAGACAGTGGGCTATGAGTCAATTTTATCCTCTTTCAAAAAAACCCAGTGTTTAGCAAACATGGAAGCTTACAATATGTCAGCAATTAAAAAAAAATCTTGCAATGTATTAGTTTTGACAGTTGGGTAAACTGAATTCTTGAACAAGACTGATTTTATTTTATTGTAAAATGCATGGCTTTTTTTTGTATTTTGAAAATACAAACATACTGCATGCTGCAAAGTCATCCCTCCAGTCTTGAACGGGGAAGCCAGCGTGGGAGCAGGCTCTAGCATACTCAGTGGCTGCTCGACAGTAGGTTTCATCATCATCAGTTCTAGAAAGAAAAACAAACAACAACAACAACAACAAAAAACCTAAAAATGGGAACTACACAGAACTCTACCTTGGAACCACTGAGCCTTAAAAGCAATGGAGGTCTGGTGAATACACTGATACCAGTTGACATCAAAATGCCTGTCTTCCATGACATAGTTCATAGGAGACAATCATGCTGAGAACACATACACAAGAGATGTTAGATGAATATACCCACCTAAAGTTACTACAATGGATGTCAACACCTTACCATAGCCTTTCAATTGTCTGAACACTTTCCCTATGCGTCAAGTAGAAACTATAATGAAAAATACTTATATCTAAATTTTAAAATTTTTGCATGCATTTTTACTTCTATACAACATATCCTGGACTTTTCGAATTTAATAGTCAATAAATGCAGATAAACTTTTATATGAAATTAAAATATAAATTTATATTTCTACAAAGAATATCAAAGATGAACATTTTTTTCCGAACACCTCATTCTGAATTGCCCAATAGTCTGTGGCCTTCCTAAGGATTATACTAGTTCTTAGTGATCCTTGCCATAACAGTACAAAATACTTTTGAAAGACTTAATAAATAACATTTAACTTAAGATTTAAAAGGAAAGTTTTTTTCAGCGCTTTCACTGAAGCTGGACATTTTTACAACACTGCCACAAGTAAATTATCTCTAATTATTTTTTTGTAATCACTTTAGAAGCTCTCTAAACAATAATTTCTTATGGGATCTGCAAGTTCCCAAAGCAGATTAACAAGGAGCTTTCAAAATAAACAGGTTTATAACAAGGTAGCAAGCTTGGTTTTCAACCCAATCCTTACTCAAAATTGGATAGTTAAGCATCTTAAAAGATAATGACCTTAAGAATGTTCCATTCTGTGACTCTTAACATTTCTGGTCTTTGTTATAAAAGCCACCTTCTCAAATTGCCCTTAGTCTGTGCTACTGTAATTGGAACCAAGTAGCTTATCTAGTCCAATTAATGGAGCTTTAGAAGGCAATAGAGAAACTTCTCCATATAAACTTCAGAAGCTCAGAACATTCTAAAAGTGCAGACAGAAAACTCTTTCTGAAAAGAAGCATATGTTAAAAATTATTGGGTTTCTGGGAGAGATTTACCTTAAAGTATCATGCATGATTTACCTTAACTATGTGTGTTTTGTACAATTAATAGTGAGTTTGGTAGTTAAAACAGAAAGTGGTTGGGGACTCGCCAAACAGTGCAACAGATGTTAAAATATCTGTCATTTGCTGAGTGTCTATGTTACCCCAGGAACCATGCTGTCGCATAGTCTTATCGCACCTGTTCAAAAACATTGCAATCAGGCAAGAAGGAAATTGCTATCTTTATTGGCTGAAAGAAAATGGGCTTATTTTCCATTTGGAAGTTAACTCTAATGAGAAAAACAAGCATTAAATAATTGTTGTTTCTAATTCAATTGACTTTGACATGCCAAAAATTAAAATCATTTCTTTGCTGCCAAGTTTTTACAAGCAAAACCAGGAAGGCATAAATTCAAGGACTGTACTCTTCCCATCCAAATATCACTCTCGTGTCGATCGCCAGGTGCAGGCAAACGAATGTACCATTACCGGGAACCTGCTTCTCTACCCCACTAGAATTTAGCTTTTCAGTGTAAAGACCATGTGGACATGATTTCTCTTTCCATGCGTGTCACTTTGCTGAACTAATAAGCATAAAAGACGGCTATCAAGACAAGTTCAATGTGTCATGATATAAGCAAGAAATGCATGTGTGTTTAGTAAGTTTGTCTTTTCATTGAACAGGATCCCTCTGACTCAGTCCCATAATACAGGAAAAGTAAAGAGCCACTCTTTTCCTACTTAAGGAAAGAAAGACAGAAGGACAGTAAGAAGGTGTGCCCTGGAGGAAATGCCAGAAGTGGAAATGTATTCTGGGAGTTTCCCACTTGCATCTTGGCAATGTCCACTAAACTCAAACACAGTACCACTCTTCTCATAGGACCTACCTGTCCGGCCCCCTAACCCTGACTTTCCACCTCAAATATGTGTCTTAACAGTCAGCCAATATACTCAACAATGAGGTAATTCTCTACCTCACTGTTCTGTTCCATTTGTCCTGAAGAAAGGACAAATCAGAGTTACAAGAAAAGGTTAATTTTTCATTGAAATTTTATATATGATGTAGATATAGGGGAGAACTGTTTTTATCTCTAGCTTCCCTTGCTTTTCCTTGTATTTCCTGGATGTATTGATACTCAGCAGAAGACATTACTAGCCTCCTGTGCAGCTAGGAATAACCACGTTTCTACCTTCCGGTCCAAGATACTTAGATTGTGGGTTGCATACTAGTTCAAAAAGAACTAGTGCTCCGCTTCATCTCCCCCTTCCTCACAGCTAGCATGGAGACGTAAGAATAAAGAGCCAGGTTGGGCCTTGAAACTGAGAATAATACCGGGACATCGTGTGTCAGCAAGACTGCAAAGTCACTGTGAAGCTTATGGACGAGAGCCATGATGTTAATCCAAGAGCAATTACTGGCTTGAACTTTTAAATGAGAGAAGTATAAACATTCCATTTAAGTTTATCCACAGTTACTTCAGCTATTGGAGCAGCCAAATGAATAAATAGAGAATGACTTTCCTGAATCTACCAAAAGATACTTTATCTCAGCCTACAAAAAGAAATATGTGCTAAAGATGAATGTGAATTTAGGAAAGCCCCAAACCAAGGGCACAAGCCACTTTGAGGAAAGAACCATTTTTTAATTCTATATAAATGGGGAAATAAGGGACATGGCTACCTCTGTGGATCCTGAAAAAGAAAAAGGCAGTTTAAATAAAAGAGCAAATACAGAACAATTAGTCTTTACTTTTTACAGAGAGAGAAGAAATTTTCAAAAATTCATAGTAAAAGGCAAAAGATTTATATGATCTGATCCTGTAGCCTAGTTAGGCCACCTCACCAGGAGGAGGTGATCAAAAAGCCAACCACTGAGTCCATGTCAGAGACAGCCCCTGCTCCCCTTACTAGGGAACCCACATGGAGACTGAGCTGCCTGTGTACTGCATCTGAACAGAGGGTCTAGGTCCACTCTATGCATGGTCCTCAGTTGATTCATCAGCCTCTGTAGGACCCCCTGAGCCCAAATTTTTTGGCCTTGTTGGTCTTCTTGTAGAGCTCCTCTCCCCTCCAGGTCTTTCTATCTCCCCCTTCTTCCATAAGATTACCTGCCCTCTGCCCAAGGTTTGGCTATGAGTCTCAGCATCTGTTTTGATACACTGCAGGGTAGAGTCTTTCAGAGGGCCCTGTGGAAGGTTTCTGCCTTGCTCCCTGTCTTCTGATGTCTATCCTGTTTGCTCTACTGAATGAGGATTAAGCCTCTTCCCTGGGGTCCTCCTTGTTGTTGAGCTTCTTTATGCTGTTTATCCTATATTATATTGCTAATATCACTTATAAGTGAATAGATGCCATGTGTGTCTTTCTGCTTCTGTTTCCTCACTCAGAATGAGATCTGATAGGGTAGGGTCATATAGTAGGAAAGGAGGACTTCCCCTATCACTGTACTATGGGAGGAACATAAGGGGGAAGAGAGAGGGTGGGACCAGGAAGAGAGGAGATAGGGTGCTACTGCCTGGATAAAAGTAAATAAACTGTAATAAATAATAATAATTAATAATAAAGAAAGAAATTTAAAAATATTCTCCATTTGGTTTACAAAGGCATTTATATACTGTAGAAAAAAAATCATCAGAAAAAGATATAGGCTTACTCTACAACAGGAGAAAAAGGCCGATATGGCCATCAGAACATCATGAATAATTTTAATAAAAGCAACAAAATTGCATAGTAAGGTCACTGACCATCATTGGAGAAGAGAAGCTACTTGAGGGCTTTGTGCTCACCTAGGAACCCCTGGATCTGGAAACTGTGTACCACAAGTCAAAGCATGACTGCATTCAACTCAAAGCCATGCTGTAAAGTCAACCAGTTTGTTGTAATATTTGGAAAACATTAATACATTAAGTACACTTCTATAGTAAGCAATTTATCTAAAAAAAAAGAGTATTTACAGGTAACATAATTTTAGCACTATTTCTACCTTTGATAAAAGTTAAGATCTTAGCAAGCTACCAAAAATTCACATGGCCTCACTTCACCAAAAATTAGTTGGCTGTTCTACAAAAATAGTCAAGCATACTATTTTTATTTCTTAAGACTCAATTAATGTTAAGATATACAAGAATTCCTAAAGTACTCCTGAATCTTCAAGGTGACTAATCACATATACTTGATAACCAAAAGTAAACAAAATTTAGAAATAGTTCGGCAATGGGTAATTTGTCTTAATTTCTATGATGAACACGGTGTGATCAATTTGTTGCCCAGATAACTTTCTATTCTGAATGTTGCTGACCTGGAATGGCATAAAGAAATCTGTGACCATGGAGAGAAAACATTATAAAGGTTTATTTCTAGCCATCTCCAATTGAAATTGAGCATTTCCTTCAGTTGTGCATAAAGGCATCAAATCACAATGTTATTAGGAGCGTGTGATTTTTTTTGTCAGAAACATATCTCACTTATTTTTCATGTGTTCTCATTTCTCATTATAATTGGAGAAATTACATATTATATTGTTTGCACCCTCACAACGCTAAATTTCAGCACTCATTAAATATGAAATACATTTAAAGCACCTATGCAGTATATTAGAAGCCGATTTCTTTAATTCTTTTGATGACTGTTTCATTAGTCTCCTTTATAACATTGTTTTATTTTGTGGATCATTGCACAGAAGGCTCAGTAGACATCTCTAGAATCTAAAACAGGGCCAGTGGCACAAAGGGTTTAAAAGCCATCAGATTCCGTTTCTTCTGTGTAAAACATTTGACTACCTGTTTGACAGCCACCTTCTAATAACTAGCTGTAAGTCCAGTGTGGTCCTTACACTTAGCACTCTGTGGTAAGCTACTGAAATGGCTGTGTTACGGAAGTACATCCGCTCTTGTTTTGTTTGTTTGTTTTGTTTTGCATAAGAAAAGTTACTGCAAATACTAATTATTTTACTTACTTGCACAGGTCATTAACACAGCTGGCGATATATAGGTATGGATCAATGTATTCATGGCAGCTCAGAAACGGAAACTGTAGTAATATCTGGCATTTGAAAAAGATTGCCTGTGCGAAAGACAGACAGCAATCATCAGAAAGTTCACTGGTACACAAGTGTGCTCATTACTTACCTACCTGAAGAACTCTGTGTTCTCACTGGAAAGAGCAGATAATTTATACTTATAAAAATGTGATGAAAAAATTTCAAGCTACCTATTTTATTGATGAATCACCACATTGATGAATCCCATTAAATCCCTTATTGCTGAAGTTAATGTGAAATCATTCCATATTGCTATTACATAATCTGAATCCAATAATTTAATTATAGTGAATTTGCACTAAAATGCTTAATGCTAAGCAGGCAAAAAATAGATTTGTATTATATCCAATATGCTGAAGATTTTTTTTATAGCAAACTTACCTCAAATGCTGGCATTCCACTGGAACACGGATTTGGAAAGTCTGAGGGAGTGGGTACACATTTAGGATCATCTGGAGTTTGCAGCAGCCAGCTGTTTGCAAACATAGCAATGTCTTCTGTGTAGTCCGCTATTGCATTCAAACATGAACAGAATTGTATCAGAGTCATTTCCACAAACCTTACTGAAGTTCTTCTTCCAGCTGGCTAAGATGTCTCAGTCAGTGTTTTCCACACAAGCATGGGAACTTAAGTTTGATCATCAAAACTTGTAACTCTAATGCTGAGGAGACGGAGAAAAACAAATCCCTGGGGCATACTGGCCAGAGAATTTAGCATGCTTGAGGAGTCTCTGGACCGTGAGAGACCCTGCCTCAAGGGAGGTAGGTGGTGTTCCTGAGAACAAAACCTGAGGTTCTCCCCGACTTCCACATGTCGTATGCACACACATACGTATCTACACAGGCATTTTATAAAACACACATAGAGGCAAGTTGAGGCTAGCAAATAAACCAAAGAAAATGATGCTAAGAAGTGAATCTATTTCACCTAAATATGAGGAGTGGCTGACGCACGCTTTAATGGGATCCCAGTGTTAAGAAGCCTAAGAGATCTCAGAATAATTAAGGGGCAATTATTTAGGGTTTCATACAGGATTCAACAGACAGTGGTGAACGGCTTGCAACAGATCAGGTATAGGTTGACCACCAAGCCTTTGAATAAGCTCAAGGCAGATACGGAAATTAATCTTGCCCCGTATTCAGACAAGGCTGAATCTCAAGTTTCATAGACTAGGCCGAAATGCGTAAAACAGGAGGATTTCAGGTTGGGGGCTTCAGATTGTCTGCCACCCAGACTTGGTGGTCATAGTTCAGTCACTGGTGTCAACAGCTGTACTGATTACTCTGAATCTCAAGTGATTTCCCATCTCCTTGAGCACAGTTAAGAGAGGGGAAGTAATGTGTGTGGGCTACTAGAAAACACTGGTTAAATTCACTGTTCACAGGAATGCTTTGCTCCTGGTGTGACATTCCCAACTTCCCTATTGCATGGAAGAGTGGCCAGGGAGGGCACCTGCCATTCTCTCCCCACACTCTCTTGTTCATTCTCCTGCTCCACTTCTTGTACAACCCTCTCCAGCTACCTAGCTTTGGGAGTTGCTCCTTAACAGCTCACAGCCCTTGTCTTCAAGGGCCTCCCTCTCCTCCTTCAAAACCACTCTTCTCAGATGGTAAGCGGGAAGATCTCAAGCTCACAGATTTCCCTGGCTACAAGTGAGTTCAAGGTCAATATGGGTAATTTAGTGAGATTCAATCTTAAAAGAGAAAGAAGAGAAAAAGAAGGCTGGGGGTGTAACCTCTTGATAGAGTCCTTACCTGGTATGTACAAGGCCGTAGGTTCAATTCCCAGTATTGTAAAAATAAACAGTGTTTAAAAGCCACTCATTCATCAGTTTCCTCTCTTCACGTAGGACTCTTTTAAGTGACTTTCTGAAAACAATTTCTAGGTCATTGCTAACACTTGTTCTATTGTTCTCATCTCATTTCCCACTCTCTGTCAGGGTTGTTATTTCTCACAAAAATTATATCTTGACTTGTCTCCTTATTTATTTTGCCTTCTATTACAACAAATGAGAGACTGGCTTCAGTGTTTTATTCCTGTATCCCTACTTTAACATCAAATATATAGCACATGCTTAAAATATATTTACCAAATAAATTAATTAAAATGTAGATGAGTGTTCAATATTTATTAAATTACATTCTTGATTTTACAAAAGTATCTGGCCTCCCTTTGATCTCCAGAATTGTTGGAAATGTTACACGGTGAACAAAACCTACTCTAAAATACTAACAATGGTTGTTCTCCTTAAGTAAAGCTACTGCCATATTTCAGTCCAAAATGCCAATTTTTTAAAAGTCTGAAGAACAAAATATTTTCATAAGTCCCATTTATGTCAGGATTTTATATTACAAAACAGCCTGGGCAATGCCTTAGAGCAGGGGTTCTCCACCTGTGAGTCATACAACCCTTGGGGTTGTATGTCAGATATCCTGAATATCAGATGTTTGCATTACAATTCGTAACAGGAGCAAAATACAGTTATGAAGTAGCAATGAAATAACTTTATAGTTGGGGTCACCACAGCATGAACTATATTAAAAGATAGCAGCAAGAACAAGGTTGAGAACCACTGGCTTAGAGTTCACTTTATTCCTAGTTTTGGATTCAAACATTTATTAAGTGCTACTATATTGTATTAGTAACAGAGCCATACATGTTGTTTATTTTGAGACTTTAAATTTTTATCTATTAGAAAATGCTTCCAATGGGAGGTGCTGTAGATAGAATAATTCACTGAGCATATTGGGACACAAGAGTGAAGAAGGGCTATTAATTATCAAGGTGGGAAAAATGACAGTAAAGCAGAGCCTTTGTGTTGGTGTGAAGCCATGCAAAGACATACACTAGGAACATGGACTCTTCAGCTAGACAACAAATTAAATTCCGAGAAGTCTGGTCTCTTTGTGAAGTTATCTGTGAAGGATAAGTAGTACTGCAAGGAGAAGTACAGTTTTAATTACTCTTGGGAAGCTGCATATTCAGTAGTATTCTGTCAGACTACCCAACTCTTGAGCCCAATAACAAGGCTCATGCTGAGCTTCAAGCAAACACCACACACCTTAGAGATAAAGGTGACACAGTCACCTCTGGAAATTGTCCTGTCTTTTTACAATATGGGAAGAAACAGAAGATCAGACTCTTTTTGTGCTCCTACAACTTATTTTAAATGAAATCTTAAAAATAATTCTGCCTTGTGCTGTGTACCGGATTGTGAAGAAGCCTGTTGCCTTTCTTTGGGCTTCTACCACAGACTTCCAAGGGTCTGCCCTCTTCTCTCCCGGTAGATACTCCCTAATTCAGTTCAACTTGATTGCTCTTCCCAACTGTTCCTCACCTACAAGGCCTTTGCTTCTTGCCTTCACACTTCACTGCCAAAAATCGCTCTCGCATAGTCTGCCTCTGCACAAAGAGGCTTGGTCCATCTTCCTGACCCTAACAAGGGCAGATCCTGTTTCCCATCCTCACCTCCACACCAGGTTCCCTACATGTCCAGGTGGAAGTCATTCAAAGCAATCTCGTCCAACACCCACACTAAGAACTGGACTGAGTATTGTGTTTTTCATGAAACTTTGATGCAGAGGTAAAAATTAATCAACAATTACCATTTGATTGATTCTGCATTAGTTCCAAACATTCCTATCGACATAGTCACAGGACTCCAGGTTTGTAAGCCCTCTCATTCCCAATACCTAATGGATACAAGTATCATTTTGTGATGTTCCTGATTCTGTACTTTTATATCATGCTCACGAACTTCTGAGCACTTCCATTTAAATTTTCTCATTAGATGTTCACACACTGAGAGGCACTGAGGGCTGTTTTCATTATTTCCATTCTACATATGAAGAAACTGACTCTTTGCAGCCAGGCTCTGTAGTCTAGCTCTTGTTAAACTGGTTCTGATGATAAATTATCCATGTACCATGAATAAAACATTTGCATTTTACTGAGGGCTTCTTAAAAATATACAAAGACATATTTCCACTCATGTGGGATACCTGGAGACAATTATAAAGTAATTAAAATGGATTGAGTATTATCTATGTGATGGGCAAGCTACATGTTTACAGGAATTGTCTCACTTAATCCTCACCACTCCATGAAAGCATACACTGTCACATCATTAAACTTTTTAATGTAATAAATAGCAGAGCAGAATTTTTTTCCCACATTCTGACTTTCAAAATGTACACTCTGTTTAGCTCTGTACCCCTGAGTGAAGTAACCCAGAAGCAGAAAGACACACATGGTATATACTCACTTATAAGTGGATATTAGACATATAATATATGATAAACACACTAAAATTTGTACACCGAAAGAAGCTAAACAAGAAGGAGAACCCTGGGTAAGATGATCAATCTTCATTCAGAAAGGTAAATGGTATAGACATCGGAAGAGGGAGAAAACAAGGGAACCGGACAAGAGCTTACCACAGAGAACCTCTGAAAGACTCTACCCAGCAGGGTATTAAAGCAGATTCTGAGACTCATAGCCAAACTTTGGACAGAGTGCAGGGAATCTTATGAAAGAAGGGAGAGATAGAAAGACCTGGAGGGGACAGGATCTCCACAAAGAGAGCAACAGAACCAAGAAATCTGGGCCCAGGGGTCTTTTCTGAGACTAGTATTCCAACCAAGGACCATGCATGGAAATAACCTAGAACCCCTGCCCAGATATAGCCCATGGCAGCTCAGTGTCCAAGTGGGTTCCTTAGTAAGGGGAACAGGGACTATCTCTGACTTGAGCTGAGTGGCTGGGTCTTTGATCACCTCCTCCTGAGGGAGGGAACAGCCTTACTAGGCCACAGAGGAAGACAATGCAACCAGTCCTGATGAGACCTGATTGGCTATGGTCAGAGAGAAGGGGAGGAGGACCTCCCCTATTGGTGGACTAAACTGCCAGAGGGGCATGGGAGGAGATGAGGAAGGAAGGGTGGGATTGGGCGGGGCAAGGGAGGGGCCTATAGCTGAGCTACAAAGTGAATAAATTGTAATAAAGTTTTAAAAAAATAAATGAATTTTTAAAAGAAAAATTTACACTCTGGAATGTTCTTCTAACATCCATTAAAGTACAACATAGAGACAACTATCATTAAGTTTGTAACACAAAACAATATTCTGTAGCAAGCTGTAGTTTAAAGACAGTTAGCAATTGTGTCTGATTGTGCTTAAGTATAATAACATCCAACCCAACTCTAATAGAATCAACTGACAGCTGCACTATATTGGAGGCTGTGGTTTTGTTGTAAAATGAACAAAACATTAAACATCTCACCAGATGACATGAGTGTTAGTAATAATGCTGCTGTGTGCTCATATTAAACATATAAAACACAGTAGAGTATATTTTTACTGTCACTGATTACTCTGTAGATCCAGAATTACTACGCTCCTCTTTCACATCAACAGAAAGATTCAACGGCCCAACTTCAGAAATATGTAAGAAGAGAAGTATTGTTCCAGACCAGTATATGCTGCTAAGTATACTGGGTTAAACACAAACACACTCACACACACATACACACAAGTATGTATGTATATATGTATATAATATATTATATTTTATGGGTAATATATTATATATGTATATATCATATATAATTATATACACTATTATATCAATATATTATACATACATATATGTGTATATTAAATATATTTGATATATAAATACATAAAATACATATACATATATATATACATATATATAGATAACTTCTTTATGTGGACCTGAGTCATGTGGTTCTCTTTACTCCTCAGTAGTCTCCAAGCATAACTGGACTCATTATTAGTGACTCACTAGTAAAGTTTCATGACTTAGAGTCAATAGATAACCAGGAAAGCATATAAAACCTTTCCCAGTTGCTACGCCAAGTGGGTGATCCTGATTTCATTTCATCATCTTTACAAAACTATTATTTGGCAGTCATTTTATTATTGTCAAGATTGGATACAAAATACCTTTTCTCCTATAGTAAACACGGTCAAGCCAAACGGTTTGTGATGTGCATTTTGTTCACTGCAGCTCCCCAATCCCCAGAGTAGTGTATACAGTATCCATGAAACTCCTGTTACAAACTAAATGCTCAATTAACATTTGCTATGTGAGCAAGTACTGCATCTTAACTTAGTAAATGTTGTCAAGTAACCAGAAAATCTTTTCCGTCTTGAACTATACTTGAAATCACCAAAGTAGACAAGTGGTAGCCAGGGATTTTCTACCATTTGGTCAAGTCTTCTGGCTACTAGCTGTTGTTGGCCAAAGGAGGAAGACTCTAAAGCCCACCCCTCCCTTGTGTTCTAGCTCCTTACCTTGCTCAATCACAAAGTCATCTGACTGAATGCCATTGTAGTTTGCACACAAGCCACAGGATTTTCCTCTGTGCTCCTCAGACAGTTTGAGGTAAATTCCCGTTATTCCATCCCAAGCCAACGAAAATCCAAAGGTCGTTTTCACCAGAATGTAGTCAGCTAGCTTCTCTATATACACTTGCCCAATTGTCTGAGGCGGAGACAAACTGGAAAAGAAAGCAATTTGACAAGAGAGCCTGGACCATAGATTTGCCATGTTCCACAGAGTTCCTGAATGAGCTACGCTGGGGAATCCCCAAAGGTTTCATCCTATAGAAAATGTCAAAATTCTTGACAAGCTTAATATTTAAATGAAAAGTCAAGGAAAGCGCCACTGACATAGACTTAAAACTTACAACTTAGTAGTTGTTTCAAAAATCAGAAATATACAGCTGAAATTTATCTGTGGTCTTTTCAGTGTGGAAACCAGCTCTATCTATTTGGAAGAATGAGAGTTGAAGAATACTTTTTAATCCAAAGAGTTGATAATCTAAAACTTCTGCTTAATAGTCCTGAAATACAGGACTATTAACCAATATATGTAATGTCCTTGAGTTCTGGTTTTATTTAATTTTATTTTCAACCAAAAAAAAAATACTAATCAAATGAACATTGCAAAAGCACAAGTCACTTAGAAAATAAAGAACACTGTCCTCCTTCCATTTATAAATGGCAAATAAGGAACAGGTCCTCATCATGAAATAAGTTTGAGGAGCTCACTTTTATTATTAAGGTAGTCATATAAAAATAAAGTTATAGAGCATGGTTAAGATAGGTGGTTAATAGATATAGTTATACCTTTCTCTCAAAAATTCAAATTATAATTTCTGTTCTAGGAATTACAAATGGTTCTGTCCAAAAAAAAAAAAAAAAAAAAAACATCAAAAGTAAGCAAACAGTGATAATCCCCAAAGAAAGACTATAAAATATCTGTAACCACCTGCACAAAGAATTTTTTTCATATATAAATATTTATAGAAAATAGTTATAAGCAAAGATAAATAGCTATGAACTGTAATTAGAAAATAAAAGACTAGTTAACAAAAATGTTATGATTAACAGCTTAATAGCAGAGACTCATAGTAAAAGTCAGTATGAAATCATAATGATAATGTTATTCTATAGAATTTAAAAGTTTATGAAAATCTGTTCTTTTTAAAATGGTGGATGCAGCCACTTTTGATGTGAATTGATAGACTAAGATCAGAAAGGAGAGGAGAACCTCCCCTATCAGTGGACTTGGGGAGTGGCATGCAAGCAGAGGGAGGAGGAAGGGTGGGATTGGGAGGGGAGGAGGGAGAGGCTTATGGGGGGATGCAGAATGAATAAAGTGTAATTGATGAAAAAAAATGGTGGATGAATTGGTTTCCCATAGTAAGGGGAACAAGGACTATTTCTAACAGGAACTCAATGACTGGCTCTTTGACCTCCCCACCCCCCAAGGGAGGAGCAGTCCTGTTAGGCCACAGAGGAGGACTTTGCAGCCAGTCCTGAAGATACCTGATAAAACAGGATCAGATGAATGGGGAGGAGGTCCCCCGCTATCAGTGGACTTGGAAAGGGGCAGGGTGGAGATGAGGGAGGGAATGAGGGAATGGGATACAGCTGGGATACAGAATTAATAAAATGTAACTGATAAGAAAAAAATGGTGGATGATGTTTTATAAACCTATTTTACATTATTAATGAGGTGCATTTTGTGGGAGGTGCACCTCTTGTGAATGGGAATTTTGTTTTGGCTCTTTGTCAGTGATCTGTATCTGTCAGCTCTCTTTCACTGTAAATTTAATTAAATACATATTTTTAAGAGAAAAAAAAAAAACCGGGATCTGTGATTGCCTGTACGTGACATGAAAGGGTGCTAATGAAGATGACAGTGATAGAAGAACAGATTCCAATCCTCCTAAGACATACTTTATGTAAGATGTGTGAGGGGGTTTTGTTTTAGTTTATAACTGGAAACAGTAAAATGTAAGCAGACAGGAATGCTCATATTTGTGCTAAGATAGTACCCAGGGCTTCATCTATACCAAAACCCCTTACTTCACAGTTCAGATCGGTAAAAGCTATACACATTTGACCTTTTGGGACTAGAATAACAACAACATTAGCAATGACATAGTGCAGGAAGTACTACCAAGTAATAAATTCACTCTTGCCCTGTCATAGAACTATATGATTCCTCAGAGAAATCTTTCATGTTATCGAAATCAGTTCTGACTTCCATTTAACAAATGGGTAATATACTTGAATTTTTTTTCCAAAGTAAATCCATTTTATGAAAAATGATCATTTTAAGTGCCCACTACCCAGAAGCCCAAATGAATATTCATGAAAACATGTAAATTCAGCTCTAAGAAATGCAAGTTTAACCACACATTCCATCCAAATGTTCACCTTTCTTTTATATGAAAATCATCAAGTATATCCTCTCTGTCTTGGTGACTGTCTCAGTCTTTATCTCTCTCTCTTTATCTCTCCTCTGTTTCTCCGTTTCTGTGTAACTCTGTGTGAGTGTGTGTGTGTGTGTGTGTCTGTCTGTCTGTCTGTCTGTCTCTCTCTCGTTCTCTGTGTATGTATGTGTGTGTGTGTTTGTCATTTATGGCATATACTGTTGTCCTCTCATTCTCTGTTAACATCCTTGCTTAAATCTGTACTAAAGCCTAAGACTTTAAAAACAAACAAATTCCAACTTTGTTTAAAGCAGCTAACAGAAAATGATAAGCAAACAATAAGCCCAGAAATCTGGGCCCTTTGGTACATGCTTATTTCCTCAACTATCAGAGGGGTTCGGCAAAAAGACTCCTGTGAGTCCTCAGCCAGCATGGTCTACACAGCAGGTACCAGGTCAGAGAGATGTATGACAAGGCCTCAAAGCAGAGCAACGGGCATTAAAATTTAAATAATCCCCAAAGGGGGGAGGGCTGCTCCGGGTTGCAGGTGTGGCATGACACTCCTCTGACCCTTTGTTCAAAGGCCCCTTTACCGTGGTGCTCCTGCCCTTGGCTGACACGAAGGAAAAGCATCATCATTAGTGTATGTCACTGGAAGGAATCCCACACACCCAACAGTGAGCTCTGAATGATGGATAAAACTGTTCCATCTCACTATTTACTTTCTCTGGCATAGCTCAGCTAGGAAATGTTTAAAACTGGGTGTCTTTGTAATTATTTGGATTGGAAGGGAAATTATTCCCCATGATTCCTGGTTTTAACTGTTCAAAATCCATGTCAAACATAAACATCCCCTTCCCCAAAACTCTCGTATTGTTGGCAGGCAGGAAGCCACAGTGGCTGCACTGGTCTGTCCACAAGGACAGTTATTTACTGTTTCAGAGTCTTTGTCGGGGCTTCGGTGGAAATTCTCAAGTGACACCCAAGCCTCATTCTCACAGACTTGGAAGGACTTCCAGAATCCCTTCCAAAAGAAAAGAAAGTCAATCTTTGTAAGCTGTGCTACAAAAGGAAAAGACAAAATATTAAAGAAGCCAAAGTCATCAGACTTGAACTACATAAAGACAGCTCTTGACGCCCTCAGGAGAAGGTGGCGATCCTCCGTGCGCCTCTGCAAACCCACCTGCATCACCAGCACTGGGATGTGGACAGCGAGATTCCTAGCTGCCTGGTGGGCTTCAGCACAGCGAAGGCGTGATGTCTCCGTGACACAACTGTAAAAGCCAGCTGAACAAGCCCTATACTCCCTCTCCCTGTAATTCACCTCCAGTCTTAGACAGCTAAAATTTTCAGTTCATTGCTGGCCTCACTTTCATATGCCTTTTTTTCCCCCCGTCTTACCTGATTCCATTCTTTTTTATTTCATGGCCATAAATTCTAATTTCCTCTTGGTTTGAAAAGAATAAGCTGATTGAGCGATAACAAGAGTACACAGAACCAAGGCACTTTGGGCTGTTATGGACCTGGAAGAAAAATGGAAAAAGAAAGAATGAAAGCAGGGGAAATAACTACACAGATTCACACGTTGATTAAACCCCCAGCGTACCTTTACTGCTCACAACACCATTAGCCTCAGGACACGCTCCAAAGTGAGAACCACACTTCCACTTAGGGTTCTTGAGAAGAAAGAAATACTTACCTCAGAAAATGAATTTAATAAATTTTATAAAATGCAAATTATCTCGGGAGATCTGTAAGCTCACCTTAACCTCTGCATGTGAGATGGTAATTTTCTGAAGCTATATGGTACACACTGGACAGAAAAATTGTAAATATCACAATTGTATTATGTCCCTGTTAGCAATGGAGGAGGGTTCCCCTTTCTCCACAACCTCTCCAACATGTGTTATCATTTGAGTTGGTATGTTTAGTTAAGTAAAAGGCAGAGTGTAATAAAGATAACTCCTTATTTGCTTCAGCAAGGAGTGGACAGATAATTTATAACGTTGAAAATTGCTGAAATAATCACATTTTGATATAAGACAAAAGTTGGAAGAAACAGCTCAAGAAGTTAAAACAGTTGCTTTTGGGAGTCAGACTTCAGCTGCAGTAGGGGGAGAAGAACGAAGTCTTTTAAGCTATGAACATATATTACCTTCATAAAAAGAAAATCAAATTTAAATAAAAATAACAGAGTTATGAAAAGAAGAATGCATGTTAGCATTCTTTTTTGAAGTACTGACTTTTTTAAAATCTAAATTTCCAAACCGAATATTGTTAAATCATTTGAACCCTCCATAAATTTGAATACTCCATAGCTAATAAAATTAGTATGTTTAAAAATATATGGCAAGGAGGAAAGTTCTTAATATAGCATTCAGTAAAAATATAGAACATAAAATTAAACAAAATCATTTCAATTTATAAATTTGCATGAAATCTAAAAAACAACCCTGGAGGCAAATATATGATGCTGCTAACAATGGCATCGCTTGAATGACTTCTCTTGTAAATTTTAGACTCATGATTGTTTTTCAAACATTCAAAAATGCTTACCAGGCCACAGAGGAAGACAATGCAGCCACTCCTGATAAGACCTAATAGTCTAGGATCAGAAGGAAGGAAAAGAAGACCTCTCCTGTCAGTGGACTTGGGGCGGAGCATGCATGGAGAAGGGAGAATAAGGGAGGGATTGGGAGGTAGGAAGGAGGGGTCTACAGGGGAGATACAAAGTGAATAAAGTGTAATTAATAAAAAAAAATTTTTTAAAGAAATAAAAATCTGCTTAAAAAAAAAGAATTGGCTGACAAAAAAAAAAGGGGGGGGAAATGAACTACTTTTATAGCCCATAAGAAAGATTGCATTAAAATAAACATATTTCTTGGCTGGAAAGAAAATTCCGACATTGAAAACTGGACCCAAAAGAAGCGGTATCTGTGAGCTGCCGCAGCTGGTGTGACCTTCTGCAGTGTAGTGTGTGGCCTGATAATCTAGTTCGCACCTTGTTCCCAAAACAGTAAGACACTGAAAGACAGCACTTCAATTACAGGATCGCAGGAGCTCAAGAGGCCAGAATTCTGGAAGGGTGGGGACAGGATGGTAAGTAATAAAAGGACAATATGGAAGCATTCAACTTGGGTCACTCTTTTTTTTCCCAAGGAGACACACTGTTTGTCCTACTGCCCTCAAATGTAACATTCACTATTCCTCACTGCCTTAGGGGATCCCAGACCCATAGAGCAAATGCAAAGTTTTGCATCACCCTGCAGCAGGGAATTCAGGAAAGTACAACATGACAAAAGTAAAACAAATACCAGATTTCAACATTTAGTCCATAAAAAGTTAGCTTTTAAATGGGGCATCACAGTACTCCCCTGGTTATGGTTGGAGATGCTTTGCTAGATTGGAAAGGATGTACCTTAAATCCTTGGCTTAGGTATTACCCTTTGGTAGCTGAATTTTGAGATATTTCCTGGAATTCTTAAGATTGGGAATTCTGAAACTAAGATGAGCTCAATCATGTAGCATGAATCTACCTAACAATTACATAAGCTATATGGTCTCTTTCATAAACATCAGCTTCTTCTACACAACAAGGGTTATTTTTTTTCAGGTTTGTCACATATTTATTCTAATAACAAAGAAAAATGACTGTTACTGTTGATATAATAAGACAGCTCAGTAAGACACAGAGAAAGCCATAGATATCTGTTTACAATCACCATACTTCCACATACTGTAACGTTGTAAGAGTTTATATATTAACACATATGATGTATTAAAATATTTTAAATGTTATTTTTTGGATTTTATTCTTTTAATTTAATTTTACTTTATTAATTACACTTTATTCACTTTGTATCCCCCCATAAGCCCCTCCCTCCTCCTCTCTTGGTCCCACTCTCCCTCCCCTTTGTTCATGCATGCCCCTCCCCAAGTCCACTGATAGGGGAGGTCCTCCTCTCCTTCCTTCTGATCTTAGTCTATCAGATCACATCAGGAGTGGCTGCATTGTCATCTTCTGTGGCCTGGTAAGGCTGCTCCCTACTCAAGGGGAGGTGATCAAAGAGCAGGCCAATCAGATTATGTCAGAGGCAGTCCCTCTCTTTTCATTACTATGTAACCCACTTGGACACTAAACTGCCATGGACTACATCTTATGTAAGAAGTGGGAAATAGTAAGATCTGGAGAGGACAGGAACCCCACAAGGAGAGCAACAGAACCAGAAAATTTGAACACAGGGGTCTTCCCAGAGACTCATACTCCAACCAAGTAACAAGCATAGGGATAAGCTAGAACTTTTGTCTTATTTCATATTTGTATATATTTATCTATTCTTTTTTTGAGCCAACAATCCAAATCACAGCCTTGTGCATGCTAACATATTTTCTCTACCATTGAGCTATATTTAATCATCAAATAATCAGATGAATGCCAAACATCAAGAATGTTGATGAGAGTTGTTATTGTAATAAACACATGGCATTTCTCCACAGCCTGTGAGACGTCCTCTAATATATTCAAAACCTGTTGCTAACAGGTCAGTCATCATCACAATAGAATTACACTCAAGATGGCCACAAATTTGGGTCATTCCATTAAGAGTAGATTCCTCTGTGTTCTATAATTATTGTCTATTTCTGACCATTTGTCCAATATTTTAAAATACATTATTCCAAGTAGCAATTTTTAATTGATTAAATTCAAGTATCACCTACCCATACTGTGTACTGAGGCTCCAAATTACCACAGTCCTTTGCAAATATGTAAGAACAGCTTCCTGGGAAGTAATAGTAGATTCCATCAAATGTTTCAAAGTGATACTGTCCCCAAGTTTTGCAAATTCCGTCTCTGCCACTTCCCATGTTTGGGACTAAAAAATAAAATAAAATAATTTTTAGGAGTATAAAATAAATCATATCAATTTCAAAGTGTTCAGTCGCAATAAGTAATTATAATTTTTCACTGAACTAAGTATCGTTCCCCTTTGTATGGTCCACATCACAGAAAGAAACAAGTAGCATTGAACCATGTGCTACACTTAAAAACCATCTGATTCCTTAAGGAAAACCAACTCTCCACGTTTCTCTGAAGAAAGGACTTATGCTAGAAATTCCCCTGTTGTTTCCAAGAGAAAGATCCGGAAGAAAGGAAGAGTAAGGAAGATGATACAAGACAGTAACGCCAATAATGCAAATGAATGACTCAGAAAAGAAAGAAAGGCCATCATGGAATATTCTAAAACAACATGGGCAACAGGAGAATACTCCATTCTTCATAAGTCTTTTTTTTTAATGTCCTTATGGTTTCCAAAAAGAAAAATAAATGATGATCAAAAAAATCATGTTTATACATGCCTGGAAAATGGAACTGGAAGCATTAGTCATTCAGAGTTTCCTGGAATCTTGAAAATGATGACCTCAAACTGGTGAAATTTCAAACAATATTTCTTTTAAATCAAAGAGCTTCATCTATTATGATCCTGCCTCTCCTCAGATAACCTGCTACTCTGTTTTGCTTTTATTTATTCTACCTATCATTGTTATTGTGGCTGTGATGTGTGTGGGTCACAGTGGGTCACAGCAAGCAGGTGTCTATGGACAAGTTTGTGGAGTTGCTTCTTTGTTTCTCCCTGGAAATCTGTGGGTTCATGATGCTTGACAACAAAGCCTCTTCCCTGCTGAGTCATCTTTCTATCCCTAATTTTCTTTACATTTTAAATGTTTCACTTTATAATAATGTAAAAAGCAGTAACGGTTGCAAAAAAAAAAAAAAAAAGTCACTAAGTGGGTTTTTATATATTTCAGGGAAACCAAACAGATAAGGGAGAACGTTACTATCTTCTTTTGACATGTTTACCTACATTTGTTAGCTCAGGCCAACCTTGGTTCACTCAGGAAAAAAAACATAGAATGGTTCGTTTTGCAGGCGCTCTTCCCTGATGGCTCATCTTACATCCTGCCCTTTCTTTCAGAACACTCAGGTTTAGGTAGTGCTTATCCATTATGCATCATTTGTTGCAGAAGTGTGTCTGTATTATTCACAAATACACCCTGCCCTGTGCTTAGCAGATACTCTTCTTGCAAATGGTAAAAAATATTGGTTATTTGTCAGGTGCGACATGCTTGTGAAAGCAGCTGCTTGACCCAGTTCTGGCTGCTGGAGCACCACCGCCCTGGAGAAAACATCTCTGGCTTACTAGTCCACAAATGGCGTTGCTTTTTCCTATATTTCTGCCTGATTTGTTTCCTACTATGACTCCATCTTTTTCCTCTAATCAACTCTAGTCCAATGCAATTGGTAAGAGTTTTAGGCAGACTGGGGGGAGAAGGAAATGGCTCAGTAACAACCGCTATGGAGGAAGCGTTCCTCTTGGCTGTAAAGGCAGTGAACCCTGAATTATCTGAACAAGAAATTGAATTTATAGAGGCCTTTTACGCCAGTTGTTCCCTGAAGAACTTTAGTCAGCTTATGGATATCAAACAATATCAGGGATTGTTTGAGTTTCCACACTCAGCCCCAGATGGCTGCCGTCAGGAAGAAATGAGGCCCTAGAGAAGCTACTGAACTCATACTCACTTCCTTTTCTAGAACGACTTGGTCATATGGACAGGACTCCTTGATATACAATAAAGAGCTT
This sequence comes from Meriones unguiculatus, assembly GCF_030254825.1. Lineage (NCBI taxonomy): Eukaryota > Metazoa > Chordata > Mammalia > Rodentia > Muridae > Meriones > Meriones unguiculatus. The sequence goes on from NC_083350.1 coordinate 116,201,836, forward strand.
ACGGGAGCTCTGTATAGTTTGTGAGCAGGGGCTAGAAACCCTCTGAAAGGTCACTCCTATTATGAAAGATGTTTAGAAAGAGCTCAGAAAGAACTTGCTCAGCTACAAACAGCAGCTGAAAATTAAGAATACTCTACTTTGTTTAGCACCTCTTTGTTCTTACGTCACTTATTGTAAGCACAAGATTTTGCCCAGAGGACCTATGATGTAGAGGTCTAGCTGAGAAAAGCTTGCTTGCTTGCACTGTACTCACTGCACGGTATGCGTAGAGCACAACTTGCTATATTCTGTTCTGTGAGTTCTTGGGTACAATCACTGCACTATGTATGTAGAGTACAGCTTGCTATGTTCTGCTTATTCTTATTCGTGGGTCTGTGGGGGAAAAGCCAATATTTTAGGGAAAGACAAAAAGGGGATTGATCATGTAGAAAAAAAATGTATAAAGAATGATTTAATGGTAAAAGACTGGGATTGACTCTCTGCTTCAGAGAACGAAAAAAAAGAGAGCATGGTCAGACAGCAGAGAGACAACCTCCCGAGAACAGTCTCTTAAAATGAGTCATCCATCAGCTTGTACCTGGCCTTGGGGTGTGAAGTGATTTCCTCTCACATCCATTCTTCCCAATCCTGAGACCCCAGAAGTTATTATCAATTGATAACTATTAACCTAAGACCCACCTTAAACACTGTGGATAAAAATATTTCAAAGAGAAAAATAATCCCCAGTGCCTGAAGAATTCTCAGTACTTTTTCTAATCTATATTGTGAATGTCCAGCTAACTATATATACATATATATATAAAGAAATGCATATATTATATGCATTTCTTATATTATATATATTAGAAATATATATTTCTTATATTATATATATAATATATATGCATATATTATATATATTATATATATATAAAGACATGCATCAAGTAAAACATATACTAAGTAAAAGAGAGATATAAATGAAAAGATGGTCCTACTGAGCTAGTGCAAAAGAAAGTAAAAAGAAAAAAAATACTTGAGGAAATAGAGGTTGGTGGGAAAAGAAAGCTGATACATCTATTTTCTTTTACAGCGTTTCTAAATTACTTCAAATTGATGAAAATAAATTTTGAGTGCTCTAGTTAATGTCTCAAATCTCAGAAGATGAATACTTCCAAGCAAATCATGACTTAATGTTCTCTTTCATGTCCCATAATTCTTTCATAAATATCCCTGAAACTTACCAATCTGGCACCTTGTCCCAAGAGCTTGGAATATTTGACAGTCACACGTACCCGTCTTAGAACAGAAAGCCCCGTTAAGGCATTCATGAGGACAAGAACCTAAGGGGCAAAATAATAACTTATCTTCTGGCAAGAATCAGCACATATAAACACAATATGTCATGATCTAGCTTGGACTAACTGTAACACCATTAACTTAAACAGAATCCGGGCCTCTTGCCTTGCGGTGCTAAAGAATTAAGCCATCAAATCTCTATCTATTCATTTCATTATGTGTGCTCTGAAGCAAAAGAGACAGGCTTTCACATCTCAAAGTACTTTGAGAGAAAAGGTTAGCCTCCTTCGAGCAATTGAAAGGTCAAGTTCCCATGTAAGGAATCCTTGTCCCAGATGACGAGAACCAGAAATACCCAAGCTGTAGATGATTCCCTGCACCAAGTTTGGAACACTTCCCACCAGCCCTTTCTCCAGGAGCAAGCGCTGTACTGAAGAATAACTCAGACCTCACTCATTTCAGTAAGGGCTTGAGCAAAGCATAAAACCCAAAGAGAAGCTCCCACCTTCCATGAGAAGGGTGACACGTTTTGTTGGAAGTTTGCCCATTAATACTGAGGTTCGGTTATAAATGACTCAGCCTTTGGAAACCAATGCTTGACAAATATAAGGCAGAAGCAAAAGATACTTCTGGCTGTTTCTCCTCCCCCTCCAAAAAATACTTTTTAGTGAAAAGAAAACTTGCCCCAAATAAATACATTAAAAAGAAGAAGTAAATTGCTGTAAGTTTTCCCTAATTTCAATGGCATCGCCTTAACGAGTTTGAGAAGGCAAATGAGTTCTAGTGGAAATGTTTCATCTGTTAAGGAACAGACAATGGTTAACTGGCAAAGCTCAGGCTGAAAGCACATCAGTTACACATCAGAAGCAGAGAACATCTTTGAGTCATGGTGAAATATTGCTAAAGAAGCTGGGCCTGTCTGGAAGACGTCCCGTTGGTAAAGACACTTACCTAACTGTAAAAACAAAAATGTCTGCCAAACACGAGGACAAAGTCCTGTTTTTATTTCCCCCCTAAATATCCACTGATTTCTCTTTACATTTCAAAGCCTACAGATCTCCAGGTAAATTTCAGGTGAGAAATAAAAAGGAACTGTTTTAACTTAAAGCAAACTACAGGTGAAAAAAAATTTTTTGTAAAGTTACAAGCAGTTTGGTTTTCTTTAAGAGATACCTGTCCCTACATTTTACATTGGATCAAGTAGTCTTAATTTTTCCAGAGGGTAGGTGTCTAAATATTTAGATAAACAAACACAGCTTTTTAAAAAATATATTTACAAAGCTGTTTACTCTCCTGAAAGTAGCAAACTAAATCTAAAAAGAATCACTGTGACTTTAAATAAGAATTACTTCTGCTTCTTTGCATTTTAAGCCACCATCCATTTTTCTGCTTAACAAAAGCGGTAAACTGCTAAGACAAACTGCAGATAGTGGGTTGTGAGGGAATAAATTTATTGATTCGGAACAAAAGAAAAAAAAAAAAAACACCTGATACCCTTTGGTATTTTCTTCAGTCACACTGTTGTCAGCTTCATCTAAATGTTTGAGTCCTGGCCATTTCTAAGAACAATTTGGATTTGTATAGAACATGAACTTAAATGATTGCTAGTATTACCACCCTGGTTCAGTACCTGCCCTGTATATATGAAGCAATCAAGAATGGGTTTAATATACCCTCCTCAAAGGATTAGCTCAGAAAAATATATGCAAAAGAACAGCTACCCACACTGACCTTTTATTTTACTCTCACCCCAATTAATAGCGTCATGGAAGAAATATCTTGGAGAGGTTGCTTCAAACTTTAAAAGAGAGATAAAAATGCAAATTAGTTCATTTGTTTAGCATAAACCAAATGTGCAAGTGGAAAAGCTCTGGAAAGCATTTATAAATACAGAAAATATAAAGTGCTGACTTAAGGTATCTTTCTATTATGGAGACTGAAGCAGTGAAGCAGAAAGGGTTCCCCTGGGGAGATGGTCAGAAGAGCTGGCCTCAAGCCTTCTGTTTTGTCTCTTCAGCAAGTTGGACAAGGCATTTGTCTTCTGAGCTCTCACTCCCTTGCTCCTACCTCAGTCTGCCATGCCTTTGTGAAAGGAGTCCTGAAAAAAGCACTGTATTTGTATTACCTGATTCTTTGCATACAAAAGTAAGAGTTCTCTGACATTTTCAGGTACAAGTGAGTAGGAGATAGGGTGCACCGAGCTGATACTCCAACAGTCGGAGATGACCTGTCTGCACATCAGACTGAAAACACCAGTCACGAAAACACCATCTGACCATTTACTCCTACTTAGACATATTTCTTATCAGCTTAATACCTCTATCTGTTCATCTGTAAAATGGGAACAGGAATCACATCTGTTTCACTGTGTGGTACAACAGAGTTAACCACTGAATCTTAGGAAAGAAGGGGGAGATAGAAAGACCTGGAGGGGACAGGAGCTCCACAAGGAGACCAACAGAACCAAAAATTCTGGACACAGGGGTCTTTTCTGAAACTGATACTCCAACCAAGGTTCATTCATGGATATAACCTAGAACCCCTGCTCAGATGTAACCCAAGGTAGCTCAATATCCAAGTGGGTACCCTAGTAAGGGGAACAGGGACTTTCTCTGACATGAACTCAGTGGCTGGCTCTTTGATCACCTTCCCCTGAGCAGGGAGCAGCCTTACCAGGCCACAGAGGAAGACAATTCAGCCAGTCCTGATGAGACCTGATAGGCTAGGGTCAGAGGGAAGGGGAGGAGGACCTTCCCTACCAGTAGACTTGGGGAGGGGCATGGGAGGAGATGAGAGAAGGAGGGTGGGATTGGAAGGAGATGACGGAGGAGACTATAGCTGGTATATAAAGGGAATAAACTGTAATTTATTAAAAAATTAATTAATTAAAAAAAGCACTGTCCTCTAAGTTTTCAGAGTAGTATCTACCACAAAAGGTTTAGCAATAAGGAACTGATACTGCTTTAAACAATCTTTATGACATGGTGTGATTTCAGACATACTGTAAATAATTATATATTACTAAAGCAATCATTTACAGATTATCAGTCCAACTCAATTCCAATTGCATATATGGCTCAGGATCATATCGTTACCCATAGCACTTTATATTCACCTGAAGACATACACTCAAACTTTTCCACATGATTATCATATTAAGTGGCTGGTGATATTTAGGGAAACTGGAAGAGCATGCAAGATAAGAATGATGATTGATGTAAGAAACAAGGTCTTTCTTCTCTAATTCTAATGGTCATTCTCACACACAAGAAGCTGGATTTAAGCATTTTCCATTTCAGTATTTTTTTTTCTGTGTGTGTGTGTGTGTGTGTGTGTGTGTACGTACAATGCATGTGTGTACTTGTTCATGAATGTGCACAGAGGAATGTGTGTTTGCCTATGGAGCCCAGAGGTTGACCAAGGATTTGGTTAAGCCGACTATCCAGTCACCTCCAAGGATCTTCCTGTCTCCAACCTCCCCATCGGGAATTAGCGGTAAAAGGTCACGCCTGGCTCTTTTACTGGAGATTTAAACTATCTGCTTTCCTGGCAGGCAGTGTAATCCATCTCCCTAGCCCCTCAGTAAGTTCTTTGAACAGGAGAACTCACCCCATGTTACATGATCCTACTCATATATTCTCTCATTTGTTGAAGACTCTTAAAGCTTCAGGTCTAAACCCCTTCCCCCATACCAAGGCTCCAAGTTCAGACATTCATTATTTCCTCCTCACAAACTGGTCCATGTTTTGGTCTCCCTGCTCAGTCTCTTCCATTTGTACTTGCCCAGTCTTCAAATAAGTAATCCTCAGCAGTTCATGTCTGTGGGCCCACCATGATGTCAAGCTTAATATTCTCTTCCACCATACTGTTTTCTGCTGCCCAAGTCAAATAGACATCAGCATCACTGAACACATGCCATCTTCAAAGTTCTTTGGCTCTGAAATAACTTATGCCCATCTTTGCAATGGAAACCAGTCCCTCAAATCTCTGATGTTTGATGAAAGTGTAGTGACTTCAACTCTGCCTCACACTGGCCTAAGAACTTGAACAAATTACCTAGTCCATGTAGCCTCAGTTGCCAATAAAATAAAGGGAATAACAGTATTTCCCTTATGGAATCATGGGGATCAGGTGAAATAATTAACAATTTATTAATACAGATGATAGGCTGTGGCTTCTTACTATTACTAAGTGAAAATGAAATATAGGGGTCATCAAGATCACTCAGTAGGCAAAGTATCATGACTGAAATTGAATTTCCAGGACCACCTGATGGAAAAAAAAGAAAAAGACTCCCAAATGTTGTCTTCTGACCTCCATGTGCATGCCATGGCATAAACACACACACTCACACACACACATATACTCGTGCAGTTACATACCCCACACACACACATACACATACAAACACTAAATACGTAAATATATAAGCCGGGCGATGGTAGCACATGACTCTAATCTTAGCACTTGGGAGGCAGAGGCAGGCAGATCTCTGTGAGTTTGAGGCCAGCCTGGTCTATAGAGTGAGTTTCAGCACAGCCAGGGCTACACACAGAGAAACACTGTTTTGAAAAACCAAAATATGCAAAATTATTTGAATGTAATTTTAAAAGTAATATACTGGATTACACAGGACTAAGGCAAATGCACACATTTGTTTTCTGTTCCACTCAATTCTGACCTACTCTCAAGAAATCCCAGTGACCACTTAACTTCCCAACAACTTACCATTCCTTCCGTTTATCCAGCACAATAAAGCATTTCACAGTGTAAAGTTTCACACTCAGTCTTAGCTTTGGAGCATATCTGAACTTACAGTGATGTGCTACTTTTCTGTGGGGGCCATTTTCAGTTTTATGTTATGCACATAACATCAAATAATTCATGGTAACATGGATTCAATGAGCCATTTGAACAGAAATGATTTCTTTACAGATCCCTGGAGACATAACATCTCTAAATTATAAGCATGACTACTCTGTTTACACGTATAAAACATGACTTCCGGTGTGTCAGCAACAAGAACTGAACTGGAAAAAAACTATTATTCAAATGGGAATCTGCTTCTCATGGTGCTGAGCACTGTGACTAAAGCAAACTCTAGTGATGTCTTTTCAGCTCATTCTAGATTCAACAGGATTTCTGGGGACATGCTAGCCTCCAGCTCCAAGCCCAGACTTCTATCACTGCTTGAGATTAAAGTCCAAGCAGGGTTTTAGGATAGCTAAGACACACAAGCTCCTCTCTTTGATCAGTAGAGAATCAGTAATTGTTGGATGATAACTATTCTAGTTTTCCTGTTCCTTGCTGAAACAGGGGTGACAGGTTACACACTTCTTTATCCTGTTCCCAATAAGACCAAGCCCCAGATGCTTATAGCATGAAGCCACCCAGTAACATGCCCTGTAGTGAATTTTCCCCCTTTCTCCTCTCACTTTTGTCTGACCCTCCTTTCTGTGTTTTCCAAAAACTGTTCACCTAAGCCTTGGTCTCAATGCCTGCTTCAAAAGAATTATGGGATGCAATCTAGAGAATGTGGCAGTAGGTACACATATTCACATAACTGATGAGAGAGGGCAATCGGCTCTTTCTCCCTCCTGATTGCATCTCCAGGGTGCTTGGCACCATAGAGATGTGCCCTGCATAGGGAAATCACTGGGACACTTACATGCATGCCATTTATAGAAGCCTCTGCCTAAGCTTCACTTGCTTACGTCATTGCCAGCATATTTCTGAAGACAATTATCCATCCATCAGTGCTATTTGCTTACCGAAGAGGAATGAACTGAGCACAAATGGCCGTAAAGGCTGTTTCTAAGCAGTGTACTGCATGACCATGACCTCATTGTTCCCTGACATATTTCTCCCTTGAAAACAATCGACATTAAATGATCTTGACATATGTTCACTGGCTATAGGAAACAGAAGCATTAGTCCCCTGTTCTTCATCCTGCTGAAAATGGGCACCAAGGCAAAACAAATGCATTCCTCCTTAGTAACAGAGGAGAGGCATTACCCTAACTCCTAGTAGATTACACAGATCCTGATGGCATGTAAATGCACAGTGGTTCACCCATAGGGGACAGATGGTTTGCACAAGTTTTTCAATCTAGAGTTTTCACCCAAATAAAAGTTTTTTGTTTTGTTTTATTTTTTCAGTCAACAGAGTTACACCGATTGCTTTTTGTGGTTAATATGATCTATTGGCAAGTACGTCTTTCAAAATTATCACAGAGAACTCATTTTAACCACTCCACATGATATATAATAATTTTTGCACAAAAAGCATCCTTCCGGGGGTTTGTTTTGTTCTTGGGCAGAGTCTCGCTATATAACCCAGGCTAGCCTCAGAGTTACAATCCTCATACTGCCACTTGTCTAATACAAAATACTTCTTAAACTGAAATATTGTTTCCACTGACATCCTAGGGTTTTTTAAAGAAAAAATTAAAAATTAAAAAAAAAACCGTGCATGACAAGGAAAATGATTCAGTGGATAAAGCAATTGCTGCGGAAGCATAAGGATCTCCAACATCCACAGAAAGGGTCAAAGCCACATACAACAAACTTCGTCACCAGACACGAAGAAATCAAATTGGTATTGAGCAGCAGAAAGCTTCTTCTCTGTTGTCTGGCTTTCGTTGTGCCTAAAGGTGCCAAGCAGGCTGCAGGAGATAAGGGAAGTTGATAACTTATCTGGTTGTAAACTACAGTAGTGGTCTGAGTGTCATGATATTACCTGTGGGTACAGTAGTGGCATACATGTTATAGGGTCAGCCATGCATTTTCTGATTTTCCTGATTAGATTTAAGGCCTGTGTGAGGAAGAAGTTTCTTTATGAAGCGGATGGTGATTAACACGGGAATGCACAACTAATCAAAGCGCAAAGAATGAGTGTCTATGGCGTGCCATGTCACAAGTGAATCATGTGTGTTACTCCATTACCAACGTTTAGGGACCATCAAGGAAGGATGTTCCAAAAGATTGTAAGAGCCAGAGATCAGGAATGGCTGAACTGAAACAGTATCTTCTAGAGACAACAGAACCACTGCACTCATGAATTCGGAGTAGATGTGGTTGTCTCAATAAGACCAGTATAAGGTGAAGGCAGTCAACAGTCCCGCATGAAATTTGCAGGAGATCATGCACTGCCGTCATTAACTGAGGAATTCTGACTGCTCATGCCTTCTGGAAGAGGAAGAGCCAGTTTTCTTTACAGGACTGGCTCCTTTAAATCATTCTCCAGTGGATGACTGCACACTGATAAGTTCATGGGCAACACAAACTGGACTTACAAAAATCAAAGAGGCACATCTTCATCCCCTAGCCTATCAGGTCTCATCAGGACTAGCTGCATTGTCTTCCTCTGTGGCCTGGTCAGGCTGCTCCCCCATCAGAGGGAAGTGATCAAAGAGTCAGCCACTGAGCTCATGTCAAAGACAGCCCCTGTTCCCCTAACACATTTGGCATGGGAGGAGATGAGGAAGGGAGGGGGAGGGGGATTGAGAGGGGACAAGGGTGGGGCTACAGCTGGGATACAAAGTGAATAAATTGTAATAAATAAAAATAAATTTTTTAAAAAAAATTTTAAAAGAAAATGTGAAAAAAAAGAGGCACACCAATTTGGGAGAAGCATGGGAAGGTGGGGTGGATATGGGAGATGCTTAGAGATGAGATGAAATATGATTAATATGTGTCATAAAATTCTCAAGGAATTGATAAAAACATTGTATTTTTTTAAAAAGCCAGATACAGTGCCTCATGCCTGGAATTCTAGCACTAAGTAGAGAAGGTCCTACAGCTCATTCATAAACCAGGAAATTCCAGGTTTAATGAAAGACTCTTGTCTCAAAAGATGAAGCATAGAGCAATAGAAGAAGACATCAAACTCTGGCCTCCATAGTGCAAGTGTGCATTTGTACATGTGAATGCACTTGCGCACGCAAATACACCAAATGTATAAACAGACAAACAGAAATCTTTAACATCAATCAAAAAGTACATGTTTTGTCATCTCAACTGTCATAATATTGTATCATATTTGTCTTCCCCATCTACTTGTTCTCTTCAGTTACTACAATAAAAATATACACATAAAGGTCCCTATCAGGAAATACTTATAACAATTTTATTTCAGGTGTTAAAGAGGTGGCTTACTGGTGAAGAGCACTTGCTGCTCTCCCAGAAGACCTGAATTCAGTTCCTAGCACCCACATCCGATGACTCACAGCAACCTGTAACTCCAACTCCTTGGGATACTATGCTTCAGATCCAGATGCACAGACCCACACACATCTAAACAGAATTAAAAATAATTTTAAATTAAAAAATAGTTTGTATTTCAGCATTTGTCAAAGGCTCCCTTGAGCACGTAAGGTGTTAACTACATAAATACTCAAATCATATCACTTCTTTAAAAAAACTTTCTTTCCCATATTAAATCTCTAATTTACTATCTGTCATAGGGAAATATTTTCTAAGGCTCATGCATTTGAAAATTCCAACTCTGATGATAACTCAATCATGTTATTCAATGCCCTTTTTCTATAAGAGGAGGCAGGCAACAAGTTCTCAAATTTAACAGTGTATTGCTCTTCAGAAATACCCATAATTTGGATATTTTAGAAAACATGAAAGCAGTTCGTCAGTACATCAGGTTGTGTCTAGTGTTCTTTTGCTATATTTAATTTAGATCATTTCAGTCTTTCTCCATTCCTTATGTGTGTTTGCCTTATTGCTACCCAATATTGGGATTAACTTCTAAATCACTCAAATGTTCTACCAAGTAGATAATATCCAATCTCCATCAACATTGAACGCTATGCATGGGTTACTGAGATGAATGAGGAGAGAGAGAGAGAGAGAGAGAGAGAGAGAGAGAGAGAGAGAGAGAGAGAGAGAGAGAAGGTGCTTCATTCCAAACAAATCGATGTGAGCTGAGAATATATTCGAGGGTCTTAATAAAATAAAAAGTCGCAGAGAAATGCCTTTGCCTCTCCCTGCTCCTTCCTGTCTTGTTTTGAGCATTTGATTCCCTCCACAAAGGTCTCATTGTTGAAGTGACAGCAGAGTCCAAAGCAGAATGAATTATTCCTCTGCCTCTCTCCATCTGAGGCATAACCTACCTGTGCTGCTAACAGAGCTCTTTTCTGTTCATTTTTGTGAAACTCACTTCTGCAAGAAAACACAAAGAACTTGTGTAGTCAGAGGCCCCTGGGCAACCTGAACAGCCTTTCCCAGGAGGTAGCTGGTGTTTTCCTCCCGATCTCCATCACTTTATCAAAGAGGCCTTTCTTGGTTTAACATTTAAAGGGCACCCCACCCCTCTTTGGCAGGGTGAGATTTGGGTGGCGGGGCTGTCTCATTTTACAAACTTCGGGACTGTCCCCAAATCTCTCCAGGCTCTGATATAAACTGAATCTTAGGAAGGAACTTGGAGATTGAGAAATAAACAAAATAGTATAGTGTTATAGCACCAACAGACACAGCTTTTTCTGTCTTCATGAGGACATGAAGTGAGGACTTCATGAGTCTGGTGAAGTAGATATTTACCAGCAGTGCGCTTGCTGTTCCAAACATAATATTCAAATTTCATCTATTCCACGTCATTAAAAAGTAGATTAATACAAATACAAGGACATTTAGTGTCAGCTAATCAGACCAAATCATTAATTCACCAACTTATACATCTGTTTTATGGAATTTCATATTTAATATCATATTAATCAATAAAGATATCCTTTAAAAATCAAATGACTGCAATTCTGCTTTTCATTAAACAAGGTAGTATAAACTATTTTCATTATTTTTTACTATAACCATTTTAGCCATTTGATCCCTAAAATTGGTTTTACTTTATGTTAACAATATAATACATTTGCAGCCAATAATAGATGTCAATAGCAAAAATGTAAAGAGATATGTTAATAGATACAACTTCTTTACAAACCTTTGAAATGAGAGAAATTTCTCTTTAGTGCCTACAGGCAGTAGACAGCACCAAGATCTTCTTACAAACAGGACAGTAGATGCCCAATCTTCTCTAATGTTTGGAAATATTTCAAAGAAGAACATCTCAGACTTTTTGTCAGTGTTCCACTAGTTATTTTAGAAATGGACAGAACTGTCTACTGAGTTTGGCATATTCTCAATCCTTTGATGTTTCAGGACAATAAGACAAAGAAATACTCACTCAGATGTTTCTGTCAGGACTGATGACGCACAAATGTATCCTGCCAGAGATAAATACAGGGTGTGAGACTGCGAGACGCATAGATAGCTTGGTCTGTGTTCTGCTCTTTAGTGAATCATTTTTTATCCAGATTCTAAAGTGTGGATTGAGAATCATTGCAGTTTTATTCTTTTTAGTGGATTCTGACTAGTGAAATATCTGTGGTACACGTGACGTGACCAACAATCCCGAAAATGTGGCCAATGTCTGTAGATTTACACAATGCAAATAATAATAATAATAATAATAATAATAATAATAATAATAATAATAGTCAGAGAATGACCAAGCCAATCTTACTGTCTCCCTGACCCAGCACAGGTTTCTACATCTTTCTCTTTGAGAGCTAAGTGGTGCTATGGTGGAAAGATTGTGACTTTTCTCTGTCTTTCCCACCTCTGTCATTTCCTCCATTCACCCTATAAGCTCCAAAACATAGACCCTTTTTCAGGGATCAAAAAAGAAAACAGTGTATGTAAATAAATACCATCTCCACAGAAAAAAATTAATAAAAATTAATTTATAGGTAAACTTGCTAAAAACATTGAAAATTAATTCATAACCTCAAATGTTAAAGTTAGACCTCAAAACTCTTTTTGGATTTTTAGATTTTAATGACACAAAGTGAGTTTAAATACTCTATTTCACTTTATTATAAAGTTTCAAATGCTTAACTTACATATGGGAAAGAATTGCAAATCGTGTTTGAGAAAGGAGTAAGGATGACAACAAACTGTGATAAAGGCATGATTTAAATAGCCATTGAAGAAAAATTTAAAAGTACTAAGCATACCAATTCTCTACACTCTTAATTCAATAAAATTGTCTGAATGTCACTTAGTACATATCTATTCTAACAACTTCAAAATGCTTGAGAACCAACACAAAAGGAAACAATCTCAGTTTTAAGAGGGAATGATACCTGATGAACGAAGGTAGAAGTATGGAAGTTCTTACCTTGTAATGAAAATAGCAGTATATGAAACAAGAGAACAGTCCAAGGTACCATTAAATGGAGTTTTCTCACAATGTTCATTTCAGTGGAGTCTTTCCCCCTGAACTGAAACCAAATTGCTGGTCTTCACTATGATGGCATCTTACAACAAGCGTGAGTGTTCGTTGTGTGCTCAAGTTCAAATGAATACAGTTATGGGATAAAGCAGCTGAAAGAAAAAAACCCCAGGCTTTCTAGCTGCACACAGCACCTGAGGTTTTAGAACTCACAGTCAACCTTTTGGCGTAATCCCTCATTAGTAATGCAAGGCAGCTTCTTGCCTGAGCCCGTATCAGTTACAGCCAGGTACACACCTGCCCATCACACATCTTTTTAGCCAATGACAGTCTTTTGTAATCTTGAGAGATGGGGTCATCCAAACAATACTTCTTTATATCTTCTGACATCATGAAATACCCATTATTCCTAACTATTGGCATGTTATCCATGTCTTTTTATTCACAAAATAGTAGTACCCTTTGAGGAGAGGTGAAAGGAAATCTAATCAACGTTTCCTACAAATATCTACAATACTGTATCTTATTCTAAAAAATTAAATTATACCTATGCCTGTGTATTTTCAACTGAAGTCCCATTGTAGTGCAATATAGGTTGACATTTTCATCAGCCCACGGAGCTGATGAAACAATGCAGAACAAATATAAATTTAAAAAGAAAACGTTTTTTTCTAATATTTGTCTTTAAAAAGAAAACAAAAACAACTCAGTATTTCCTGAAATTTTTTCCTAATATTGCATTTTTCCATTTTCTAGGACAAGTACCTGATTAAATCATGGGGAAAAAAAAAAGAGTTCTTATTCCAGCAGTTGGGCATTCTTCTACAGAAGCAATCAACTGCCAGAACAGCATCGGAGAAGAGCTCTCATCTTTCACAATGAAATGCAGATAGATCATCTAAGCCCATATAGAAGTGAAAGCCACGCTTACGCCGTGGGCTCATATTTCCCACAGCAGATTCCACAACTTGCCCTTGTCCCTCTCTCTCACTTAGCCGATAGGGTACGGTAACGAGGAAGTCTAATCACAGAGGTACTTCACGGCAATAATTACTGTCTTGTGTTCCCCAGTCAGTTTTGCTGACTCATCCAATACCCATTAAACACAGTTTCCTCTTATTGTCCCAAGTTCACTGCTCTTGTGTTATTTTTCCATGCGGTCGTAATTCTTCTCCATTGATAAATAACATCTAATTCCATGAAGCAACAACAACAACAGCAACAAAAAGGCATGCCCATTCAATACAAAACTAAGCATGAAATACACATATAAAAAGCATTAAAATTAGAAATTAGTGCCGTGTTGTGGAAAACACACATGCACACATTCTGAATGTTAATGTATGTATTTTAAAGTAAAGCATGCATTCAATAATATTTACAAAAAAGCTCATAATTTCTTATTCTTGAACTCTTTAGACAATTAGCTAATTCTACATAGATAATTTACTGAATAATTTATACTTACATTCTAAATATTGGTCATCTGTATCCACTGAGCCACAGTCAAAACTATAAAATAATCTATTTCAATGTGTTAACTTAGGATAATTGAAAAGCTAAGGTTGCTCACTGTTTAGAATGTAAAATTTGCCCTCCAAAGAACTTTGCCAAAACTAAGGAAAGTACATTTTTGTATTATGTTTTAAATCATCATACAGTACTAAGTCTTCAGTCTTTTGCACCTGGCTGGTCTATAATAGTGTCTCTTTGCTTTCCACATAAATCAACCTATAATATCACAAATATATAAATCACGCTTCAGAATAGTTTTCTCTGTCTACTAACATCTTGATTTTTTTTTCCCGAAACTTAATTTTTTCTCCAATGATACACATATAGAAAAATGTTGAGTTGAAAACAAAGTTAAATTTCATGACTTGATAATTTGATTACAAACCTACTTATTTTTAATGCACCTGAAAATTGCCTAGAAAGATTGAGAAAACAACAATGGAAAGTTCTGGGAACTGCATGTTTCTCATATAAACTTTGATAACACATAAAATTAAATAAATGTAATAACTGATTTTTTTCATCTCAAATTTCATATGGCATCTCTTAATTCAAAAGCATCACTTCAGTTTTCACTGAACAAAATTTAAAATTCCAAAACTATGTCATCTGACTTTTTTCTACTTTTCTGTTTTTAATCTATGTGTTCAGAAACTGGGCGGTGTTTTGTCTAGTAAAGAAAGCAGTGAAAATTACCACAAAAAATAATCCTCAACTTGGCCATTCTTTTCTAAGCAGAGACTTGCTGTATGTGCCTTCCCTCTGATTCCCTCTGTCAAGGCTTCTCAAAGGAAATAAACTAGAAAAGAAGAAGGAACAGTGACAAAGAAAGCAATAATTGCCAAGTTCGTTCTCAACTAACTCTATCACGAACTTGTTACCTGAAATGGTAGTCAGCATGAAAATAAGCAAAATAGGCTTCCATGAATAGCGCCAACAGAACAGAGAGTCTAGATGAAAGATTAGACCCAGAGACACAAAAAGGAATTTATGACTATTGCTACGTATGATTATTACTGTTAAAATGACAACTTTTATATTTGTTTTATACCCTGACAAAGGAAGTTAGGCAAAGTGTGAGTCATCCACCGGTTTATGAAGAGTGACTAGGTTCATAAGAAGCCTGAGGCAAGCACAGAATGCAAGCAATAAAGTTCCCTTTCTGCCACAAAAGCACTGTGCATTTTCCCACATGGAATATGAGCTCCAGAAAGTTGACACCAAACAACCTGTTGGCCTCAACACAGCACACTCAAAACAACGGGCAAGAATGGGAAAACTCAGACCTTGTGGTATATATGTCATTGATAAGGGATTTTGTAATAAAATATGCTGTCTTCAAGAATAGTTGATTTCTACATATTTATATAACATCCACTTATGTAAATTGAGATCAAATCTAAAGTAGCTAACATTTGACTCCCATAATATCACTGTCTACTAATAAAATTGCTTTGCTAAACTCAACCATTGCAGAGTCTATGATTCTATCCAGAAATTGTCTTATCATTGAGATACCAAAAGAATCTTCCTCTAAGATGAATTTTAACTCTCTGAGTTTCACTCTCTTACTATAATACAATACTTTGTAAAATTTTACATATGCTTTCAAGCTGTGTGCTATGTGGCTATTTCTGGAATGTTGTGCATAATTTAATTTAGATGTAATCTATCTTGACTTTACTATATAAGAATGTGTAATAGTTCGGAAGTCATGTCTGTATTGTTCATGATTTCAATATGAAGTTTAGACCCAAAAGCCACCACTCTAGAGTTTATAAGGACATTCATTTTCCTGGTTGCTATGGAGTGATTCACACTATGTAATGGAAAAAGAAGCAATGCTCCTCCAACTAGCTTCCTCTTGTCAACATCTAACTCAGGCACCTTTTGTGTCCTCTAAACTATGACAGGTTGCATTTATACTACCGAGAGCATCATATGAGGGAGTTGGCTAGAGTTTCACTCTCTGATTACAATAAGATAGCTTGTAGAATTCATGTCTGTGATCCCTGCTTGTATCATCAACATTTCTGTACACCTACTTTCAAACTGCTGAGAGAAAGTATTTTAATTTCCTGAAGGCCAGCAGTGATGGTTGCAATCCTGCTGACTGTCAAGTTTACTTCACTCAAGGTGGACTGTTTTAAGGACTTCACCATTTTTTGTGTGTTGTATATATGATTGGCAGGGAATTGTCTGTGAGAATCCTTTGAGCACCAGAACTAAAGATGTATCCATTGCCCCCCCCACCAAATAATGATGATGGTGAGAATGATGGTGGTGGTGATGATGATGATGATGATGATGATGATGTATCTATTGCTACCACATGTTTTAGGGAGTTACCTGTTGATTTCTCAGGTTGAAGATTCCTAGACCAGTGGGTGTGAATTCAAATCTTGAATTCAAAATGAAGAAAATTCAATTTTATTCTTGCTTTGGCTTTGGCTCATGGTAATGTACCTTACATCTAAAAGGAAGCATCAAGCAGTTTTTATGGTTAACTATTTTATCACCAACTATTTTAAAACTAGTTAATTTTAAGATCATATAAACTACCTTATTACCAAAAATAAAAACACCAATCATCAAATACAGGTTTTTCTTTCCGTGTATTTTAAACATTTGTTTTTTTTTCCATCAGTTTAATTATAACTTTCTTTCTTAGCTTAATTTCAAGTGAAAATTATTCAAAACAAATACTTAAAAAATGTATTATTTTAAAAAAGCACATAAAAATAATTACTCTTTGGATATAAATTATAAAACCAAACCATCCAGATTCTTCAGTGCCATGACTGGATGGTTTCCCATCACACCAAGATTCCAATTCAAACACGAACAACCTGGCTTATGATGGCTGCTATTGTAACCACTGGATAACATCAGGTGTAAGTTTAATCACACACTTGCTACCAAATTGCCTTTGGAGATGTGGTATTATTGCAGTTCTCAGCAGAACTCAGATCAGTATGAAAACAACAGAAGAAACCAAGTTCTTTGTTGTGATTTAAGATTCAAATAAGAGTTGATCAAGCCCCGAAGAGTGCATTCCTATCTTGACATGACCTCTTCTCTACTCCAGGCTGAAATGAGACACTTATTAAGTTACATACAAAATTGTTATCACTGTCTTCTGAAAGCTGCAGTGAGAATGTCCTAGTTCCCTTAGAAGCTTTTCTTCAGTCTTCTCTTCTAACAAGATAAGTTTATCAGCTTTCCTTAGAACACAGTGGCAGCTCTCTAACTGGTATGTACAAGAATTACCTAGGGAGCATATCAGATGCACAGATTCGCAAACCCACCTTCTCTATAGTTCATGGTTTTTGATTGAGTCTAAGAACATTAGACATCTATATTTTGATAACGAAAAAACATGACTCTAGAGAACTAGAATGCAAGACAAGTAAGAAAAAGGGAATGCAAGAAAATTATAAACACTGTGGCATTGATAAAAATCCTCTGCAAAACAGAGCAGAAGGTGGAGAAAATTACGTGGAGATTAAAGGTGAGCATCCCTGCCCACTGCAGATAAGATGACATGGACATGCTATTTAGTTTTCCTACTCTTGATAGGTTTCTTAGACAAAGCAATTCCTCTAAATTACAACCTCTGGTCCATTGACAACATACATTCAAGACCCCTCACTGGATAGGTGTGATGTGCTGCTCTCTCATTAACCCTGGGAAGAGATGACTAGTTCCTAATTATCAGAACCTAGGGTATTTATAGGACATAAAACAGAGTTTTTAAAAAAATGTAGTTGTGCTTTCTAGCTGGGAAGACTATCCTACAGAATGCCTGTGATTCCGGTGTAAGGATGGTAAGTGCAGAGAGTGTCAGAGTGAAACACTGAGGGAGGAAGAAGACAGCCTCCAGAAACTACAAAAGACAAAGCTATGGATTTTCTTCCAGAGCTTCAGAGAGAAAGGTGTCCTGCCCATGTCTTGTTTTGAATGCCAGTAAAACCCATCTCAGTCTTCTGGTATACAGTCCCATTAGTTATATTTGTGCTGTGTTACGTCACTAAGTCAGTTAGGACTTATTATAGTAACAAGAGCACTCACGTTCTCTGTCCACCAACATAGGCCCTCAGTTCTCAGTCAAATGAACACATGGGTAGTCCTAGAACTTACCCAGTCTTTCTCAGATACCAAAATATAAATTAGAGAGACAAAGTTATTTGTTGTCCTAAGGTTGTGATCCTTGACTTTGTAGGCCCTGGCAGAATTGAAGATGGAAGCTATTTTTCATTCATGATTTTGCTATTAAATGATCAACCACAATCAGTTATTTTGCAGAGGTACTTGCTCAGAAAGAAGCAAAGAAAGAAGTGGTTTCATGACTACATCTATGCAATAACTTTTACTTAACTTGAGTTAACTTGATTAGTATTTTGTTGTTGTTGAGCGTGACTCATAGCTGTTCTAGAGCATGATTCCTTGGGAGATATGAATAAATGTCTATTCATCCCAGATAGAAAATCAACAGTAAGTTAATTTATAATCAAAGTCCAACTTAGTGAACTAATGATTTTATTAGGGTTACTTATAAGAGTATTGGTAACAGATTACTTACACCAGGAGAAATGATGCAAAGACAATTGTATCACCAAAGGCCCACCCCAGCAAGGGTGAGAGCTCACAAAAGATGGAAGGAACTCTGGATTGCATTGCACAGCTTGCAGGAAACCCAAGTCAGAGAGTATTAGAGGTAATTCGGTTGGTTTGAACCTGTTCCACACAACTCAACTAGTTTTTTTCCAGACAGCTCAGCAGGAAAACCTCTCCTAAACATCTCAGCTTGTCTGAAAATGTCTCTCAATGGTCCCGTTAATAAAAGCCTTTGGAGGGCTAGTAATCTGGTTGGTTTCAGGAACTTCTTAAGCCTTTTGAATTGTTTACTTGCTGAGTTTTAAAGACCTTCCCTACAGGATGGAATTCTTTTTTTTTTTATTTTATTTTTTTCTTATCAGTTACATTTTATTAACTCTGTATCCCAGCCGTGTCCCGATCCCTCATTCCCTCCCAGTCCCTCCCTCCCTCCCTCATCTCCACCATGCCCCTTTCCAAGTCCACTGATAGGGAGGGACCTCCTCCCCATTCATCTGATCCTGTTTTATCAGGTATCTTCAGGACTGGCTGCAAAGCCCTCCTCTGTGGCCTAACAGGACTGCTCCTCACTTGGGGGGTAGGGAGGCCAAAGAGCCAGTCATTGAGTTCCTGTTAGAAATAGTCCTTGTTCCCCTCACTTTGGGGCAATTGGTTACTGAGCTACCACAGGCTACATCTGAGCGGAGGTTCTAGGTTATATCCATACATGGTCCTTGGTTGAATGTCAGTCTCAGAAAAGACCCTGTGCCCAGATATATTTGGTCCTTGTGGAGCTCCTATCCTTTCCCCATCAGACTAACTCCCTTTCTTTCTTATGATTCCCTGTACTCTGCCAAAGGTTTGGTCATGAGTCTTTGCTTTGAAAACACTGCTAGTTAGAGTCTTTCAGATGCACTCAGTAGACTCCTGTCATACGTTCAATGCACATCTCATCTGTCTTTCTAAACGAGGATTGATCATCTTACCCCATGTCCACTCTCTTGATTATCTTTTTTAGGTGTATAGATTGCATTATGTTTATCATATCTTATAGGTCTATATAAGTGAGTATATACCGTGTTTGTCTTTCTCCTTCTGGGATATTTCACTCAGAATGATCTTTTCTAGATCCCACCATTTGCCTGCAAATTTCATGATTTCCTCCTTTTTGATTGCTGAGTAGTATTCCATTGTGTAGAAATACCACAATTTCTGTACCCATTCTTCCGTTGATGGACATCTGGGTTGTTTCCAGGTTCTGGCTATTACAAATAAAGCTGCTATAAACATGGTTGACCAAGTATCCCTTTTGTGTACTTGAGCAAACTTTGGGTATATACCTAGCAGTGGTATAGCAGGGTCTTGAGGAAGCACTATTCCTAATTGTCTTAGAAAGCACCAGATAGATTTCCAGAGTAGTTGTACCAGTTTACATTCCCACCAGCAGTGGAGGAGGGTTCCCCTTTCTCCACAACCTCTCCAACATGTGTTGTTGCTTGAGTTTTTCATCTTGGCCATTCTGATGGGTGTAAGGTGATATCTCAGGGTCATTTTCATTTGCATTTCCCTGATGGCTAATGAGGATGAGCATTTCTTTAAGTGCTTCTCTGCCATTCGATATTCCTCTATCGAGAATTCTCTGTTTAGCTCTGTTCCCCATTTTTTAATTGGATTACTTGGTTTGCTGCTTTTCAGCTTCTTTAGTTCTTTGTATATATTGGATATTAGTCCTCTGTCAGATAAAGGGTTAGTGAAGATTCTTTCCCAATCTGTAGGCAGTCATTTTGTTTTGATGATGGTGTCCTTTGCTTTACAGAAGCTTTTCAGTTTCATGAGGTCCCATTTATTGATTGTTGCTCTTAGAGCCTGTGCTGTTGGTGTTCTGTTCAGGAAGTTGTCTCCTGTGCCAATGAGTTCTAGGCTGTTCCCCACTTTTTTTTTCCAATTGATTTAGAGTATCTGGTTTTATGTTGAGGTCTTTGATCCACTTTGACTTTAGTTTTGTGCAGGGTGAGAAATATGGATCTATTTTCATTTTTCTGCATGTAGACATCCATGCAGAAAAATGGTCCAGCACCATTTGTTGAAGATGCTGTCTTTTTTCCATTGAATGGATTTGGCTTCTTTGTCAAATATCGAGTATTCATAGGTGTGTGGGTTTATTTCTGGGTCTTCTATGCGGTTCCATTGATCCTTCTTTCTGTTTCTATGCCAATACCATGCAGTTTTTATTACTGTTGCCCTGTAGTACACCTTGAAATCAGGGATGGAGATACCTCCAGATGATCTGTTGTTGTACAGGATCGTTTTGGAGATTCTGGGTTTTTTGTTTCTCCATTTGAAGCTGAGAATCTTTTTTCCAAGGTCTGTAAAGAATTGAGTTGGTATTTTGATGGGAATTGCATTGAATCTGTAGATTGCTTTTGGCAGGATGGCCATTTTCACAATGTTAATCCTACCAATCCATGAGCACGGGAGATCTTTCCATCTTCTGATATCTTCTTCGATTTCTTTCTTCAGAGACTTGAAGTTTTTCTCAAACAGGTCTTTCACTTGCTTGGTTAGAGTCACACCAAGGTACTTTATGTTATTAGTGGCTATCTATGAAGGGTGTTGTTTCCCTAATTTCTTTCTCAGCCTTTTTGTCTTTGGTATTCAGGAGGGCTTCTGATTTTTTTGAGTTGATTTTGTATCCTGCCACTTTGCTGAAGGTGTTTATCAGCTGAAGGAGTTCTCTGGTTGAATTTTTGGGGTCGCTCATGTATACTATCATATCATTTGCAAATAGGGACACTTTGACCTCTTCCTTTCCGATTTGTATCCCCTTGATCTCCTTTAGTTGTCTTATTGCTCTGGCTAGGACTTCAAGTACTATGTTGAAGAGATATGGAGACAATGGGCAGCCTTGTCTTGTCCCTGATTTCAGTGGGATTGATTTAAGTTTCTCTCCATTGAATTTGATGTTAGCTATAGGCTTGCTGTATATTGTCTTTACTATCTTTAGGTATGTGCCTTGTATCCCTGATTTCTCCAAGACTTTAAACATGAATAGGTGTTGGACTTTGTCAAATGCTTTTTCGGCATCTAAGGAGATGATCATGTGGTTTTTCTCCTTCAGTTTGTTTTTGTGGTGGATTACATTGATGGATTTCCATATGTTGAACCACCCTTGCATGGCTGGGATGAAGCCTACTTGGTCATGGTGGATGATATCTTTGATATGTTCTTGGATTCGGTTTGCAAGTATTTTATTGAGTATTTTTGCATCAGTGTTGATAAGAGAGATAGGCCTGAAGTTCTCTTTTTTTGTTGGATCTTTGTGTGGTTTAGGTATCAAGGTGACTGTGGAATTCTTTACCTTCCTAAGGGAAGGTGCCCTGAGCCTCAACCTGCTTCCTTCAAGATGGAAGATTCTATCTTGGGGAAAAAATGCTACACATTAATAGCTGACAGAAAGAAGCATATTTATGATGATTGATTTGATAAGTCAGTTTTATAGAATGGCAGGGTGTCTAGATATTTAGATGAGATGTTCTGGGTTTTCTGCAAAGTTGTTCTGAGTGACATTAGCATTAAATCAATGGATTGGTTAAAGCATATCACCCTTCCCAGTATAGCTTCATCTAACACACTGAAGGGCTAAAGAAAAAAATTTTTTTAATATCAAATTAGAAAAATATCTGTGTTCTAGCAATATAGTTACGTTAAAGCAAAGGCAAAAGAAAAAAATCACCTTCATTCAGATTCAGTTTCACATTAGAGTTAAACAATTGGCTTTTTGGATCTCCAACTTGTTAATTGCAGCTTGTGAATTTCTCAGATTCCATGAGCCAATTTCATAAATAGATGATTTTTTCCTATTTTTTAATTTTTATTTTTTATATTAAATACAGTTTATTCACTTTATATCCCAGATGTAGCCCCCTCCCTCATTCCCTTCCAGTCCCATCCTCCCTCCCTCATTTCCTCCCATGCTCTTCTCCAAGTCCACTGATAGGGGAGGTCTTCCTCCCCTTCCATCTGACCCTGGCCTATCAGGTCTCATCAGGACTGGCTGCATTGTCTTCCTCTGTGGCCTGGCAAGGATACTCCCTCCTTAGGGGGAGGGGATCAAAGAGCCAGCCACTGAGTTCATGTCAGAGACAGTTCCAGTTCTTCTTACTAGGGAATTTGGATACTGAGTTGCCATAGGCTACATCTGAGCAGGGGTTCTAGGTTATATCCATGAATGGTCTGTGGTTGGAGTATCAGTCTCAGAAAAGACCCCTGGGCCCAGATATTTTGGTTCTGTTGCTCTCCTTGTGGAGCTACTGTCCTCTCCAGGTCTTACTATCTCCCACTTCTTTCCCAAGATTCCCTGCACTCAGCCCAAAGTTTGGATATGAGTCTCAGCATCTAATTTTATACACTACTGGGTAGAGTCTTTCAGAAGCCTTCAGTGGTAGGCTCCTGTCCTGTTGCCTGTTTTTTCTTCTTCCAATGTCCATCCCATTTGTCTTTCTGAGTGAGGATTGAGCATCTTACCCAGGGTCCTCCATCTTGTTTAGCTTCTTTAGGTATTAAGATTTTTGTAGGTTTATTGTATATTATATGTCTAGTATCCACTAAAAAGTGAGCATATACCATGTGTGTCTTTCTGTTTCAGGGATATATCACTCAGGATGATATTTTCTAGTTCCTACCATTTGCCTGCAAATTTCATGATTTCCTTGTTTTTAATTGCTGAGTAGTATTCCATTGTGTAAATGTATCACAATTTCTGTATCCATTCCTCTGCTGAGGGACATCTGGGTTGTTTCCAGGTTTTGACCATTATGAATAAAGCTGCTACAAACATAGTTGAACAAACGTCCTTGTTGTGTACTTCAGCATATTTTGGATATATGCCTAGGAGTGGTATAGCTGGATCTTGAGGAAGCGCTATTCTGAATTGTCTGAGAAAGTGCCAGATTGATTTCCAAGGTGGTTGTACAAGTTTACATTCCCACCAGCAATGGAAGAGGGTTCCCCTTTCTCCACATCCTCTCCAGCATGTATTGTTTATTTTATACATTATTTATGTGTGTTAGTGTGCATATATAGTATTGTTATATTTCTCTGTAGAATTCTTTCTAATAAAATAACCCACTCCTAAATATATATTAGTCCATTTTCTGTTGCTGAACAAAACATTCTTATTTTTGAAGGAGGTATATTTATCTCACAAATCTTTAGGCTTAGAGTCTAAAAGAAATTAATTCTAGTAAGGTCTTCATGTCAGATATGATCAAAATGGGAGAAATGCATGTAGAAAATCAAATAGCAAATGCATGCACACACACACATACACATGCACACACGTACACACATAAGCACATGTACACACACACACACACACAAACACGCACACGTGGCTATGTATATGTGAGTTTGAGAGAGAGCAAGGAGATACCTAGCAAGCGTTGAAGAGAGAGAAGGGAAAAAGAAAAATAATGTAATTATCTAATTACAATCTTAAAAATAAAAGATAATTTTTCTCTTTTTTTTATTTTCCCAAGTCTGCTTCTTATTGTGTTTTTAATTACTGAAAATAGATTCTTCTCTCACACAATACACACCTTGTTTTGTCCTATTTAGCTGTCATCTCTTGGAGACCTTCCCTTGTTTGAAGATGAAACAAAGAGGGGTGGATCTGGAACAGAATAGAGGTAGGAGAGAAAGAAATAATATTAAAAACAAAATAAAAATTTTAAAGGTTAAGGGAGAATATTCTCCAGTGCCATTAGGCTGTGTGTTTCATAATCTATCATCTGGCTTACTTACTGGTGAAGCTAAATTACTTTGCTCTTCATATAGGCAAGAAAGAAAGAAATTCCTAGAAGGGAATGGATGGGAAAAGGCAATCAATCA
The DNA here is from genome assembly GCF_030254825.1 of Meriones unguiculatus. Taxonomy (NCBI): domain Eukaryota; kingdom Metazoa; phylum Chordata; class Mammalia; order Rodentia; family Muridae; genus Meriones; species Meriones unguiculatus. Next base: position 116,226,356 of record NC_083350.1, read on the forward strand.
CAAAAATTATAAGTAATTAGTATTGTAAATTTTCAGTTTATTACTATGGCTTAAAACATTGTTCGAAGACATAAAACATCAAATAATAAAACACGCAAGTCACATTTAAAGCTAATTCAATTGATATGCAGTACTAGACAAAGGAAATGGAGAAAAGAATAAACTTGCTTCCTTCATCAAAAAATAATCCCATAATGTAAGCTCCATTAAAAAAAATCATGAAATTTGCAGGTAAATGGTGGGATCTGGAAAAGATCATCCTGAGTGAGCTATCCCAGAAGCAGAAAGACACACATGATATATACTCACTCATATAGATCTATAATATAGGATAAACCTACTAAAATCTGTACACCTAAAGAAACTAGCATAAGGGAAGACTCTTGCTAAAATGCTCAATTCCTATCCAGAAAGGCAAAGAGTATGGACATCAGAAGAAGGAGAAAAGAAGGAACAAGTCAGGAGCCTGACACAGAGGACCTCTAAAAGGCTCTGTCCTGCAGACTATCAATGCAGATGCTGAGACTTATGGCAATCTTTGGGCATAAGAGTGCAGGAAATATTAGGAAAGAAGTGGGAAACAGTAAGATCTGCAGAGGACAGGAACTCCACAAGGAAAGCAACAGAACCAAAAAATCTGAGCACAGGGGTCTTTCCTGAGACTGATACTCCAACCAAGGACTATGCATGGAGATAACCTAAGACCCCTGCACAGATATAGCCCATCGCAGTTCAGTATCCAAGTGGGTTCCATTGTAATAGGAACAGGGACTGTCTCTGACATGAACTGATTTGCCTGATCTTTAATTACTTTCTCCTGAGGGGGAAGCAACATTACCAGGCCACAGAAGAAGACAATGCAGCCACTCCTGATGAGACCTAATTGACTAGGATCAGAAGGAAGGAAAAGAAGACCTCCCCTATCAGTGGACTTGGGGAGGGGCATGTATGCAGAGGGTAGAGGAAGGGAGGGATTGGGACGGGAGGAGGGAGGGAACCACAGGGGGGAAACAAAGTGAATAAAGTGAAATTAATAAAGAATTTAAAAAAAATCATTGTAAAGAGATGGGGAAGGACACTTCATTCTTATCATTCATTTGGAAAAATACACCAAGAGGACATCTCAATCCTGAATATCTATGTCCCAAAAAGAAGGGCACCCACATCTGTAAAAGAAACATTATTAAACCTTAAGTCACACGTTGATCTACACACATTAATAGTGGGAGACTTCAATACCCCACTCTCACTAACAGACAGATCATCAAAACAGAAACTAAATAGAGAAATATTGAAACTAACAGAGGTCATGAATCAAATGGACCTAATAGAGGTCCACAGAACTTTACACCCAAACACAAAAGAATATACTTTCTTCTCAGTGCCACACACAACCTTTCTCCTAAATTGACAACATATTCAGTCACAAAGCAAACCTCAACTGGTAAAAGAAAACTGAATTAACACATTGTTCTTTATCAGATCACCATGTATTAAAGCTAAACTTCTCCAACAGAAATTTTAAAAAAGGCTTATACATGCATGGAAAATTAACAACTCCTTGCTCATTGACCACTGGATCAGGGATGAAATGAAGAAAGAAATTAAAGACTTCCTAGAATTCAATGAAAATGAAGGCATAGCATACCCAAACTTATGGGACACCATGAAAGCAGTGTGAAGAGGAAAAGTTCATAGCACTTCGTCCCTTAATGAAGAAATTAAGAATCGCATACTAGTAACTTAGTAGCATACCTGAAAGCTTTAGGAAAAATAAGAAGCACACACTCTAGAGGAGCAGATGGCAGGAAGTAACTAAACTCAGGGCTAAAACTGATAAATTAGAAACAAGGAGAGCAATACAAAGAGTCAAAGAAACCAAGAGCAGGTTCTTTGAGGCAATCAACAAGATAGACAAAACCCTAGCCAAACTAACTAAAAGACAGAGAAGGAGAGTACCAAAATTAACAAAGTCAGAAAAGAAGAAGGGGACATAACAACAGACACTGAAGAAATCCAAAGAATCATTGGTTCTTACTTCAATAGCCAGTATTCCACAAAATTATAAAATCTAAAGGAAATGGATATTTTCTTGATAGATTTCACCTACCAAATTTAAATAAAGATCAGGTTTAAACAGTCCTATAACCCCTAAGAAAACAGAAGCAGTCATCAAAAACCTTCCAAAAAGAAAAAAAATCCCAGGGCCAGATGGTTTTAGAGCAAATTCTACCAGACCTTGAAAAATGACCTAATATCAATACCCCTCATACTATTCCACAAAATAGAAACAGAAGAAACATTGCCAACTCATTCTATGAAGCCACAGTCCCCTTGATACCTAAACCACACAAAGACCCAACAAAGAAAGAGAATTTCAGACCAATTTCACTCATGAACATTGATGCAAAAACACGCAATAAATTATAAATCGAATCCAAGAACACATTAAATATATATTCCACCATACTCTAGTAGGCGTCAGCCCAGAGATGCAGGGATCATTCAAATATGAAATATCTATCAATGTAATCCACCATATAAACAAACTGAAAGAAAAAAAATCACATGATCATCTCATTAGATACAGAAAAAAAAAAACCTTTAACAAACTCTAACACTCCCTCATGACAAATGTCTTAGAGTCAGGGAACTAGGGAAAGGGCATAGAGGGAGAAGAGGGAGGGTGGGTGGGACTGGGTGGAGACAAAGGAGGGGGCTACAGTGGTGATACAAAATGAATAAATTGTAATAAATAAAAATATAAATAATTTTTTTAAAGTCTTGGAGAGATCAAAAATATAAGGTCCTTACCTAAGCATAATAAAGACTATTTACAGCAAGGCAAAAGCCAACATCATATTAAATGGAAAGAAACTCAAAGCAATCCCACTAAAATCAAGGACATGGCAAGGCTTCCCATTCACTCCATATTTCTTTGATATAGTACTGGAAGTTCTAGCTATAAAAATAAAATAACTAAAGGAGACCAAGGGGATACCAATTGGAAAGGAAGAAGTTAAAGTATCACTATTTGCAGACATGACAGCATACATAAGTGATCCCAAAAATTCCACCAGAAAACTCCTACAGCTGATAAACACCTTCAGGACACTGGCTAAATACAAGATTAATTGAAAAAATCATTAGTCTTCTTGTATACAAATGACAAATGGACTGAGAAGTAAATTAGGAAAAATCATACCCTTCTCAAAAGCCGCAAATAATATACAGTATCTTGCTGTAATTCTAACTAAGCAAGTCAAAGATTTGCATGACAAGAACATTCAGGCTCTGAAGAAAGAAATTGAAGAAGATATCAGAAGATGGAAAGATCTCCCATGCTCATGATTCAGTAAGATTAACATAGTAAAAATGGCCATCTTACCAAAAACAATCTATAAAAATCAATGCAATCCCTATCAAAATACCAATACATGGAATTTTATGTAAGAAATGGGAAATAGTAAGAGCTGGAGAGGACAGGGTCTCCACAAGGAGAGCAACAGAACAAGAAAATTTGAACACAGGGAACTTCCCAGAGACTCATATTCCAACCAAGGACTATTCATGGAGATAACCTAGAACCCCTGCACAGATGTAGCCTATGGCAGTTCAGTGTCCAAGTAGGTTACATAACAATGGGAAGAGGGACTGCCTCTGACATAATCTGATTGGCCTGCTCTTTGATCACCTCTCTCTGAGGGGGGAGCAGCCTTACCAGGCCACAGTAGAGGATAATGCAACCACTTTTGATAAGAACTGATAGACTAAGATCAGAAAGGAGAGGAGAACCTCCCCTATCAGTGGACTTGGGGAGTGGCATGCATGCAGAAATGGGAGGGAGGGTGGGATCGGCAGGGGAGGAGGGAGGGGCTTTGGAGGGATACAAAATGAATAAAGTGTAATTAATAAAAAATTAAAATTAAAAAAATACCAATACATTTTTATAGACCTTGAAAGAACAGTTCTAAACTTCATATAGAAAAAAAAAGAGTAGCTAAAATAATCCTATACAATAATAGAACTTTTGGCAGTATCTCCATCCCTGACTTCAAGCTATACTCTAAAGTAATACTAATAAAATATTGCATGGTATTGGCATAGAAATAGACTGGTTGATCAATGGAATCAAATTGAAGACCCAAGTATAAACCCACATACCTATTGACACCTGGTTGATTTTTAACAAAGGAGCAAAAAGCATACAATGGGAAAAAAAAACAACATCTTCAACAAATGGTGCTGGTCTAACTGGATGTTTACATGTAAAAAAAGAAAAACTGCAAATATATCTGTATTTATCACCCTGCACAAAACTAAAGTCCAAATGAATCAAAGACCTCAACCTAAAACCAGAAACACTAATCCTACTAGAAAGAAGTGGAACCAACCCCTTGTATTCATTGGCACAGGAAGCAGCTTCCTGAACAGAACACCAATAACTCAGGCTCTAGATCAAGAATTAATAAATGGACCTCTTGAAACTGAAAAGCTTCTGTAGGCAAAGGACACTGTCAATAGAACAAAACGGCAGTCTACAGATTGGGAGCAGATGTTCACCAATCCTACATCGGACAAAGGGTTAAATTCCAAAATATATAAAGAACTCAAGAAACTAAACATCAACAAACAAAATAACCCAATTTAAAATTGGGGCATAGAGCTAAACAAATTATTCTCAAAAGAGGAATCTTGAATGGCCAAGAAGCACTGAAAGAAATTCTCAATCTCACTCGTAATCAGAAAATCACAAATCAAAATGACTGTAAGGTTCCTTCTTACACCTTTCAGAATGGCTAAGATCAAAAACTCAAGTGACAGCACATGCTGGCAAAGATGTGGAGCAAGGGAAACCCTCCTCCATTGCTGGTAGAAATGAAAACTTGTTCAACCACTTTGGAAATCAGTCTGGCACTTTCTCAGAAAATTGGGAATAGCAATACCTCAAGACCCAGCTATACCACTCCTGGGCATATACCCAAAAGATGGTCCACCATACAAGGACATTTGCACAACTATGTTCATAGCAGCTTTCCTTGTAATAGCCAGAATCTGGAAACAATCTGGATGTCCCTCAACCAAAGAATGGATTAAAAAAAAAAAAATGTGGTACATTTACACAATGGAATACTACTCAGCCACTAAAGACAAGGAAATCATGAAATGTGCAGGCAAATAGAAGGAACTAGAAAAGATCGTCCTGCGTGAGATAACACAAACCCAGAAAGACACAAATGGTAGGTATTCACTTATAAGTATATTTTAACCATACATATAGTTAAGATATATATAGTACAGAATAAACATACTATAATGCACAGACTCAAAGAAGATCTGTAACAAGGAGTACCCAAGGGAGGAAGCTTAAATCTCACTCAGAACGGGAAATAGGATAGACAGAGATAGTGGTTGAAGAGAGGGACAAGGTAGAAGAGGGAGCACAGAGAGAAATAAGGGTGGAGATAAGACCTGGAGAGAGTGAGAATGTGGAGCAGGAGGACAGAAAGCCTTCAGAGAAAAGAGAAACTGTGGGCGGGGCATCTCTGTGACAAGCTGGAGACCTTAGTCAGAACAGGCCTCTGGAACGGTATGAGGGGGACTCTAGCTGAAACTACTAGTAGCAGGGGCCAGGGAGACTGAAGAGGACACCCTCTAACTATACAGGACTCCTAGTGGAGAGAGGAGAACACCAACCCACCCACAAAATCTTTAAACCAAAACTTACCCTGCCTATAAGGACTGCAGGGACAAAGATCAGATAGAGCAGAGATTGAGGAAATATCCAACCAATGCTTGACCCAAAACCCACCCCATGGAAGAAAGCCAACTTCTGACACTATGAACAATACTCTTCTATGCTTTCACAGACAGGAGCCTCTCACAGTTGTCCTCTGAGAGGCTCTGCCCAGCAAAGGTTCAAAACTGATACTGAGACTCGCAGTCAAACACTGGGTGAAGCCTAGGAAGTCTAGTAGAAAAGTGGGGGGAAGGATAAATGGACCTAAAGCTCCACAAAAAGACCAACAGAGCCAACCAACCAGGGCTCAGAGGGGCCTGCAGAGTATGAAGCACCAACCAAAGACCATGCATGAATGGAACATGGATCCTCTACATATATGTAGCCAATGAGCAACTCAGGCTTTACTTCTACTAGTAGGGGTCCGGGGACTGTCTCCGACATGGACTCCATTGCCTGCTTTTTGATCACTCCTCCTGACAGGAATGCCTTACCAGGCCACAGGAGAAGAAGAAGTCACTCCTCATGTGACTTAATGAGCTGCAGTGAGTGATTTTTGGGGGTTCCTTCTCCTGGAGGAATAGGGGAGAGGAGAGAAAGGAGGAAAGGTGGGTATGATTAGGGGGAGATGAAAGAGGGGGCTAATCCTGAAATGTAAAATGTTCGACAATTAGTTAATTAATAAATTTAAAATAAATCATCCTAATAATAACTGAAGTGCAACTGTGAGGATAGTGATTAAAAAAAAAAAGTCAAGGTGCTCTGAGAAAGTTGAGGGGGCAATGCAAGGTCTGGAAAATGATCTTTAAATTAAACCCAGCTCTATCAAGCAGGAAAATTTGTTTATCTAGTTGCCTAAAAATAAGAAAGCACAAAAAGCCTTAAGGAGCTGAAGGACATAGTGTGACTGGAGAGGAATGGGTGAGGAAGAGTCTGGAGGAAGGCCAGAATGTAAGCGAGGCAAAGTGAGGCTGTTCAAACTCTTTGGTGTATTCCAAGAACCCAGGACTTTATCTCAAAAGAAAACACTGACGCCAAAGGAGAATAGGAAGCAAAGAAGCAACAGAGGGCTGTGGACTTGTGTGCATACCTACAGGAGGATGAACACACAGATATTTACACACAAACACATGTTTCTCTCAGCTTTAAATGTTAGTCTGTATTCCAGGAGAACACCATTAAATGAAGGAAAACAGGCATAATAAAAGTCCTTAAAAGATGAGAGCAATTTGGCCCAGGATATAATATGTAGAGCCTGAGGAAAGATACTACTCAAGAAATATTTAGAAACAAAGTAATTGAAGTTGCTATTTAAACAAATGTGGCACTTAGAGGGAAAAAACAGAGGATGGTGTTTTCTGGGATGACCAACTGAATGAGTGATAATGTCATTAACTACAATAGACTTTGGATAAAATGCAGGTTTGGAGAGCATGAAACACACTGCAAGTTGTTTCAAGCCTGTAGAGCAGTAATTCTCACCATGTGGGTCGCGACCCCTTGAGGATTGACTGAGTCTTTTACAGGGTTCACATAACACCATCAGAAATGTTAGATATTTACATTGTGATTCATTACAGTTGGGAAGTAACAACAAAAATATTATGGTTGGGGGTCACCACAACATGAAGAATTATAATGGGTCGCAGCGCTAGGAAGGTAGGAAGGTTGAGAACCATTGATGTAAAGGGATGTTGTTGTCTGTTTTCTGTTCACGTAGTTGGTTGGCTAGTTTTGGTTTGGTTGAGTTTGGTTTCTTTTGGTTTGGTTTGTATTGGAAATTGGTATCATTAAGTGACAAGGCTAGCCTGAAACTCTTTATGAAGACACTGCTGGCTTTGATAATGAAATCCTCTTGCCTCGGTCTTCAGAGTACTTGCATTCTGTGCACCATTCCATGTGACTTTAAGTGGTTACTCTAAAGATGATAGAAATGGAATCATAAAGAGTAAGATGCTGAAGACATAGCAGATGATACTCAAGAGGGAACCATTTTGAGAAAGCAAGAATCTTCTCTTAAGGAGCACTAAAGCCACGGTATGCAGGAACGCAAGTGTTGTGCTCAACTTAAACTTTCTTTTTCTCATCTTTACTGGATATCTTTTTATTTTGTTTATTATTTATTATAGTTTATTCACTTTGAATCTTAGCTGTAGCCCCCTCCCTCTTCTCCTTTCAGTCCCACCCTCCTTTCCTCTTCTTCCCCTATGCCCCTCCCCTAGTCCATTGATAGGGGAGGTCCTCCTCCCCTTCTATCTGACCCTAGCTTATCAGGTCTCATCAGGACTGGCCTCGTTGTTTTCCTCTGTGGCCTGGCAAGGCTGTACTCCCCACCCCAGGAAGAGGTGATCAAAGAGCCAGCCACTGAGTTCATGTCAGACACAGCCCCTGATCCCCTTACTAGAGAACCCACTTGGAGACTATGCTGCCTATGGGTTACATCTGAACAGAGGTTCTAGGTCCTCTCTATGCATGATCCTTGGTTGGAGTATCTGTCCCCACAGGGACCCATGGGCCAAGAATTTTTGGCTCTGTTGGTCTCCTTATGGAGCTCACGTCCTGCCCCCCAGGTCTTCCTATCTCCCCTTTCTTTCATAAGAGTCCCTGCACTCTGCCCAAAGTTTGACTATGAGTCTCAGCATCTGCTTTGATGCCCTGATGAGAAGAGTCTTTCAGAGGTCCTCTGTGGTAGGCTCCTGTCCTGTTCCCTGTCTTCTCCCACTTCCGATGCCTATCCCATTTGCCCTTCTGAATGAGGATTGAGCATCTTCCCTAGGATCCTCCTTGTTTTGCTTCTTTAAGGGTACATATTTTAGTGTTTATCCTATATTATAGCATAATATCCAATTATAAGTGAGTATATACCACATGTGTCTTTCTGCTTCTGGGCTATCTCACTCAGGATAATCTTTTCTAGTTCCCACCATTTGCCTGCAAATTTCACGATTTCCTTGTTTTTAATTACTGAGTAGTATTCCATTGTGTAAATGAACCACTGTTTTTTACCCTTTCTTTGGTTGAAGAACACCTAGGTTGTTTCCAGATTCTGGCTATTACGAATAAAGCTGCTACAAACATGGTTGAGCAAATGTCCTTGTTGTATACTTGAGCATATTTTAGATATTTTCCTAGGAGTGGTATAGCTCGGTCTTGAGGTAGCACTATTCCACTATTCCTAATTGTCTGAGAAAGTGCCAGATTGATTTCCAAGGTGGTTGTGCAAGTTAACATTTTCAACAGCAATGGAGGAGGGTTCTCCTTTCTCCACAGCCTCTCCAGGATGCATCATCCCTTGAGCTTTTGATCTTAACCATTCTGATGGATGAAGGTCAAATCTCAGGTAGTTTTGATTTTTTCACATTTCCCTAATGACTAAGGACATTGAGCATTTCTTTAAGTGTTTCTCTGCCATTTGATATTTGTCTATTCAGAATTCTCTGTTTAGCTTTGTGCCCCATTTTTAATTGGAATCCTTGGTTTGTTGGTGTTTAACTTCTTGAGTTCTTTATATATTCTGGATCTTAGTCCTCTGTCAGATATAGGGTTGGTGAAGATCTTTTCCCAATCACGACAGTGTCCTTTGCTTTACAGAAACTTTTTAGTTTCATGGTGTCCCATTTATTGATTGTTGGTCTTAAAGCCTGTGCTGTTGGTGTTCAGGATGTTGTTTCCCGTGCCAATGAGTTCAAGGTTCTTCCACACTTTTTCTTTTAACAGATTCAGTGTGTTTGGTTTTATGTTAAGGTCTTTAATTCACTTGGACTTTACTTTTTAGCAGGGCAATTAATATGGATCTACTTGCATTTTTCTATATCTATATGTAGAAATCCAGTCAGACCAGCACCGTTTGTTGAAGATGCTTTCTTTTTTTCATTGCATGTTTTGGCTTATTTGTCAAAAATCAAGTATCCATAGGTGTGTGGGTTTATTTCTGGGTCTTCTATTTGATTCCATTGATCCACATTCTGTTTCTATGCCAATACCATGCTATTTTTATTACTGTTGCTCTCTAGTACAGCTTGAGATCAGGGATGAGATGCATCCAGATGATCTTTTATTGTAGTAGATTGTTTTAGCTATTCTGGGTTTTTTTCTATATGAAATTGAGAATTGTTCTTTCAATGTCTGTAAAGAGTTGTATTGGTATTTTGCTGGCAATTATATTGAATCTGTAGATTGCTTTAGGTAGGATGGCCATTTTCACTATGTTAATCCTACTGATCCATGAGCATGGGAGATCTTTCCATCTTCTGATATCTTCTTCAATTTCTTTCTTCAGAGACTTGAAATTGTTTTCATACAGGTCTTTCACTTGCTTGTTTAAAGTTACTTTATGTTTAAAGGTACTTTATGTTATTTGTGGCTATTGTGAAGGGTGTTATTTCCCTAATTTCTTTCTCAATCCTTTTGTCTTTCATATACAGGAGGGCTACTGAATTTTTGAGTTAATTTTGTATCCAGCCACTTTGCTGAAGGTGCTCATATCATCCACAAATAGTGATACTTTGACTTCTTCCTTTCCAATTTGTATCCCCTTGATCTCCCTTAGTTGTCTTCCTACTCTTGCTAGGACTTGAAGTACTTGAAGAGATAAGGAGAGAGTAGGCAGCCTTGCCTTGTCCCTGATTTCAGTGGGATCGATTTAAGTTTCTCTCCATTTAGTTTGATATTGGCTATAGGCTTGCTGTATATTGCCTTTACTATATTTAGGTATGTGTCTTGTATCCCTGATCTCAACAAGACTTTAATCGTGAACGGGTGTTGGATTTTGTCAAATGCTTTTTCTACTCTAAGGAGATGATCATGTACTTTTTCTCTATCAGCTTGATTATATGGTGGATTACACTGATGGATTTCCGTATATTGAACCACCCCTGCATGCCTGGGATGAAGCTTACTTGGTCATAGTGGATGATATTTTTTTATGTGTTCTTGGATTTGGTTTGCAAGTATTTTATTGAGTATTTTTGCATAATGATCATAAGAGATATAGGTCTGGAGTTCTCTTTTTTGTTGGGTCTTTGTGTGGTTTAGGTATCAAGGTGAATGTGGGCCTTATAGAATGTGGTTGGTAATGTTCCTTCTGTTTCTATTCTTTGGAATAGTTTGACGAGTATTGGAGTTAGCTCTTCTTTGAAGGTCTGGTAGAATTATGTGCTGAAACCATCTGGCCCTGGGCTTTTTTGGATGGGAGACTTTTGATTACTGCTTCTATTTCCTTGGGGGATATAAGACTGTGTAATCTATTTACCTGATCTTGATTTGATTTTGGTAAATGGAATCTATCAAGAAAATTTTCCATTTCATTTAGATTTTCTAATATAGTGGTATATAGGCTTTTGAAGTAAGACCTAATAACTCTTTGGATTTCCTCCATGTCTGTCATTATATCAACTTTTCATTTTTGATTTTGCTGATTTGGATAGTGTCTCTCTGCCTTTTAGTTAGTTTGGCTAAGGGTTTGTCTATCTTGTTGATTTTCTCAAAGAACCAGTTCTTTGTTTCATTGATTCTTTGAATTGTTTTCTTTATTTCTAATTCATTGATTTTAGCTCTGAGTTTGATAATTTCCAATCGTCTACTCCTCATGGGTATGTCTGCTTCTTTTTTTCCCCTAGGGCTTTTAGGAAAAGCCCTACAACACTACACAATCTCTCCTACACATGGATACCTGGTTGCATTTTTGTTACCTGGTTATTATCTAGTTGTGGTTTTTTTCCTAGACTTGGTTACAGTTTTGTTATCTGGTTGTTACTTGGTTGAAGTTTTTCTTATATAAACCTGTTTTAGCAGCAGGCCAATGTCACATTCTGACTCCTGAGATTAGATTGTGTCAGTAGCCAGTTTCTCTTTAGAGTTTATTTAACCTCTATTGATTTGAGTCTGCTGTCCGAGTGCTCAGTGAACGGCTATTCCTGAACCCATAACTGCAAGTACACCTAGCAGGAGGTGGTTTCTACAGTGATGGTGTGTCACCTGTGGGATTCTGATTATACTCAGCTTGAAACATAGAACTGGATTATTAGTTTGTTTTCAAAAAGTCAGTAAGTCAGGCATACAACTCACACTTCTTTTTGTGTTGTTGTTTTTCAAAAGAGAATTTCTGTTATAGCCTGACTGTCCTGAAACTCACTATGTAGATTAGACTGGTCTCGAACCCAGAGATCCAATTATCTTTGACTGCAGAATCCCAGGATTAAAGGTTTGCACCACTACCACCAGGCTGTCATACTTTTAAAACTAGTATTTGAGAGGCTGAGGAGGAGGAGTTCAAGGCCAGCCTGGGCTACCTAGTGAATTTGAGAGAAGTCTGGACTGCATAAGGCTCTGTCTCAAATAAATTAATAAATATTAAACTAAATTAATTAGACAACCCAGCTTTTCTAAAACCAACGGAATTTCCTATGCTTCTGCCTTTTACATAATTACAGGCAAATGTGAGAAACAGGTAGTTGTTAGAGCAGCATAAGACAGACTTCCCAGTGAGATCAGAAAAGGGAGTTAAAGTCCACTGCTTACGGTCAAGGCTGTGGGAAAGGGAGAGGACTAGAGGCAAGATAGAGCAACAGCAGATGTGCTAAAGGTGAAAACAAAAACTCTTGGTAAGCAGAAAGAGGATCTGAGGGCAGCCCTCCTAGCTCTAGCTCTCCCATCCACTTAAAAGACGACACCACTGTCTCTAAGATAAACTCATGTGAAACGGAGTTGAGATCAGTTCTCAACCTGTGGGTCGTGACCCTTTGGAGGGTTAAATGATTCATTCACAGGGGTTTCATACCAGATGTCCTGCATATCAGATATTTACATTGCAATGCATAAGAATAGCAAAATTACAGCTGTGAAATATCAAGAAAAATAATTTTAAAGTTAAAGCAATTTTAATGCTGCGACCTTTTAATACAGTTCCTCTCACCACAATGTGAGGGACTGTACCAAATGGTCTCAGCATTAGCATGGTTGAGAACCACTGGTTGAGTCGGGCTTCGTGGCTGAATGAGGGTCACCATCTAGAGAAAGAATCATCTCAACAGAAGTCCAGTGATTGACTGCCTGAGTAGGAGTCGATGGACTTCAGAAGATCTACCAACCAGAGAAAGCTAACACAGAATCCTGGGTCGTGATTGAAAACAACCAGAATAAAGCAGGAGCCATAGTCACATTCAGCAGCAGCTACAGACATCAGCAAAAAACAACTCTGTAGCTTGCTTGATCACTAGCTCAAGCGAAGCCTTAGACCAGCCACTTCCAGAAAATGACACACCAAGACCTAACACCCTGCCTCCTGTATGCACCTCCAACCATGCCATCCACATTATAGCAAGGAAAGTGATTGGAATGCTAAAAGACATTTGTCTAAGTCATCCAAACAGAGGACAGTGCTTCAAGATCAAACACACAAAAATCATTATTAATTGAACACCCGAGTGGGAGCGTTGATAAGTCTGAAATTCGACTATCTTTATAAATAACGGTACTAGTACATCAACCACGTCAGATGCCATATAAGGTGTGTCGCTGAAAGGTGGTAGTATTGTAAAAGATAGTACTGAAACACAAGCTAGCCTAGGAAAAGGTCATTTAACCACACCCTGTAAATGATCAGAGAGGACTAAGTAAGTCGGGAAAATACAGGGACAGCAATTGCAGCTCAGAGCTCACGGGCACATCAAGACCTCTCTTCTCACTACCTCATCAACACAGCTTGCCCTGCACATGAGACCAGCCTGGTTCCACCTCCAACCTCCAGCTCACTTAGCAGGAGAGAAAAAGAAACTAAGCAGATCTATGTACATGTGAAGGGCTGGAGTCGACTTTCAAGGGCAACTGTGCCAACATCTGGTCAGATAGCCATGAACAATTGCAGGCACATACTTGTGACAGTGGGTGTTAAAAGTGTGCCCCCCCTCTTTTTTTTTTTTAAGGTCCAATGGTATACTGGCAAATACTTAGCAGCCAGAAGTAGGGTAAGTAAAGAACCATAGATACATGATCTTCAGGTTCCTGTGGTATAAATCTTCACATTTCTGATGACTTTGAACTGGCTCATAAAAGTCCTGCAAATTTAGTAACCATCGTTCAGGAACCAGTAAAAGCTGGATCCAGCACACTGTTGTAACTCAGTTAAAGAACCTTGGTAGATCACTGTATTTATCAAAATCTAACTTGAGTGGACCTCAGCAACTGTTGAATTTTTCCAAAGCTTTTCTCTAAGCAATAAACAACATTCTTTAAAAAGATAGTACATTCGTCAGTCAATTATTAGATTTAACAGAGTCACATAACCTTTGTTCATCTAACCAATCTTTCTATTTCATTTTCAATTAACAAAGCTTATGTCCGGAAAAGTGATTTCTCCTTAACCTGAGTTGACGCTGAATAAGGTAGTTTTTCAGTTGTGCTAGGTATTCCCATTAAAAAGTCATTTGGTACAAGTACAGGGAAGCCCTCTGCTGGTCACTTTTGGGAGTCAATGCCTATGATGGAGTTCTGTACCTTCCTTGCCCTCCCTTGCCAAGCTGGGCCAATTGCAAAATTCTCTTCTGAAATGTCAATTAAGAATGAATGGTTTTCTGCTTCTGGGAGAGTTCATTGTTAACACAGGGGACCCATCAAGTCATAAATCAGAAGGCTGTGTTAGCCCATAGACTGGCTACCATATAGCCAAAGAAACTTATAAACATCAAACTTCTATTTAAAACTTGCATTCTTAGTTCTTCAAGGAAAGGAATGATCCACTTGCTGGATACACAAAAAGGAATTACACTAAAAATAAAATATGAAGTTTTGTGACATATTTTCAAAAGAGCAGTTAAGCCAGATGTTTGAGAGAATGATTCGAAAGAGGAAAAAAAAATGTTCCATGCCTCATTATTTCTCATCATTTCAGCCTGACGCAACCATCATATTTTTCTATGGCTTCCTGCTTGTAGTATTTTGCCAGCCTGGCATTTGTTTCTTCCTCATCTTCAACAGGAAAACATACTAAAGTTTATTCATGTCACATAGTTTTTCAGACCTAAGGGGAAAACTGGGCAAAATACATATTATCTTTACAATCAGAAAAGAATCAATGTAAAAACTATGCTGAGATAGGATTTTAGCATAGGATTTTAGCATACTGTGTTGTCATATAATAAAAACTTTTTTGTTTATTCAACAAATCCTATGTTGTTGCCTAGTTTTAACTATAATCATAACGCATAGCTAAAAGATGCAGAACGTGATGCTGTGGTTGTGATTCTTCCTAGGGTTACTGGAAAGGAATGATCTGACTTTTCTGTGTGGCTTAGTCTTATTTTATTCTCAGGGACTTATGGTGACTTTTCTGAATACTCAAAAATCGCAATGTTCGGATCTTGCGTTGTGGTTGGAGAGAGAATGGGACAGAATGTGGGAAATACTTAAGTACTCTGGTTACAAAAATAGCAGATATGAGCTTTAGCCAGTTTAAGAACAAAGGAAATTTTTCAAAACATTACTGGAGAATCCCCCGGTACTTTGAGGATAATTCGATGGGTGGCTTGGATACTGGATTGTCACTTATGGTAACAAATTACAATGTCTTCGTTTTCCTCACAAACGGCAGAAGAGTTAAAATCTCAGAGTGACTAATTGGACATGTGCCTAAAGTTTAGTTATATATAGAAGTTTCCTGGGCTCCTTGGTTTCCTTTATTAGCTTTCCAAGATTCCATGTACTTGGAGGAGCACAATTCAAACCAAAACAAAACAAAAAAAATATCAGTGACATTGAGAAGGAGCAATGAGAGCAACAAAAATTCACCACACTGCTACTTTTATTGTGCTCTACATAACCAACTCTTTCAAGGGGAGAAAAGGGGCCACCTTGCTTAGTGTCGGTTTCCTTAATAAAATGAGAAGGATGCAATGGATGACTTCAAGAGTCTATGTTTCATACTCACAAGTGTTACTGGCAGACCCTGAGTCCACTTTTGAAAAGTCTCCAACAAGACAAGATTTCTCTCACGACTGCAGTCCCAGCTCTCAACAACCTTCCCTCTCCAGCATAGTTAAGATTTTCACAGGCACCTGTAGCTTCTCAGCTCTTGAATATGAAACCAAAAGGCTCTAGAACCCAGTAGCCCACTCAAGGAAAATCTAAACATGAATACACTTCACTGTAGTGGTTATAAGAATAAATTACATCACAAAATTATAACATTCTTCTCATTAAAAGATAGAATTCACAGCAATATGAAATGCATTTTCACATGATGAAAATGCATTTCTTTACATTACTTTCTGTTTAAAATGAAGTTTGGGGATTACTTTCACAAAAAATAAGAATATTTATTGTCACAAACTAAAGCTTGGTGCTCCATCTAGAGGACATTTTTTGAATTCTTCAGTTTAAAGGATTTAAGGGGCTTCTCAAAGATGCCCAGCACCCTCCAATTCTTGTTATATATAATTCTACCAATGGTTTTTCTAGGTCTCATCTCATTTTTAAAAAATATTGTGAGTAGGCCCATTCTGTCTAAGGATGAAGATCTGTTCACGAGTGATAATTTTTTTTTAGTCATAAAATACACATCTGTAAGTACTTCTCAGAGTTCTTAAGGGTTAAATTTTTAAATAAGAGGGGCTAAAGATCTGGAAAGCATTTGCCACACCAGCATGAGAACCTGACTTTGGCTCCCCACGTAAAAATCGGGGTGTGGGAGTGTATGCCTCCAGTCCCGGCTCAGGGAGGTAGAAACAGGGGCATCCAGGAGCTCAGTGAAAAGTCAGACTACCGGAATTGCAACACTCAAGTTTGACGGGGGACCCTGTTTCACAAAATGAGGCGGGGAGGAACTGAGCCTCAGACGTCGCCCCCTTCCCTTCATGTACACATACGTGCACACGTGCAAAAAATTACACATGGTTTTCAAAAACTACTTTCTGATTCTTAATCAGCTTTCTCTACTGCCGAAAGCTTTTCTTTGTGACAGATATTTGACATTGTTAAAGATATAATAAAACATTGGTAAAAAATATTCTTTTTTTTTTTTCACTTCATTTAACACAGCATTTTCTTTCGAAATGTTCTGCTTGTTAAGTATGTGCTCTTTTTATTGTCGAAACCTGGGTTGCAATTGAGGAAGCTCTCACTGGCACCTTGGAGAAACTTACTTTTGACATAAAGTGTAAGAATGTATTCTGACTATTTCTAACAGGATCTCAAGGTCAGGCTCCTTGACTCCCCTCCCCCCCCCAGGGGAGGAGCAGTCCTGTTAGGTCACAGAGGAGGACTCTACAGCCAGCCCTAAAGATACCTGATAAAACAGGGTCAAATGAAAGGGGAGGAGGTCCTTCCCTACCTATCAGTGGACTTGGAAAGGGGCAGGGAGGAGACCAGGGAGGGAGTGTGGGGTTGGGGAGGGAATGAGGGAGCGGGATACAGTGGGGACACAGAGTTAACAAAATGTAACTAAAAAGAAAAATAAAATTTAAAAAAAAAGAAGCTAAAAAAAAAAGAATGTATTCTACTAAAAGCAATGTTTCTGAATGAAAACGCACATATAATCTAATGGAGCACACCTCTCTTTTTCCACTAAGCCTGTGAGAAAGTAACATCCTATGTATGGTGAGAGAAAAGGAGAAAGGTTTGAAATAAGGAGATGAGGAAAATTTCTGCGAGAAGAAAGGGCTCCTTGGTGGCTGTCTCTGACATGAACTCAGTGGCTGGCTCTTTGATCACCTCCCCCTGAAGGGGGAACAGCCTTACTAGGCCACAGAGGAAGACAATGCAGCCAGTCCTCATGAGACCTTATAGGCTAGCGTCAGATGGAAGGGGAGGAGGACCTCCCCTATCAGTGGACTGGGGAAGAAGGGAGGGAGGGATTGGGAAGGGGTAAGGAGGGGGGCTAAAACTGGGATACAAAGTGAATAAATTGTAATAAATTTAAAATTTTTTAAAAAATAAAGTAAAAGAGGGAAGGGCTCCCTGGTAGAGCTCAGATTGCAGCCACCTTGGCTGGTACTATGTGATTAGAGCCCTCCTGGTACTGCTCAGGTTCTGTAGAAGGCAGAAAACTATAAATACAACATGGCCTCTAGGAAAACAGAAGCTGCAGCTGAGCTCATCCCACCTCATGAAAAGAAATGTCCCCACTATCCCCAAAGGTTCACCATATATCTTGTACATATGAAACAGTGACAAAAATAGTGTATCCAGATCTCCAAGGTACGGATGCTGGGTAGTACTAGGTGGTTTCTGTAGAAGAAAATAGTGAAAGGTGAGGGGAAAAATAAAGGGAGGAAAAAGAAACCACTGATCAGGGACAGTACTGATGGGTCTTTCAGAAACAATTTGAATATTGTATTCTTGAGAAGGATCTGTGAGTCCTCAAACAAATGACTGGTGAAATAATGTACATTCTGATATGGTGTTCTTGCATACAAGTCTGAATGAGATTTAACACAGGATTCAATAAAAAGTAGATAGCACAATAAAGCTGCTGCCAGCAGGTCCTGAATATTCCTTCCATGAGTCCTGAGCTGAAGATCATTTGTCAAAAGTCACAAAGCTCTTATGACAAAGCTGGGACTAGAACTCACTCATTCCTGCTGATCTCCATTATTTTCTATCACAGTGTATGCATCAATAAACAAGGTAACATCAACGCCTGTATAAACCCTAATGTCAATAAAATTCATTATTCTGTCTTGGGAGATCAACTGTCCAAATGCTACATTTTTAAAAGGACAAATAACAAATGGAATAAAACTCTATAAACTATAACCATATTTGGTTCTTTTGAGTTGATATGAATATATTAAGAAACATTAAGTGTGGTGTTTTGTTTTGTTTTAATTCACTGAGATCTTCCTGTCTTGTTCCAAAACAGTTTCTGGGCACTATCCAATAATTTTAGAGCCACAATATAAAAACAAACTTCAAGATCTCTTTTGGCAAAGTTTGGTCGACTCTGGAAGGTGAAGAAACAGCAATCTAAGGTCTGTAGACCACAGACCCCATACGTCCTGCCCACATTCCTGCAGGAGTGGAAAGGCTGCTGAGTGGGAGACCCAACCCTCCTGCCCCCCTGCCAGAATGAACAAGCTGATTTCCCTGTTAACTTCAGACTTATCAAGGCTCTCTATATCAGCCTGGGAAAGGCATGAACTACACAGTAAAGGAAGAACTATTTTTAAAAAGGAACCACTAAGAATATTACCCCTAAACAAAACTTGGATTCACTCTCAAGCTGAGACGCAATTACCTACTCGGCCTATGGTTCTGGTAGAAGCTGAAATGTTTAACAGATTCTTGCCAAGCTGCCCATACTTGTTAGGTAACAGTGACGTTTCCACTCTCAAAGGAAAAAGCAGACATTAGTATTTAGAAATATTTAAGTATTTCTTGTGCTTCTTTGGATTTTTTTATTACTTTGAAGCATTACAGTTTTAACATTGTATTAGTTGAAGTCTGACTTTTCCCAGACTGAGGGAGGCTTTTGTGTGGATCCACTAAGATCCAGGGAACACAGTGTTCCCAAACAAATGACTCAGCAAGTAACAGTGTGTGCATACAGTAGTAAAGATGCTTGCCTCACATGCATGATGTGCCAACATAAATCACAGTAATAACAATACTGCTATATGTCCATATTTTAAAAAAGAGTCTATAAGACTATAATCAATTTTTTAAGCCTGAGATTCCATGGTCAGTTCTTTCTGAAGCTGAGAGAAGGAATCTCTATAACATCCTTACCACTGCTCACTGAGGCGAGGTGGGCTATCTGGTCAACCTCAGAGAAAAGTAGAAACCAGGATGGAGTAAGCTTTCCCATTATTTAAACCATTGTTTTTCCCTCCTAAACATCCTTTCTTATCACTACCTGATCTTCTAGGTTCACCTCAAATTATTGCTGAACAGAAAAGGTATCCTAGGATAAAGATAAGAACCCCTATCCACACTGCCTCTATGAATGACAATTCCAGGTGCAGCAAACAGTTATTCACTAACCTAGCCTAGATGTTTAGCATCACCTTAGGGAACTCTTCCTAGACCAGTGAAATCCTTCCTTCTAGGTAAGGGACCCAAGCCTTTGCCTTCTGCTCCCAAAGTTTTCCAAATGCATTCATGTTCAGCTTTCTGGATGTGGATATTTTTTAATCAGCATTCAATGATGTGACTTTTGCAAACAGTCTATTTTGGTCATCCAAACAAATATATTTTAGTTTCAGAATTCTTTTCCTAAAAAGTAGATTGATAGTGAACATTTTTGCTAATGAAAGGGAGTAGAGATTAAAGAAAAAGAAAAGTAATCTAATCTCATGAAACTTAACCAATGTCCCAGGTGTTAGACCTTACTTGGTCAACTGGTCAGAGAATGGATTCTCTATATTTAATTCAGAGACATGCTTGCTAACCATGCTTAGGAAAAAAATAAACAACAAATTAAAGTCACTGTGAGAAAAAAAAAAGATTATTCAACTGGGACTCACAAAATCTAGATCATGTTTAGAAGTTAATAGTTATGGGACAAGGGACCTTGAACTTGTCACTTTGTCCCATTTTCCCATCAGAAAAATAGAATGACACTCTTCCTCTTTGAAATGCTCTATTACTCTGCCTATGTATACATTTAATGAAAACTCATTAATCCCAACACCTGAAAGAATGTATTGTTCTGTCCCATTGCCAAAAATGAGGTAGACTTTTCCTCTAATACACAAAAACACAGGATTGAAAAAGCCAACTTATAAAATCTTGAAAATAAAGAAACTAGAATGATTAGAGCAGTGGTGTGGGAAAGCTTTACTCAAACTAAAACACTGACAAGCCTGTGGAGGATCGATTGTTTATGATCCTGTTCTCTAGAGACTGAAATACTTGGATACACCAGATGGTTTTATTTATACAGCAAAAGTTCAGCTTTAGTGAGGTGCTGCTTGCAAATTCACACACAAATGAAAAGAAACTGTATTTATACATGCATTCATATCCTTGCCTGGAAGACTGATTTCCTTTGTTTCTGATGGACCTTTCTACAAAGTTGAAGTGTATAATACTTTAGGAAGCCAACCTCTTTTAAAAGAAACATCACCTTCCTAAAGCAGCTAAGTAATCTACAGGAACTAAAATTGAACACAAGAAAGTTTAAGGCCTTTGTGGACCCACTCTGCTCAGTGCATGACAAATCACACTTAAATTGCTCCTTGATGTCACTATACAATCCTGTCTCCTCAAATAGCATTATTGAAAAGGATAAAGAAGCTCCAACCCCTCCCCAACTGAATATTTCAAGCTGCATCCTGTATCAAGTCCTGGAATGAAGGACTCTTTAGCCCAATTTAGAGCTTGTGGCAGTGATCCAACTCATTGTGGCTGTTTGTGGACCCCAGATCACGTTTCAAAAAGAAAGGGCAGGGATCTGCTGACCTTCTCAGGACAGCGACAAACAGCTCTTCTCATGACTGACACCTGATCTTTCTGCTAACATTAGCTCCTAATCAAAGATGGTGCCAAGATCGCAACAAGCACCAGCCCACAAACCTGTCCTCCTCCGAGAGGTGTGGGGCTTCCTGTCACCCTCTGAGTTTCAGTTTTGGAATGCCTTTCCCTTTCATATCCAAGGAAGCTGGGTTTTACTGACATGTGAGATAAAGCTCAAGGCCGCTCTCAACCGAGCTTTCCTGTTATTAATAGTGCATGCCTGCCTACTGTCATTGTCTTTGTATCCAACGATGTTCAGTGAGATTCATAGCAAAGACACGGAGCATTCTAAAATCAACAGCCCTAGAACACTTTTTATTTTATTTTTTTTTACATGCCAGCAGCAGTTTCCCGTTTCTCCCCTAACCCCTACCCCCTCATCCATTCCTCCTCTGTTTCTCTTCAGAAGAGGACAGGCCTCCAATGGATATCAACCAGCCATGGCATAACAAGTTGCAGCAAGACTAGGCACCACCTCTCCTATTAAGGCTGGAAAAGGAACCCAGTAGGGAAAGGGTCCCAAAGGTGGGCAACAGAGTCAGAAACAACTTCTGTTCTCACTCTTATGAGTCCCACAAGAAGACCAAGCTACACAACTGTACCATATTGCTGAAGGCCTAGGTTATTCCTATGCAGGCTCCCTGATTATTGGGTTCAGTCTCTGTGAGCCCCTATAGGTCCAGTTTAGTTGATTCTATGGGTTTTATTGACCCCTCTGTCTCCTACAATCCTTCCTCCCCCTTTTCCTCAGAATTTCCTAGGCTCCACCTAATGTTTGACTGTGGGTCTCTGCATCAGTTTCTATCAGTTCCTGGGTGAAGCCTCTCTGACTACAATTGGGATAGGCACCATTCTATGTGACAAAAAAAAGTAAGTAAAATGACTTCTAAAGATATTCTTCTAGAACACTTCTATTGTGTGAGATTCCCTCAGTCATGGGGTACTCTTTCCTGCTAGTCTCTCATCAGTCATCCTTCGTTAGAAATTTGGGATTCATTTTTGCTGGGCTTAAGTCATTCTCTGTTTCAAGGACAGAATAGTTGCTATGGCCTTGACAATCAGAAAATCTAAAGAAGGCAACTTTTAACTTCTAGGACAGCCTCCCTCTTTTTTATTTCTGTGGGTACTTAGTAACAGCGTGAAAAAGAACCTTGCACTTGCTCCTTACAGTCTCTGAGTCAGGAAGTTGTTCTTAGACCTGAAAGGGCCTTTAGAAACGTGTGCTTTGACCAGCTCCTACCTTATACACAAGAGCCAATATTAATCTGAAGACCCCCAGAACACTGGATGTGGTCAAAGTAACCATTGGCTTTCCTGGAGTTTACACTGCCTATATGAAAGTTTCCTATACAGATTTTATCTTCTATCTCCCTAATAACAAATAATCTTTGAAGCCAGTTAAAATGAAAAGAGAGAGGGAAGAATTATTTCGCCCTGCCCTGTTTGTTTCCACGAGGGCTCTCACTGAAAGGAAAAGATGAGTCACCCAGCACTATTCCGTATTTGGTGGTTGGAACTCTTGGCTGCTGCAACCAAAAGAGGGCAGCACTCCATGGGTTTTGAATTCTCAGGAAGCAAAATTCTTGGTTTCTCACTGAACTCTTCACCATAGCAAGGCAAATGTACTCTGCGTCATGTGCGGTGTAAAAAGGGAGAGAACACAGATCCAGACACATAAAAATAAGGGAAGAGCCCTGGGAATAGAGTTAGACTATGTGTTTGTGAGTGCTGAAGAAGTTGCATTGCAATGAGAGTGATTATCGGGTGTTTTTTCTTATTTTGAAAAATAGTGAAAAACCAGTCGAAGCTTTTTAACATTTTTCAATATTGAGTAGACTGTGTGTATGCATGTGCATATGTGTGTGTGCCTGTGCGTGTGTGTGTGTGTGTGTGTGTGTGTGTGTGTGTGTGTATACCACTGCCTGGATGTGGGAGTCAGAGAACAACTTGTGGGAATCAGTTCTTTCTGCCTTCCCGATGGGACCTGGAAACTCAACTCCAGGTCATCAGGCTTGATAGCTCATGCCTTTATCCACTGAGCAATCCCACAAAGTTCTGAGGTAAATAATATGACTGACTCTGTCTCTGGGGAACATGCATCAGAGACGGAAGTATTCCAGATATTGAAGCAGGGTAAGAAGGAAAAAGTGAGCAAAAGGTAAACCAGAGGGCAATACAAAAAAATTCACAAGAAATAAGGAATGACCCAGAGCCATCAGTGAGAAAGGAAGTGGGCCTGCTGGGGATACCGTGATGCCTTTTTTGAATAGATGAAGGCCAAGAGGGACTGATGGGAGCCCCAGGTTTCCTATCTGAAATCTAATCGTATTTAACCTAGTAGGAATCTAGGAAGAAACAACTCATTTGGAAGCAACTGTGGTGAATTCAGTTTTGGAAACATTTCTTCTTCAGAGAAATTAAGTCATTACTAAACTAACATACAGTGGGGTATACGGGAAAATGCAGAAATGGTATTGTCCCAAAGACTGTTTTGAAAGCTAGTCATAAATGCCTACTGTAAACTTTTTTTTTCCAGATGGAAGCCCAATGCTGACTATATGACTCACTTGTAGATACAGTGCCGGGCATTCATGAGGTCATGCTCTCTTGACCTCAGCCAACTCTCTCGTTCTTTATTGTACTATTACTTTAGTCATGTCTCATAGCAACGTTTTGGTCAACAACTGACCACACATACAGTGATGATTCCATGAGATCATATCTGCTAATAATGAAATCAGAGCCATTCAGATTGTGGAAATACGGTGATGTTTACATTACAATGAGTGCATTTCTTAGAATTCATATGGTTGTGAAGAAACATCTTTCTATGTTTTTGCCTTGTCATAGGAAGACCACAAACCTTTTTGTAATATATTGTGAAAGTGTCAATTAATTCTGATTGTTACATTTTTCTACATAAACCCAAAGGCATAGTCATTTGCAGTTTATAAAATTCATATTACTGAGCATTTATTCAAAACTACTGTGCTAGACACTAAGTTTTTTACATACCTTTCCCTTTAATCGTGGGATTAGTAAAACAACATTGTGAGGTCATTCTATCATCATACTATTTTGCAGATAAGGAAATTGCAACAGAGTGAGGTTAGTATTAACTTGTGATAAAACAAACCTTGCATCGCAGAGTAGTGTGACCTCAGAGTCAATGTCCCCAAACACCACACCTACTTCCTTTCTTCCCAGATTCCTCTTATCATGACATCATTTCCTCTGGATCATTCTGCATGTCCCATTGCATGGAGAAGTAGCTGCTTTCTCATACTGAAGAAATGGAAGCTCCCAGAGGTACTCTCTTGGGTCAAGAATCTAGCTGTCATCATGAAAAAAGATAAATTACTAACTTTAAGAATAGGCTCATTCTTCTCTAAAACTGAATTAAATATTCTCTGAGCCCCTTCGAACTAGACCAATGACAGTCTATTCTCTGTCATTTGGGTGATCTAGTTTCTCTTTAAGTACTGGATGTCTATAACAGGGAAAGAAGTGGAAAGGGGTGGCAGTGAAGGCAGCTTCTCTTTTGGGTCTTTCTGCAATTCAGTTTGCCTGCAGCTAGCCAGCGTTAAAAGAGCCTTTCAGGGTTGTTGTTCTTTTCTCTGATAACTAACTCATCAAGTCATGCATGGAGGTTTCAGCTCTGATTAAGAGGTGAGTGCTTAGAGTCCAGAGTTCCTGGAGAGTCAGGAGTCACATGCTTCCAGCTCTGGGTGGCACAAACCTTCTCAGACTACCTAGAGTTCAGGAATGCTAATTACTCTCTCCCCTAGATGGGCCATTTCTTCCTCCTCCAACTCTTGAAGAGAGGATCTTTTTTCCCTTCCTAGAAAGTCTACTTTCAGTCTTAAAAATAAATGAATAATAAACTCAGAGCAACATAATACAAGGGAAGATGATGGCTTCCTCTGTAGGATAGGGGGTAGGGAGAATAGCCATAAAGTCATTTGCTGTGAGAAGCACAGTGCTTCGTAACTTTAACTTCTCTGTGCTTTTAATGTATAACAGAGAAGAAAAAATAACGTGCATGGGGATATAGCTTTGGGGGAGACTGCTTAGTGTTTGACCTGCTAGGCTAGTTTGGGTCTTATTCTGTAGTTTAGGGAGCCATTGACATAGTCTTTTCTTTACTCAAGAAGTCACCTTTCACGGAGACATCAACAGAAGTCTACATAGAGGGGGTGTGTTCCTATAATAGTATCATGATTTTCACTGTTGAGTATCTCCATTTTAGTTTAGTTTGATGCTTTTGAGATGATGTCTCACTCTGTAACCCAGCCTGGTGAGAAATTCAGTATATACAGTCCAAGCTGGCCTCAAACTGACATCAACACTCCTGTCTCAGCCTGCCAAAATTACAAGTGTTAGTCACCAAGCTTGGCTTTGAGCCCTTTTTTGTTTAAAAAAAATATCATTACTATGTAAAATAAGATACTGTCTTAACTTTCAATATTTTTGAAAGGAAAATACTTTTTCCTTTCAAAGCCAATTATTCTTTATATTAATTTTATGGACTCCGAGGTATCAGAAGAGGGGGTTTTATCTTACTGGACTTAATCATACTTTTATTGCTCTTTCAGACCACCTGACATTTCATTATTATAGGTCATATCTCAAAAATATTACTTCCCAACTGAAAGATCACCTTGTAACACATTTTCATAAATATTCTTTTAAGGTCAAAGATTATGAATATTAATACAAGAAATTTGTTTCCAGAGAAAATTTTACTAGCTAATATTATCAAGTAGTATATAGGAACAGGTCCATTCATTTGGTCATTCAGTAAATACTTAATACTTACCCACTATGTACTGTGCTGTCATTTCTGTCAGAGTGTAACATCAAATAAGGAAGACACAGAAGCAAAGGTAAACTATAACTCTCAGGTCTTAGAAGTTCCTTCAGAAGACCAGGACCACATAACAGATTGGCTAAAAAAAAAAAAAAAAAAAAAAAAAAAAGAGTGTTTTAACAGGTGGTGACATGTACCGATGGCTTTTAGGTAGTAGTTAATATAAACAATAATACACTAGAAAGATTAATTTGACCGGCAGTTATCAAAGAGATTGCTTAGGGAGGGTGAATGGTGCTAGAGAGAACTGTATAGAAGCTTGGGAGAAAAAAAAAGTGAGGCATCACCCAGCTTATAGCATCCACCAGTATGTAGACAAGATTGGGTTGGTCAGTATCCCACATCTCATCATGTATGCAGAAGAGGCCCACCTCTAGTTGAAGAGCTACTGGCATTTACTGCTGGAAGAATAGGTGTCATTTTTTTCTTCAGTAGTATAGCCACTGTAAGGTTGCAGAAGCAAATTTAAAAACAAAACAAAACTTCACTCATGCTCATGCACACTACCCTAAAAAAAAGTCAGTGGATAATTTTAAAAGACACAAAAGCGAGGGTAAAGTTTTTCAAAAGATAAAGAGGCCCAGATGAAAGAAGAGAGGAATAAGAGAGGATAACAGATAAATATGATAAAAAATATATTACATACATGAGTGAAAAAATGACAGAAACCATATGATTATCTCCTTAGATGCAAAAAGAGCTTGTGATAAAATCTGATATCTATTCATAATAAAAATCCTAAAGAGAGTAAAAATACAGAGAACAAATCTCAACAAAATAAAGCAACAGACAGGAAGCTTACAGCCAACATCACCTTAAACAGAGAAAAACTCAAAGCATTTCCACTAAAATCAAGGCAAGGATGGCTCCTTTCCCTTTTCCTGTTAAATATAGTATCTGAAGTCTTAACCAAAGCAATAAGACAAGCAAAGGGGAGAAAAAGGAATATCAATGGGAAAGGAAAAATTCAAAGTATTTTCATTTGCAAATAATATAGTTCTATATGTTACGGTCTCCATCAGAAAACTCCTACAGTTGATTAATTTATTCAACAAAGTAGCAGAATAAAAAAACTAACACACAAAATTCAGTGACCCTCCTACATACAAACAACAAACATATCAAGAGAAAAAGATCAATTAAGCAATCCCACATACATGTATTAGTGTGATTAATTTTGTGAAAATAGCCTTCATACCAAAAGCAATCTGCAGATTCATTGCAATCTCCATCATAATTCCAAAACAATTCTTCACAGAAATGTAAAGAATAATCTTAAACCTCATGTGGAATACAAAAGACTCAGGGTAGTCAAAACAATTCCAAAGAAAACAAAACAAAAAAGCTGCTGAAGGCATCACCATTTCAGATTTTAAGTTGTACTTCAAAGCTATGGGAATGACAATAGCCTGGTAATGGCATAAAAACAGACTCATTGATCAATTTGCTAACCAGCAATTGATCATTGCTAACCATCGATTGGTTAAACTCATTGATCAATGTAATAGAGTTGAGAACTCACACATACATCCACACTTCTAAATCCACCTGATTTTTAATAGAGGAGCGAGCAATATGTATTGGAGAAAAGACTGCATCTTCAACAAATGGTGCTGGTCAAAATGGAGAACTACATGTAGAATGAAACTTGACTCTGGTTTCTCACCCTGAACAAAACTCTATTCCGAACAGATTGTAGACCTCAACATAAGACCTGCTATCCTAAATCTAACAGAGGAGAAAGTTACGTTTGAACTCATTGGAACATGAAAGAACTTTCTGAACAAGATCTTGATTTAAGACCAACAGCAAATAAGTGAAACTAAAAAGGTTTTGTACCACAAAAGACACCATCACTCAAGTGGAGAGGCAGCCTGCCAATGGTTCCAGGGGCAGGAGAAGATCTTTACCAGTTATACATCTGACAAGAAGTTAGTACCTAAAATATACAAAGAACTCAAATAATTAAATTCTAAGAAAACAAAGAGCCCACTTTAAAAATGGTGTAGAATTTGTTCTTGTTAGGTTTTCTGTTTAGCTTCCTAACAAGACAAAAAAAAAAAATGATTCTAGTGTAATAGTTCATCAGTTCCCTCAGAATTTTATACAATGTATTTTGATCATATTCACCTTCCATTCTTCCCTGTAACTCCTTCAAGATCTACCCTCCACCTCGCCCTTTCCCAACTTTGAAGCAATCTGAGTTTTAAAAAGTAAAACAATAAAAGGAAATATGTGAATAATGAAGAGGCACATGGAACCATGTTATCATTAGTAATTAGGGCAATATAGACTGAAATAAAAATTATCTGTCCTGTAGATGGTTAGTAATGACAGAAAACAACTGGCTCTCTTGCCCACTGTTGGTGGGAATATGACACAATCATTTTACAAAGAATGTTGAAAAGAATAAAGTTAAATAAATACCTACCTATCGTTTGACCTATGATCCTATTCTCAATTTTTAACAGAGAGAAATAAATTCATTTATAACACAAAAATTATATCCAAATAACCACAGAAGGTTTTTTGTAATAGACAGAACTGAAAACTACACAAATGCTAGTAATATATTGAAGTGTATCCATAATGATGTTTCAAATATATGTTATTAAATGTATTCATTTCAAAGAGTTTTCTTGAGAGTTGACTGCATTTACTAAGGGAAGCTGCTTCTGAATCAATGAAACCTTTGTATATCTCTGTGTGTATGTGTAGGTACATCAACACATGTCCACATGCCTATGGGGGTGGGGCTAAAGGACAATCTCACTGTTGCTCCTCAGCCATCATCCACCTTTCCCTAGAGAAAGGGTCTCTGGCAGTCCTGAAAATCCTTGGCTGGCCATGAAGCCCTATGAATCCATGAATCACTGCCTTCCCAGTGCTGGCATTAAAGACATGTGCCATTGCATTTGACTTTTTGGTTTTAGTATGAGTTCCGAAGATCAAACTCGGAACTTTGTACTTGAAAGACAAACCATCTACCTAACTGTCTAGGTCTAGCCAAAAGGTTTTTTTTGTTTGTTTGTTTGTTTGTTTTTTGTTTTTTGTTTTTTTTTTCTTTGTTTGTTTTGTTTTGTTTTGTTTTCTAGTGCTGGGGCCAAATCTTTTGGTGAAACAAAAATAAAAATAAAAAATACTCTACCAGTGGAATAACCCTCTCCTTTAATTTTTAAAAGAAGAGCAACATAATAATTCTCACATCTTCTGGGTAAAGTAGAGCTCAGAGGAATGGAGAGAGGTGAAAGCATGTAGCACTGAATGATGGTGGTGAGGAGCTGTCTTGGTGGTCTAGGCACGTCGTAGCGACTGCTCTACTATGGTGGCTGCGACTACAGCCATGCAGAGAGAAGACAAGAGTGGGGATATCAGGAAGACAAAAAGAGAAAGAGAGGATTCAAACACTGATCCCCCAGCAAAAGTTTAAGTAAACAGAAAATGAGCAATTCAATAGAAAACTCCAGAGAGTAAGCAACTCTACAGCTCTAGGTCTCTGAAATGTGGAATGGTTTTGGCATGGTTTGGTCACAAACCTAAAGTTGTTATTTGAAACTTTGGGGACAGACAAATTGCCAAGTTAATAGAAAAGAAGGGGAATAAAAAGGACACAGATAACAGAACCCTAAGTTCTTAGGAAAGGTTCTATTCTCCTAACTCACTAGAACTGCTTGGCTCACTTCCCTAAGTAAACTGAATCGAAAGATGTAATGTCCAGGATAAGGCCCTTGGCACTGAGGCTTGTGAGGAAGATGCCCTACTAGGAAAAACACTTAGAAAAATCTATTAAACAATACACTCCAAGTGAGCCAGGAGCCGCTGCCAAGATAAAGTTACTTATCACCTCGCAATGTGACACATTTTTCCAGGAAAACTTGCTTAGTGCCAGCCCTTGTAATCCCATACTTTTATAGTGTTGAAAGTATAAAGCAAACTAGTTGGAAGTATTAGATGCCATCATCCTCAGACCTTTATCCTTTTCATATATCATTTTCATATTATTATATCTTACCACCCCGGAATAGAAACTCTGACATTCCCCACCAATTTAGTACAATTCAAGTAATGAAGTATGACATAACCTCTGTTCACTTACTCTTGAACAAATTGTCTTTCAAAGATACTTATTTCATTAACTAAATCAACATTTACTTCTATAAAACTTGGGCTATAATTTTTAAGACATCATAGAATCAAAAGCTGTTTACCAAGTCAACAGATGAAAAAAAAAAAAAGACCACAAAAGACCACAGAAAGATGAGCTGAGCATTTACATTGTGCAGGACTTTCCTCTTGCCTGGAGCCCAAACATTTATAAAGAAGAGAAAATTCTGAAGTAATTTGAGTCTATTTCCAATTCCGCAGGCTTTTACCCTTATTTTACATTCGACCTCAGATGGGTGGTAAGATGCTAAGTGAAATAAACACCCTGAGGTTTCGTGATGCTGATGTTTTTCGAACAAAGGAAGGCAAGGTTTATCAGATTGGGTATTGTGTGGTAGAAGTGTGAAGATGAGCTTGCTCACCATCCTTTTATCTCGTAACTAAAAGCAAGCAAGATATTAAAAGGGATATCAAATATTGACATCTTTAAACTAATCCTTGAGTCTTCCTTGAAGAATAAACTAGCAACTGCATAATTAGCAAAAAAAGAAAAAAGAAAACCGAGAAAAACTTAATTACACAATTCACACTGCCCCAAATCCTTACCTGTCTTTATTGCTTTTATTTAGGTTCTTGAAGTTTCACATCTTAGTTAATGAAATTTTTTGTTTCCTGCTCTCTCTCAAGTGTTGATCCCATCTATTCATTCCTCTCTACAGGAATCCTCCAGAAATCAATCTAATTATGACACTCTTGATTTGAAAAATGCTTTCGATTTTTCATTCAAACAAACAAACAAAAAAAATGAGAATAAACTTTCGGCCTGTTTCAAAACCACCTCACAATCATATGAAACCCCATTTTCTGGACATGCTTCATCTCTCCACCATCTCCACAGACTCACACCCTTCACTCACAAAGGTTAAATTTCCTGTGACTTCATGGAAAATGTCACAACTGTTATCAGGAAAAGCACAGAGTGAGAAGAAGTATCATTCACTGCAGAAACTTTAAAGGGATGCCAAGAACTCAAGTATCAAAACAGCTACCTCAATACAATTTTTAAAAATCAAAGCCGATATAAAAATGCATGAAAAACAAAGTATTGAAATTGACAGTATTAACTATCTCAACCTGAAATTCATTTCATTTAGGAAAGTCTTGCTTATACTTAAAGTTATCGTAAGTATAGCTCCCCTAGAGGACTCCTTTACTCTCCCATAGCACAGGATTTTCCTGTGGTATCTATGACACAGTTTGTGCTGCGTGTCTTTCCTATCTTTCCTTCTGTTCTAAACTGTGAATGCTTTTAAACCATTTCTGAATCCCAGTAATTAGGGCATATTATGGGTTTCCCACTTATTCATTGTATGAGCATATTTTATGAGATCCACAAGTTTAGGGCTTGGATTCTATGGTAGGGCTGTCTTAGTCTGTCTTAGTTAGAGTTTTTATTAATGCATTAAAGCACAATGCCAAAAAGCAAGTTATTACTGTCATCAAAGGAAGTCAGGACAGGAACTCAAAAAGGGCAGGAACCTGGAGGCAGGAGCTGATGCAGAGGCTACGGAGGGGTGCTACTGACTGGTTTGCTCCTCATGTCTTGCTCAGCCTGCTTTTTTACTGAACCCAGGACCACCAGCCCAGGGATGGCACCACCCACAATGGTCTGGGTCCTCCCCCATCGATCGCTAATGAAGAACATTTCCTACAGTCTTGCCAACAACCTGATCTTATGGGGGCGTTTTCTCAGTTGAGCTTCCCTCCTCTCAGATGACACTATCTTGTGTCAAGTTGAAATAAAACTATCCAGTACAGGTCTATGGAAGGTAGGCAACCTTTAGTAAATAAGGCCTTGTAGAAGGGTCTATAGGTCACTGAGGACATGTCCTTGAAAGGGATCATAAGAACACAGTCTTTTCCTCTTTCTGTCTTTCTCCTTAGCTGATGAGTTTGCAGTGGCACACATTTGTCATTTTGTGTTATCTCATCAGGGACTCAGAGCAATATGTGTATCCCCAACCTCCCTCCCTGAAACATTACTGGACCAGTAACCCCATTACTGTAAGCCAAAGAAATAATTTTTTGTCTTTCTAACCTAATTGTCTCAAGTATTTCAATATAGAAACACAAAGTTGACTGGCAAAATGAGACACAAAATTTGGAAACAGCAGAAATCCCAATCATTCATACATTGGCAATTAACATATCTGTCAATTTTTATGATTCTGGGTAAAACTCTCTGAGCCTCAACTCCCAGTCTGTGCAGGGAGAATGACCTTACTTCCAGAGAGCTTTGGAAGTTCGGCATTTTTTTTAATGAGAGAGGTCAAATAGAGTAGGCGTTTGTTCGTTTGAAGCAAAGATGTTGAGCAAAGAGAAGAGCAGGGGGACTACATCATCAAAACAGATTCAAGAAAACCATCCAGCACACTGTTTGGGGAGCAGAAAGTGGGTCAGTGTGACTTCATGTAAGCAGAGACCGATCAAAGGATGAGTCAGAAAACACAGTAAATAGCATTTAGATGACAGATGAGGCTCTTGTTTGATATTCCATCTGAAGAGGCTTAACTCCACCTAGGAACAGATGGAAAACCTGAGTTACCCTTAACTCAGCAAGCATAAGCTCCCAACAAGATTCTACATGATGTGTCTGTGAGCTAAGCCAAATTTTTCTACACAGAAAACACAACATACAATTAAGCCTTTGAATATTCACTTTTACCTATTTTGAATGCATCACAGAGTGAAGTTGTGAAAGGAAATTCTAGAATGGATAGAAAGAAATCCCTAAGGCATTGTAGAAGTAAAATATCTAATATTTTGAAAGAAACTATAAAAGACATAGAAGTTCCTGAGGTATTTGGGCTAGAGCTATAAGGTGTAAAGAGGTATAATGCAGGAGTGAAAATACTAGCAGCTTAAATTTTAAGATGAAATTGTGAGTATAACATTGTCTGCCCGAATGTTCATATCTTTTCATAAATCACTAGTTCTATAGTTCTGTCCAAACAGTCCTTTGATCTCATACATTACTTTCTTGACCTCCTCCCCACAGCAATTGAGAAAAATGAAAAGAGAGGGAGGAAGAAAAGGAGAAGGAGAAAAAAGGAAAGAAAGAAAAGCAGGGGGTTTTTGCAGGAGAAAGGAAGCGAGGAGGGTGGGAGATGCTATGCTGTACAGTGCATGCCATACTTAGTCTCTCAGAACAGTCAAATAGTACAGTTTAAACGGGCATTTTCAAACCAAAATGAAGTGTATACAAAGATATAAAATAAGGCGTCAAGAACCCAGAAAGTCCTGCATTTGGGACAAAAACAAACAAAAAAACATTATCAACACTTGGCCTTCAACACCTTTATTAGCTTAACATTGGTAAGGAATCCCAGTCAGGGTCCCTACAGAACATGGATGGCATGGGAGAAAACAATTAAAGAAGGCTGAGAGAAGGGGCTGTCTACAAACATATGTGTGAGGTACTGACTAAATGCTTCAGGGTGAAGAGGAGCAGGCCTTGCAGGCCAAGAGAAGAAATGGTTCCCAGAACTAAGGACAGACTGCAGCTGGAGCTCTAAGAAAAGGCTGGTTCTCCCTGCTGAGTGGCAGTATGAACTCCAGTCCACCAGACAGCAGGAACCAAATGCTCTTCCCCGCCTCTGGTCTCCTCTGGCACATTCTCTGGCCTAAACTCTAATGGGAGCCAAAAGAACACAAAACTCAGCTGAAGCTGTTCACAGATGCCAGCCTGAGCCACAGAATAATAAAGTCAACATAGAGGAGAGTACAAATTATTGGGAGGGAATTGCAAAGTATCTAGATTCCTGTACCTTGTTAGTTTCTTTGTCACTTACCTCTATACAGACATGTGGTCACCACTACCTCATCAGCCCAACCCACATCAGATACAATGTTTTACGCATTAGAGCCCCTAAAAAGTCTTCAACACATGAAGAATATAAGAATAAGGACATTCTAGTAAGGATTGGAAATGGTTAGTAAGGTCGGGGAAAGGTCAGAAGCGAGGAGAAAAGCAAAACCTATCCAGTCTCAAGCTCTTCTCTCCAGATGCACAACTCCGTAAAGAACCTGCAGGAAAGGGCGGCAGGGAAGAGAGGGGGAAGCTGCCTTGTGTTCTGCCAAGACTCTTCCTCACACAGGAGGAAAGAACTCAGCTAGAGATACTTTGGTAAATAAATTCAACATAATTTTCACATTTGAGTCTATGCCAGTCCCCCCTCCGCTCTTGGAAAACCCTCTCTGTTCTTTCCGTTAATGTGCACAAATCTCTTCATGCCAGGAAAATTTCCCCCTTATTCTTCTTTTAAATTCATGCAAAAGGTCATTATATACTTTATCTTGCTGCATATTTTTGTCTTTTTTTTTTAAATTTTAGGCATGTTTCTCCCCAAATCACACCACAAAGAATAAGTTGGAACTTTTCTAACATAAATTCAAGATGTACTACAATACAAGAATTTTATAAATAGCCTCTTTTTATTCTTTGTACTTATCCAGTAATACAGATATTGTCAACTCTGATTATAATACAAAAGTGCACATTAAAGCAAAGATTCATGTACCATATTCTTGGAATGAAATGAACATATCTCATAAGCTCTCCTTTTCTCCTAGTTCCATCTTGTACCATTTGTGGAAGGCTCATGGCACTGATTATTCATAGCACGTCCCCTGCCCCCATATCAGTAGCATTTGCCATTAGGTTTCACAGTTCCTCCCACTGGGAGGAGAATATAGTCTTCATCAATAGAACTGGAGCTCTATAACATATCCCAAATCTCAGAAAGGGCTTTGAAGAGCTTGTGTATGCTCCCTTTTTCACCACCAGTGCCATGACAACACACTCAAGGTAACCCACTGATCCCAAGAGAAGAATGAGACACAGAAAACAAAGCCAAGTCATCCGGCAGACTCAAGCCAACATTAGCTGACTTCCAGACACATGAGTGAGCCCAGATGATCCCCACAGGACCACCCAGCTGAGCCTGGCTGAGATCAGCCAACCCTCAACTGACCCGCAGATCTAAAAGATTGCCTCGTAAGAAACAACAACTAGACTTAGTTCACGGTGCTCTCGTCTGCACTGCTCAGTGATGCTGTTCAGCCTGACACTCAACAGCAGGATCAGCTCAGAAACAGTGATCTCTTTGAGCCTTGACTTGGCATTGTAGAAGAAGGGACCAGATTCCGTATGCCAGTGTCTACATTAAAAAGTTACGGTATTGTTGGGATATTTAGAAATTGACACTTCATTATTTGTTTCCTGTTTTTTACTCTTCTCCATGAATGATAGAACAGTGATAATAGTAAGATCTCATAAATGATATGTTCGTCAGTTCATTCATTTAAATAACTTATATGTTGGGCAAGGACAAAGCCCAGCAACCAGAAACTTAGTATAGGTAAATAAAATCTAATTATGGGAAACACAGTATATCCACTATACAGTAACACTCGGTACTTATTTACACTGCCTATAAATAGGCAGGCATGTTTCTTTTAGTTGTTGCCACTAAAAGCAATGCTTTATAAACACTGCTTTAAAAAAATGATTATGACAATTAAGTAAAATAAAACGCCATCCTTTTTTTTCCATAATGAAGTTATTGCTTTTAGTCGCAGATAAACTGTTGTGATATATTCATATTAGGATCTCATTCTTTACAGAAAAAAAAACTTTCAGTGCTAGAGGTTAAACCCAGAATCTCATGCATGCCATGGAAACACTCTCTCATTTAGCTGCACTCCCAGTCCAAGAAAGTATCATTATTGCACAGTAAGGGAAGACTGCAGAAACAAATAGTCACGTTCCAGTTAGTAATCTATTTTTTCACTTGTGCCAGCCCATCATCCAGGAGGCCCCTGCTGAGTCCACAGCAGCCAGTTCTATCCAGTCCTGAACCGTTTTTACATGTTTGCAGTGGGGACCAGGATCACATAAGTCACAGGAGCACACCTAATAATAGTGTGTTGTTGTGGTTGGAATTGTGTGCCTGAACAAGACATGCTGGATTCCTATCGTCCAGTAACTCAGAACGTGCCCTTATTTGGAGATGGGGTCTTTATAAAAGTAATACATCAACATGAGAACATCAGGGTAGACCCTGATCCAAAGTG
The DNA here is from genome assembly GCF_030254825.1 of Meriones unguiculatus. NCBI lineage: Eukaryota > Metazoa > Chordata > Mammalia > Rodentia > Muridae > Meriones > Meriones unguiculatus. The sequence goes on from NC_083350.1 coordinate 116,262,652, forward strand.
ACTGGCATTCTTGTAGAAAGAAAGAAAGAGAGAGAGGGAAAGAGAGTGAGAGAGAGGGAGGGAGGGAGGGAGAGAAGGGAGAAAGGGAGGGAGAGAGGGAGAGAGAGAGAGAGAAAGAGAAAGAAAGAAAGAAAGAAAGAAAGAAAGAAAGAAAGAAAGAAAGAAAGAAAGAAAGAAAGAAAGAAGGAAAGAAAGAAAGAAAGAAGTTTCACAGAGACCCTAACAAGAACAGAGGAAATGATAAATGATGTGACAAGACACAGGAAAGATAGTGTCCCTGAGTCAAGGGGACAGGCCTAGGACAGACCCTACCATCTCACAAGAGCTCTCTGGAACCTTGATGCCAGGCAGCTAGCCTCCAAAAGTAGGAGAGTAAAATTCTGTTTATGTTAGGTTGTCACAGCAGTCCTAGCAAACGAATGCAAGTGTTCCGGTGTGCACCTGTCACAGGTTATCCCATTCTAGCCCCAAAGAGACCCACTCGGTCAGAAGAAACTAGGTGTAAATTTAGAAACCATGCTTGCCTGGAAGCAAGACACTGTCTCCATAATAACAGAGGTACCTCTGCTGCTGTGACAGGGCAGTTTCGATGCTGCTTGAGCAATGGTAAAAATATGCCTGTGGTTTTGTGGCTGGAATTGCACAAAGGAAGGGAAAATTTGTCTAATAAACCACTTTTGAGGAATGAGACTTTTCATACTACCCTTGAATGGTAATGTAAAGTCATCAAAAGCTCTAAGCCATGAAATCATTTTGGAATTTCTTTTTATAATTGTGAGTGCATTCAGCTTGTACTTACGGAGGCAAAGCATATGTGCTAGAGAAGTGAACTGTAATTGTGAAAATAGGGGTCTCTATTCTTAGTTACAGAAATCTATTTAAATTTTAGCATTGGCAAGACTTTTGTTTTGAAGAGCTTGTGAAAGCAAATCTCTCCATTCCAAAGTCAGATTTCCATATGCTAATTTCAAATGATAAACCTAGTTGAAATCATTTTTGCACAACCGTGAATCCACAAACGACTTTAGGGAAGCAGGTATTTGCCATCTTCAGTAAACTCTGTTGGCTCCAGATGGCTTTCATGTTTGAGTTTCTCAGCATATCCTAACTTAGTCATTCTTCTTCTGCCTCTTGCTCCTTCCCCTGCCATGGATATTTTAAGTACACCTAAGATACCTTTCCCTCCGATGCTGTCATGCCCATAGAGCCAATATCACATCCTATGCATTCTTTATCCTTATAATCTGTCTTTGTTTGGAATGATGCTGCTTTATTTCAATTAGTTTGTCTATCCTACTAAAGTAGCCTGTTAAATGTATGCCATCTCCAATATGTCCCTGCTAAGCTAAGCTAGTCATTATTGTAATGACTCTCAACACAACATCAAGGTCATTATCCTTAAAAGTCCTCCATTTCCTAATAAGATACTCAATATTGATGGTTTATTATGTGTATCGTACTCATTTTCCCTTCTTTACCCACTCCTACCCTTATTTATTATTTAGCATACATAAACTCATGTTCCCTTTTCCCACAATTTTCTTTGTAACTTTCTTCTTACTCAGAATGCCCTTACTGCCTGTCTCTGCCATCCACCCAATTTCACAAGGCCCATTTCAAAAATAACTCTTTCTTAACTAAAATGTAATAAAGCTATACAACTTCTACCCTAAGCCTTGGTCCAATGGATTTCTGAACCCAGAGTTATTTGAAGTTTGTAAGTGCAAATTCCAATCATGGCATTACCTCCTTGCTGGAGTCTGGTTGTCTTCTGAAATCAAATTCATTAATATTTTTACAATGAAACTTACAGACAGACAACTATAAAAGCTACAAGTAGCTTTATACTGATTCAAGTCAGAATTTGCAATCAAATAAATTTTCTACAAATTCAGTGTTCAGAGCTTTACAGATTTGGGAATTATGAAAAGGCTCGTGAGCCTGTGGTACTTTATTAGGATTCAAAATTCTTACAGATTGAGTAATTTCCACTTCAGTTATGTTGTTCATATCCGTTGCATAAGAGAAATTATTCTGAAGGTATTATATTAAGCACTTGATATTCATGCATCAATAGGAGCTACCAGAGAAACAGAAACCATTTCAGAATTCATAAGAGAGAACTTGACTTGGGGCATCAGTCACCTAAATGGGTAGAGGAGTTGAGCAAACAGACGTGAATGAGGAAGCCACGGAGCTTTACTATCTACCGTCTCTAGGGTGTGGCAGTGCTGCATGAGACCGGCAGAAACTGCCAAGCCAGTGAGTCCCAATTTGCTCTAGAAACCCAACGCAACCCAAATCAAAATCCTAGCAAGTCATTCCACTGACATCCAGGGGATTCTAAAACTCAGGAAAAGAAATTAGAAATTCATAATTCTAATTTTAAAAGAGAATAAAGTTGAAGACATAACATGACAAAACTTAAGGGCTTATCTGTCAAACTTCAGGAATCAACACAGTGACTGTCATGAAAGAAAAGACAAACATATCAACAGAATACAAAAGAAATAGATATTGTCAGTTTATCTCTGGCAAAGAATAGCCTTTTCAATGAATGAGCTAGAAATTGATATCCTCATTAAAAATGTATCTAGATACAGACATTCGTGAAAATTGTTCCCAAGGAGATAATGAATCTTAATTTAAAGTCAAAACTGTGGAAACTCCTATAGGACAACAAAGAAGAAACCTTAGGTGACTTAGGTTGGGTAATCATATTTTAAAGTGCAATATAGAAGGCAAAACACATGAGAGAAAATAACTGCTAGCCTGAAAAGACAATGTCAAGACTATGAGAAGGTATGTTGTAGACAGAAGGAAATGTTGGCAAAAGGCACATAAATACCTCCACCCACAGCTCACAAGGAATCTTAAAGTTCAACAGGGCAAAGACATGGAGATAACTAATGGAGAAGATGCAGAGATGACAGATAAGCATGTGAAAAGACAAGTCACATCGTGTGTCATTAGAAAATGCAAACTAAAACAGTTTGATATGTATCGGTTAGAATGTCCCAGCCCCAGAGTGCTGACAACAAAGATCTCATGGAGGCCAGCATGAAGAGCAGCAAGAACTCTGATTTGTCACTGGTGGGAATGCTGAATGGTACAGCTATTTTGCAAGACAGTTTAGTTTTGTCTTATTGTTGTCCGGCTTGGTTTTGAAGCAGGTCTTCTGTACCACAGGTAGGCTTTAAATGCATTGTACAACCAAGGATAACCTTCGTAGGATAACCAAGCTTATCAAGAATGACCTTGATAAAAGGCTCTGGCCTTTGTGCCTCCACCTGTGAGAGCTGGGGTTGTAAATGTGCACCACCATGCTCTGTGCACGCTAGACAGACACTCTATTAATAGTTACGATCCCAGACCTTGCTTGACTGTTCCCTAGGAAAGCCTACTTTTCCCCACAGGAATACAAGCTTTCTTAGGCCTGACCCAGAAGAATCAAAGCTTTGGTACGTACACACACACACATAACTTTGTACATGGATACTATAAGTCTTATTTTCTACAGCTCCAACTTGTAAGTATGTGTATAAATTAATACATTGTCATATTCAAAACAACTACACAGTATTCAACATTGTTGTAAGATAAACTGAGGCACAATTATGAAGCATTTACTTGGACAAATAACGATTTATGGATGACACAGCACTAGAAACAGGGTACCAAGTGGGCATCTTTTAAAAGATACACATGTACAAGTTGGGCAGAAATAATTTTGTTTGGTTCTGGCTATATAATTGCCTTACTTGGTCTGCCTCAATAGAAGTCTCCTGTTATACATTTAAAAGTTAATTTGTGGCTTTTAGTTTCATTTTTTTTTTAATATTGGCATTTACAAGAAATAGCTCAGGTTAAGTTTCGCTTATGTTTGTAAGTCAAACAAGAATAAAGTCACTTATGAGGCCTGACTGGTTTTTGTCTACTCTGGAATTCTTTATGTCTGGTCTCCATTTAAATTCAGCTCAAGAGTCTAGACTATTATCTGCTACCAATTGCTATGTTTTGCTGTGGATGCAATGTTTTCTACTCTTATAGAAACGTGTAGTTTAATTATGGAGTGCAAAGACTTTTTAATACTCTTATGCCTCAACATGTAAGTATCAAGTTAACAGAGCTTAGGATTGTGTTGTGTTCAAATGCTTCGTTTAAAAATTATCTGTTTGAGTTGCTGACTTGAGCTTCATTTAAAAAACCCAGCAGCTGACAGAAACAAATGCAGAGACTCACAGCCAAACAATAGGCTGAGCATGGGGAGTTTGTTGAGCTGGGGCAGGGGTGGGGAGGACTGAAGACCCACATACAGAGTCAACTAACTTGGGCCCATACGGGCTCACAGAGACTTAACCACCAACCAAAAAGCTTGCATGGAGTGGACTTAGACCCCCTACACATATGAAGCAGATGTGCAGCTTGGTCATCATGTGGGTCCCTTAACAATGGGCATAGGAGCAGCCTCTGATTCTGTTGCCTGCCTTTGGATCCCTTTCCCCTAGCTGGGCTGTCTTGTCTGGCCTAAGTGGAAGAGGATGCTTGTTTAGTTCTGCTGTAACTTGAAGTGCTAGAGTGGGTACCCATTGGAGACCTCCCCTTTTCTGAAAAGGAAAGGGGGGTTGGAAGAAAGGTGGGGGAAGGAGGCATGAGAGTGCGACAGGGAGGAGAGAAGGGAGGGGGCTGAAATACAGCTGGAAAATGATTAAATAAATAAATAAATAAATAAATGAATAAATGAATAATAAATAAATAAATGGAAAAATAAAAATGACATTATTAAATGAATTTTCGCTTGCAACTGGGACAGAATTTTCAAGTACTTCTGAAATGACCATAAACTGCCGATTTGTACTAGATAGTTATGTGAAGCCATACCCCAAATATTGATCAACTCTGAAACCCACTAGAGATTCTCTATATCCTGCAGCATCAAATTCTCAGACAAGATTTAATCCTTTGTGCAGAAATAAACAAGTTTATCCATCTCATTTGTGTGCAACTGTGTTTGTCCAGTACATGGTAAAGTCTTGTTTTCTAAAGAATGGTTTTAATATTAATTTCTTTACCATTCATCAGTAAATGTTTTATTTCAATAGCTATTTTTTTATACCTAAAAATCCAGAGTCACATAAAGTTTCTCAGATGAAAAGGATCTCTCTTTGTGATAAAGAAACCGAATTCAGTGGTTCTCATCCTCCCTAATGCTGCCACCCCTTAGACAGTTGCCCATGTTGTGGGGGCCTCAGTGATAAAATTACTTTCATCGATACTTCATAATTCTAATTTTGATACTGCTATGAATCGTAACGTAAATTTCTGTGTTTTCGGATGGTCTTAGGAAATCTCTGTGAAAGGATCTTCAGACCCTGAAGGGGTCGTTACCCACAGATGAAGGACCTCTACCCTAATGTGACCTCTGAGTTTAGGTGGTCACAATATGCGAACATAGGTCCAGCAGTTGTAACCAATAAGCCACCCTAGTGGAGAATATTGACAGAGACTCTGCATTTATGGAGGGAGGGATGCTGTAGACAGTCTATATACAGAATCCTTACACAAATATCCTAATCAGGGTGATGGTGTTGGGTAGGATGGGGGGGTCAGCAAAGGTTAATTTATCATTGCAGTGCCTTCATCAATGAGATTAGTATTGTGGTAAAAGGGGAAACCCATACAGCCCCCCCCACCTCTGTTGCCATGTGAAAACAGTGAATAGCTGTCTATTCACAAGGCTCCAGATCCTCATCAGACCCCAAATCTGCTTATACCTTCTTCTATGTTTCCTACCTTCCAGAACCGTAAGAAACACATTTCTGTTGTCTATCACACTACACAGAGGACACTTTGTTACGACTGAGACAGATGATAAATACAGAATCTACCTGTGTTTCTCTCAATTTTGTAGCAAACCAAAAATGGCTCTAAAGACTAAGAAGGTCTCTCTATATAAAGATATACTGAAGATGAGAAAGGTTGGATTTTTTGAATCACGAAAATGAGTTTGATACCTAGCCTCAAATTTTAGGAGCATGTGAAAGTCATCTGTGACTATGAATTGTTTAAGAGCCAAAGTCTGTTTTGCTCCTGGGTTCCTGGAGTTCTTTTGGATGGGTGCCTTCAAGTTCAGTTATTTATTTGCATCTACTTTGTCATTCGGTTTAGAACATACTGTGTCTTTGTCACTATTTGTTCCAGCACCTCTGACCTTCCAGCTTCGAGCTGGAATTTGAGAGGGGGAAAAAAAATCTCAGGATCTTCATTAGCAAAGAATGAAACACAAAACTGATTGGGCATCTGCCCTCCACTCTCCTAAAGACCTCTTTCCTCCTTATCATCAATCTGTACTATTTGGGGGTGAGCTCTGACAGTACAGCAAACAAGGAAACTTGTGCCCTGGTCTCTACTTCCAAACTCCTAGTACCCATAAGCCACTGCTCTGCCTCAGTGGCTTCCTTTGTCGATCAGGCCTTTCTCTTTGACCATGGGTCCAACATGCTCAAATAACGCTCGTCCTTTCTGCTTTAAGAGAAGATGGTCCCATCTTATAAATCCTCACCGACAAGGTGTCTCAGGTTAGGAGATGAGCTGTTCTTGACAGAATAAAAAGAAAAGATACAAGACACTTGTATTTATGTCCCATCTGTATCAAATTCAAAAAGCAAGGATGGTAATAACCACTAGAACTAAGATCCGCAGCCATAAAAGGGATTGTTGCTGGCACCCGTGGAGTGAACTGCAAAGCCCCGGAAGCATGAGAGTGCGACATGGAGGAAAGAAGGGAGGGGGCTGAGATATGGCAAGTGAATGCTTAGCTATTTCTGCTGGGTTTTGTGTGATGCTCTATGAGTACAGGGTAATACTGAAATGTCTCCTAAGCTGGAGAGCCATCCACACTCGGCATGGCTGCTGACTTTGTTACTGCTTCCCACCTCTCACCATCATCATCCTTTCTGTTCTGAACAATTCACAATCATTCAAAGAGCCCATGCAAAGGAGATAGCAAACAGAAGCAAAATCCCAAGCCCTGGGAAGGCAGTGCTAACTCAAATATGTGAGTATGATAGCTCTACATCCTTTGATTTTTGTACATGTAATTCTTTTTTAAATGTATCAAGATAAAGCAGTATTTTGGACCTAGGTAAAAACTTGTGATGGTTTCTGCCTTTTCTCACAAGGATTGTTGGAAATAATTTTGTTCTGATTTCTATTATCTATTATGTCAGTTATAAATAATACTGTAATTAAATAATTAAAATTATTTAGATACATTGTTTCCTTAAAACATACATAAAAAGTACCATAACTTACAGAAATAACTTTTTTAAAAAAGATATTTTTAAAGCATCTATATATACTTGTTTGCTATGCTTGTTTTTGTACACTTACTCTCTATACAGACATGAGATTTCCAGATTTCTCATGATATGTGAAACCATATGTGCATGCATCGTTCTGAGGAATGGGCCTGTATACATCAGTTATGCATGACCCAGTGAACAGTAGCTGCCCTCTTTGGCTAGGACCTCACTGGGAACCAATTACCGTGAATGTTAGTGAGCCTTAGACCCACTTCTGATTTTTGTTTTGCATACAACAGGGTTTGAGGGCTTCCTCCAGCAAATTTACTATTTGTTTTCTGTCTTAGAAGCGGCAAAACCCAATGAGGGAGCGGAATACAGCTGGGATACAGAGTTAATAAAATGTAACTGATAAGAAAAAAATAAAATTAAAAAAAAGTGGCAAAACCCTAATGAATGTCACATTGCTCACTGTCCAAATGAAAGATAAACAGAAATGGAAGGGTCCTGAGCACTGCTCTGTGGTCTCCAGGGTGGCTGGGGTATCCCTCTGAAGCTTAGCTTACAGAGACACTTGGAAGTTTCTTTCGAACAGCTTCATTTTTTTCACTTTATTGGATAAGAAATTACTTGGCATTCTGCTCAGCGAAGAACACATTATTCTGTCATAGCTGCATAGACAAAGAAGCATTCTTACAAAGAATATCACACAGAGGGCAGATATAACTTTTGAAAGAAATTTGGCTCAGCAAGGTAAACACACACAAAAAAAATCAGAAGAAAATTTACAGAGAACAAAGACCTTTGGTCACGCAGGACACCATTTGAAAGAGAACATTCTCCTTTCTACAGTTGCTGCCATTTTCCCCCGCTGGACATCGTATTAAGAGAGGCACAGAGTGACAAGGCATTTCGGCATGCCTTCAAATGCACAAAAGAAATGTGTCCTTCTGCATCCAAACAAAATTTTTGTGAGTATAGATTATCCTCTCCTAGAAGAACATTTTATATTTTAGCCTGAATCATCTTCTAGACATAGCAACAGCACACCGGAATAGAGTGCTAACCTCTTACATGATCGGTCACTATGCTACAAAGAATGCAGAGCACAGAGCGCCACTGAGCACATTTTTATCATCCCCATTCTGACTTCATGTCATCAAGAGCAACTTTCATCATATCAGCTGTGATGGACCCACATCCATACAACCTCTGCTCTCCCCACAAAACTATGAAGTATGTTCCTGACTAATAGCATTCCTTTTTTTATTAATTAGTTCAATTTACATCTCAGTCATAGGCCACTCGCTCGTCTCCTCCCAGTCCCACCCTTCCTTCCATATTCCCTCTCCCCTAATCCTCAGACACCCCAGCTCATCTATTTACTTGAGAATTGAGTTTCCCTATGGTTTGTTAGGGAAGTCCCATCAGGGAGAAGTGATCAAAAAGTTGGAACCATAGTCCATGTCAGAGATACTCCATACTCCCCTAACTAGTGAGTCCACATGAAGCCTAAGATGCTTGGGCTTGAGGTCAGTGAATTGTAGTATGTTTATCCTGTACTGTATAACTGAAATCCATTTATAAGTGAGTATATACCATGTGTGTCTTTCTGGGTCTGGGTTATCTCACTCAGGATGATCTTTTCTTGTTCCATTTGCCTGAAATTTTCATGATTTCCTTGTTTTTAATGAATGAATAGTATTCCATTGTGTAAATATACCACAATTTCTTTATCGATTCTTCGGCTGAGGGACATCTAGATTGTTTCTAATTTCTGGCTATTACCAATAAACCTCAGACCTATGAACATGTTTGACCAAATGTCCTTATTGTATGGTGGAGTATCTTCTGGGCGTATGACCAGAACGGGTATAGCTGGGTCTTGAAGTATGGCTATTGCCAGTTTTCTGAGAAAGGGCCAGATTGATTTCCAAATTGGTTATATAAGTTTGCACTCCCACCAGCAATGGAAGAGTGTCCCCTTTCTCTACCTCCTTGCCACCTGGTTCTGTCACTTGAGTTTTTGATCTTAGCCATTCTGATGGGTATAAGATGGAATCTCAGCATCATTTTGATTTGCATATCTCTGATGACTAAGGATGTCGATCATTTCTTTACATGCTTCTACACTATTGGAGATTCTTTTGTTGACCTCTCCCATGCTCCTGGATGGAGTAAGATTAACATTGAAAAAATGACCATCTTACCAAAGGCAATCTACAGATTCGATTCAGTCCCCATCATAATACCAACACAATGTTTCACAGAGCTTGAAAGATCAATTCTAAACTTCATATGGAAAAACAAACAAACAAACAGAACAGCTAAAACAATCTTATACAATAATAGAACCTCCAGAAGTATCTCTGCACCTGACCTCAAGCTATACTACAGAGCAATAGTAATTAAAAAAAAAAACTGCATAGTACTGACATAGAAATAGGCTGGTTGATCAATAGAATTGAATCGAAGACCCAGAAATAAACCCACACACCTACGCGTACCTGATTTTTGACAAATGGAAAAAATCATGCGATGGAAAAAAACATCTTCAACAAATGATGTTGCTCTAACTGGATGTCTATATGTAGAAAAGTGCAAATATATCCATATTTATTACCATGCACAAAACTCAAGCCCATGTGAATCAAAGACCTCAACATAAAAGCAGATACACTAAATCTGCTAGAGGAGAAAGTGAATAAGAGCTTTGAACTCATTATCACAGGAGACAACTTCCTGAACAGGACACCAACAACACAGGCTCTAAGATCAATAATTAATAAATGGGACCTCATGAAACTGAAAAGCTTCTGTAAAGCAAAGGACACTATCAATGACTGAAACAGCAGTCTACAGATTGGGAAAAGTTCATCACCAATACTACATCTGACAAAGAGATAATATCCAGTATACACAAAAGAACTCAAGTAATTAAACACCAACAAAAAAATAATCCAATTAAAAAATGGGATACAGGACTAATAGCATTCTTAACGCAGTTACCTCTGAAGACCTGCAATGCAAGAAATTAATGTCAAGAACTGTATCCAATGTCACAAGATTCCAGGAGGTGGAAAATAAAAGAAAGGAGCGGTAGAAATAAAAAGAAAGCTTGTTAAATCTAATGGTGTTTCTACATCTGCAAGCATCACTTTAAATACAGACAGGTAACTTCAGCAAGGCCTCTCAGGCTCAGGCTTAGGGGTACCAGAAAAGCTATGTCCATTCACCCCAGCACCAAATTCAAGTCCACAGTCCCTCCCTGAAAAATCTAAGATTCTACAATAGTTTCAAACTGTGAATCTTTTGAATATCAGAGCATTACTAGGTTTTCATTTTTTTATTCTTCTCTTATATATTGCATCCTGGCTGCAGTTTCTCCTCCCTTCACTTCTCCCAGGGCCCCTCCCCCACCTCTTATTTCCCCCAGATTCATTTCTCCTCTGTTTTTCTTCAGAAAAAAAAAAATCTTCCAGGGATATCAACTGAACACAGAATAAAGAAATACAATAAGACTAGGCACATACCCTTATATCAAAGCTGAATGAGAGTCCCCAAAGCAGGTAGAGTCAGAGACATCTTCCACTCCCATTGCTAAGGGTCCCACAAGAATGTCAAGCAACACAACCACAACCTGTATGCGGAGGGCCTACCTCAGACCCATAAGGCTCCTTGATTGTCACTTTCAGCCTATGAGCCCTGCTGAGCTGATTCTGTGAATCATGTTCTTGTGGTGGCTTCGACCCCTCTGGCTCCTACAATCCTTCCTCCCTTCTGTAACTTTTCATGGTAAGACCCAGGGAAGCACTCACAGACATTAGCACGTTTCTGCTGTGAAATATAAGAAAATCCACAATATATATGAGAGAGAAAAAAACATGCCAGCCTTATGCCAATTCGTTCATGTTTCTGAAAGATGGATGAGGGTGAGGGGTAGGGGGTGGGGAGACTTGATGAGGGGGGGATAGAGGATATGAGAAAACTAAGATCAGAACTCACAATTAAGACACAGCAAGTCAGATGGAATTTAAATTTCTTCTACTAAGTATACTGAGCAGGAAAGATAGCTCTCTCTCTATTTCAGTTTATCCTGACGTGGCTGACCCAAGTCTCAACCAATTAAGGTAGGTCCTATTGTTTTGCTCCTTTTATAGAAATGGATGTCATTAGGTTCTAAAGAGATGGTTCAAAAGCTGAACACTTGATACTCTTTCAAAGGACTCAGGTTCAATTAAACATTCTCACAGTGACCATTACGTGCTTTCTGCAAATAGTCAATCCAAAATGAGCTTTGCTGTTAGTTTTAAAAGATGAAAATAAGAATTATTTTTAAAACTAAGATTAGAATGTTATAATTGAATGGTTTAAAATGGTTGACTACAGCTGATCTGTTGCTTACAAAGAGAAATTATGACAACTCTACCTTCAAATATGTGCAGTGTTTCTGTACTGTGCTTAAGAATAAAAACAATTTCCTGTTTTAAAAAATTAGTAAGAATATAGTTTCCTTCTATTTATTGAAAGAAAGCCCATTTGTAATTATGAACTTTGCAGTTTATGTAGAATCCAAGTCACCTAAAAGTTGACCGTTTCTTTCCATTTGTGAAACAACGTAAAAAAAATGAGATACAAAGTAAATCAATTGTAATAAAAAATATTTAAAAATAAATTTTAAAAACTTAAATGATAGCTTATTCTTTGGATCTCAGAGATCTCAAGAACATGAAAAGTAAAGAAAGTAGAAAGAGACCGCACACTTCTGTGTGGGAAGATGTCCTCTTTCTACTCATTGTGCATGTACTGAGCAGCTCCCAGGGCTGAGCATGAGCGTCCAGCAGCGGGCGTTCAGAGTGCTGACATCTTCTGGAAGCAGCATCTTCCGGTCACCGGCAGGAGAAAATGAGCATGCGCCAGTTTTCTAGTTCCGTGCTACATCCTACTGGCTAAAAAGCAAGTCTTCTGAAGCCACTCTTCCGTTAAACAGGAAAGTGACAATTCCATACAGGTTTGTTAACTTGTATCGACTTCTGGTATGGTTATTATTGGTATGAGGTCTTCATGTAGCTACAAGTTTGTTTATTGCATAAAAGATACTGAAGTTTGAATATAAGGTGAAAAGATAAGACTAGGAAGATAATTACGCATCTTTTATTTCAATTTCTAACTTTAAAATATTTTTGCCTCTTTTCCTTGATGTCATCATCCTATTTTATACAATGCATAAGCTCTGGAAATTTGACAAGTACCAATGCCTTCCTTTAAAAATAAGAAGTACAAGCAAAAAACTGCCAAGTTTTAGTGCTCATCTGTAAGCTATATAAACATCAACAGGTCTTTGTGGATGTGTGTTAAAAGGTTCTCAGGATTTAACCTTACCTATAGACACTAAATTTTTAGAGGTAAAGTAAGCAGATAAGATGAATTTAAAGAAGTTATTCTAGATTCATTTATTTCATAAATGTGGAGAAGTTGCCTAAACATAAAAAAAATGACATGGCTTTTATCTCTTGTTTAGTAAGAATTTCACAACATTAAGACAAGTAAAAACCTGGATAATAGTAAACGAATGCTTAATAATAACAGTAATGTTTTCAGTGAGCTAGGCACCATAAGCACTTTCTATGTTCTGATTTATTCAACCCTTATAACAGAAGATGTGATTATTAGTCACATTTTATACAGAGCCAGGATGTGCTTAAGCCAGTTAGCTTAACTCTGGAGTCTTCTGTTCAACTTCGTTCTTGGCTATTTATTGGTTAAATGGTGTGGTGAAAGTTGTCTGCCACTCATTAACTGCAGACAGAAAGGAAAGGCAGGATTGAGGTATAGGTAACGTGTTCAGTTTGAGGAATGCCTGGCTTAGGGTCTCAGAAGCACATTCAAGTGAAAATGCCTGGGAATGATGGATAGGATGGGTCTGAAGCACGAGAGAGAGGAAAAGAGACTGAGCAGATATCGACACACATATTATTGTCCAAACCCTGAAAACAACCTCTAGGTATAGTGTTTCCGAAGGAGCCTTCCTAAGCAATCCTACTGAAATTCCTCTGGTATTCACAAGCACTCACCACACCTGAGACACTGTGATGAGCACTATGGAAATTTCAAAGGCCTTTAAGTAATCTTTTAATATCACAGTCCCACAAAGCACTTACATTTGGTGAGTAAGAAGAAAAAAATTGAAATCAAACGTATTATGTCAAAAAGCAAACCCACACACATATAAAATTCATAAAACTAGACGATCAAAGAAAGTGAATTAGCTGGGGAGCATCAAAGACTATTTAAGGAGGGAGGTGGAGTTTGACCATGCAAGATCAAAAAAAAAAGGATGAGAAGAATATAAAATTGGAATTCATCCCATGTAAAAACGAATGTCAACACTGAAAATTCTAACCCCAAGGAAACAGTTTATTAGTCAAGGCTCAATTACAGCAGATGGGATCCATGGAGAAAGAGTCCACTACCCTTCCCAAGTAGTAAGAGTTTTACAGGATGATTAGAATAGCTAAGTTAATAAACTTGAGCAGAGAGTCCCAGAACAACCACCAAGGCCTAACCCCAGAAATGGGCTTCCAAGATAAGAGCGTCTAGAAGCAGCTACCTCCAAGACCAAACCTGGTTCCAGGCACTGTGGATCGTCTGAGCCAGCAACACAGGTGTTGCATCCTCTTCCTCTCTACACAGGCTAATTTTAGACCCAAACTGAAGTCTCACATAAATTCATTTGATAGACTAAACTCATATCACATTGGACAGATATCCCTGCCTTGGTGAAGTCTGGAAATGTGGATTTTTAGCTTTCCGTGCTCTGAAGAGCAAAAGGACTCATTGAAAGGATGTTGATGATTTCCTAGGTAAGGCAATCTATGCGTTGGTCCTACTCTTTATGTCCAGAGGCTGTGCTTAGGATAGGAACAATCTGCTCATCATCCACCAGTCTGTATGTCCACTCACCCAAAAGCCGTCTCAGTGTTGGTAACACAGCAGATGGATAGTAAGTTGGCATTTCTGCGCTCACTCCGGCTGGCACTCTCTGGAGACAACTGATTCACTGGTCGGCTGTAGCCAGTTATTGTGCTCTTGCCATTTCTTTTTTATTCTAAAAGAAAGATTCTGTTTCCTTGGCTTTTGTTGCTTATGGCTTGAACTGTCTGTTGGCTCTGAGTACTGCCATCATTTGGCTACAAAAGTAGTTCACAGTCGCATCCTGCATCTGGTTAGCAAAAAAGTGTTCATAGCCAGGGTGCGAAACACAAGGAAGAAAAAAATGATCACACACTGTCTCCATATACGCACTGAGAGTACTGTTCCCATCTTCACTTAATAGCTATCATCATTTAACATCAAACAGGAACAGAATGACAACACTAATAATTACGCTCCACTCGTCCTCCGCCAAGCACTAATGCTGAATACTCAACCTCGACCATTTCATCTAATTCTTACAGCAACTTTACTAAAGAAGTTTCACCATGACTATCATTTGAGGTGCAAATCACATACACACAAAAAAATACAGAGACAAAATAATCTTTCCAACAAATTGGTGTTTTTACAAGTATAACTGTACTGTGAAGCCTTTCTAAAATAAAGGAGCCCATACCCAAAGGAGGGATTCAGTGGGTATTCTCTATTCCCTATAAGGAAATGATGTGTTTTTTATTACACTTTCCTCTATGTCTCTATAACTGAGCTGTGATGGTCTAGAAAAGGATTATATGATTGCTCTATTACCTCTGAGAAAGAAAATACAACCCTAAGTTTATTTATAAACAGTAATGTGCTCTATGCTAACATCAGGATATGTGGAGCTCTGTGTTTTCTTCATTGAGCCCTATTATTTTAACTCTTCTATCTAAAGAGGAGGCAAAATAAGGACACAAACATAGTTAGAGATCCTTTTTATCAACATGAGCCATGTCTCAGCACAGAAACCAGATTTTAACGGGCACTTACAGTCATCACAATAGCACTAGAGAAGGCCAGTTATCAATTATCAGCTTCCCAGACACTAGTGACTGTATTAGCAGTAGATCAAGACGGGAATAAATATCCAAACATGAGCCAAGAACCTTATATGGAGCCCCAGCTTGCTGTTAGTTCATGATGTGTTTTAAATAAGCCATTTAACATCTTCCCCTTTTGGCTCCTCATCTGTAAAATTAGGATTAGATTTAAATTCTCAGATATTTTTCAGCATTAATTATTGTTTGGAAAGTAGATTAAGTCCTGAGTGCTAAGCTTGACACCAGGGTTCTGATCTGTTTTGGGTCAACTATATAATTTGGCAAGAGGTTTTGGTCAATTCTGTTTCTAAACAAGTTCTATTAAAAATACTGTCCTGGCAGCTAAAGTCATCCTTTTGAAACTTGCTACCAAATGGCCTTTGTTACATAAACAAAAAGGAGCAATTACTCACAAGGAATAGTTCTAGAAACATCTATAGCTAAGCAGTAATTGGTGTTCAGTAAAACATCAATTCAGTGGCATTTTTCTTTTACTAACCTAGAAAGTCATTAATCACAAGAAGTTATATTAGCCACTAGCATTTCATTTTAAGCACTACAAAGGACTTTTGGATAGCTACAAAACAGAAAAAAATTTAAATACTTCCTATTGATTTTATTCTGAATGGCCACCACATTTTAGACTACATGGAAGGGAATATGGGAGAAATCTCAGAAGGGTGGAGGAAGAGAAGCGGTGATCATATATTTCATATATTCTATGAAAAATATCTATTTTCAATAAAGAAAAATAGTCTAAGGTAGCAAAATCTCATTTACAAAACCAAGAAAATGTATGATTCTATGTAAATGACGACATTAATCTCCCCAGCAATAATTCTATAATACTATTATGTGCCAAGCAAAATTCTAGCTTCTGGGAATACAGTATAATACAATCTAAGAAATCGTTCCCATGGTAGAACTTACCTTCCAGTGGAATGGAAGGAGAGAAAAAGATATAAGAAATAAACATAAATAACTGAAACATATCAAATGCCTTGAAAATCCATCATAGGACAAAAACAAAGAGAAATTACAGAGAATGATGACATAGCTAGAAGGGTTGGAGTAGGGTGAACATAGTCATTTAAAACAGGATGGACAAGAAAAGCCTCTTTGGTAAGGGTAATCTGAACAGTGACCTATAACCTTGTTTACAGTTTTTGGAGAAAGTATGTTCCCGGTAGAGAAAAGAGCAAATGCTAAAGCCTAAACATACTTAAAATATTTGACAGAATCCAGGGCAGGAAAATCAATGGAAACTAGGAATTTATTAGTACAAGGACTAAAAACTTAGAGTCTGATTCCCAGAATCCACAAGGCCCTCACAACTGTCAGAAAATGCAGTCCAAGAGGATCTGACACCTTCTTCTGGCATCAGAGAGCACCGGGTACACCTGTGGTGCAGACATTGAGGCAAAATGTCCATATATATACAAATAAATAAATGATGTTTTAAAGAGCAGAATTACAAAAATGTGGTAAAATACAAATAAATAAATAATGATATACAAAAGAGTACAATAATCAGACAGTAGGGTCTCAGCATACCTCATGAATGTGTGGAGCCATGTGGGAATGCTTTCTTACAGATGCAATGTCAGTTTGTAGTTCTCAGACACGGATGCATTCTGGAATCAGCTGGAGGCTTTGCAGAAATCCAGATTTCTTGGCGTCACCTCCACAGTTTGCATTTCAAGCAGTCCTAAGTGACTCTAAAAAACTGAAGGAGTTAGTCATCAAGGAAAGGACAGCATCCTTGAGCAATATGAAAATACTGAAGAGGCCTTGGATTCCAGTTCTTTATGAAACTTTGAGAAAGTTACTAAGGTTCTCTTACCAATAATATCCATTTCATTTGAAAAAGCTATCTTTATTCACGTGTATATTTCCTTGTGTCTACCACAAGTGTGAAGTTACCCTCAGAGGCTAGAAGAGGCTGTCAGACCTCTGGAAGAGCAGCAAGTGTTCAACTTTTGAACCATCTCTCTAGAACCCAATGATATCTGTTTCTACAAAAGGACCAAAACAATAGGAAGTAGCTTAATTGGTTGTTCTGAGAAGTGACTGTCATAATGCATCTAAGTTACCCAGTGTTATACACGGCTCATAATAAAGCCAAGTAGACCCCAGCTGTTTTTAATTTCATTCTTGCTATAAAAGAAAATATTCTCTCCCTTGTTCCTATGTGTGATAAATGCCACTTTCCCTCTTTTGGTTCATTCATCATGAAAATAAATAATACCCACCATGAATTCTCACAGGATACCAACCCTATAAAAGGAAGCATATGATCAATATAAAAATTTAAAATATATTTAGTACAGACAATGTGGAAAGTCCTTTTCTGAGGACAGGGATATAAAGTTAAAGTTTCTACCTACAAGGTCTTTTCATATTCTTGAACATAAGTAATATTGAGAAACAATATTAAATGTTCGTGGCAACATGCCAAATTGTTGGTGAAGAATAAAACCTTAAGGAGTACAGAAGTCATTAAGAGTTTGGGTATATAGAGTAATGACCTAGCAAAGAGATAGCTAGTAGAAATTTGTCACGTTGAATCCACCTAGCATCTGATGATCCTTTTCTAAGCAATAGTCTGCTCCCCTCCTTGGGAAAGCCTCCATTCCAACTTGAGAACTCAGTTACAGCCAATGTTCTTCATATAATATAGTAACAGATATTCTGGCCACAAATGGAAGCATGTGCTTCATGGGCAGCTGGTGAATGTCTAACTGGATGCTCTATGGTGTTTCGAGGGGGATACAAGGACAAGGTATAGTCTGAGGTCAAGGTCGTCATAACAGTAGTGACAGTGACATAGTCTTGCCGTGATATTTGTGCTTCTTTCTTCTTTCAGGATTTGCTTAGTGCCTGCATGTGTTTCCTGGCCAAAACTGAATTCTATGATCCTCTCCGAATGTTAGGACATCTTGAATGCTTTGGGAACATATGTGGATGATAGATAGCTGGTGCTTGCTTCTGGGTCTTTTAATCAAGAACTAATTGGTAATAGCTTTTATGTGAAACAGATATGGAGGAAAAGATATAAATCATGTAATCTGGGTAGAAAGATAGTATAATAGCTTGATAGATAAGCTGTGTTGCAGAGGTGGGAACACACTGTAAAACAAGCAATTGACTGAGAATAGTTAAAACAGCAAATTCATATAAAGGAATAATGCAAAGCAGCTTAGGAGATGTTAACCTCATTTTTCAGTCTTCCTAAACCTATCAGCCTAACTGTTTTGCCTGGGTCTGTAAGTATGCACAGCACATGCATGCTGGGCGACTGCACAGTTCAGAAGACAGTGTCAGATCCCCTGGAACTGGAGTTATTGCTGGTTGTGGGTCACCATGTGAGTGCTGGGTTATCGAAGTTGGATCCTCTGCTTGAGCAACAAGTATTCCTATGTGGTGAGCCACTTCCCCAACTTTCCAGCTTTGCTCACAAGAACCAAAACAAAAACTATAAAATCCCAACTGACCACACGCCAGATCATCCCTACATCATCCTTAGGGGTGTATTGAACAGACATTGGGTCGTCCTCTACTGACCTTACTGACTAGCCATCACCAGCATAGCATCTACCATCAACTCCTTTGGTCTTCATTTTCTGGGTGAGAGTCTCTAATATTCTTCAACATGTTTCTGCTTTGCTTACACTCCAATGCCCAACTCATCACGTTACTGTTGAGTGCCCATTTCTGAACTCTGTCCTAGGCACTCCAAATCAGAGCTTGAGACCAAATGGGCCTACCTCAGCACGTTTTTAGTTTTTATTTAAAATTTAAGTCATGCTAGTGAGGATGTAGAGTAAAGGGAACACTCATTCATTTCTGGTGGAAGTAAAAACATGTACAACCACTATGGAAATCGGTGTGATAGTTTCTTGGGGAGATGGAAATTGATCGACCTCAGTATCCAGCTACACTACTGTTGGGCACATAATCAAAGGATATTTCATCCCACCACAAAGACACTATCTCAGATTTGTTCATTGCTGCTCTATTCATAATAGCCAGAAGTTAGAAACAACCTAGATGCCCCCGAACAAAAGACTACATACAGACAATGTGGTATGTATACATTATGCAATACAACTCAGCCATTTTTTCTTTATTTAAAAAAAAATTGTATTTTAATGTATGCATATTTTGCCTACATATACTTATGCCCACCATGTGTCTGCCTTTTACCCAATCATCAGCCCCGCAGGTGCTGACAGTTATTTTCTCATTCTCTTCAATGTATTTCCAATGGTACAGGCCGGCTTCCTTGCATCCTGCCTTTCACCAATATCATGTTTGCCCCAACCTTCCATGCTTGTCTTGATTTTGCTTTTGCTGATTTTGATGGAGGAACAATGACTTTTTCATTGTTAGTCTGTTATATATTTGGCTTATACTTTTCAGTTTTCTGCACCATTCTCTAAGTTTTTAGGCAATCCAAACCAGCCATTTTTTTAAAGAAAGTAAAATTGGACTTTGCTAGTAAATCAATAAAACTAGAAAAAAATATCCTGAATGATATTCCAGACCCAGAAAGATGAATATCCTATGTATTTGTTTATATGTGAATATTAGCTATGTAAGTCAATAATAACGAAGATGCAATCTGTAGAACCACAGGGATCAGGTATAGAGTAAGGGACTACTGAGGACATAAAGATCACTCTAGGAAAAGGAAATAGAATGTATAGTTCTGGATGCAGGCAGAGAAGGGAGCTGGAACAGGAGGATATAATGGGGACAAATATATATATATATATATATATATATATATATGAAGGCAATCTAAATGAAATCACCAAGGGGAAGACAGAACCCCAAATGGACACCTCTTGTCAACAAATGAAGCTTCCAATACCTGGAATGGGTACATCTAATTGAGTTGTTGGCCAAAGGGATCCCATGAGAGTCTCCAAACAACCCAGGCTGCTGTAATTCTGATATATTACTGTTTGTTTTATCTCATTATATTTTATTATTAAAAATAAAATAAATAAAATCAGATACTGTGAACATTTGTGTGCTTAAAAGCTAAAAATAAAAATTTTGTATGATATATTTTTATCCTATTTCCTCTCTCCCGACTCTCCTCAGATCCTCCACACCTACCTTACTACCCAACTTAATCTTCTTTATCTATCTCTATCTATCTCTATTGCTATCTCTCTTGTCTCAGCAAAACCAATAATCAAGACAAACAACAAACCACTAAGACAAAAAAAAATGCAAAGACAATAACAACAAAAACAAAATGCAAAACCCACTGAGTTTCACTACCCCTAGGCATGGAACCTGCACTGGAGTGTGGTTGATGTACACAGCGACACTCCCCTAGAGATAACCATCTTTCACTTTCCCGGTAGGTATCAACTGCAAAGAGCTTCTTGGATAGGGGTGAGAACCCTTTCCCTCTGTGCTAGGATCCCATCTGGCTTAAGCCTGTGCAGGTCGTGGGCACAGTGCCATGGTGTCTGTTAGTAGCTATGTGCATCAGTCCTGTTGGCCCTAGAAGACACTGTTTCTTTGGAGTTATCTATCATTTCTGGCTCTTATCATCTTTCTACCTTTTCTTCTACTTAGATCCCTAAGCCTCGAGGGGAGGGCTGTGGTGAAGACATCCCATTTAGGACTGAGTGCTGCAAAATATCTCTCTCTCTGCGAATTGTGGGTCTCTGTTAGTTCCCATCTTCTGCAAGAAGCTACTCTGATTAGGGTTTGAGCAATGCTAAGATCTATTCATGACACGTTTTTGTTTTCTTATTTGTTTGTTTGTTTTTTACATCGTCACAGGAAGTGATTTATTTTTTTTTTTACTATTCAGAAAAAAATGTAATCCCAGAACAGATGTACTTCCCACTAGCTTGAATCCAGCCACTCCCAAGTACAGAACATGATAGAGTGACTTACTCAGTAAAAAGTGGATTATGAACAAAAACAAAACAAACAAACAAAAAAGCACCACAGTAGTTTTGTGATGATTGGAATGAAGAAAAAAAAAACTCAGTTAAGAACAATTATGCCTCAGGACTCAAGAGATTCAAAACCATACAGGCAGAATATTACAAAGGAAATATAGGCAAAGCTTAGGAATGAAAAGGCAGGGATGTATCAAGAATAACTTCAGGGTTCTCAGCGCTAACCTAAGCTAAGAAGACATGCTGTATTTGAGAATCATTTTCATGGCCTCATGGAATTTAGAGAACAAGGAAGAGTTTCAGTGTAGATGATCAACAAGGCATGTGCTATGGGGAGGTCAAAACAATGAATCAGCCTTAAAAATGTCTTTACATACTCTTCCTAAAACGTCACTGGTAACCGTCAATTTTTCCAGAAAGCGATAAGGCAGAATTCAGACACCAGGAAATAATGATGGTGAGGAACTGAGGCTACATATAGCAAATGATTGGGTAAGTTTGGAAATGAAGACAAAGTTAAAAACATGAAACAGTGATTCAAGATACTGATGCTGAGGAAGGAGCATCCTGCCTTCATTAGGAACAATGAGTAACCTTTAAAATGGTGTCTTCCTGGCATAACGCTCAACATTTCAACACTTCATAGCTGGACAAAGGAGGGGGTTTCATTGCAGCAATTATATACATGCATGTGTGTTAGATGATCATTTCACCTACTCTGTTGCCTTTCTATCCCTCCTTTCCCCAACACATCCATCATAATGCACTTTTTTACTTTCACATCTTCCTTGCCTTTAGCTCCCATCCTTGAGAGAAGGCATGCAATGTTTGACTTTATAACATGATCTTTGCCAGTTTCCTAAAAACAACACAGCATTCTTCATAAATGAAATAATGTATTTATGTATATAATATGTACAAGAGGTATTTTCATTATCCATCTGTGTCTTAGCTAGCTTTCTATTGCTGTGATAAATGAAATTGTATCCAATTTAAAATTTCCGCCTTCCACCTTCCCGATGGTGAGTGCTCTCTGTCACAAACAACTCCACATTTGGCTAAGGCTGAGGATCTGGCTTGCTTCCATGTATGTGGACCTATCTGCATTGCCCACGTGACATGCTGAGGTTGGCTACCCAGAGGCTATTTAAAGTGGGCTGGCTTTACCCAGGGTCAGATGATTGTTCAAGGTTCCTGAATAAGCTGCATTGAAAAAAAAAAAAAAAAAAGACAGATCCCGGCCTGCTCAGGGAGGTCCTGCTTTCTTATGTGGTGGAGCAGGATCAAGATACTTACCTTTTCAGTAGAGCTTCAAGGATTCATAGCCAAAGTGAATCTTGAAAATATTAATACAAAGGTGATTTTATTACTTTCACCTATTGCCTTAAATGACTAATACACTGGACACTATTACATTTTACACTAGTTTGGATTATTTTTTTCCTATTTCAATTAATAGAATTTGTTCTCTGAGAATTTAAAAAAAAAAATTCTGCATAACAAAAGAAACAAAAAAGCCTTTAATATGAGAGAAAAATTTGCGACAAATATTCAACCCACAAAGGAAAAGAATCTAAAATATAGTGAAAAATTTAAAAATTGAATAGCAAGATAACAAATAATCTAATTAATTAATGGGCAAATTAGTTAACACATTTATTCTTAAATTACAAGGCACAACTCATGTCAGAGCACTTGGCTTTGTGGGTTATGACATAGTACTTTGAAGGCATAAATGCAGTTACAGAAAATAAAAAAGCATAAAGCAAAACCCAGCCAAGGTACTGACAAGTGTTCTTTACACCTTTCTCTTCTCTAAACAAACTTGGTTTGTCTGATATAAAAGCAAGACATGGAAGGAGGGCTTTAATTCAAAGCTCACACACTCTTTCTTCCGAATGCATGTTTTTTTTAAAATCTAGTTGCTATATAAAGTCCAGAGTGCAAGCAAGGACTCAAGTTGCAGAGCAATTACATGGATTTCTGCGTTTGGAAACTTGGTCTTTCCAAGTCGCAGAAATGAAAACAAAGCTTATGTGAAAAATGACTGCCCTGCTGTTCCTTGAGTGTTTGCATACTGCTTCCCAGCAGAAACCTAGCACCACACTTGTGCACACTCAGAAAGGTAAAAGACAGCATCTGGAGAATGAGGCTGGAGGAATGTGACTCATCTCTTTTGTTCCTTGCCAAGCTTACCTTGACATTTACTTTCATAAACACAATCATCAAAGACTATGCAAAGAAATTATCTTTTGAATCTACATCTGGAGTTTTTCTTGGCTGCCACATTTTAAACCGGCAAAGAGAGCTGCTCTCTTCCACTCAGTAATAATAATTAGCAATGCACTGTACCTCGCACTGTGTCTCATAGCTAACTTCCTTTTTGACACTGAATCGCATCTTCTTTTTGTCACAGCATGGGGAGGTAAAAGCTTTTTGTGTCACATTGTGTTCCACTGATCAGCCCAATGTATGACCAGGCAAAGGGAACATGGAAGCGCTGAGAATTGCTTTGTTGCTGGGGTTACAACTCATTTATTTCTTCTTTGGCTCATATGCTAGAATGCTATCTTAGAACTGAGCTCAGAAGGTATACGTGCACAGGTATTTCAGTCTAAGTGTTACCTCAAATATGTTTGACTTACCTGAATAATTCAAAGGAAAAGAAAAGATTCAGCAATTATTCTCAAAATTTTGTTGTTGCTCTTGTTAAAAATCAAACACACACACCCCACCCTCAAAAAAAAAAAGATTCAAATGAAATGGTCTGAACCTAAGAAGGATTGGGGCTTTTATGTTTATACAAGGCATGTCGTGATGTTGCAATGTTGCATTCTTTTTGTTTTATGTTTAAAAAAACAGTGTTCTGAAACTAAATTCACATTCTAAACAGGTGTCACTCTTGCATTCCTGCTCAGTAACTCAGGCATACTTCCAGCTACTGGAACTCAATACAAATTGTTCCCACTTAAGACTGCTAAAGAATTAAAGGACTGGCCACTGGTCACATATAAACCCAGAAAGATGGTCCTGATGCTGGTTTATGTTGTATTGTCATGCTCATAGCATCAGCTAAATGCTGTTAGCTTAACTATTGTATTATAATTTGATATCACCTGCATGACTCAGAGTGAAGGGTTGTGATCATTGCTCTATTTATTTGGCTAATTCAGAAAACCAAACAAGATCATTTGAGCTACTTCTATGGATTTGCCTGGTTTTTCCTAAATTGGTTAAATCCACTTTGTTGTAGAGATCCACCCATCCAGGGAGTAACAACAAGAATCTCTGCAAAACTGTGTCTCCACATGAGGAGGCTGTCACCGATATTGGACATCTATACCCCATGTGTTGGAGTCAAGAATTTCCTTCCCTGTATATGTGAAGAAGGAGCTTACAAGATGCATGATGACTGAGAAGCAGGCTCATGTGTCCTTTCTTACACTGAATACACCTAGAAATCATTCTCTTGTATTTGAATTGTTTCCTTGACTTCACTGTTTGTCTTGTATGGGTTCCTGAGACAGATATTTTCTTACAGATGATCTTATGGAAGATGTTTATATTGGTTTACACTTACAAAGGATTTGAAGGAAGTAGAATAGGACATGGGGAAAGCCTGGATGGAAATTTAGTTTCAGCACAGGCCACTGTCTGTTCAGATCTGTGCTGAACTGAAGCAAAGAGCCAGGCCTCTGTGTCCACTTTTATCTCATCTTTCCAGAGAAATTATGCTGATTCCAAGAATGAGATGAGGAGGGAATCACAGCCAAACTCTCTGCACCCAGCACTTCTGATTCTGAAGGGAACAAGGCCACAGCTCTGGCAGCAGGTTTCTGTTAGGAAATATGTTCCATAGTCCAGACTGTAAGAATGGAGCACAAACCATTCCCCTGGTCTTGCCTCCTAAGAGTCTTTTGGCCCTGGTTCTACCTAAAAGCCCAGGTATACAAATTCTTGAAAACATAAAGTTTTTTAAAGTTGGTAATTTATGTTGATGGAATCCTTTATAAATCTACAGTTCTTTTGTAGCAATAATTCATATTGAAAACAATTTCCATAGAATAAAACCTTACTTAACTATGTCAGTCTTTCTCAAACTGAAGAGATTTTTTTTCCAAAGGAAAGAAGATCCCTAGGTTGTATGTTAATATGTGTATATGTGTAAGAGTGTACATGTATATGTGGATATATATATATATGCATATCCAAGGAATCTGTACATTTTTCAAGTTTAAGAAACACTGGAAACTTGTACTCAAGAATGATAGATACTAGGATTTAAATCCTTCCTGTATTGCTACTTGCTAACTCTGCTCCTCCAGAAAAAACAAATGGGTAAACATATGAAAAGTTTAATTGTAAGATAAAAATTTTCAAGTATTGCTTTAGGAGAGATTGTTTTTAAAGAAAAAAATAAATTCCTTAAGCTTCTAAAGACAATCAGTGAAACAAGTCTGTAAAATCTAGATCGTATGGACTTATAAATACATAATAAGGATCAGTATTTCTTGAGTTGATTTTTGTATTCTGAACTGAGTAAACGCAATTCTGTAATAACAAATAGCATCTTTAAATGCAAAATTTAGCAAACACCTGCTGCATTAGTTGGTTTCCGTTGTTGTAACAGACACCTAAGATGATCAGCTTAAAAAGGAAAGTTTTGATTTGGTTCATAGCTTCAGAGCTTTCATTCCATGGTCACTTGGCCTTTTTGTCGTCCAGTCTGTGGCAAGAGACAAATAACATGGGGAGTATATGTTCAGGCAACGTCGCTGCTCTCAAAGCTGCTGTAATGCAAAGTGTGACAGACTCCCAATATCACGTCAACGGTATGCCCCACTCACCTAACTTCTTCCGTAAGATCTCATCACTTAGAAGTTCCATCACCTCTCAACAATGCAATGCTGAGATCCAAGCCTTTAGCACAGTGGTTCCCAACCTTCCTAATGCTGAGACTCTTTAAGACAGTTCCTCCTGTAACGAACCCTAGCCAAAAGAGGATTTTCATTGCTTCTTCGTAACTGTAATTTTGCTTCTGTCCTGAATCATAATGTAAATATCTGATATGCAGGATATCTGATATGTGACCCCTGTGAAAGGGTCATTTGACCCCCAATGTTTGCGACCCACGTGTTGAGAACCCCTGCTTTATCACATGAGTCCTTGAAAAATGTGGCAGATCCAAGCTATACTACCTACCATGTAGAGAAAATATAGTCACTGGGGACATGGCTCAATGGGTAAAGTGCTGGCTATGCAAGCATGGGCATCTCAACTCAGTCCCCGGCACCCATGCAAAAGCTGACAATGGAAAGTAACCCCAGAGATGTGGACACAAAGCAAGAGAATCCCTGAGCTGCCTGGGAAGGCAGTCTTACTGAATTGGTGAACTTCAGGTTGTGCAAGAGACACTGTCTCAAAAAGGAGGCTGGGCAGCCACTGAAGAAATCATCTGACATTGAACTCTGACCTCCACATGCAGACGCACACACTTGCATGCACATCTACACTCACAAATTGACACGCAAATGTATACATGCATACATGGATTAAAAGCATGTAAATAAATATGGAACTTGCTGGCTAAAGATGAAAGTGCATGTCAACAAATCATTACAATGCAGTGATGGCATAGAGGAGGACTACTAACCGATAAGAATGCTTACCGTTAGAGCATCAGACTTTTTATTATGATCGAAAGCAAACCAACAGAAGCATATAAGCATAGGGGATTTTGCATTTGCTACTTTAGACAATCCATTCATTTGTTACATTTTTTTTAAGTTTTTTTTTTGTTTGTTTTTTTTTTTTTTTTTTTTTTTTTTTGCTAGATACCACATTAGTGAGTGAAAAAAAAATGGTTTCCGTCATTATGGCAACAGTGCCTGGTTGCACACAGAACTGAGACCAGGCCGCATCTAGCAGCAAGGAGCTCAGCCAGCCAGCTGATGCATCCCTTCTGTAAGGAAGTGATGGTGGCTACAGATTCAGGACAGACAGGTCCTGTGTCCACAGAACTCATTTGGCTCAAGAAACTGCACCACCCCCAGTGCCCTACAATCCTAATTTTAAAACCTTGGACTCTGTGGCTGTCAGCTGGATCAAAAGGTCACTCTCTATTCCATCACATCTCTTCTTCCCACTGACTTTTCTCAAGTACATACAGTCAAGCTCCTCAAATTCCCATCAGATAGGAAACTGTGACTCTAGGGAAATGAGCCAAAATTAGCCAGTTTTCTCCTTTGAAGAAACTCTTCTCCACAGATAAAAATTTATTTGCCTTGAAACCATAAACTACTGAATATCTAATATCATCATCAGAAAGTAACTTTTTTTTCTTTGATTAAGATGACTAAAGGAAAAAACAGACCTCACATTTAAGACAAGAGTTCTAGGACCTTTCTCAGTCAAATCAGCCTGATAAAAATGATTTTTCCAAGTTGCTATTTTTAGCCCTCATCTTTCCTACCAAAATATGTTCTCACTAGTACAAAATGTTAGCTTACATGCAGTAAGACTCATTTCTCCCCAGTTGTGTGATTAGTAAAAATAACTTCACCCAAATAAAGCAAAAGGCATCTGAGTGTTTGAAATGATGTCAATAAAGCTGAGTTTCATGTGACTCCAACAGATAACTGTCAGATGACTGTGTTCATATTAATTATTTGGGCTGTTATTTACTGCATTTTGTAAGTGTATTGAATTTATTTTCAGCTTATAATTGCACACTGTGACATAGAAATTCAATAGTCATATTGTGTAGGGAAAAAAAAGCCTTATATTCTTCTGTCCCCATCCCAGTTTTACTAGATGGTCTACATTTGAGCTAGTAAACACTGGACATTGTCTTTCAAAAACACAGTCAGTGTCTGGCTCCATCATGCAATACAGCTTTCTTTCATCACAGAAGGAAAGGACCTTTCTGTAGACATCTATGATCCACAATGATCAATCTAGGTGCACAAAGCATGAATATCTTTGCAGTATAATTTCCTTTGGTTCCCATCAGCCAAGCCTACCAGATTAATTTCTTCTAGCCTTAAACCTAGGTCCTATACTAAAGAGCTACTTGAAATATTCCTGTGGCTCTGTTTAAAGAGATAGCCTTTCACATTTTTAAGGAGACCTAACAACAAGAATAAATACTAGACCACACAGGAGGCAAGGAATATCAAGACTACAGATTCAACACTGGTCATAATGAAACCAGATTTGACCAAGATGCTCAGGCATCCTGAAAGAATTATTTTCAAAGATGTGTTTTGAAAAACAAACGGAATGGTTTTTAAGGTGGTACTTAAATGATTTAAGGAAAGGCACTTGAGACTGAGGAAGAATAAGGGTGAGAAATAGGCTTTTAAAAGTATAACAAGTGTCCAAGGAAACTGGAAATCCAATTTGGTAGCTGCAATTAAGTATATGGATATTTCTAAAACAGAAGGAACAGAAAAGTCAGCTTTTTTTTAATTTCTGAAAACTTGTAAATCCTTCAGAAGGAAGATTAATTTAATTTAGTAGACTCAAAAGCAATTGATATTTTGAAGAATAATATAAATAAATATATGCTTAGATGCTTCAGGGGTATTATTCAGGCTAAAGAAAGATGATTGTAGGAGGAGAGAAAAACATCAGGTATTTCTTTCAAACAAAATGTACTCAAAACCTGAGGGAATATGATAGCCGAGGAGAGGGAGGATGAGATAAAAGATTCTATGATCTTCATGGAGATTGGGTCAGAATGACAAGACTCCTAATGTAATTGCTGAGCCATTAGTGAAAGTCAACATTTTTCCAATATCTTAAACCAAAAAAGCCCTGACTAATTCATGGGTTACAATGATTATGAAAACAGAAAAGGAAACATGACAATGCAGATGAGTCCTATTTTATATTTTAAAGTATCTTAGATAGGTATTGTGCCTCTACTTTGTAGAAGAAAATTAAGAGAATGACAAAGTCCAGGTGTGGTGGCACATGCCTGCAATTTCAGCACATGTGGGGTGGCAAAGGCAGAGGCAGGCGGATCTCAGTGGCTTTGAGGCCAGCCTGGTCTACAAAGCAAGTCCAGGATAGCCAAGGCTACAGAGAGAAACTTTGTCTCGAAAACAAAAAAAAAAAAAAAGGATGACGAAGATGAAGGAGTAGAGGTGACCGTGTCAGAAACCTCTCTCATCCCATCACAATTATTCTCAACAACTTTCATCTTGGTCCAATTCCATGACAAATTCTGTACAAGCTTCAGAACGCTTCTCCAGTCACCTAGACTTCATGCTAATAGTCACCCTTCATCTTCTGTGTCTTTGACTTCCCTGTTGGCACTGAGGCAGATGGTCCCACCTCCAGCGATCAGAATATAGACAAGCACACTTATAGATCATGGAAGGAAACAATTTTAGAGGAATCCTTTGAGCAATGGGACATGGAAGTTCAAGGTTAAATTCTTCTTTCCAAGGTGGAACAATTTTATCTCGTCCCTAAGTAGTTTAATACAGCCTCTTAGAAGGTGGAAGGTGGTCCTCCTAGGTTGAGCAATCAGTCATATTTGATACAAGGAGGTACAAAGGCTATCCCAGGAGATATCATTTGATTTTCTGTCCCTGTTTCATTCCTTGGGATTGAATTTCCTAACAGAAAGTTTTACCCTAGTCCTTACCTCACCCTGTATTTTCTGGGGATCTGATCCAAGGACATAGTCAAAGCCTTAGCAATGATGTGTTGATTGCACATTTTATAACCTTTAGAGTCATTAAGATTAATATGCTCACAGACATATATATGCCCACACACAAATATATACACATATGCACACATACGCATGTGTGCATTTTTTAAGGCTAGGAGTTTAGCTCAATGGTAAAGTGGTTACCTAGCATGAATGAGGTCCTAAGATTTTTTTTCCAGCATCATAAACAATAAAAATAAACTAACAGTAGTAATATTTGTTATCATCATTGGTGTCATTGTCATTGCAGTTTTCCTGGTAGGTAAGTGGTTTGTGCTTTCCTTCCTTTTTTCTTCCTAAATTGTATGTAACCAACTCAGATGATGCTGTGGACAGTAATAAAAAAGGAATTGAAGAGATGTAGGTGAATTCAACTTCAAACTCTAAATGCTTTAAAAGCCAATATATGGGTATTTTTAATATTGCCATAAAATAATGATATTTCCTGACTAAACATCCTTCTTCACGATCTTTTTCTTTAACTATTGTTGTTGTTGTTGTTGTGTGTGTGTGTTCATTGTTATAGTATAATTATATTTTCAGGGCTGACTAACTGGTGTTGAATAAGCAATTAAGGCTCATCTCTGCAGAAGGCTAGTTCTTTGTCTTTTGGTCATTGTTAATAGCCTATAGCTCTTATCTAAAGATGTATCCAATGAGACTTCTGTTTTCCAAGTTAGTGTGTGTAGGCTTATATTTTTTCAAACATCTACTTTACTTAAGGTTCTCACACACCTTCCCTTTCTTCCACCCCCCACCCCACCTTAGATAGGAGATTAGTAGGGAAAGGGGCTGTAGACCTCTTTTATCTACTTCCTGATGATAAGGGTCCTTTAGGGCTTACCAAACTCAGTTGTCAGGAGACCAGCAGTCTCCTCAAATAGCAAAGTAGCAGCTGCAACACTTGTCAGCAGCAGTGGAGAAGAGGCTAGACTCTGCCCAAATGGCATGAATCCTCCAAAGGGGCAAAACTGCCCCAAAGCAGCCTGAGAAGTTCTCTGGATCATTTCTCTCTATGAAGACCAGCAAAGGACATAAACCACAGCAATGCAAAAGCATAGAGATGCAGAAAGCATTCTCTCACTATCTGTGGGCTTCTATTTAACCCATCTCAGAGTCCACACAAGGACTTTTTGCAACTCACAAAACCACACCACTCACACGAGATAGCTTTCAGCTGACCAACATCACTTGCCCTCTTATGAAGGCTGTTTTCCAGGAGGCTCTTTTGCCGGGAAAAAACATTCCCACAAGCCACATCTGGGACCCAAACAAACAAATGACAACAACAACATAGTCACATGACACAACTGAGTTTCCAAAGATACCAGAAACTTCCACTTCAAGTGTGTCCATTTGTGTTACCACCATTCTGATCCTGTTTAAGCAGCCATGCTGCTGAAGTATCATGGGTGCAACACTTAAATGACAAGTTTGTGTCATTTCTAGGAGACACAATCTTGCAGAAGAAGTCATGGTCCTCTACCTCTTAGTCTTTCTGCCCCCTCTACCCTGATGTTCTCTAAGCTTTGGGTATTATTGATATAAATATAGCAATTAGAGCTTGGCACCCCACAAACAGTTTTGACCAGTTGTGGCTTTTTATAATGGTCTCTGTCTGCTTTAGATAGAAGCGTCTTTGATGAGGCTAAAAGAGCTACATTTACTGTGGGTATAAAGATAAGAATTACATTGGTTTAGGAAAATGGCAGTTCTTGTTCTCCTCTAAGATCCATGACTTTAATACCAGGCAATAATATCTTTTGAGTGGGTCTTAAGTCCAATCAGAGAGTTGTTTCTTACTGCCAAGATTTTATTGTCACTCTCATACCATTAGGGATATCTTTACATGCTGGCCATGGTTTTAACCTATGGTGGTCATAGACATCACAGCTGGAAAGAACAATTTAGATGTATTAATTGTTACTATCCTTTGGCAGTTTTCATAGCACCTCCCTGCACTATAAAAACTAGACCTGAGATCTGGGGAATAAGCAGGTAGTATAGGAACAGCTAGACAGTACAAGCCCACAAAAGATCTGAGGCTAGGCTGGGCCTAGTGGTTGGATATGGCATAGGTAGTTTGAAGTCAGGTAGTCACAGAGCAGAGCTAGCTGGCACACAAAATGTATATCCTGGCTCAAGCCTGTAGGTTAGGGACAGCACTGGAAGAGCTCACTGGACTAGGCCAGGCCACTAGATGAGGAACTTAGAGGAGACCTGATTATTGAAAAGTATGATAGTTGCCAAATTTTGAGGGATAAGAAAACACTACTACAACTGGCCCAATCTGACCTATTTTTAACTCTGATCTCTATGAAAGCCTGAAAGTGGCAAAAGCCTGATAACAGTGAAAACATTAAGTTCCACACTGTCTCCCTAAAAAATTAATGATTCATATCTTAGACAGAGGGCATACAAAACTCTCTCTCTCTCTCTCTCTCTCTCTCTCTCTCTCTCTGATGTGTGTGTTTTTGTGCGTGCACGCATGTGTGATAAACATAGAGAAGCCTAAAATCTAATGAAGTCAAAAAATACTCAAGTAGTAGTGACATCAGACTTAAGCTAAGTTTAGCATCAAGAATAAGAATAATAACACTGAATTATTTTTTAAAAATCCATGGCTAATCTAGATAGTCAGTGATGAGATTTAGAATCACCACAAAATAAACTTCTGAAAATATCTGTGATATATTTTCTAAATGTGGGTGATACTATTCCATGGACTGGGGTCTTGGACTAAAGAAAAGGAGAAAGTGAGCTGAACACCAGCATGACTGAAGATGTGATGTGGTCATCTGCCTCATGCCCTTCCTCTGTGCTTTATCCAGGAGGATGGATTCTACCTTTGGACTATAAATTAAAGTAAGCCTTTCTATCCTTATTTTTATCAGACATTTTGTCTCAGCAATGTGTAAAGTATCTAATATACACACCTAGAAGAAATGTTACCATTGAAAACTTGGGCTGTAGAGATGACTTAGCATTCAAGAACAGTGCCTGATGCTCCGGAGGACCCAGGTTCGATTCCCAGCACCTCATGATGATCTGTAGCAGCAGATCCAGAGAGTCTGATGATATCTTCTTCTGCCAATACTGCATGCATGTAGCACAAAGACATATATGTGGAAGAAATGTCCATACACATAAAAAATAAAAATTAAGGTTACAAATATTAGGAAATTTTCTTTGTGTTACCAGCCATATAATAATTTATGTGAGCAAGAGTGATCAATGGATCCTAAAATCATTGGGTAAAAGTTTAACACAGAGAACTTTTATACGTTTTGAAGGAAATCCCTTATAGACCACAATGAATTGAAAAAATAATTTGATAATAGAAAAATCCACCAAATGCCACTTTAGCTAAGAGATCAAATTTTACAACAGTATTTTAGGACAAAATGTCAGTACATATACTTTATAACATAAGTCACAGCATTTCAATTCATTTGTGCCAAGAAAGCTAGATATGAAATAAACCCATTTGTCACCCATAAAAAGAATTATTGAGAAGTATTATGCTAATCAGAATTCCTGTAAAATTCAAATGACATAATATATTTAATAGGGAATCAAGTCAATATGCCAAAAATCAAATGTTCTAAAATCAGTTCACTAAAAATCAATTAAATGCAGAAACTAAAAACTTATGTCCAGATGCCAACTTCCTGATATTAAAATTTACAAAGGGATTTCTGCTTTCAACCATCTGGAAAATAGTCCACCACATTCAAAATAATTTATTATGACAGCAATAAGAAAATCATGCTGCCTTCATTGACAATTCTGTTTATAGCCATGTCAACAGTTGGTCCTAGACAGCTGGACAACCTCAGACTAAACCAAGCAAATGATAAAATACTCTATCCAATTTATTAT
The DNA here is from genome assembly GCF_030254825.1 of Meriones unguiculatus. Lineage (NCBI taxonomy): Eukaryota > Metazoa > Chordata > Mammalia > Rodentia > Muridae > Meriones > Meriones unguiculatus. The sequence goes on from NC_083350.1 coordinate 116,296,511, forward strand.
TATAAAACTTGTGAATAGTTAAAACAAATTCATTTTGGTAAATACAAACACTTTTTAAATTTGTCAAGCATGAATTAAACAGAATTTTCAGCAAATTAACCAAGGTGTGAGAAAACACCTCAATGACATTTAAATGGTGTGATTACAGGGTTTGTGGCTAATTTAATTTTTCAAACAATAGAGGAATAAGTTTAACCAGTGAGAGTTTAGGCCACTGCTATCATGTCCTATGTAACGTAATTATTTGCTAAATATGGACAAAGAGGTTATAAACCGTGGAATAACACAACCCAAAGCATCACATGTAATTAATATTATTGCAGCTAAGGTATAGTTGTGTGTGTGTGTGTGTGTGTGTGTGTCAAGATGGCTTCAAGAATCTTCAACTCCTACAAAATATGTACCTAAAGATCTGAGTGTATCTTAGTTTAGAAAATGAGTATAAAAGACAAGACAAAGATAACTAAAAATACGGTAAGAAAAGAAAAACAAAGATATAAGAGACAATCTCTGGAAAAATACAACAGACAAGAAATAGACCTAAAAATGATTACCAGCATTCAGCTCTGGGACCCTGGACATCATCTATGAAAACCAGATGCTATGTCATCAGCATGAAGATGGTCCTTAAAAATATAGAAGCTACCTTGTCCCAGTGAGGGCAAGAAAAAATAATGATCTCATACAAAGTAGCAGCTGCCAAGAGCCAAAGGCCTCCCTTCATCATCTCTGCATAAATGTGGCCACACACAGACACTGAACGCTAACATTTTTATGAAGCACCATGGTTTTGGAGTCAACACAAGCGCTAGTCAATACAACACAGCAGTTATGATTTGAATCTGTGGATCTTGGAAGAATTCCTTCTTGTTTTTAATGATATCATAATCTCTGGTCTCGTGTTTAACTGAACAGATACAAAAAATAATAATCTGCTTATATTTTAGTGGAAATTTTTCTGTCTTCAAGTGGCTTTTTTTTCTGGCACCTTTGAGAATCAGTCTTTCACAATTTCTGGTGAAAACAATGTCACATATTGATTGCAAAGCACCAGTTTTTTGTCAATTTTCCCATAAACTACTGTTAATAACTGTTCTTTAAATGGAGTCACACCAATTTACCTTTTCTTCTTCAGCATCATGAAATCTGAGTAGGCAAAGAGAAACATATGATGGGGAACAAGGTTTGTTTTGGTAGAAATATGTCATTAAATGGATAAGTTCTTAACATCAAGGTTCATGGTAATTGCAATTTTAAAATATATTTAAATATTCATATAGGTGCTAAATTTAATTCATTGATGAATGTCACAGTAATTTGCACACAGTCTGTGATGGTGAATCTTTGTGATCAGGTTGACTAGATCTGGACCCAGCTAACAGGCAAGCCTCTGGACACACCTTTATGACTGAGCTATCTGAAGTGAGAAGGCCCACACTGAGTGTGGGCAACCTCTGCCCGTGGTGGCCCCGACAAAAGCTCCAAAGAGAAAGGTTTGTCTTGTGACTGCTTGACTGTGCATCTTTCTAGAGACTTCTTCTGTCACTGCTGCTGCTGCTGTCACGATGCTGCCATTCTTCCCTGGTGTCAGAACCCCACTTCTGCCTTCCACCATGGACTAAAGACTAGCATCTCTCAGGGAAATCTCAGACCTTCAGGGTTAGGTTTGGGACTACTGAGTCATCCAGCCTCATGAACTGAACAGCTACAAGTTCTCAGCCTCTCCACTAAGAAGACAGCCACTGTTGGACTATCAAGACCATGTTGCGTAAACCAGTCTAGTAAACTCCTTTTTAATATGCATTGATTACATTTATTCTGTTCCGCCAGACCAGTGTTTCTCAGCCTTCTTAATGCTGCGGTTATTTAATATACTTCCTCATGTTGGGGTGATCCCCAACTATAAAATTATTTTGTTGCTACTACAAAGCTGTAATTTTGCTACTGTTATGAATTGTGATGTAAATATATGATATGCAGGATATCTGATAGGTGACCCCCCCCAGAGGGTTTACAACCCACAGGTTGAGAACCAGTACTCTAGAGAACTTTGATTAATACACTCTTCAGAAACAATGATAATAAGTAAAACAAAGATTAAACTTATGAGATATCTTAAAATAACATCTGCAGAATGAACATTACAATTTCCACTTCCTTTAGAAATTTAGCTGGTATGAAAAAAAAAATCCCCAAATAGTGTGTGACGCGGGCAAGCAACCTACGGTTGTTTCTCTACAACTTTAACTTTAGAATAAAAGATGAGGCCTGGGATTTCTTTATCGCTACATTTCATGCTTGGTTTATAACTAAGTTTATCTTAATATGGCTTCCCCTTCACAAATGTTGTAACCCACTCTTCTACTGCATATAGTCTTAGAATAGTTTTAAATAAATTTTACTCAAAGCCAAGAATTGCTAATTCAGTCACTTTTTTAACTTTTTATTGATTCTTTGTGAGTTTCACATCATGCACCCCAATCCCGCTCATCTCCCTGTCTCCTCACATCCGAACTTCTTCCTGCAAACCTCCCCCCAAACTAAAACATACACAAACAACAACAATAAAAACAAAGCATAGAAAACATGTCCTTGTGGAAGCTGTAGTGTGTCACAGTGTGTCCCACAGTGTATCCATCTGTCCACACATCTTCACTTGCAAATGTTCCTGCTATGAGTCATTGTTCTGGTTTGAGATATCTGGCTTCTGTGACACCATCAATATCGGATCATCACCAGATCTCACAGTTACCCTGTTGTTGCCCTATGCCATGGAGATCCTGCAGATTTAGCACAACAGAACTGGCCGTTTCACATATCTCACAGATGGTATAGATTTTGGAGTGGGTCAGTTCAGATCCCTGGATCTGGGCCTGGTCAGCTTAACAGCTCTCTCTTACCTGCACTAGCTCCAGCATTGCTCCAGCTAGGCCACCCAATTCCACCATTGGTAGGAGGAGGAGGGGTCAGTTCTCCTGTTCTCATGTCCTGGGGCCAGCTCACCGGCACCCACCAGCCACCGTGTGGCCCACTGGAAGTGGAAGGCTCACTCTCCCAGATGCTGTAACCTATGAGGAGCTGAGCCAGCTCTTCTATTTTCTCACTCCCTGTGAGCTGGCGACCCCGTGCCCTCACCATCAGGGCCAATTCCACTGTGTTGCTCAGGTAAGGTGCAGGGCCTGCTCTCTCCCTAGTTGCTCACGACCCTGTGGGGAGCATTCCTCCTGCCAGAGGTGATGAGGAGAGGGCGGGGTCATCATCTCTGCACCCATACCACCTCATGACCAATGGGTGGACAGGGTCAGCTCTCACACACTCACACACTAAGGTAGCTCACCCACATTCCTGCCACCAAGCCCAGCTCCACTAGACAAGGCACAGAGCCTGCTCTCCTGAGTGCTGTCACTGATGAGAGATGAGGCCAGATCTCCAGCGCGCTGCATTCAGTGAGGGGTGGGGCCAGTTATGTACTGCACCTGGACATCCACATGGTCGTCCATGTTCTCTAGTTGTAACACAAGCCGCGTCTATCAACACCGAGCCCGGCTGTTGTGAAGCCACAGACCCAGGCACCGCCCTCAGAGGTGGCTCAGGTTGGGACCTCACCATGACCCCAGGTGGTGGGGCTGGCCACTCACAACAGGCTACTCTTCTTCACTCTCAAGTCTCCAGTTCCATCTCTCTTCAGAATGCTCAGGCTGTTTCATTTCTCTTTCTCTCCCATCTGACTACCACATCCTCACACATTGAAGTGACTCCCACGGCAAACTGGACCCGCAGCTGACCGGCCCCTGGGTGTCTATGGGCTGTCTGCGCAAGGCACTGGAGGGCAGGCCTGTGGATGGCATGGCAGTCCACAAGTCTCTCTTTGTCTTCCTTGTCCCAGACTGCACTGCCAGGATTTGATTTGATTAGATTTTTGTGAGTTCTAGGCATAAGAGAGCTTTGGCCACCAAGTTAGGCATGAAGTTAGGATGCATAAAGGGCTGCCATCTACTCAATCCCTGACACCACCAAAAAGGTGTCTCTTTGTCCATTGCCAGGGGAGGCGGTCAATCATATTTTTCTGTTCAGCATAGTTTTATAATTTTATTTTTCATGTTCTAAAACATTTTGGTTGCTCATTAAAAAATTGATTAGCTCACCCAGATGTTTTGGATGATCAGTGTTATGAAATGATCATGAACATTTCTCTGTGGCTTTATCAACAGACATCTAAGAAAGTTTAATTCCACTAATAGAATGCCTGAGAAGGCAACTCCTGCCCAACCTTCGCCTTTGCTGTCTTCGCCCTTCCCACCCAAAGCTGTCTTTCTGAAGGGATGATGAGGCGTGACACTCTCTCCTAACGAGCTGAGTTGGGTCATTCCCCAAATACGTACATGCTTGATACCACACACAGTATGCCCTAGTGGCACCTCAAACTGAGGCAGAACTCAAATATCATTGAGCTCCCTGAATGATTGTAATGAAAGGCAAGATATGAAACATAAACAATCTTGTAGCTTAATGATTTTTCTAAGTCCTATTCTTGGACAGGGGACAAGAGATGGAGTTGGAATATTTCTTAGTAGAGTCTATCCACATAGTGAAGCTATTGCATTTGGATATTATTATGGTTTGAATGTGTAAGGTCTACTGTATGCTTACAGTATGAATGCTATTTGTGGAGGTCCTACAAGTGTAGGAGGAATGGCCAAGGGAAGTGTGTCACTGGGGGCAGATCCTTGGCACATATCATCCTCAACTGCTTCTTGTTTTGTCTGCTTCCTGTCCCTACAGGATGTGAACTGAGCTGTTCTGCCACAGTCTCTCCACTAAGATGGATTGAAATTGTGACTCAAAATAAATAGTTCCTTCCTTAAGTAGTTTCTGTCAAGATTTGGTAAAAATTCAACAGCGAAAACAACTAATCACGATATTCAGCTACACCTCTTGCCCCTTTGTTATTTGAAACCTGCTTTCAGAGTTGGTTCTTTGCCTAATACCTCTCCATTTTCCTCAAAGCACCTAGCTTAGGCTTCACAACCTAACAGCTTTGAAATCATTTCCAGATTAAAATAAAAATGAATACTCAGAATTCTCAGCTTTAAAGCACAACTCTGGTAGGTAGGCTAAAACAATGGGTCAGGAAAATATCAGACTGTCTCCAATAGAATTGAATTTAAAATTCAAGCTATGAAATCTGATCAAATTTGAGTGTTCAGAAGTAAGTCAAAAGAGTTAGCATATATTGAGTGTTTGCTGTCAGAACATAGTATCTAGAAACTACATTCACTCTTAGCAAAGGCCTCAAGAGAGAGAGGCATGAGAGAGGAGTGTTGGAATAAATCCATTACCTCATTTATGTACTTTATCACTGAGCTGCATGCCTTACACATGGTGTGGGTATTTTTAAAATACAGGACTTCCTATATATGCAACTATTTCTAAGTCTCCAAGTGGGTAAAGTCAGACAGTAAACATTTAATGAATGTCAAATATGTTCAAGGCAATCTGCTGGTGGAAGGTGAGCAGGAGCTACAGCACAGCCTTCACGGAGCTTGCATGCTAGAGTAAAAGAGAGCTCCGTAGTGATGTGGTAGCAGTTTAAATGAATATTATGAAGAGAAAGCATGAACTAATTTGAATATACAACAAACGGATTCAACTTACGTGGCCAAAGAAATATCATTTAAGCTAGGCATTGATTAATAATGATCAACCATGGGATGAAAAGAGAGAATATTCTGGCTGAGGAAAACACAAGTAAGAAGATCCTGCAGTCAGAAACATGAAACCTACAAACAGAAAAAGGAGGAGGAGAGAGGAAAAGGAAGAAGTAGCTTGTAACTAGAGGTCAGAGGTCAAAGTAAAAAAATGGTGATAGAGTCTCTATGAGGTGGTTAGGCAGGACGACTATCATAAATGCATTTAGTAAGTATCTAAGAAACTACAAAACCTGAGGTGGGTGTGGTGAAATTTCTTTCAAGCCTCTATGACTGTGGTAAGAGGAAAAGATGCAAGAGGGGGTTCAAGGAAAAGATCCTCTCGAAGTCTCTCCATGTAGTCAAAGTAAGAGAGAATGTGCCTATAAATAGAAAAATGAGATAGGTCCCAGGACTGTTATTTAAATCTACAGAATTTAATAAGAAATTGAGCACGAAAGACAAGAAATTAAAGCTGGTTCCTCTTTTTTTTTTTTCTGCCTGATGAAGTTCACGCATGGAACACATGAAAAGGACCAGCTTGGGAGGAAGAGTAGAAGGTCCTTTGGGTGACAAGCAAGCCGTAATTACTCAGCAATCATGCTGCCCCTGAACTGCTGCAGGTATGGACAGTAGGCACACTCTATCCATATGATGGTTTCCGGGTGTCCCACGCTCTTCTGTGAGATGGGCTCCATATAGCCTCTATTTGCTAATGGACAAAGTGAGACACCAGGAACTAGGTAAGCTGTTGACCTGTACAGACGATGTGCCATAGAGTGTCCTGGCCACATTCGGCACACTGATTACCCCGAGGGAAGGTATGCAGAGGCACTGTAGATTTGTCAATTAACAAGTTCGTGGGTCTAGGACTAACAGCAGTCTGAATAAATAGAGAGAGGACAGGAAAATACTAGAAATCTTTTTTTGGAAAAATGGCTACATAAAAGAACATAAAGTTGCATTTTAAAATTAAAAACATGACTTGATCCTTAGAGACCCAATGTCCTTTCGCCAGAACTTTTTTTTTAATTCAAAAGGGAACAAATTACTGAGCCCTTCTTAAAAGATTTTCTCTTTTAATGTAACAAAGACATCAATACCGCAGCCTTCTGCCTGTAGCGAATTGGGCATGGGGCTCATATCTCAAGTTTTCCTTATAATTAGTTTTGTGTCCTTCGCAAATAAATCACTTGCGTGAGACTTCACTTATGACACTGATTTTATAGTAAAGACATTACTGTAATAATGAAATGATATGAATTCAATACAGAACCAAGGCCTTCATATTTCACCATCAGTATCTCTCCTCACAGCCTCCAGGTAAACATGTTATCATAAGAAAAATAATGTAATTGGTTTTCATCACATTTATCGAACTATGCTGTAGCTGTAAGAAAACATAGAAAGCCGGGAGGGAAAACAGTCTCTGTTCAGCTTTCTATTTTTGACAAGCATTCAAGAGCTTTCACATGAGAAGGAGGATGTTGAGAAGGAGTGGTGAGAAGGAAAAGTTCCAGAATGAGGAGGTATGTGACTACCTTGATTCTTACACCCAGATATTCTGAGTAGTTAGAATTCCTCGCATTAAAAACAAAACAAAACAAAAAAGAAAAAAAAAAAAAAACTTGTGTATGCATTCCACCCACTCGCCACCACAGAGCAGAAAGAACTCAGAGGCATTCAGCCTGTGTGGACTTGTACCACACGTTTTATTTAAACTCTTCGGGTAACATCAACCTTCCCGTAGGAGGAGCCCAAAAGAGAGAGCAAGAGATTCAGCAGGAGCTTCTTAAGTGCTTTTAAAGCAAACATTCGAATTGCAGCAAGAGAAACTCATTCCTTCAAACCGAAGCTCTCCATTTTGCCTTTCACTGAATGTTTACTCACCAGCGTTCTGGAATTACAAAATTCTTATCAAGCATTTTTTAATGTTCTTTGATCAGTAATAACTGAGCACCTGGAGCTAATACACTTTGTTTTTTAAAGAGAACTATCATGAATATCAAGTCTGTCTGGTCTTAGAGAAAAGAATATATAGAGAGATGTTTACACATATATACATATATGTTACTTTGAAGCCTTGATAACTGATAAAAATTTTTATTGCTCTAATTTTTTTCTTTTGAAGTTCAATTTTAATACACTTCAATTCAATAGAATTACGTCACTTTCCCCCTTCCTTTCCCCTCTCCAGCCCCTTCCCTCCAACCTTTCCCATACCTTACTAGTCTCAATTAGCCTCATTTTCTTTAATTACTATTGTTACATACGGTATATGTATATGTATGCATAAATTATGAACACAACCCAATGACACCGCTTTTGTTGTTTGTATGGATTTGGTTTCAGGGCTGACCACTTTGTATGGATAACCAGTAATGACTAATTCTCCCTCTCCCAACAACTACTAGTTTCCTGTGGTTCTTTGCCTAGGGGTGAGACCCCATGAAATTTTCACACTAGCATGTTAACACATCTATTGATATTTCCCAAGTGTTCCGGTCTTGTTTATGCAACCATCTGCTATTTCACAGCAGACTTCCTGGTATCGTGGCTCTTACCATCTTTCTGCCCCTCTTCCATGATATGCCTTTAGCCATAGAGGCAGAAGTAATGACACAGATGAATTCACTGGTGCTGGGCTCCCTAACATCCACTAATCTCTACATTGTATCCAGTTGTGCTTTTCCGTGGTAGCTCCATCTGCTGTAAACGGAAGCTCCTTAGATAAAGGGCGGTAACTATAGCAGGGATGGTGGCCAGCAAAGAGGGTCAGGACTAAAACTTGGCTTGCAGGTTTGCAGGTGGCAGTGGATTGGGAGAAGGAAAGAATTTTTTATGTCTACATTAGCATTTTCTCCATTTGAAGTAGGAATGACAGGGAGGGACCACATGAAAGTGGAGGAACTGAAGAAACAAAAGTAGGAAAAGATTTATTCGTTTTATCACAGTGATTACAGCCAGCCTGGATCATTCTTTCTCTACATAAAAAAAAATTCTAGAGTTGTAAAACTGGCTTGTGCCTCAACCCCAGCTGGAAGGAATTAAGTGGCTGGTTTCTGTAAAATACTGAACCTGTTACTAGTTTCCAGTAACACTTTCAAACACTTTCGAGCAGTTCAGAAGACTGTTTTCAAAAGTTACCATCAACTGCATAAGTTTATAAAGTCCTCCACTCGCCGTTCATAAGCTCAGTATAAATACCCTTTTAAGGTTACAATACCTTGCTACCAATGGGGGAGCTCAAAGCCCTGAGTCCTTAGGCAAACATTCAGATTGTCAATGTATTAACTGTGGATGGAGGGGACCCCCAACTGCTGTGCTCTGGGGAATCAGAAGAGGGCAGCCCAAGAGAAAATGGAAGCAAGTCAGACCCTCACGTACCACTGACCCTTCCCAAACTGACTTTTTTTAATTAATTTATTTTTTATTAATTACAATTCAATAATTTTGTATCCCAGATGTGGCCCCCTCCCTCATCTCCTCCCAATCCCACCCTCTCTCCCTCTTCTCTTCCCATGCCCCTCTTCCAGTCCACTGATAGAAGGGGTCCTTTTCTCCTTCCATGTTTTGATCAATGAATTGTTTCCTTTAAAGTATAATAAATAGTAAAGGCCACGAAGCATGGACCACAAATGGATCCATCAGAATTGCTAGTTTCCCCTCTGTAACGCCATTGGAAACAAACCTTTTTATTTAGTGAACCTTCTATAGTCTTGGATTTATCAAGGAACAGATTAGCCTTCAAAGGAAAACTAGTCATTCTTAATAGTTCTTGAGCTCATTTGTTTTAAATTTTTTTAACGTTTTTACACCCAACTTGGCATTGCAGAAATGCTTCACAGACCTTTCATCTCCACTGAATAATTTTGAATAGAAAAGGCCAGTGGCCATGACTTCTGTTTGTTCTCTAGGACCAATGCAATTTCAAGCCACACATCTTGTGAAAAAGACACTGGCTATGATTTTTAGAGGGCTGGATTTTTTTTTTGAGCCCCTTTATCTGAAGATCCACAAGCTCTATAAGAAAAGTAATCGTATAGTCCTTCTACAGAAAAGGAAGAGAGCAGTGGTCAATAGCTTAAAATATCAAACAGTGGGCATAAATCACTCAATACCTCATCCCCTTTCTGCTGATGTAAAGTCCATTGTCATAGCAACAGGGATCAAAAATAGCAACCTATGAGAAACACTAGGTCTACTGGAGCACATGGAAGTCTTAGTCTGGTTTTGAGCCAAATCTTGAAAAAATAAATCTTTGACTAATACCTACATGCTATTTTTATCACTATTGAGATGTAATGTTTGAAATATAGAGTAAGGGGGCCTCATTTTTTCCCACTTAACAAAGATAATCAAAGATAACATAAGCTAATTCGGGGAGTGGGGAGACTTAAAAGGCTCTCCCTAACCACCCTCTAAGGTTTTATCTCTGCTCAGCCAAATGTGGGTATATAGTAACAAAATAATAGCAAGAATCTGTCCAGTTTGAAGATTAGTATTAGGTAGGCCAAAGTCTTAATTTGATATGTTTTTACAAGAATGAAATCTCCAGACTTCTCTAATCCTCAGACAGAAGTTTATCTAAAATATGGAGAAAGGCTGAATAATATTTATTCTATATATTAGATGTCTTTTTTTGTTTTGTTATGAGACTCCTTCTGTAATAGGCTGTGAGGTTCAAGGATCCAGCCTGAGGACATCATGGCATGCTAGAGGAAGGAGGGGTCTGTGCTCAGGACTTGGAGACTATGGTGGCACAGAGCCTGTGAGGAGATGGATTCTCAGTCCATCATTACCATTTTCATTACTATATTCAAAACAGTTATAAACCCATTTCTTCATTGAAGCCCTCTAGGCTTACAGTCTATCTTCATTACTCATGGATTTAGTATGTGTTAAAATTTATCAGGCACACCACCACCACCATCGCTATAAGCATCCTCTACCACAACCACCAAATCAATGTCCATTGTACTTTCAGGGTCATTCAAAGAAATATACAGAAGAGTATGCTTTTTCAGTGGTAGAACAGCCTTTCCTAGTGCAAATAGCTATCATTTTAAGGTCTGTTTGACACAATGTATTTCCCGTACTTCTGCTTTTGTTCTTGATTGTGTTCTCTAAAGTGACTCCAGGTGTAGCATTAACCTGCTATTGAGATACAAACACAAAAAGTCTGGGTGAGAGTTACAAAGAAAGTATCATGTTCCGTATCATTCAAACATTAGGTACAGTGTTGTTGGCCATGAGCTTAATATTAATGAATCAAAAAAATTTTATTCAGTAAGGGTTAAATAAAATGGGGCTTGGGAGATGGCTAAGTGAGGACAGGAGTCCAATTCCAGAACCCACATAAATACAAGCAGAAATGGTGGCCAAGTACATAATGTCAACCCATAGGAGGCAGGGACAGAGAATCCTGGAAGTTAGTTGGCTAACTTTACTTACCAAATTAGTGAGGTCTAAGTTCAGCTAGGGACTCTGCCCCTATACATCACTTAACTTCAGATTCCCATCCCCACACAGACCCACTCACATGAGGATGTGCACTGACTCACATGGGTACTCACACACATTGAAAAACATGTGCACTCACATGTGAACATGCACAAGCACAGTACACACACAGGCAGGCACACACACACACATACATTCACATGCAAACAGCAAAAGACGATGTTCATTTGTATGAATTCCCCAGAAAGATGTTTAACCAAGGGCTCACAGGAACCTGTGTGCTTCACTGTGAACTTCTGGGCTGTGGCAATGTCACAGATGTGGGTAACGGAAGTCAACTCTAACTTAAACTCATACTGCCCTCATTTTTCAGCTACTCGCTACCTCCTGGTTAGCCCTTTAAGATACTTCACCTTATACTGCTACTGTTGGTATTACATTACTTGGTTCTTTGTCATGTGCATTTTTATTAAAAATGAAGTCATTACAAATATCAGTTCTCGGACGTTGAGCTGCTACTCTGGAAGCCATCTGAGTTGTGAGAGTTTTACAAGCAATCTCCTGTGTTTGGATGATTTATCTCCCACATTAAATGGCAAGCTCCTTTTAGTCAGGGATCTCATCGCCTCTAAATGTATAATGTTGTTTACTACCAAGGCAGGCCCATAAAACTTGCTGGAAATTGAAGTGATTTGCTGTCTTCGTTCTTGTCACACACTTTGTTAGAGAACCATTTTGGAAAGTGATGTCATCTATGTAAATTTCCATTATCATAACCTAGTAATCAGATTTCTCATCCCTGTTATATATACTAGGTAGCTATGTTTTCAAATACTGTTTAGTGCTTTATATGCAGAACCCCCCTTAGAGAATTTGGCACAGGATAGACATATTACAATGCATAGACTCCAAAAAGGTAAGTCCAATGAACATCTTGGGCTTCACGTGGACCCACTCTTTAGGATAGTAGGGGATATCTTTGACATCGAGTGTGTTGACTACCTTTTGATCAAGTTCCCCTGGTAGGACTTTCCCACAAGGCCACAAGATGAACTCAGTCCTCAAGTGAATAGATGAGCTGGAATGTCTGGGTATGGGGGCTCCCCTATTCTAAAGAGGAGGGAAGAGGGGATGCAGGAGGGAGGGTGAGACTAGGAGGAGAAGAGGGAGGAGCATACGACTGAGATGTAAGTTTAATTAATAAGTAATTAAAATTATTATAAAAAATCATAGAAACAAAATAGAAATAATTTACTAAAATCAAAGGTTATAAGGACAAAACTGGATTTGAATGCAAGCATTCTTGGCAGTTTCATGTAACTTCTTTTTACAGACAAAGACACTGAGATTTGAAAACATGTAGATAACATAGAAATACATATGCGTAGCAGATACAATGCATATATACCATTTCCTCCATCATGAGATCTTGCTCACCAAGCCAGTACTGTAGCATGCAGATCCCGCTGCTGGGTAAGGCTATTGCTAACTTCTCTTCCATGGCAGCCTGCATTGCACACTCGGACATTATGGACATTAGCCAACAAGAGACAAATTCCAGTTTCTTGCCTCTGTATCCCCTGGATGTGGTGTCTTCAGCAACAGGGTCTTTACCATCTAGTTAGGGTGCACATTCAAAAGGAAAGCAATGATATGTGTTGTTAAGCCTCTATGGCCTCCCTGAGCAGTAACGTTTAAGGAAGTATCCCACTGTATTGAGTACCTCTGTTCAAATTCCTTTATTTAAGGGAAGAATTGATAAGGAGAGAGATGAAGGCTTGCTGTACTACTTGGATAAGTATCTTCTTCAGGTTCTAATGTTGGGAGGGAAGGAACACAAAAGGGAGGGGAAAGTAAATCACTTCTACAGGACCATGAGTTTCAGAAAAATCTGGAATTTCAAGATTTTCATGTCCATCAGCATGGCTGTCTCTGTTTCAAGTCTCAGTGTCCTATTCCTCCTCAGGCAAAATCCTGAATCTTGTTGGGCAGACTCCCTGAAGGTCACAAATCTCTCTGGACCTTTTCCGACTACACTGCTACAGTTGATAAGTCTCAGTATGTTGCATGGATTTTCCTGGTTTTTATGTCTTACCAGTTCACACAGTATAAAGTTCTGGCAATGGTGTCCCAGAGCACAGCAGGGCCTCAACCAGCCACTTCTCAACCAGCCACCAGTGCTGGAATCCTCTCCCATCCTTAGTGTTAACTGACTAGCAAGAGATACATACAACTTTAAACTTCACAATCCCATTGGCTTCCTTTTTCTCCCTTATTCATATTCTAAGACACCAAATTAAAAAAAAATGGTATCTGCCTCAGAGGTTCAGTGTGGGCATTAAATGTGATGATGTGTGTGAAGATGGCATATATAAAAACGTGTATGACCAGCATTTACTCAGTTACCTTCACAGATAATGATTTCACAGAATGGGCAACTAAAATTCAGAGAGCCCTGAGGCTCTTACTTAAGGTCACAGGGTTGGTCACATAGTCAGAAGCCTTTACAATTAGACCTTTATCAGTGTAATGCCACCTGTCCTGTCAGTGGACTATTTCCTTCCAGGGTTCCTCATCATAGCCAATGGCTTCTGAGATCTATGCCAAAACTGTTAGGCTACAGATTTTTCCCCACATGTAACACCGCAAACTGCCTTTCTGGAGCCCTCCCTCCTGCAAGGTGATGAATGTTCCCTTTCGAGCCTCTGCTAGCTTGTGCTACTTTGCTCTGTCTATGAGTCTACGCCATAAAATTCAACATTCAGGGTCTTCTGTACATTGTCTTCCGTTAGTTAATACTTTCCATTGTTGATCTCCAACTACTTAATCTCATCATGTCATAGCTTTTGCTCTACATTTAAGAGCATACCAATGGAGTGCTCTTGAAAAGAACAATCCACATCCTTGGAAGAATTTTTTTTTCTTTCCTCAGTTCCTTGAAGTCTGGCTATTACGTATATTGCTTCTCTCTTCAAGGCTTTTCTAACTCTTGTACACCTACTCTACTGGTATTTTGTTTGGTTTTCCAAAATTTTCTCTTCCCTTCTTTCTGGCCTGAGCTCAGCATACATTTCCTTTCCTTTTCTTTCTGGTGTTTTTGAAACCTCAAAATAAATTTATGTATTTTTCTACTTAGTGAATACTCACTCTTGAGGGACTGTATCAATAAACAGCAGAGGAGGTTGCTTTAAAAGGAGGAAGCTCTTTTCCCAATCTGTAGACTGCCATTTTGTTCTGTTGACAGTGTCCTTTGCTTTAGAGAAGCTTTTAGTTTCATGAGGTCCCATTTATTAATGGATGATCTTAGAGCCTGAACTGTTGGTGTTCTGTTCAGGAAGTTGTCTCCTGTGCCAATGAGTTCCAGGCTGAACACCACTTAAACTTCTAATAGATTAAATGCTTCTGGTTTTATGTTGAGGTGTTTGATACACTTGGATTTGAGTTTTGTGCAGGGTGATAAATATGGATCTATTTCCATTTCTCTACATGTAGACATCCAGTTAGACCAGCACCATTTGGTGAAAATTCTTTCTCTTTTCCATTATATGGTTTTGGTTCCTTTGTCAAAAATCAAGTGCCTATAGGTGTGTGGGTTTATTTCTGGGTCTTCAATTTGATTTCATTGATCAACCATTTTGTTTCTATGCCAGTACCACGTAGTTTTCATTACTGGCTTGAAATCAGTAATGGAGACACCTCAGAAGTGCTTTTATTACACAGTATTGTTTTAGCTTTTCTGGTTTTTTTTTTTTTTTTTTTTTGCTTTTCTATATGAAGTTGAGAATTGTTCTTTCAAGATCTGTAAAAAATTTTGTTGGTATTTTGATATGGATTGCATTGAATCTATAGATTATTTTTGGTAGGATAGTCATTTTTACTATGTTAATCCTAATGAGCCATAAGCATGGGAGATCTTTCCATCTTATGATATCTTCTTAAATTTCTTTCTTCAGAGACTTAAAGTTCTTGTCATACAGGTCTTTCACTTGCTTGCTTAGAGTTACTTTATATTATTTGGGACTATTGTGAAGTGTATTGTTTCCCTAATTTCTTTCTCAGACCATTTGTTGTTTGTATACAAGAGGGCTACTATTTTTTTTGTTTTTTAGTTAATTTTGTATCCAGCCACTCTGCTGGAGGTGTACATCAGCTGTAGGAGTTCTCCAGTAGAATTTTGGGGGCTCATTTATGTATACTACATATCATATGAGAATAGCAATACTTTGACTTTTTCTTTTCCCTTTTCTTTGTATTCCCTTGAAGATAAGTTGTTTTATTGTTCTAGCTAGGACTTCAAGTACTATATTGAAGAGATGTTGAGAGGATGGCCAGCCTTGTCACTGATTTTAGTGGAAGTGCTTTAAATTTCTCACCATTTAATTTTATGTTAGCTATAAACTTGCTGTATATTGCCTTTGTTGTGTTTAAGAATGTGTCCTGTATCCCTGGTCTTTCAAGACTGTTATCATAAAAGGGTGTTGAATTTTGTTAAGTGCATTTTCAGCACCTAATGAGATCATCTTATTTTTTTAATTAGTTTGTTTATATGGTGGATTATGTTGATAGATTTCCATATATTGAGCCACTCCTGCTTGCCTGGGATGAAGCCTACTTGATCATGGAGAATGATATTTTTGATGTGTTCTTGTTTGTGATTATTTTATTGAGTATTTTTGCATCAATGTCCATAAGAGAAATTGATCTGAACTTTTCATTTTTTCTTGGGTTTCTGTGTGGTTTAGGTATCAGGATGACTTTCAAGGGCTAATATCCAAAATATATAAAGAACTCAAGAAATTAAACACCAATAAACAAAATAATCCAGTTAAAAATAAGGTACAGGGCTAAACAGCGATTTCTCAACAGAGAAGTCTCAAATGACCAAGAGCACTTAAAGAAATGCTCAGTGTTCAGAGGCCCTCTGTGGTAGGCTCCTGGCCTGTTTCTTGTTTTCTCCCTCTTCCGATGTCCATCCCTTTTGCCTTTGTGAGTGAGAATTGATCATCTTACCCAGGTTTCTCTTTCTTGCTTAGCTTCTTTAAGTGAACAGATTGTGATATGTTTATCTTATATTATATGTCTAATATAAGTGAGTATATACCATGTATGTCTTTCTGCTTCTGGGATACCTCACTCAGGATGATCTTTTCTAGATCCCACCATTTGCCCACAAATTTCATGATTTCCTTGTTTTTAATTGTTGAGTAGTATTCCACAACTTTACCCAGCAGGGTGTCAAAGCAGATGCTGAGACTCATAGCCAAAATATGTGGGCAGAGTGCAGGGAATCTTAGGAAAGAAGTAGGAGATAAAAAGACCTGGAGGGGACAGGAGCTCCACAAGGAGAGCAACAGAACCAAAAAATTTGAGCACAGGGGAGTTTTCTGAGACTGATATTCCAACCAAGGACCATGCATGGAGATAACCTAGAACCCCTGCACAGATGTAGCCCAGGGCAAATCAATATCCAAGTGGGTCACCTAGTAAGGGGAACAGGGACTGTCTCTGACATGAACTCAGTGGATGGCTCTTTGATCACCCACCCCTGATAGGGGGCAGGCTTATCAGGCCACAGAGGAAGACAATGCAGCCAGTCCTGATGAGACCTGATAGGCTAGGGTCAGATGGAAGAGGAGGAGGACCTCCCCTATCAGCAGACTTGGAGAGGGGCATGAGAGTAGAAGAATGACAGAGGATAGGATTGGGAAGGAATGAGGGAGGGAGCTACTTTGGGATACAAAGTGAATAGACTGTAACTAATATAAAAAGTTAAAATTAAAATAATAAAAAGAAATGTTCAACGTCCTTAGTCATTAGGGAAATGAAAATAAAAAATGATGCTGAGATTTCATCTTATACCAGTAGGAATGGCTAAGATCAAAAACTCAAGTGACAGTAAATGCTGGCCAGAATGTAGCAAAAGTGGGACACTCCTCCATTGCTGGTGGGAGTGCAAATTTGTACAGCCACTTTGGAAATCAATCTGGTGCTTTCTCAGAAAACTGGAAATAGTTCTACCTCAAGACCCAGCTATACCACTCCTGGGCATATACCCAAAAGATGCTCCACCATACAATGAGGATATTTGTTCAACTATGTTACTAGCAGCTTTATTCGTAATAGCCAGAAACTAGAAATAACCTGGATGTCTGTCAACCAAAGAGTGGATAAAGAAAATGTGGTATATTTACACAATGAAATACTACTCATCTGTTTAAAAAAAGAAATCATAAATTTGCAGGCAAATAGATGGAATTAGAAAATATCATCTTGAGTGAGGTAGAACAGACCCAGAAAGACATACATGGTAAGTACTCACTTATAAGTGGATATTAGCCATATAGTACAGAATAAACATATGACAATTAATAGACCCAAAGAAGCTAAGTACCAAGGAATGCCCAAAGGAGGATGCTTAAATCTCACTCAGAAGGGGAAATAGAATAGACAGTGGAAGTGGATGAAGCAAGGGTACGGAGTAGGAGAGGGAGTGTGGAGGGAAATGAAGGTGGGGATTGGATGTGGGAAGAGCATGGGTGGGAGGCCAGAGGGCTGGGAGAGAGGAAAGAAACAAAGGGCAGGGGCATCTCTAAAACAAAATGGAAACCTAGGACAGGGTAGGCTTCTGGGAGGATATAAGGGTGAGTCTAGCTAAGACTTTTAGAAGCAGGAGTTCTGGAGCCTGAAGAGGCCACCTTCTAGCCAGACAGGACTTCTAGTGGAGGGAGCGGAACACCAACCCACCCACAAAACTTAACCCAAAATTTACCCTGCCTACAAGATGTGCAGGGATAAAGATAAAGCAGAGATTAGAGGTTGGGGAAATGTTCAACCAATGCCTGGCCCAACTTAAGACCCAAACCATGGGAGAGAGCCAAGCCCTGACACTATTAACAGTACTCTGCTATGCTTGCAGACAGGAGCATAGCATAGCTGTCTTCTGAGAGGCTACACCCAGCAGTGGATTGAAACAGATGCTGAGATTCACAGCCAAGCATTAGGGAAAGCACTGGGTGCCTTGCTGAAGAGTGGAAAGCAGGATAGAAGGACCTGGAAGGGACAAGAACTTCACAAGAAGACCAACAGTGAACTAACACTGGCCCAAGGCAAGAGAGGGTGGTTTATGTAGACTGAAGCACCCAGCAAAGACCATGCTGGACCTAGGCCCCCTCCACATATGTAGCCAGTGAGCAGCTTAGTCTTCATATGAGTTCCCTAGTAATGGGAGCAGGGGATGTCTCTGACATAGACTCTCTTGCCTGCTTTTCTATCACTTCTTCTGGTGGGGCCATTTTGCCTGGCCTCAGTGGAAAAGGATGTGCTCAGGACTGATGTGGACATGCTGGGGTGGGTTGGTGGGGGGAAGGGGTACCTTTCTGAAGAGTGGGGGAGATAGGCAGAAGAAAGAGGGAAGAAGAGACCTGAAGGAGAGGAGAGAAGGGCACTATGATAGGATGTAAAGTGAATGAAAAAAAAATTTTTAAGCAGGGAACTCTAATGCTTGCCTTTTCTCAGGTGTTCCCCAACTCTTCTACTTCAGTCGTGAGCTGTAGTAAGTAATATAAAAGCCTTCGTTCACTTAAATCTCCACAGACACTGGCATCATGCTGTCAGAATTCCCAGCCTCCAGAAATGCGTTAAAACACTTTCTATCCTTTATAAGTTACCTAGTCGTGTGAATTCTGTTATAGTTACAGAAAATGGACCAAGACAGCTTTATTTGGGTAAAGAACACTTTAGCAGAGGTTGGAAGGATGCATGCACATCCTGTAGAGGAGGAACGGAATGGTGTGAATAGTATTCAGGCCAAAGGAATGTAATTTCCAAAATCAGAGACAGGGGAGGGGAAATGCAGATGAGCAGTCGAGACAGGCTGTTTTGAGTGACCAAAGTACATTGTGTTGTGAGTTTATAAAGGAAACGTAGATTGTGACCAAACTACTGATGTCCTTGTAGATCATTAACACAGTATTTTTTTTCTCAATTCTAAAGCCAATAGAAAAAAAAATGAATTATTTTAAGCAGTGGGTGTGTATGTATTATTCATTTTGTCGAGAAGCCTACAGTATGGGTAATAAAGGCAGCCAATTTGGAGGAAGATAGAACAACTACAAAACTTTAACATCCAAGATATAGGATTCTATCTTGAACTATGGGGATGACAGTGATATAGAGAAACAGTGGATAGAGAGTTTTGAAGAGGAATTAGAATGAGTATGAGCTGATTATACTCGGTCACAGGCACAAGAGAGGAACAGGGCACCAAGACTTCCGATGTGAATGATATTGTGGAAAGGGGACATTTAGGACAGCACAAGAGTCTACTCAAACAGATAAGCAGAGCAAATGGATGCATAGTGATGTGTGCAACAACTGTATAATATTTTTTTAATTTTTCAAAGATGGTTACTTTTTTAAACATAATGATCATTCATTTCTAGAAGTAAGGAGAAAATGCACAGTGGGCTCGTAAACTCAGAACCACAGCCATAATGGTTTTGTCATACTTCACACAGACTTTAGTTCTCTGATCATAGATCACATCCTGGAGCCTTATCTCATATTCTTTTCCAAAGCCAACTGTGAAGCTAGGATGTTAACGGCCATTGACCATGGACTTCCCAGTCCTGTTCCTCGACCACTTGATCTAACAACAGGACATCATACTCATCTTCGTACTTGCCCACTAACCTGAGACTATAACTTCACCTTCAGCACCATCACTCCTTTTTTTTTCCATTTGGAAATTCTCTGCCCATACCACTTGCCATGGTCGTTCTTCTGGTCAAGAGCTAGTATTATTTCTCATTCCATTCTTCCCAGTAGTCCTGCTCCTCTCTTAGTTAACTGATCATTCCCAGATGAAGCCTAGGACTTGATGAATGCATTTCTGTGCTTTCATAAGCTTATAATCCCTTTGTTATCTTGGACTCAAGGCCTTATGTTCCATAGTCACTGAATCAGCCTCTGTGATAGCCCCTTATCTGTGTATCAGTATTGAGATCTCTTGTACTTCTGGCCCATAGAACAACAGGATCCCATGTTTTCTTGAAGATAAGCACAACTAATTTATATTCTTAGGTCAATAATATAGTAAGCAAAGATTATCTTCTTCAAGACAGTGTGATTGCCACTACCTGGATTTCCAGTTCACAGTGATCATAAAAGTATTTGTTGATAAGGTAAGACATAAGATCAAAGCATTCGTAATTCAGAACCAATACACAGGACAATTGAGCAGATGATTCATCTAAACCCGCCAAGTGTTTTAAAGGAGTAAGAAATTAATTTATTTAGTCATAAGCTTTTATAAAGCAAAACTTAATTTATTCCGACTGACAGAGTCATCAAGTTTTACCTAACTGAATATACACAACTATATTGGTTGCACTTCCATTCATGCCAGAAAACTGTAAAAGAAAAATTCAAAAGATACAAATGAAGAGTTTATTAAACTAATTATGACACAATGGAATAGTGACAGCTTTGGGAAAATGCTACATTTCAATGTAAGATCATTGAAAGATATCTAAGATATACTGTTAAGAAAGGGGGCAGGGAAGCAGGGATGCTACATTTTAATGTTAGGCCATTGAAAGAGATCCAACATATACTGTTCAGAAAGAGGAGGCAGGGAAGCAGGCAGGCTGACAGCAGATCTTTACCTCTCTCTTTGTTCTTCCAGATCCAGTCCCCTATTCTTAGCACCAGCTCTGTAAAAAAAAAAACCACTTGCTTCAGCCTTCCCGTCTTCCACCATCACACAGCTCCCATAGACCTTACAGACCTTCTCCTCTTTCCCTCTCTTCCCTCCACTCTTTTTTTTTTCAATGCAGTTTATTCAGGAACCTTGAACAATCATCTGACCCTGGGTAAAGCCAGCCCACAGCTTAAATAGCCTCTGGGTAGCCAGCCCCAGCATGCCGCGTGGGCAATGCAGATAGGTCCACATACATGGAAGCAAGCCAGATCCTCAGCCTTAGCCAAATGTGGAGTTGTTCGTGACAGAGAGCACTCACCATCGGGAAGGTGGAAGGCGGAAACCAGCTCCATCTTTAAGGCGCGGCATTACGCAGCTCTCTACAGTTCCCCCTTTTTGTTTTAGACGCATCAGGCAAGAGTAGAGGTCTGATCTCTGATATTAGAAATAAATTGGGACTTTGTACTGATGTTCATTTAGGTGTCATCCACCCAAAGAGCATCAGACCCGACCAATACCTTTTTCTCAGAGGCGGCCTCCACTCTTTTTTATCCCAGTCCTAACTCCTGCAGGCACTCCCTGTGAGCCGACAGGTCTCTCCTGCCAGAAAGCAAGTAGGCTGACTGCTGATCTTCATCTTTCCCTCCATTCCTCTAGATAAAATCCCCCAGTCATATCCCCAGCTCTATAGCAGACCTTCTGGGGTGACCTCTCTTCATTCTCTGCCCCTATTAAAAGGAGACAAAAATAAGCAGATCCTGGTGAAACACTCTGCTCTCCTCCCTCCTATGAACTCTTTCATAGCCCTAGACTATCCTCATTCCTAAGTGTCAGCTCCTCATACCCAGAAACACATTGTACCTGGAACCCTTAGTGACCACACATATCAGGTCCATAGAAATTTTTCTACAAGGGAACACACAGCCACCAAACTATCCAGAGAGGGGGGGGGGACCAAGAAACAAAGCACCCATCCAACAGAGACCAGCACTAGAACTATAACCTTCCCAATTCCAGATGTGTAGAGGCCAACATAAAAACACAGTTGATAATTGCCAGGATAATATGGCTACACTATAGCCCAGCAATCCTACAACAACAGACCATGAACATTACAACATACCTGAAGCCCCAAAAAAATAGATAATTTCCTCTATAGATACCACTTAACCAAAGTTAAATGGAGATCAGATATACAATTTAAATAGGCCTATAACCCCCAGTGAAACAGAAGCAATCATTACAAAATTACCAACCAAATAAAGCCCAGGAACAGATGTTAATTCTATCAAACTTTCAAAAAAGAATTAACACCAATACTCTACAATTCATTGCATGAGGCCATGCTTACCCTGATACACAAATCACATAAAGACTCAACAAAGAAAGAGAATTACAAACCTATTTATGAACATAGATGCAAAAATAGTCAATAAAATACTTGCAAACTGAATCCAAGAACACACCAAAAAGATCATCCACCACGATCCAATTGGCTTCATCCCACAGATGCAGGGATGGTTCTATATACAAAAATCAATAAATACAATCTACCATTTAAACAATCTGACAGAGAAAATTGCATGATCATCTCATCAGATGCAGAAAAGATCTCTGACAAAATCTAATACCCTTTCATGATAAAAGTCCTAGAGACATTAGGGATAAAAGAGATATATTTAAACAAAATAAAGGAAGTTTACAACAAGCTCATAAAATTAAATAGAGAGAAACTCAAAGCAATTACACTAAAATCAGGAGCAAGACAAAGTTGTCCACTTTTTTTCATACCTGTTAAGTATAATACTTGAAGTCTTAGCTAGAGCAGTAAGACAACTAAAGGAGATCAAGTGGATACAAATTGGAAGGGAAGAATCAAAGCATGTTTATTTGCAAATGGCATGATAGTATACATAAGTGACCCTGAAGACTCCACTAGGGAACTTCCATAGCTGATAAACACTTTCAGCAAAGTAGCTGGATATAAAATTAAGTTAAATTCAGAAGGCCTCCTATATAGAAATGACAAAAGAACTGAGAATGAAATTAGTGAAACAAGACTTTTCAGAAAAGCCTCAAATATAAAATATCTTTGACTCTAACCATGCAAGCGAAAGACTCTTTATGATAAAAATTTTCATTAGCTGACATATATAAAGTTAACCAAAGTGTGACAATATTGCCAGTTTCACAGGATCTAGAATTACTTAGCAGACCACCCTCTGTGCATGTCTTCAAGGAAGTTTTAGATTAGGTTATTTGAGGTGCATAAACACACCTTTAACTGTGGGTGGTACTGGTCCATAACTTGGGATTCAAGCCTGAAACAAAGGGGGAAATGAACATGCATACCAGCGTTCATCAGTCTCATAGCATTCATCATAGGTTGACTATGGATACCAGCTGCCTCAACTCTTTCCACCAAGACTTCCTTACCATAATAGGCTATACCTTCAAACTATGAGCCAAATAAATCTTTTCTCCCTTCAGTTACCCTCTTAGTTACCATTCTATTGCTGTGAAGAGACACCATGACCAAAGAAACTTATAAACTTATAAAAACAAAGTGTTTAATCAAGGCCTTGAAGCATGGCTGGAGGTGGGTAGGCATGGCATTGTAGCAGTATCTGAGAGCTTGCATCTGATCCACAGAGCAAGGCTGGGCCTGGCATATATGCCCTTGAAACCTCAAAATCCACTGCCAGTGACACTTCTTCTCCAACAAGGCCATATCTCCTATTCCTTATTGAGCAGTTCACCAACTGGGGACCAAACATTCAACTATAAGAGCCTGAGGGGGCTGGGTGGACTGTTCTTATTCAAACTGGCACAGTAGCTTTTGTCATACATCTGGTTACAGAAATAAGAAAAGTAACTAATACACAAACTGTTCAACCACAGAAAAACAGATAATGAAGTTGCAGTGTGTAACACAATAAAAAATATTTTTTAATGAGTAAATCAAGTGAAATCCTTTTGCTTGTGTCAATATGGATGGCAGGGTATGTCATCATGTTAACTGAAATAAGCTAAGTGCAAAGTCAAACACTACATGTTCTCACATACATGAATTATTTTTAAAGTTGATTTCTGTAGACTAACAGTCACTAGAAGTTAGTTAGGAGACAGAGGGGAAGGAATAGTAAGTGGACAATGGCTATCGAAATACAGTTCTATGAGTAGCATTAGTCCTAGTGATTAGGCTAACTATAGTTTATGACTTACTGCAATTTTTACAAAGAAATAAGAAAGAAGCCTAGGGGTTGAGGAGAAGTTTCAGTCAGAAAGGGCATCTAGCATGCAAGTATGAGTTTGATTTCTAACATCTATGCAAAAAGTTGGGTGTGGTGCCATGTGCAGGTAATACTAAATCTCGGGAGACAGAGACATAAGGATTCCTGAGGTTCTCTAGCAGTCATTTCAGCCAAACAGGTGAAACCTTGTATGAAGAAGCAAGACAGACAGCTTCAAGGAAAAGCACCCACAGTTGACATTTGGCCTCCACCCTCATGACCATGCATATACATGCTAACCCACATACATGTGCACACACACACACACACACACACACACACACACAAAGAAGAAATGTAAAGCTTTCTTTCAGAGTAAATGGTAATTCCACCGACTTGATCATTACACATTACATAAATATATCAAATTAGCACACAACGTTTGATAATATGTAAATTCTTACATGTCACTAAAATGCGTTTCTGTCTTTTTTGAAATTTTGCTTATAAGGACCTCAATCAACTTTTAAAAACAGAAAACTACATAACAGTTCAATATGAAATTTGCATCTTGCTCTCCTTTCTATGCCATGACATTCAAGAATTAACGTAGCTCTCAAAAGTGAAAATAAAACTAAATTAAATTCAAAATAAGAATGTACAGCGTTGGTTAATCTTTTTCTTTTTTCCATTTGTTTAGATATATGTATTTACAGAAAACAAAAAGTGCACATGATATTACACTGTTTTGTTTTTTTTTTTCACCCTCAAATTCTGGACAACTGAAAATTGCCTTGCTAATATATTAGAGCCAATGCCTTCAGTGCCACCTTACTTAATTGGTTGGTCATGCTGAGCATTCTTCTTTGCTAGACCTCGTGAAACAGATGCATTCCATGCTTGCTTTTAGCATCTGACATTGCAATGTAGCTGGTCATCAGGGAGTGAGCAACTCAGACAATGAAAGAATTCACTACATGGCTGATTGTTCAAGGGCCAAAGGTAATTTTGCAATGTAAAAACTTAACACATATTTGTTATAAAATAATTATTTCATTTCGGTTCTCTGTATAACTTTGATTTGCAGATTTTATGGTGTAGTTTAGCTAAAAACAGTCTCAACTACTGTGAGTTAAGAATACAATAACATGAATGACAAATGATCCATCAAAAAAACATTTTCTGTTCAATCACATATGTAAGGAGACTTCTCTTAATGTCTATGAATTATGTTGTTAGCTATGATTTATCTATTACACCACTTTTAAATACTAGATAAATAGTAATCCATTTTTGGCTCAATTATAAAGTTGCATTAACTATAAGGTACCATATTCAAGACAAAATGGATTCCTGGAAATCCATTTTACATTATTTTTTTTCCTTCAAATGAAGCATTTTTTCATATAACATCATGCTTTCCAAATCATATCATCCCTTCATCGTAAGACATGCTTTCATTAAAAATTTATTTTTTTTAATTTAGTGATATCTTCAGTCTTAAAAAAAAAAAAAAAACACCTCTATAAATGTCCTTGGAAAAGCTTGTGAAGAATTAAAAGTTCTCTGTGTTTTTTTTTTCTTAACAGCATGTTTTGAGTTAATGTTGAGATAATACACATAGAAAACAACAAGGATATTTTGCTCTTATGACTCCATCCTACCACTCAGTTCTGATGGCCACATGTATGACTGTTTTTATAACTATGCTACAGCACAGATTACTGACTTACTCGCCACTGCCTAATAAGAAGGAACTGGGATGGACTGAATACTTAGGTGATGAGACTGTGGCACATGAAGACAAAGTGACATCATGGAAGTCGGGACAAAGGTTTCCTTGTACTCCAGCTGTTTTTAAGGTGGTAAAAGTGAGTCATCACAAAATAGATTACAGGCAGCCAGCCTCAAATGACCCAACACTATAAAAATGAGTTTTTACAGGTAGTAATTTCCTTTCAACAAAACATCATCTATCACAATAAATTACTGTCTCTAATTTATATTTTATTTGTTTTATAGTTTCCTTCATTTATTTTAATTTTATTGTCATGCAAGAACTAATGGTTCTGGGGATTTAAGATTAGTGTAATATCTATGTATATTTAAATAATATTTTAATAAAAGAAAATTGTCAACATTGAACAGTCTTTGGAAAAATGTTTGACATGCTACCATAAAGCCTTCTGTAGCTATAGAAGTTTGCATCTTAATTTGAATCAAGCTTTCACGTTTAATTTGTAATGCCTTGTATTGAACTACTTAACTTGTATTGATTGACACTGGAAAAAAGTTACCTTTATCAAATCTTTTTCCTATTGTTTATTGTATGTGAAGCACCATTCTAATTTATTTTATGTTCCAGATTGTTCACTCATCACAATGATCTTTTTAAATAAGTTATTTCCATCAGTAGATGAAGAAACAGATACACAGAATGATTTTAATTTCTTAAATTTATTTTATTTATTTATTACAATTTATTCACTTTGTATCCCCGCTGGAGCCCCCTCCCTAGTCTCCTCCCAGGTATCTCTTTTCCCCCTATGCTCTTTCCTTAGTCCCCTGATAGGGGAGAACCTCCTCCTCTTCTATCTGACCCTAGCTTATCAGGTCTCATCAACACTGGCTGCATCATCTTCCTCTGTGGCCTGGCAAAGCTGCAACCCCCAGGGGGAGATGATCAAAGAGCCAGCCCCTGAGTTCATGTCAGAGACAGCTCCTAAACCCCTTACTAGGGAACCCACTTGGAAACTGAGCAGCCAATGGGCTTCCTTTGAACAGGAAGTGTGGGTCCTCTCCATGCATGGTCCTTGGTTGGAGTATGGGTCCCTGCAGGGCCCCCTGGATCCAAGTATTTTGACTTGTTTTTCTCCTTGTGGAGTTCCTGTCCCCTCCAGGTCTTTCTGTCTCCCTCTTCTTCAATAAGGATTCTGGCTCTCTGGCATGAACTCAGTGGTATGCTCTTTGACCATCTCCTCCTGAGGGAGGAACATCCTTACCAGGCCACAGAGGAAGATAATGCAGCCAGTCCTGATGAGACCTGATAGACTAGGGTCAGATGGAAGAGGAGGAAGACCTCTTCTATCAGTGTACTTGGGGAGGGGCATGGGAGGAGATGAGGGAGGGAAGGTAGGGTTGGGAGGGGATGAGGGAGGGGGCTACACCTGAGATACAAACTGAATAAACTGTAATTAATTAAAAAATAAATTTAATTAAAAAAATTTTTAAAAGAAAAAAAAATCTCCAAAGGATTCCCTGAGCTATTAAACAAGGGATTTGATGGAAACTCCCAATTAGACTCTCTCCCCATAATGTCTGACTGTGGGTCTCTGCATCTGTTCCCATCTACTGCTAGAGGAAGCCTCTCTAATGATGACTGAGTAAGGCACCGATCAATACGTATAACTGAATATTAATAGGAGACATTATATACACATATATATATAACTGATGCATGATTACAATATGTAAGAAAAGAAAAGCACACATCACTTATCATTTTGTCAATCATCTGACGATTATTTTTCTGCTAATTACACATACCCGTAAAAACTGTATTACAATCGTGGAATTACTAAAGACAAAATATGTTCTTTAGTTAACTTAAAAGTTTTGTTATTATCCATCAAGTAATGACAGCTGTTAAACTGTTTTATGAAATATGATTTCTAGAAATGTTTGCAGATCTATGCACGCTCTGATGAAGTGAGTCTTTTCGTAAAGATGAGTTAACAAAAAATTTATTTAGCATGATTTCTGGTATTCGATCAAAAGAGTAAAAATAAAATTTGAATGAATTCCATAAAATTCCAAAGTTTGGAAAACCATCATTTTTTTTTCAAGGATAGGTCATTTTATTAGCATGTACAAGGTTCTGGGACCAAGTAAAAAAAAAAAAGCAACACTCACAGGCAAATACAACCTCAAATGAAGACACAAATGGTAATTTGAACTATGATAAGAATTTCTCTCTCCCTTTTCTCTTATTCTCTCCTAAACCATCATTTTTTTCTTTTTATTTTTTATTTATTTATTTTATCAATTACATTTTATTAACTCTGTATCCCAGCCGTGTCCCGATCCCTCATTCCCTCCCAGTCCCTCCCTCCCTCCCTCATCTCCACCATGCCCCTTTCCAAGTCCACTGATGGGGGGGACCTCCTCCCCATTCATCTGATCCTGTTTTATCAGGTATCTTCAGGACTGGCTGCAAAGCCCTCCTCTGTGGCCTAACAGGACTGCTCCTCCCTTCGGGGGTGGGGAGACCAAAGAGCCAGTCATTGAGTTCCTGTTAGAAATAGTCCTTGTTCCCCTCACTTTGGGAAACCAATTGGTTACTAAGCTACCACAGGCTACATCTGAGTGGAGGTTCTAGGTTATATCCATACATGGTCCTTGGTTGAATGTCAGTCTCAGAAAAGACCCTGTGCCCAGATATATTTGGTCCTTGTGGAGCTCCTATCCTTTCCCCATCAGACTAACTCCCCTTCTTTCTTATGATTCCCTGTACTCTGCCAAAGGTTTGGTCATGAGTCTTTGCTTTGAAAACACTGCTACTTAGAGTCTTTCAGATGCGCTCAGTAGACTCCTGTCATACGTTCAATGCACATCCCATCTGTCTTGCTAAACGAGGATTGATCATCTTATCCCATGTCCGCTCAATTGATTATCTTTTTTAGGTGTATAGATTTCATTATGTTTATCATATCTTATAGGTCTATATAAGTGAGTATATACCGTGTTTGTCTTTCTCCTTCTGGGATATTTCACTCAGAATGATCTTTTCTAGATCCCACCATTTGCCTGCAAATTTCATGATTTCCTCCTTTTTGATTGCTGAGTAGTATTCCATTGTGTAAAAATACCACAATTTCTGTACCCATTCCTCTGTTGATGGACATCTGGGTTGTTTCCAGGTTCTGGCTATTACAAATAAAGCTGCTATAAACATTGTTGAGCAAGTATCCCTTTTGTGTACTTGAACGAACTTTGGGTATATACCTAGCAGTGGTATAGCTGGGTCTTGAGGAAGCACTATTCCTAATTGTCTTAGAAAGCGCCAGATAGCTTTCCAGAGTGGTTGTACCAGTTTACATTCCCACCAGCAGTGGAGGAGGGTTCCCCTTTCTCCACAACCTCTCCAGCATGTGTTGTTGCTTGAGTTTTTCATCTTGGCCATTCTGATGGGTGTAAGGTGATATCTCGGGGTCGTTTTGATTTGCATTTCCCTGATGGCTAATGAGGATGAGCATTTCTTTAAGTGTTTTTCTGCCATTCGATATTCCTCTGTCGAGAATTCTCTGTTTAGCTCTGTTCCCCATTTTTTAATTGGATTACTTGGTTTGCTGCTTTTCAGCTTCTTTAGTTCTTTGTATATACTGGATATTAGTCCTCTGTCAGATAAAGGGTTAGTGAAGATTCTTTCCCAATCTGTAGGCAGTCGTTTTGTTTTGATGACGGTGTCCTTTGCTTTACAGAAACTTTTCAGTTTCATGAGGTCCCATTTATTGATTGTTGCTCTTAGAGCCTGTGCTGTTGGTGTTCTGTTCAGGAAGTTGTCTCCTGTGCCAATGAGTTCTAGGCTGTTCCCCACTTTTTTTTCCAATTGATTTAGGGTATCTGGTTTTATGTTGAGGTCCTTGATCCACTTTGACTTTAGTTTTGTGCAGGGTGATAAATATGGATCTATTTTCATTTTTCTGCATGTAGACATCCAGTTGGTCCAGCACCATTTGTTGAAGATGCTGTCTTTTTTCCATTGAATAGATTTGGCTTCTTTGTCAAATATCGAGTATTCATAGGTATGTGGGTTTATTTCTGGGTCTTCTATGCGGTTCCATTGATCCTCCTTTCTGTTTCTATGCCAATACCATGCAGTTTTTATTACTGTTGCCCTGTAGTGCAGCTTGAGATCAGGGATGGAGATACCTCCAAATGATCTGTTGTTGTACAGGATCGTTTTGGAGATTCTGGGTTTTTTTGTTTCTCCATTTGAAGCTGAGAATCTTTTTTTCAAGGTCT
Source organism: Meriones unguiculatus (assembly GCF_030254825.1). Taxonomy (NCBI): domain Eukaryota; kingdom Metazoa; phylum Chordata; class Mammalia; order Rodentia; family Muridae; genus Meriones; species Meriones unguiculatus. The sequence continues at coordinate 116,326,618 of NC_083350.1, forward strand.
GTAAAGAATTGAGTTGGTATTTTGATGGGAATTGCATTGAATCTGTAGATTGCTTTTGGCAGTATGGCCATTTTCACAATGTTAAACCTACCAATCCATGAGCACGGGAGATCTTTCCATCTTCTGATATCTTCTTCGATTTCTTTCTTCAGAGACTTGAAGTTTTTCTCAAACAGGTCTTTCACTTGCTTGGTTAGAGTCACACCAAGGTACTTTATGTTATTAGTGACTATTGTGAAGGGTGTTGTTTCCCTAATTTCTTTCTCAGCCTTTTTGTCTTTGGTATATAGGAGAGCTTCTGATTTTTTTGAGTTGCTTTTGTATTCTGCCACTTTGCTGAAGGTGTTTATCAGCTGAAGGAGTTCTCTGGTTGAATTTTTGGGCTCGCTCATGTATACTATCATATCATCTGCAAATAGTGACACTTTGACCTCTTCCTTTCCGATTTGTATCCCCTTGATCTCCTTTAGTTGTCTTATTGCTCTGGCTAGGACTTCAAGTACTATGTTGAAGAGATATGGGGACAATGGACAGCCTTATCTTGTCCCTGATTTCAGTGGGATTGATTTAAGTTTCTCTCCATTGAGTTTGATGTTAGCTATAGGCTTGCTGTATATTGCCTTTACTATCTTTAGGTATGTGCCTTGTATCCCTGATCTCTCCAAGACTTTAAACATGAATGGGTGTTGGACTTTGTCAAATGCTTTTTCGGCATCTAAGGAAATGATCATGTGGTTTTTCTCCTTCAGTTTGTTTATGTAGTGGATTACATTGATGGATTTCCGTATGTTGAACCACGCTTGCATGCCTGGGATGAAGCCTACTTGGTCATGGTGGATGATATCTTTGATATGTTCTTGGATTCGGTTTGCAAGTATTTTATTGAGTATTTTTGCGTCAATGTTCATAAGAGAGATAGGCCTGAAGTTCTCTTTTTTTGTTGGGTCTTTGTGTGGTTTAGGTATCATGGTGACTGTGGCTTCATAGAATGAGTTTGGTAGTGTTCCTTCTGTTTCTATTTTGTGGAATAGCTTGAGGAGAATTGGAGTTAGCACTTCTTTGGAGGTCTTGTAGAATTCTGCGCTGAAGCCATCTGGTCCAGGGCTTTTTTTGGAGGGGAGACTATTAATGACTGCTTCGATTTCCTTGGGAGATATAGGGCTATTCATTCTTTCTACCTGATCTTGACTTAGTTTTGGTAGATGGAATCTTTCAAGAAAATTATCCATTTCATTTAGATTTTCAAATTTTGTGGCATATAGGCTTTTGTAGTATGACCTAATAATTGTTTGGATTTCCTCAGTGTCTGTGGTTATGTCCCCATTTTCATTTCTGATTTTGCTGATCTGGATAGTTTCTCTCTGCTTTTTAGTTAGTTTGGCTAAGGGTTTGTCTATCTTGTTGATTTTCTCAAAGGACCAGCTTTTTGTTTCATTGATTCTTTGGATAGTTTTATTTGTTTCTAGTTGATTGATTTCAGCCCTTAGTTTGATTATTTCCAGCTGTCTGCTCCTCTTGGGTGTATCTGCTTCTTTTTTTCTAGATTTTTCAGTTGGGCCATTAAGTTGTTTGTATGTGATGTTACGTATTTCTTCTTGCAGGCACTTAGTGCTATAAATTTTCCTCTGAGCACTGCTTTCAATGTGTCCCATAAATTTGGGTATGTTGTGCCTTCCTTTTCATTGAATTCTAGGAAGTCTTTAATTTCTTTCTTTATTTCTTCCTTAACCCAGCTGTCATTGAGTAGTAAGTTGTTCAGTTTCCATGTGCGTGTTGGCTTTTTGTTGTTTCTGTTGTTGTTAATGTCTAGCTTTAGTCCATGGTGGTCAGATAGTATACAAGGGATTATTTCAATCCTTTTGTATCTGTTGAGGCTTGCTTTGTGACCCACTATATGGTCTATTTTGGAAAAGGTTCCATGCGGTGCTGAAAAGAAGGTGTACTCTTTTGAGTTTGGGTGAAATGATCTGTAGACGTCTATTAGGTCCATTTGATTTAGGGATTCTGTGAGTGCTTTATTTCCCTATTTGGTGTCTGTCTAGTTGATCTGTCCCTTGGTGAGAGTGGAGTGTTGAAGTCTCCCACTATTAAGGTATTAGGATCAATGTATGATTTAAGCTTTAATAATGTTTCATTTACGAATGTCGGTGCTCTTGTATTTGGAGCATAGATATTCAAGATTGTGATATCCTCTTGGTGGATTTTTCCTTTGATGAGAATATAGTGGCCCTCCTTATCTTTTTTGATTAACTTGGGTTGAAAGTCTATTTTATGAGATATTAGGATGGCTACTCCAGCTTGTTTTCTGGAACCATTTGCTTGAAAAAACAGTTTTCCAGCCCTTTACTCTGAGGTAGTGTTTATCTTTGTTGCAAAGGTGTGTTTCTTGGATGCAACAGAATGTTGGATCCTGTTTCCTTAACCATTCTGTTAGCCTGTGTCTTTTTATTGGTGAGTTGAGTCCATTGATATTGATAGATAATAGTGACCAATGCATGTTAGTTCCTTTTGTAATGGAGTCGGTGATCTAACCCTGTTTCATTGCTTGTTTTCTTTTCATTTTTGTTGGGATATTATCTGTATGCCCTGTTTTCTTGGGTGAATTTTTTTTCATTGGATTGGAGTTTTCCTTCTAGTATCTTCTGTAGGGATGGTTTGCTGTGTAGATATTGTGTAAATTTGGTTTTGTCATGGAATATTTTGTTTTCTCCATCTATGTTGATTGAAAGCTTTGCAAGGTATAGTAGTCTGGGTTGACATTTGTGATCTCTTAGAGTCTCCATGATACTTGCCCAGGCCCTTCTGGCTTTCATAGTTTCTGATGAGAAGTCCGGTGTGATTCTGATAGGTCTACCTTCATATGTTAATTGGCCTTTTTCCCTTGCTGCTTTTAATATCTTTGTTCTGTAGATTTAGTGTTTTGACTATGATGTGACGTGATGTGTTTCTTTTCTGGTCTAGTCTATTTGGGGCTCTGTAGGCCTCTTGTATATTTATGGACATCTCTTTCTTTAAGTTGGGAAAATTTTCTTCTATGATTTTCTTGAAAATATTTTCTGGACCTTGGAGTCTGGAGTCTTCTTTTTCATGAATTCCTATTATTCTTAGATTTTGTCTTTTCATAGCATCCTTGATTTTTTGGATATTTTGTGATTGGAACTTTCTGATTTTACTTTTTCTTTGAGAGAAGTATCCACTTCTGCAAGTGTGTCTTCAGCTCCAGAGATTCTCTCTTCCATCTCTTGTATTCTGTTGGTGATACTTACTTTTGTGGTTCCTGATCTTTTCTCCAAGTTCTCCAGCTCAAGGGTTTTCTCATTTTGTGTTTTCTTTATTGATTCTAATTCTGTTTTCATGCCTTGCACCATTTCTTTCATGTGTTTGAATTTGGATTCCTGTCTCTCTATGATGGCCTCTATTTCTTTTTTCATTTCCTTTTTATATGCCACTAATTTTTCCTCTACTTGTGTATCTATTTGTTTGTCTATGTTTGCCTGTGTTTCTTTAAGGATATTGTCTATTTCTTCTTTCTTTGTCTCCAATTGACTGGCCATCTCTTTGAAAGACTTGTTCATTTCCTCCTTATGAGCCTCAAATAATTGGGCAAGCATGGCTTTAAAATCATTTTCCTGTGCTTCTGCTGAATTGGAGTATCCATTGATTTTCGGGTTTGCTGGTGAAGTCATGATGTCCTGATTTATGTTGGAAGTGTTCTTTCGCCTACCCCTGGCCATTGGCTTATCTGAAACCTTCCCTGTTTGTTTTTGGATTCTGCAGATCAGACTGGTGCTGTCTCTCTCTGGTGTCTGGAGAGTTCTTCAGGAAGCTAAGAACTCTCAGCGTGTGCTGAGGACTAGCTGTACCTGTGGGAGGAAAGTACGCAGGCGCAAACAGGGCAAATGCAAGCGTGTGTGTGTGTGTGTGTGTGTGTGTGTGTGTGTGTGTGTATGTAAGTGTGCGTGGACGTGTGTCTCGAGGGACAGAGTGATGGCTAATGTTGAACCCTTGAGTGTGTGGGAGGGGCTCTGCACTGTATGTCGCAGGCGCTAATGATGATCGCAGCGCAATTTCTGGCATTAACTGCCTTAACTCCTCAATTATGCCCACAGGGCAGGAACTTCAATGTCCCTAGTGCCCCTCTGTTTCCCAAAGTGGGTATGTGGGTGGGAGGGGGGTTTGATGCCTGGCTTCTGATTTAGAAGGACCCAGGATCTGGGGAACTGCAGATTCTCAAGGGTGCACTCACTTACAGGCAGGTCTCTTGGCAGAGATCATGGTATCCGGGGCTCTCTGCTCTCTGGTTTGGCCCTGCTTCTTTGATGTGCTCCACCAGTTCTGTGCTGCTGTCACTGCCAGGTTCTGAGGTCTTGCTGCAGCTGGAGATTTCAGGGTGGTCACTTCAGCAGGGATGGGGTAACCAGGCTCTCTGTTCTCTGGTTTGGCTCTGGTTAGTCTTAAACTGGAGGGCTATGGTGCCCCGCCAGTTCAGTGCTGCTCTGCCGCTACGTCCCGCTGTAACTGGAGACTGGGTCGCTAGTCCCAATGCTTTCTGGGAAGTCCTGGGGTCTCTTCGTTGTGCTCTCCAAGCTTGGGAAGCCCAGCGCCTGGTGTGTCCAGGTTGTATGATGTTTCTGCCTAGTTTTGGTGAGTATATAGCGTATTCTCTGTCACTGCCGCTAAAGTGCTTGGGGCTCCGCCTCAGCGGCTGTATACCCCAGGCAGTTAGGTCTGTGCTGAGAAAGATGAGTCCACTGTGCCACTGTGCCTAGGAGGAAGGAGGTCTGGGGGAAGGGAGTGCCGCAAGATCAAAGGATCGTTTCTCTCCTTCCCCAAACAAGTCCCCAGGTGACCCGAGACCAAAGTTTTCACCTCCTGCGATGTTCCCTGTTGTTTAAAAAGCCTCACCGTCGTTTTCCTGGGTTAAAGGTCCTTCCATTCACCAACTCAGAAGTTCAGGTATCCCACCGCTCAGAAACTGTGTGTGCTAGTCGCCATCTTGGCTCCGCTCCTCTTAAACCATCATTTTTTAATGCAAGGAAATCCTTGTGCTTCCTTTTTTTTATCCATAATTAATTTACAACTCCCTGAAAATTAATTAAGGTTTTGTTTTTTTTTTTTCCTTTTCTTCTCCTTTCATTCCTTCTTCTTTTTTCCTTTTCTCTTGGTAGGCATATGTCGTAGGTAGCATTAACTATCAACTTGATATACCCTAAAATCAAAAGAAGTAATTGAGTAATTGTCTTCATCAGGTTGGTCTATGAGCATTACTGTGAGGGACTGTCTTAACTGGTAATTGATGTAGCGACACCCAGCTCACGGTAGAAGGCACCTTTTCCCTGGGCAGGCAGTACTGGACTGTATACGGAAGTTCGCTGAGTGTGAGGCAGTGAGCAAGGTACCAAGCAGCATTCCTCCATGGAGGTTTCTGCTGAATCCAGCCTTCTTCTGCCCTGAGTTCTCCCCCTGCCCCTCCCCCCAACGATGGGCTGTGACCTAAAAGTGAAAGATGAAATAAACTCTTTTCTTTCCAAAGTTGCTTTGGGTCAGAGTGTATTATCACAGTAGCAGATAGAAAACTAGGACAGCATAATTACTGTTTAAAAGAAAAACTGATAAAAAAGTCATACAATAAACAGAATTTTATTATCCCTTCTTTTATAGCCTTTATTTACCCTATTTTAATGCTCTTCCTTGATTTTATTACCACTGCTGAAACAAGATGTGAAGATCACTGGTTGCATGAGAATATTGAGGACATTTTTATAACAATTGAGCTTTTGTCAAATGTGCTCAATTTAATACTGTCCAGAGATCAATTTTTTTAAATAGACACTTATTTGTTCGTTAATAGTTCAATGGAAAGTGCTATTCTAGGCATAGGAAAGCCACAGCAAATATTATAGACAACTTACCTGCCATCTTACTGTTGTTCTTTCTGTCTGCCTGTCCACCCAGTAAAAATAATAATAACAATTAACTGAGTACTTACAAGGTGATGTTTACCATGTGTGCTTGACCAAATTATCCATTTGATGCTCACAACTTGGCAAATATAGAGTTGGCAGTAATGAATTCTCTTCTTTCCACTCAAGCCTCAAAACACAGATCCTCATGCAAGAAGAAGAGAGAAACCTTGGTGGGACCGAATATCAGACATACGTTACTCAACCTTGGGCAAACAAGCTTGGGCAGAGCCCAACTCTTGCTTTTCTCACCAGTTATGGCTGCCTAGATCATGTAGTTTAGCATTTGAGTAAAATTATTGTCAAATTTTAAACCAAGTCACAAAATTTCTTAACAGTTAGTGGATCTCAGTACATGTAGATATTAAATTCATTTGAAAAAGTAAAAACTAAAATCTTACATTTTACATCTTTTTCCTAATTATTTCTATACGAAACTAAACCTCAGGACTCTGAATATTAGCTGCCACCATGCATTACAATGTCAAGATCCTGTTTAAGTACTTAAACCCAACAAAGGACCACTGTTTTCTAAGTGATTGGTGATCTTGAAGTATGTATTTCCAGAATATTCACATTCATACACTTCTGTATTACAGATATAAATACATCTTTAACATGGAATTTCAGAGAAGAATAAGATACAGACAGTAGTGTTCTCTGCCTTTTAAACCAAGCAGTTGAATTAGGTGCCTGGGCAATTGTGAGGCTCATTTGGTGAAATGGGTAGGAGAAACGAGATAAAGGAACATATGAGTGATGCAATCATGAATCAAATATAGGTCAGCCAAACACATGGGGGTATTATTCGGAGCATTTCTGCTGGCACATGTTCACATGACATTTTGGCTGGGTAATGGCCAGGCTTTAACTTATGCATATCTGTGGGACAGAAGAATGAAGAGAGACCTTATTCGAAAGTGTACAGTGGAAATAAGTCCTCACAATGGGGTTCCTTTAGCAAGACCCACTGGGTGAGCAGCATGTAATCCATCACACATGGTGCTCTGGCATTTCAGTCGGCTGATACAAGCAGAAAGAACAATCGGAGTCCTGTGCAACAATAGTGCCATTGCAGCAATAGCTGAAGTAAAGTCCCCCTACCCAGGAGAAAGTGCAAACACAATGATGAGGCCGGAGTTTCTTCTTCACTATTTCCTTAGTGTTAGGCGAACGTGATAACCACTACACTACAGAAACACACACTATTTCCTTAGTGTAAGAACACTGTTTCCACGTGAGGTGGAGGGAGGGAAAGCCCCCCACACATGTAACAACTGCTAACAGATATGGTCATAGCACTTACATCAAGGGGAGAGGGGAAAACAGAGTACACATGAAAATAAATGTACTCGGGCCAATTCCTTAAGAGTGTATAAAGGAGATTAAATACGTTAAGATAGTGATAAATATTGAGTTCAGAACGAATAAAGGTATAAATTTAAAAGCTAATATTGGAGCTCAGCAATGTTTGCTGCTCTCACTGGAGACCTGAATTTGCTTCCCAAGCACACACCAACTAGTTCCAGGAATCCAGTGCCTTCTTCTGGGTCTAAGTTCACCTGCATGCATATGACACACATACATTTATGCAAACACGCATAAAGGAATATTTCTTTTTTTCTTTTTAATTTTCTTTTTGATTGATTTATTTTTTGTTACAATTTTTTCACCCCGCATCCTGGCCGTAACACCCACACTCACCTCCTCCCAACACCAACTGCCCTCCCTTCCTCCTCCATCCCCCCCAGTCCACTGACAGGCGAGTGCCCTTCCCCGACCATCAGATCCTAGCCCACCAGGTCTCATGGACACTGGCTGCATCCTCTTCCTCTGTGGCCTGAAAAAGCTGCCCCCTCCCACCTTTAGTGAGGATTTCTTGAGAAATTTTAGTTCTAGTGAGGAACTGCAAAAAACAACCTTTGGGCAGAGTGCGGGGAATCCTATGAAAGAAGTGGGAAACAGTAAAATCTGGAGAGGACAGGAACTCCACAAAGAGAGCAACAGAACCAGAAAATCTGAGCATAGGGGTCTTTCCTGAGACTGACACTCCAACCAAGGACCATGCACAGAAACAACCCAAGACCCCTGCACAGATGCAGTCCATGGCAGCTCACCATCCAAGTGGATTCCATAGCAATAGGAAGAGGGACTGTCTCTGACATGAACTGATCCGCCCGCTCCTTAACTACCTCACCCTGAGGGGGGAGCAGCATCACCAGGCCACAGAAAGAAGACAAAGCAGCCACTCCTGATGAAACCCAACTGACCAGGACCAGAGGAAAGAAAAGAAGACCCTCCTCCCATTTCTTTATTTAAAAAAAAAAAACCTGACTGAAGAATATATGAGGATATGGAACAGAAAAAGAAATCTTCCTTTTTTAAAGATTTCTTTACTTTCATGTGTATGGGTGTTTCACTTGCACATATGTCTCTGCACTACAGGTGTGCATGGTGCCAGCCAAGGCCCGAGGAGTGTAGGATCCCCTGGAACTAGAGTTACAGATAGTTGTAACTATTTAGATGCTGGGAATCAAAACCCAAGTTCCTGAAAGCCAACGCTTTCAACCATGGAGAAATCTCTCAAATACAAACCTTTCTTGTTATACTAGAAAACTGATGTCCTTAGTTTGGAAAGATAACATCTGATTTAGCCAGTTGTTACAAAAAAAAAAAAAAAGTTTGTTGCAAAATTGTTTAACAGTGTCTACTAAAGTCAATCCAAGAATGCTTCATGACCCAAAAATTTCACTTCTGTGTGCACGCGGGGACCGGGGGAAGCATGTGCTGTTCACTAAAATAGGTATAGAAACTTTACATAAGCACTATTTGTAGTATAAAGATGTAGAAAACAGCATAAATGCCCACTGAAGAATAGAATAATGATGTGTTCAGACAATGCAATGCTGGTGAAATACTAAAGTTTAACAATGAGCTTTTCTTACACACTGCTTAAGGACAGAACAGATGTTTCATCTACACTGTATGGCTCCGTAATTCTACATATCTGAGGTTGAAAAAGACCAAGCTCATGGTCAGTGTGAAAAATCTGAATGTCATTTACCTCTGTGGGACGCCATGATGATAGAAATGGTCTAGAATGCTGGCAACATTGTGTCTCAGTCAGCCAGGAGGTAACAAACAGGCTAGGTTAGCAATGTTTCATCTAACGGAGTGTGCCTTAAATCCAGCAAAAACTGGCTGGTTAAATAATAACATTGTGCCACTATTTCATCAGTGTGGAGGTTTTTCAAAAAGATGAAAATATATCTACCACAAATGCAGTTATCCCATTCTTTGGCATACATCCAAGCAATTCTACACCCTACTACAGAGACGCTTGCTCATCCGTGTTCACTGCTGCTCCATTCATAATAGACAGAAACTGGAAACACCTTTAGATTTCCATTAACTAATGAATAGATAAGAAAAATGGTGCATTTACTCAGCGGAATATTATTCATCTATTAAGGAAAATGGAATTATGAAATTTTCAGGTGAATGGACGTAGCAACAAAAGACAATGCATGTTTTCTTTTATACATGAGTGTTATCTTTTAAGCTCCAGATATGTGTGCTTCAATTAGAATAACCACAAAGGTTAGATAGCTAGTAAGAAACCAGGAAGAGAAGGAGATCTTCCAAGAAAGAGGAAATACAAATATTTTTATAATACAGATGTAGAGCAAAGATAGTTAAACTGGCCTAAGCATGAGAGGTAAGAGAGGGATCAAAGGCCAGAAATCCAGCTGAAAATATCTTAAACATGTAAGACATTGATGGGATTACATGACAAGAATCCTCAATGTATGCATGGTTCCAGGGTCTAGACATTGTCACTGGCAATTTTCTTCCCTGTTCTTTGACTCCTTTTTCTTTTCTGTAATCTTGTTTTTTTAGGAAATCTCTTTCTTGGTGGCAAAGGAGTGTAATGCAATCATAATTCACTGTAACAGAGTTATCTTCCCACCCCAACCCCCCCCCAACAAATACATGTTCTTTATTCACTTCAGAAATTATTTCAAAAATGACTCCCATCGTTCCCTGTTACACCCTGTAGTAAAAGAAATGAAATACCTCTGGAACTGGGAGGTGTGGTCAGTCCCTTCCAACAATAGGGACCAGCATGATTTTTGTTTTTCTTTGTGTTATAGGACAGAGATCTTCAGGACTGACAAAACCAAAGAACGAGAGGGGGCTTAAAAAACTAAAACTTATCTGCGTTTTATTTCCAAATATCTCCTTGGAATTCAGACTAAACATTTTTTCATCCAGACTTACTCATATGCATGTGTGATGTGTGATATACACATATATTGATATATTTCATTATTTGGAGTATCCAGACTTTACCTTATACTTTTCACTCTCTCCTATACACATCCCCATCTTTCTATTGCGGGAACATGCTATTTCCTCATCGATATTGAAAACATTTAAAACACCTCAAATATTAGGTATGTACCTGTAATCCTACTAAGATGGCCAAAGTAGGATTATGAGGATAAGGCCAGCCTGACCTACAAGTAAGATCCTATCTCAGGGGGAAAAAAAAAAACCTCAAATACAAGGATGCAAATAAAGCCAGTTATGCAGCAGTCTTGTTTACGTGTTATTCTACTCTCATGTTATCAAGTATATGTTAGTATTCTGAATTGAATTGACATTATTTTAGGAGCTAATGTAAATTAATATAGCTGGGATTCAATTGCTGCCTATTGCCCTGAAAGGAAAACCAAATTCATTAACGCATCACTCACATCCCAAGCCATGGCTGACCTCCACGTGTTGCTGCTGCTCTAACCTCACTGGCCTTCCGTATTCTTTCCCACTGACAGGAAATCCTCTCACTCCTGATCTACCATATGCTCATGGTTGCCTCTCAAAAGTTGTTTTCAATCTGCCCAAACTTTCAGTTTCCAAACAAGACCTTCTTGGCCTCTTTAACCATATCTAACCCATTTAATTCATTTCCACTTTCATGCAACTGTCCTGGGTACGTCTCCTTGACATGCCTTGCAATACCTATGTCTTTTCAGTTCTTGTGTGTTTGCTTGCTTATGCTCTGCCATGTTCATTGCATCACAGGAACTGTGCCTGTGGTTGCATCCCAACACCCTGTATATGTTCCTAGTACCCAACAAAGTGATTCCATATTGAGGGAATCAATTAATGATGACATTTTTTTGTTCTGCCTTTGGTTTTGGAGACAGAGTGTCACATAGTTCAGGCCAGCCTTGAACTCATTAGGTAACCAAGGCTGACCTTGAACTCAATTTGCACTTTCCAAGTCCCCGGATTACAGGCATATGCCACTAGGCCCACATTTTTATTAATTCTTCAAATAAAAATAATAAGGTCTTTTTCAGTTGCCTTTTTGATTTTCCAAGAAAAAAAAGAATATAATATAAAGTAAAAGAATTTTCTTTGGGTTCAAGACTTCACTTTGAGGATACGAAACATTTTAAGTATATATTTACTAACATTTACTTCTTAAACATAGGCTAGAGGTTTGATATTTTTATTGAAAGCATTTGGGGAGACAACATGCTGAGTGATATGTTTATCATTGTGTCTGCTCTCATCAAGGTGTTATTCAAACTACAAAAATAAAAACTCATTCATAAAGAAAATTCTAAACCTTAGCCAATACCTTAACACTGTCTAATTATATGCAACACAATTATCTGTTTGATAGTATATACTATAAGTACTTTGGCATCAACATTATTGTTTATATATTAGTGATTTTCCATGAAAAACGTCTGTTCACTTTGTACCCTGGAGGACTCATTATCTCTCCAGGGGCAGACGGAGATTTATATATAAAAATTGATAATATCCCTCTTTGCAAAATTAAAGATGTTGGCCAGCTCCTTCTTTGGCAGCTGTCCTATTTGCATAATTGCATTTGGCTTTCTCAATTTCCCCTGAAGCTGCAGATGAATAAGCTATTTCTTTGTATTTGCATTTTGAAAGGTTTATTGTGCTGCATTAAACAGGTAGCACCAGCTACTACAGCCTTAGACCTAGCTGGCTGGGTGAACTTTCTGTGTGCAGGCAAAGTACAGTGAGAGGTTTTCAACCAAATGCATCCATCAGTTTTCACAGGCTTACGTGAGCAAAATGTTTTCAGTGTTTCTGCAGTGTTCAGCTATGATGAGTATTCCTAAGGTAACTTCCCTACAATTCTACTCAGTGGTAGTGAGCAGTAGCTTGGGAAGCGTTTGCTTACTAAAAACTGTGCCTAGAAAGTCACCATACCTGACCAGAGAAACAGAATATGAGTAGGTTTTATTCCTCTTATAGTCACCAGACACTGGCAGTGTCATTTAATCAATATATATAATCAGTCAGGGCTCTAAACTGGAGAAGACCCTCTCATACTCTTAAAACCCACTCTGCCAGCCTTCTGAGAAGCAAAGCCTACCTACCTTCTAACACAAGAGTGACATGCGATGAGCTTCTTCAGACCCCAACCAGTTTCTTTCATGGAGAGTCTGAACCAAGAGGCTATTAGATAACCTAGGGCAGTTCTGCACACGAAATGAATGGTGGATAACAAACCAAACAGGTGCTCTAGATTAGGAGGTTTTATTAACTTAGTAAATATACACTGAGAGGCATTCTGGGACAGTGTCAGGCAGTGACTATATTTGTCCAATGGAATTGGTTTTCTATACTCGTGAGGAATACATCTAAAGTCGAACATTATTTAAATGGTCATGGATATGTAGACATTTGAATTCTAACATATGTGCGATGAATAAATAAAACAAAATGCTGTAAGAGTCAGACTTATCTGAGAAATGAGGCCTAGATGAGAAATGGAGATGAAAAGCTATCAAGTTGAAGAATGAGAGGCAATTATTTCTAACAAAGGAAATAGTGTTGCAATATTCTGTGATACCCTTAGAGAATTCTCCCTTTTGGGGGGAGGAGGGCTTGTCAGTGGAATATATAAATTGAGCAAAGTAGTAGTCAAATTAGAATGGTCAGGGAACACAGACAGAAAATCCCTTCACATTTACGTTAACTGCAATTCAAAAATTACCATGAGAAGTCACTGAAGGGATTTTAGGTGAAAAAGAAATCTGGCTATTCAGAATTGCATTTGAAAGCATTTCACTGGCCACAATAGGAAAAACTGTAGAAAAGAGAAAGACAGGAACTTGGAAAATCAAATACCACAAGTCCAGACCAAAGAAAGTGGTGTATGCTAGAGTGGTGGCAATGGAAAGAAGAAAAGTGAATGAACGCACAGAAATCGTTCTGTGAATAGAATAAGAGAAAAACCTGGCAAGGTCTGTTGATTGGTATGGCTTAGACATGTTGATCCTGGTATCCTTTGAGATGCCCAGATAAAGGTTTTGAATAGGCAGTTGGATATAAGGATCGAGAACACAGAAGTCTACGTGTAAATTTAAGACTTATCAAACAACTGATAGAGATTGAGTCATAGTTTCTCAGAAAATTAGGAATAGTGCTACAGCTATACCACTCCTAGGCATATATCAAAAAGATGTTCAACCATACAACAAAGACATTTGCTCAACTATGTTCATAGCAGCTTTATTCATAATAGCCAGAATCTGGAAACAGTCTAGCTGTCCCTCAGCTAAAGAATGGATACAGAAATTGTGGTACATTTACACAATGGAATACTGCTCAGCAATTAAAAACAAGGAAATCATGAAATTTGGAGGCAAGTGGATGGAACTAGAAAAGATCATCCTGAGTGAGGTAACCCAGAAACAGAAAGACACTTATGGTATATACTCACTTATACATGGATATTAGCCATATAATACAGGATAAACATACTAAAATCTATTGTCTTAAAGAAGGTAAACAATAAGGAGGACCCTAGGGAAGAGGCTTAATCCTCATTCAGAAGGCAAACAGGATAGACATCAGAGGTAGGAGAAGACAGGGCAGGAGCCTTCCACAGGGGGCCTCTGAAAGCCTCTACCCAGCAGGATATCAAAGCAGATGCTGAGACTCACAGCCAAACTTTGGGCAGAATGCAGGGAATGTTATGGAAGAAGGGGGAGATAGAAAGACCCAGAGGGGACAGGAGCTCCACAAGAAGACCAATAGAGCCAAAAAACCTGGGCCCAAGGAGGGGCCTGCAGAGACCAATACTCCAACCAAGGACCATGAATGGAGGGGACCTAGACCCCCTGCTCAGAGGAAGCCTCTAGGCTACTCAGTCTCCAAGTGGGTTCCTTAGTAAGGGGAACAGGGACTGTCACTGATATGAACTCAGTGGCTGGCTCTTTGACCAACTCCCCCTGGGGTATAGCCTTACCAGACCACAGAGGAAGACAATATAGCCACTCTTGGTGAGACCTGATAGACTAAGGTCAGATAGAAGGGGAGGAGGACCTCCCCTATCAGTGGACTAGGGGAAAAAGTGGAATGGAAACGAGGTGAAAACTGGGAGGAGATGAAGGGTTCTACAGAGGGGATACAAAGTGAATAAATTGTAATAATAAATAAATAAATACAAAAATAAGAAAAAATGAGTCATGGATATAAAAAATCTATAGGAAATAGAATATGTGATCTAGAGAGGTATACCACACAGATCTCTCTCCAATAGGAGATCTGACAAGAATTAGATTCATGGAGAGATTTCAGCTCTGAGCTCTAATGTCTGCCCTAGCTAAGTGTCTTTACAGGAAATCCCTTTCTGGCAACCCATACCTGGCAAATGACAAGGCAGCAACATAAAGTCAAAAACACTTCAGTCTAATGAAGGATGAACAGTTTATTCAGAATACCTGTTGGCTTGCCCAAAGCTTTTCAGGTCCTGACTCTAAATTCAACTTCTTTCTCCTTTACTAGTCTTGTTCCCACAGACACTGCTTTTTTAATACATGTGGTTGTGTGCATGTTCGTGTGTGAGAATGGGTGCGTGTTCATGTGAGAGTGGTTTCATGTGCATGCACGTTTAAATGCAGACTGGGCACAACTTCAGGGGCTGGCCTCTGGAATACCATCCATCTCTTTTGAAACACATCAGCAGCATGAGCACGGCAATTACCGTGGACACACTAGCCACTGGGCTCTGGGGAGCCTAAGGTCTCCACATCCCTGGGAGTAGGCTTATAAGGATGGACCATCACGCTCGGCCATTTTCTGTGGGTTCTGAAACTCAAACTCATCTTTGCAAGGCAAGCACTTTATGGACTAAGCCATTCTCTACCAACTCCACAGAGGCTTGATTCTTGATTATGATAAATCTGATGTATTCGAAACTTAATTTCAGTCAGTCTAGAGAAGCAAACTGATAAAGTACAGAATGGAAAGAGCAAAGAGCTTACTATCTTGGTTCGAGAAAGGTAACTCTGTAAAGTAGTGGAGAAGAGATTGCTAGAGAGCAAGAAGGAAAATCAGGATGACATGGTGTCTTAGACTCTGAAATAAGCACAACACATATTACACACACATGCGCGCACACACACACACACATGGACTGTGGGCAAGAATTCTGGAAACTTAGAAAAAAACTGGAAAGTACCCATTTAATTTAATCCTGGGACTCTCTGCTGACTTCAGCAAGCATTATTACTAACCAGGAATAAAAGCCAAGTTGGATGAGGTTGAGGAATTAGAGATGAAAAAAGACATCCACTATATAATGAGAACTCTTGGGAGAAAAGAGAAAAACACAAAAGGACTTCTGACAGGAATGTGGTTCTCAAGGAAAAGGTTGTTTTTGAGACGGAAGAAGACTGAATAGGTTTATGTGTAATTGGGAATACTCTGAGATGTTCGGTAAACAGCAGAGTGGAGGACAACCAAGGATGAAGAACTGAGCTAGAGTCTGCAATGAGGGGATGGGATTCTAAAAGCAGGTGATGAGATCAGCTGATAATCATATGCTAAAATAGAGGGGGAAAGAGAACAAGGGTGTGGATGAAATATGGGTTTGGTAGCAACAAGCTGAAGGAGTTCCCATCTGATGCCTTCTATTTTCTTCAGGAAGTAGGAGGAAAATTCATCGGCTTAAAATGAGGAGTTGGAGAAATATGGTGTTTGAACAAAATGCATAATTTTGACAAAGCAGCTTTGGCAGAGAGGAAGAGACTTGCCAAGGAAACAGAGACGCTGCCTAGCTTAATGAGATGAGTGCCTTGGCACCCATCTGCTCCAGGGAGTGACGTTTGTGTGACTGCTTCAGTTATAGGCTTAGAGAAGGCTGTGAGAGCATTACTCACACAGTTGACTGTAGGTTCTAAACCAGATGATGATAACAAAATGACAAGCAAGAAAGGGGACTCAATTGGTTGAGGGCTTCCTTAGTGTGCCCGGGGACCTTCTACTATGTGGTTCTACTCCCAGTACCACACAGTATGTGCCTGTAATCCCAGCAGCCAGGAGAAAGTGACAAGGTGAACAGAAATTCAGGTCGTTCTCCACTATAAAGTGAATTCAAGATCAGCCGTGGCAAATGAAATCCTGTCCCCCTTCCCACAAAAAAAAAAAAAGAGAGAGAGAGAGAAGAGAGGGCGAGAGATGAGAAGAGGGAAGGGAGGGCAGAGAAAAGGATAGACGGGGGAAGCATACTAGGTTTGTGCTTTTCAAAGATTGGGGTTCTTGATAATATGAAGAATATGATTTGAGTTGAGAGCGAGGCCTGAGCATCCGCATGTGTGACAAGCTCTCAAAAAACACTAATAGCACTGCTACATATCAAATGAAATAAGAGTAAGAAATTAGAAGGTTGGATAAGTTCAAACATTAGTGAGGGATTTAGAAGAGAGGGAGAGGGAGGTTAGGAGGGTGTCTTTGGGTCCCTAGAGCAGCAGTAGATGAATTCTAAGCATGCCAAGTGAACTCCACTAGTACACAAGCCCAACTCACATTTACCAATATCTCAAGTGCATGATGTCATCCTGAGCAACTCTGTCCTGGAGACGTGTAAAAGTCAAGCCACAGGAAATGTCTTGCTGTCTTGGTCAGCTAGACTGTAATTCAATAACAACAGCAGTAATCTACAATGCACATACTAGGAACACTAAAAGACACTGGATTTAAAAAAAGAAAAAAAAACTATTGAAATTAGAATGTCATCATAAACTTCCAGTGAAGCCCAGGAGCTCAGGAGGGCAAGCTGGGCTAATCTGTAAAGTGATGATGAGAAGAAAATATTGGAGGACTGGGCTTTAAACATGAGAGAACAGTAAAGGCAGGGGACGGATGCTGCCAGAATTTCAGGGAAGGTGCTGTCCTGATGTAAGATAAGTGCAAGTCTAGATGGCTCAAACTGATCTCAGGATCAGTTGATATAAAAAGATGAAAAATACAAAACAAACAAACAAGTAAGAACCTAATATTTTTCCGTCCATCAAACCAAACTCTCTCAAAACATTGTAATTTGACTTTTAGTTCCTACATAAGTAACTACTTTTTTTCTTGTAAAGAGAGATCATATGCTGAATAAACTCAACCACTGGACTTGTATTCAACAAAACAACAATGACAAATAGGAGCAATATTCATAATTCATGGTCATTTAAAAGTAGCATTTGTGACAACTTGAGGAGAAAAGTAAAATTGGGATAAAAGGTCGTGGTATTAGAGATTCGTGATGTTTTATTGCTCAACTTTAATTCTACTTGATATTTAACTTTCTTTAAACATCTTCCATGCCATGGGTTTGCAGTGGTGTTTCCCTTTTGGAGAAAGCATTCTAAATTTTATAGGGAGGAAATGACGACAAGTACAACTACGACTTCACACATGTAGTTTCAGTGAATAATGTACGTGAGGATGTGTTTATATGTAACAGAGCAGCGTTTACAATGACAATACAGAATGAAATTAATGACAAGTCCTTAGCTGGGTGCAAGTAAGTGACAAAAGCTCTGCAAGCAGAAAGCCACGGCAGAGGAAGTCTTCCGACAAAGTAAGTATTCAGGAAGTGGTAAGCAGTGTGGTGTAAACTACGTGTGCCAGCCCCAACTCCCTGACCAGAGAACTGCACCACAAGCCTAAGAGGATACGCTTGTTATCTAGCAATCACTTGTGACAATAAGCACAATAGTAAACATTATGCTGAATAAATGAGGAACATGGTCACTTCTGGCATCATGACGGGCCTGCGGGGCAAGAAGCGGAACTTCTCAGTGCTTCACAGAACACACAGACTGGCAGGCATCTACCTCAAGCTTCCCCCTGGCATACATCTACTCCATTCTTACCCCTGCAAAAAAAAAAAAAAAAAAGAAAAAAAAAGAAAAAAAAAAAAAGGAGACGTTATCAGACAGAAGTCACTCTTTACCATGAAGCAATTGTAGTCTTTGTACAAAAGGAGCTGATTAGCTGTAGAGCTTTGAGTTTTAAAAACATCAGATTGTCACAGTTCAATTTAGGATGAGAAATTCATCAGTATCACCAAATGAGTCAGCTCTGTCTTGTTGTGTTAAATTTACCTTGACAAGAAAGAACTGACGTTACTAGCTCAGGGCCCAGCTCCTCTCAGTACTAACACCACACTCTATTTTAGGGCACCCTGTAATATAAAGTTTCATACGACGTTTTTATGGGGGAAACATTCCTTAATGGCATATTCTCACCTAAAACAGGAAAAGTGCAGGTTTGGTAGGGTTTGAAGCTTTGTACCCATAAAAAGGGGGAAAAAATAACACAATAATAAAAAGAAAATCAAATATTCTCTCTCTCTCTCCCTTTCCCTAGTGCCTCCTTCTCCTTTCCCCCACACCACTCACACACTCTTCTTTCTCTCTCTCCCTTCTTACTTCCTTCCCTGTTTGTGTCTCTATCTCTCAATCCTTTCCTCCATCCCAATCTCATTCCACCTCCTTCTCTTATCCTTTCTCCCCTTCTCTGTCTCATTCTGTTTCTGTCTCTCCTTTCTCTCTCTCTCTCTCTCTCTTCCTCTCTCTCTCTCTGTCTTTCTCCTTCTCCTGTTCAAAATAAGGAGTAAGGTTTTAATTTTTTGTTTCATGAAATTTTATTTTTAACCTTTTAATAAATTGCCTGATGCTTTAGCTCATGGTGTACTCAAAATAGGGACCACAAATTAAAATACCTACAGGGGTCACACAGATAAGGCAGCGATGTGAAATCATCCTGTCAGGTTCAGGAAAGTATGCGGTGTGAGTACTTGGCAACTGGTGGAGGACGTGACCCCTTGCCTCTCTCAGCGTTTACTCACCTCCAAGCAGTTGTCACATACAGAAACACAGGCCTCCAGTTGCCAGATGTTACCAATTTTCAAGATAAACTGTAAATCTGAATTTTTATGCACTGTCTCCTAGATTTTCAATATGGCAACTATTCAAACATTGCTTAGAAACGTATGGTGACTCCTAACCGAAAAGCTCAGTGAGTTCATAAATTACCACACCCTCTCTGTTCCAAACACTCAGCTACGGTTAGAGCTATATAAAGAAGATAAAAGCATTATGACATTAGCTGGGTACAAAATCGAGATAACTATCTCTGTGAACCACAAACAAAGCACCGAGCCAAGGCTAGTGGCCAGAACCAGCCAGCCAGCCTGCAGCTTCGAGGCTGACACTTCTATAAACATGGAGGAAGCTTAAACAGCAATCCACTAGCTGCTAGAGATGTGGTTTATTAGGAAATGTTGGAGCTGAGTGAGGAGGAGAGGAACAGCACTTCCTCAAAACCAGGAGCTAACCCCAGGACCCCTGGGCACCATTAATATATATTGACTCTCTATATAAATATGAATTGGGTGCCACAAAACCATTCCATAGATTGAATAGCTATTATTTACAAAACATTTTACTTTATGTTGCAGTGCTTAATCAGTGACGAGAGCTATAAATTATAGATTGAATTCTATCATCAATAGAAGCCAGGGCAAGAGCTCAAGCAGGAACCTAAAGGCAGGAACTGAAGCAGAGGCCATGTAGGAAGGCTGATTACTGACTTTCATTCTGGCTTCTATTTAGCTAGTTCTCTTATGCAGCACAGAATCCTGTGTTATAGCTGACTGGGGCCCCCTACATCTATTAGCAATCAAGTACAGACATGTCCACAGGTTGGAGTGATGAAGCAATTCCTCAATTGAGGTGCCCACTCCCAAGATGTACTAAGTTGACAACTGAAGCTAATTTTGAAAACGATAATGCCTTAATGATGCAAAGATTTTTATTTGTCTAATTAGTTATTAAACAACTGTATTTTTTATATCTCTTATAAGGCAGTTAGCATACAAGGTGCTGGGAGAAAATGGGCAACCAAATGGTCTGTCTCCTACTGAGATTGCCTTTTAATTGACTGGGAGGGGGCCAGTGTGGGAACTGAGTCACAGATAAATAAATGAACTATATGTCAGAGTATAGATGTTCTAGGGGCCAAGAATAAACAAGTGTAAGAAGAAAATAAAGCAGAAATGTAAAGAGGAGCACTAACCAGTTATGAATCTGAAGACCCTGTCAGAATGTGACACATCAGGGAGCCACCTACATAGGCAGATGGCACAGGGCGTTTAAAGATCTGAAGGTGGCAGCATGTATGGTAAGTTTCAGAGAATAGCAAGAGATTCGTGTGACAGAAGAGAAGTGAACTATAGAAAGACCAGGGCAAAAGCATAGCTCCACAGAAGGAGGAATTTTGAGAGCCCTTTATGCCCTTTTAATTGACAGATAACACTATCTATAATAGGTAATGTAATGTTTACACTCATAGATACATTATGGGACTGTCATATATAGGAAATTAACAAAGTCATTGTCTCCCATAATCATCATTTTTGCGTGAACACACTTGATATGGACTCTCCTGACATTTTTAAAGAATACACTCCATCATCATTAATTATAATCACTGTGTTATACAAAGGAATTGTTTCAGATGGTTTTATTTGATGTGTGTAAGTGGTTCTGCCCGCATCTATGTATGTACATCATGTTCATGCTGGTGCTGATAGAGATTAGAAAAAAAGACATCAGATATCTGAAACTAGAGCAATGGATGGCCGTGAGCTGCTATGTGGGTGCTAAAAACCAAACCTAGGTCCTTTGCAAGAGCAGCCAGTGCTCTTAACTCTTCAGGCACGTACAACATATTAAAATGTATTTCTTCAATCTAATGTTTCATTCTTTGGTCAACAACTTAATTGACCACTCCTTCCCCAGCTTCCCAGCTTTGGTAACTGTCTACTTTCTACTTGTTTAATTTCAGCATCTTTGCAATCTTTGCCTTTTGCTGTCAGTGTGATGAGAGGACACTTGAGGGTGGTTTGGAGGAAAAAGAGGAACTCAATGAGGCTTAGAGCTTGAAATGATCTAGCAGCCTTGGTGAGTAAAATCAAAATAAAAAGCCAGGAGAAAGAAGAATCGAGGGAACAAATTAAAATCTCTCCTAGAGAGCTTAAGTGGCCCAGAAAAAAGAAGGTGAAGGCTAGGGTAAAGATAAGAAAACAATGGAAAAGTGATAGCAGCCTGAATATGAAGATGAGGTAACAGGATTGTTATTGGATCTGACAGTGTGAGAGAAAGACAAGAGTCAAGAATGACTCCAGACCTTTGGCCTACGCTAGAATGACACTGCTGCTTACAAAGACTAGAATGTATATGGACAGGTTTGACTGGGAAATAGTATACCAGTTTGGTTTTTTGTTTGTTTGCTTGGTTGGTTGGTTGGTCGGTAGGTCGATGAGTTGGTTGGTTGGTTTGGGTTTGTTTTGTTTTTTAGCATTTTATATGCATTGACTCATTATGTTTTCCAAAAGCTGTTATGTAAGTGCTGTCATCCCCTTATTACACAAGGAAGCTGAGGCAGAGATTATTTGCCCAGTGTAATATAGTGCAAGTGACAGAACTAGGGTTTAAGGTAAGACAGACTAACTTGTACCTAGGTCTTAACCTTTAGGAATGCTGACTCACAAGGATACTCAAAAGTAGTCCTGCCAGGAGCCTACCACAGAGGGCCTCTGAAAGACTCTACCCAGCAGGGAATTAAAGCAGATACTGAAACTCATAACTAAACTTTGGACAGAGTGTAGGGAATCTTATGAAAGAAAGAGGAGATAGTAAGACCTGGAGAGGACTGGAGCTCCACAAAGAGGCAACAGAACTAAGAAATCTGGACCTGAGGGTCTTTTCTGAGACTGATATTACATTCAGTCTCAGAAAGGACCATTCATGGAGATAACCTAGAACTCCTGCACAGATGTAGCCCATGGCAGCTCAGTAAAGGGAACAGGGGCTCTCTCTAACATGAACTCAGTGACTAACTCTCTTTAATCACCTCCCCCTATCAGTGGACTGGGAAGGGAGTATGGGAGGGGAAGAGGGGAGAAGGAAGGAATTGGGAAGAGACAAAGGAGGAGACTACAACTGAGATACAAAGTGAATGAACTGTAATAAATAAAAAAAAGTAATAAAAAAAAAATAAAGAGAAGTCCTGCTACTTGGAAGACAGAAGGGTAATCTCTGGGACTAATGAGTCTGAGGACTTATCTGAACAACAGCAGCGTTGTCTCAAAATGGTAATATCATATATGAGTAAAGTCGCCATTGAGTGGCTTGGTGGTGAGCTTGAGAAGACAGGGCACCACCAACTGCTCTCTATTGAAACTTTCAGCGTATTGGAGTAAATTCAAGTTGATAATTTTTGCTATAAATACTAGAAACACCGATACCTGAGTATCATTGATGGAAGTTAAAGTTGTCAACTCAGAAATTTGTAGAATTGCTATATTTATCTATTAGAATTTTAAGAATTCAAAAATGTATGGATTAAAAGATGGTGCATAAAAAGTGATATCATATTCCCAAGCCTCAATAATAATCCACTAGAAAATATAACAGAAAAATGCTTTATTATTATATGTTATATGTACTATTATTATATATTTGATTATATTTATATATGCTTTAAAAGATACAATGTTAAATAAATTATTGGGAAATAAAATAGGAGAGCCATAGTATATGATTTATAAAGATAATACAGGAAAAGAATTGTGACCAAATTAAAGACTGTTAAATATGTTCTCCTTAGAAAGTTCATGAACAGGGTCAAAATAAAAATACTGTAATTAAACAGATTCTGAAATTAATTTGATGAAGTCCACTTAGTCTATAGCACTCAAAAAATGGGATGCAAAGATGTAGAATTCCTGAGGTATATGCCTAAGGCCTCTTTTGTAAGAGTTCTGACATCATTCATGAGTGTTCTGCATTTGTGATTCATCCTGCAGGCCTCACCAGTATACCATTACCTGTGGGACTGGGAATCCAACATAAGAATATGAGTGGGAACAAAACATAGCAGGCAAAATAATCCTGTGCTGTCTTTGAAATTTTCAACTATGTATGCCTAGTATCTATTTATAGATATATAAATATAATATATATATATATTCAGGCTCTTTAAGTATTTTAGGCTATATAAGAATAAATACATTATATATGCTATATAAACTATAATACATTTCTATATTTTATAAATATATTTTATATATTATATTACACACATATGTTAAGAGCTTTAATATAGAAAATTGTAATTTAATAATCTGCTTCATAGGGACATCCATCTACTGACAGCATGAAGACATGGCAATGTGCATCATGAGGTTGTCAAGATCATGGTCCCCCATGGTTCACACTCTAGTTCAGCTACTTCTTTCTTTAATTACTCTTTCATTTTTTGAGATTATAATAACATAATTTCTCTCTTCCCTTTCCTTTCTCCAATACCACCCCCATATTCCTCCTTGCTCATTTTAAAATTCGTGGTCTCTTTATTTGCTAATGGCTCTTACGTATTACACGGGTGTGCTCCTAAATATATGAAAACACTCCATTCACTCTAGAGTTTTAGTTGTGTGCATCAGGGGGGCCCTTTCTTAACATGTTTGTGGCTTAGTATATAGCCATCTGGCAAAATAGAAAATAAATATGATCGATCTATCTTAAATGGATGCTATGATGATTATATACCAAAATATTTATAAGAACTATATGCAACCACAGAGGTTCTTGCACATCCATGTTTATTGCCTCTCTTCACAGTAGCAAGAAAATAAAATGGATAATGAAAATTAAATATGTATAGTGGATTATTCATCTACAAAGAAAAATTAAAATGTTAAATTTTCAGAAATGTGAAATAGATTGAAGAATGCTATCTTAAATTAGGTAACTCAGAATCAGAAGATATATACCTCATGTCTTAATGTGTGGATCTTTCCTTCTAGCTTTTCTATACGTGCATTTATGCTAGAATCAGTATGTGTGGAGCCTAGAAAAGTAAGTTGAGGCCTGTGAGGGAAAAAAGGATTGTTAAAGCAGGTGGTGTTATATTAAAGTACATGCGATATGAAACCGGAGGGAAGAATACTTGGGGTGGAAAGCAAAGAGGGAAGCAAGGAGATGAAGCAAAGGGGGAATGCAGCATGGATCAACTAAAACTAATAATGTATGAGAAAACTACACAACGTTCTGGTGTTCGATAATCTAATTAAAAAAAATAACAAAAAGACTGAATTGAGGTTCCCTGTCCAGGTGAATAAAGCTGCTCCTGGAAGCCACAGCTCACTAACTCACAGTCACTAACCTGTGGACTAGGGATGAGTCACCTCCCTACATGTTGATGGTCAGGGAGACATCTGAGCCACCCTTCCTCCAAATGATACAGTCAAATTGCTCCTGCTGTTGGTTGTGTTCCAGAATTAGCTGGTAAGGCCTTATTGTTGAGAATGCCACCCGGTTTGGTTGTAGGACACAGAGAAACAAAGCTGGAGCTCTTCCGGAGGCTCCTTCCCTCCTGTGTATCTCTCACAGTACTAGAAGGCGCTGTGCAGACTGCTGGGGAGAACTGGCATCAATGCTTTGACTCGGCTGTGGACCCTGTGTGCACACTCAGGAAAGATGAGCCCTGTAGTGAAATAGTGGCAGATCTGTTACAGGGGTAACAAGCCACTTTCCAGTTATGTTCGATGCCTCTTCCACAGGATGAAATTCAGATTTGGTACTATAAACCTGGTGAAAAGCCTGTGGCTGAGAATGCCATAGGCCCTAGTGACAAACTTAATGCTGTTGTTTTGCTTAAATAGGCATGATGTGTCTGTCAAATTGCCTACTAAATAACTATGTTTAAGGTCCTAAATTAGTATTGCTGTCAGCTTTGATCAGAGAAACTTAAATGATGATCAGTGATGATTGTAGAGACTCATAATTGGCCAAAGCACAGAGAATGAATGACTGTTGAATGCCCGGAAACAAATAACACCCATGAAAGCCCTTCCAAGGTCTGGAAACATTGCAGAAGGAGCAGAAATACTGCTGGAGGAAGGTGGTGGGTGGTGGGTGGGACAGGGACTTCCAGGCACAGCATCGCTGCTGCACTCTTGAACTCAGAGCAGCTGTAATTACCTGCCTAAGATCTTGAAAAGATTGTGTCCATCACAGAGGACAAAAACAAAAGACTGGTGGGTGCTCAGCCCTAAATGGAGCATTCACATCACATTCCTTCCCTCAAGGCTCAGAGATCTCTACAGAAGAGGAGATGGGAAGGCTCTAAGAGCCTGGGGAGCCTGATAACATCAAGGAAACAGTGTTTTCCAGACACGAGAAGGCAATTTACACATGAACTCACAGTTATTGTGACAGCATGCACAAGACCTGAACAACTTACAGCCAAACAAAGATCCCAGCATGAAGTGGAACTTTCTGATTTCCCTGAAGACTCAGTTTTGTCATGTGATGTTTTGCTTCAAACTGGGCACTGTGAAGTTTTCTTGTAGGTTGGCTTGTGAGAGGGCACGTGATGTTTTGCTGTGAGCTCTCTCGTGCGAGGGGCGTGACATTGGCCAGCTGAGAACAAGGTGGGTGGACTCTGAGGAGAGGAGATAATACAGAGGCCCACCGAGAGTGAGACATCACTTTTTGGATCAATATCATTGTGATGATCTTCGTACTTCAACTCTTGACTTCACAGAGAGAAACATCCAGAGAATGTTTCAGGGCAACCCAACTGAATTTTGTGGCTTTCTCCGACTTTGTGTTGCTGCTTGGTGTTGGCCTTTGGACTGGACTGCTGGTAACCTGATGACCGAGTTTGGTAATCCCCTAAAGACCCATTGACCCTAATCAGCAGGAAGTAGATAAAAGAGCCTTTTTCCCTATTAATCACCTATCTAAGGTGTGGGGGGGGCAGGATAGGAAAAGAGTTAAAGGTGTTTAGGAACCCTAAACAAAGTAGGTTTGGTGAAAAATCTAAGCCTACACCAGCATAGAGTTGGGGAGGGGGCAAGTGGCAGGTGGCAACAAAATCCTACCAGTAACTGAGGTACTTGTTGAACTTTGATAGCTGCTATATACTGATGTATCTCCTGATAAGCTGACCACATGCCAAAGAAGATACTGCTCCCAAGAATAGCTGGTCGATAAAACTGGGTGCCTGGAGGGCAGAGGGAAGAGAGAAAAGGTAATCTCTGGAAGGATAGAGAGAACGGTAATGGAAGGAGTTGGGGAAAGGGAGTGAATATATAAAAATATATAATTAAAAAGGTTGGGTCCATCAACACCCTATTATGGAAAGGAAAGAGCTCATGTGAAGCTCAGCCCTCCCTGAGGGTTTATATGAAGTTCATGATTAATGGAGGAAGAGGAGACATTTTTTTTTCAATGATGTAGTAATTGATATGGTACACATGCTCCTGTAAACTAATTTCTATTTGTGTTCTTGTGAGGCTGGAAAGATGCCTCAGTGACAAAGGGCACTGGTTCTTCCAGAAGAGCAGGGTTCAATTCCCAAGAACACAGCGAGAAACTCACAGCTATCCTTAACTCCAGTCACAGAGGATCTAACACCTTCGTCTGGACTCCTCAGGCACCTGGCATGTTCACAAACATACTTGCGGGCAGAGCACCCATCTGCATCACACTAAAAATGAAACAATCATTTATTAAAATGTATGCTCTGTAATTGACCCTAAAGAAAATCTTTGACTCACCAAATTAAAAACAAAGAGATGTGAAAGTGGAAGACGAGCTGGTTGTAAAGAAAAGGGAGATTTGTGGGAATGAGGAAGACAAAAAGGTAATGGGTGGGTGAACACAACTGAACAATACATTACTGTGCATGAAAACACCACAGTGACATCCATTGTTATGCATAATCAATATATGCTAATTTAAAACATTCAAATATTTAAATGAGGCCTCAGTTGTCTTGGCCCCTCTGTCATGTAAAAACATAGCTAGAAGGCATCATTTGTAAATCAGGAAACAGATCTTTACCAGATAGGAAGTCTAGTCATAACCTTGATCTTGGACTTCCCAGACTCCAAACTGTAAAGAATAAACTTCCATAACTAATAAAATAACTATTGCGGTATTTTGATACTGTATGACGAACTGACTAGCACTCAGTTCCTCAGGTTCTTATTCTTTCCTGCTTTATAGTGTGTTTTTAGCCTGTCTTCAGAGTTATCTGACTGCTGATGACACCTGACCTCCAAGCAGGTCTCCATATCCTCATAGTCCTCAAAGTATCATCTAAGAATGTGGGATTTATTATATAGCATTGATCTTTTTTCATTTTACTGGTCTCTGCATTAAAGATAGAAAAAATCTACAGAGGTGAAATTGCTGGCAAAGCAGCACGAATACAGTAGCCACAAAACGACACTAAACGTAAAGTTTCTCAGCACCTCTCCTTCTCTGTACAGAGACTGAAAAGCCATTCTCAGTGATGTGAAGATCACTCCACATAAACAGACCAATCAGTGTGATATTCCACATCAACACAGCGAAGGGCACAAACCATGCGATTGTCACAATAGATGCAGAAAATGATTCGATAGAGATTTAACACCATCTTAATAAAAATGATAAACAAATTAGGCACAGAGGGAATGCCTTGATATAATAAGGGCAATATATAGCAAGCCAATCACTAACACGTACTGAGCGGAGAAAGACCAAAAGCTTTCTCACTGGTCTGAATCAAAACAAGGATACCTACTGTTACCACTCTTATTCTGCACAGTGCTGGAAGTCCTAGACAGAGTAATCAGGTGGGAGGAAAGAAGGACGGAAGGATGGAAGGAAGGAAAGAAGGAAGGAAGGAAGGAAAGAAGGATGGAAGGAAAAGAAAAGAAGACAAGCTATCTGAACAGGAAAACAGGAATCAAGCTGTCACAGATTGGAGAAGACACAATTACAGATAAAGGAAACCTGAGAATTCTGAAAAAGACAATAACAAATAAATATGAATGTAATAATGCTACAAGATACAAAATTCAACAGCAAAGAAAATCATCTGAAATAGAAATTGAGACAGCAATATCATTTTCAATAGCTCTTAAAAATAAAAAGCCCAAGAAAAAAGTTAGCCAAAAGGTAATATAGTATTTGTATAATTAAAGCTACAAAATATTAAAGAATTTCAAGATTCCACAAAAAAATGAAAAGAAATCCTGTATTCATTTATCAATGTTACTAGAAGGACCACAATACTCAATACTAGAAGAATTCTGGAGATTCAGTGACACCCCAAAGACATTGCATTGTTACTATTCTATTTTGTATGCATCACTATTTGTGTGAGTGGGAATGTGTGTGTGTATTTTAGGCAGTTCTCTCCTCCACCTTTATGTGGACTCTGGCAATCAAACCTAGAGCAATACTAGCTCACACTGCAAGCATCCTTATCCACTGAGCATTTGTACCAATCTTGAAAGAAAATCTTTTTTTATTTTTATTTTTTCTTCACAATTTATTCATCATATCCAGATTGAAGTCCCCTCCAACACCTCCCCCCAGTATCACTCTCCTCCCTCTTCCCCCCATTCCCTCCCCCTTGTCCACTGAAAGGAGAGTTTTCCACTATTGCCATCTGCCCATAGCTTGTTAAGTCTCATCGGGATTGCCTGGATCCTCTTCTTCCATGGCCTCGCAAGGCCACATCACCAGGGTCAAGTAATCAAAGGGCAGTCAATTGAGTTCATGATAGAGGCAGCACTTGTTCCCCTCCCTCAGAGATCCCATGGATACTGAGCTGCCAATTAGCCACATCTGAGCAGGAGGTCTAGGTCCTCTACATTCATGGTTCTCCATTGGTGTATCAGTCTCTGCAGTACTCCCTGGACTCAGATCTTTTAGTTTTGTTGGTCTCCTTGTAGGGTTCCTGTCCCCTCCTTGTCACTCTATTTCCACCCCTGTCTTCTTCCATTACACTCCCTGCACTCTGCCCAAAGTTTGACCATGAGTCTCAGCATCTGCTTTGATCCCCTGTTAGGTGAATTCTTTCAGAGGACTCTCCATAGTAGATTCCCATCCTGTTTCCTCTCTTCCACCACTTCTGGTGTCTATCCTGTTTGCCATTCTGAATGAAATTTAAGCATCCTCCCTAGGGTCCTCCTTAGTGTTTAGCTTCTTTAGGTCTGTAGATGGTTATCCAATATTATATGGCTAATATCCACTTATGAGTGAGTGTATACCAAGCCTGTCTTTCTGTTTCTGGGTTACCTCACTTAGGATGACAACACATGCTGGAGAGGTTGTAGAGAAAGGTAAACCCTCCTTCATTGCTGGTGAGAGTGCACACTTGTACAACCACTTTAGAAATCATTCTGGTGCTTTATCCGAAAATTGGGAATAGCACTACCTCAAGATCTGGCAATATGACTCCTGGGGATATACTCAGTAAGATGTCCCACCATTCAATACAGACATTTGCTCAACTATGTTCTTAGCAGCTTTATTTGGAATAGCCAGAATCTGGAAACAACCTAGATGTCCCTCAAAGGAGGAATGGCTACAGAAATTGTGGTACATCTACATGGAATACTACTCAGCAATTAAAGAAATCTAAAGAAAATCATAACAGTATTAGCCAGAAAAATACAAACTTATATGGAAACACACACACACACACACACACACACACACACATACATGCACAGCATGGAGATTTTCTCAAAAGCTTTAAAACAGGACTACCATGTATATGAGTCTGCAGAGATGGTAGATCCATTGTCTGTCGAGTGTGAGCCCTCTCTGTTGCACAGATGGTGCATGCACTACTGAAGACACTCCTCTGCTACACAGATCCACTGTCCACTGTCCTCTGAGTACACGCCTCTGCCGCACCACCAGCTTTTCCTCATCGTTTGGCAAAGAAGCAAACTTGAATCTTCTTCTCTTCTTATGAAAACACCAATCCCAACACTGCGGCCCCACACACATGGCCTCTGAAAGGCCCCACCCCCTCTGCCTTTCCACCGGGAGGTAGAAACTCTGTCCCTGAAACTTGAAGGAAACAAACACGGTGTCACAATATCACCATTTTACAAATATGGAAAGGACTGCATCTGAAGATTAAAGCAATTTCCTTAAAAATGCAACAAATGATAAAGCAAGCAAATGATAAAAGGGGGATTTGACAGTGGAAATTTTTTTTCTCCCATAGACCATGTTCTTAACTATGACCACATACTATCTTTTAGGTAAGGAGTATATATCCTATACCCAACTTACAGAAAATAAGCACAATGGAATCACCTACCCCAAGTGATAAATCCCAAAAGTGGAAACGCTATCACTATACTGCTAACTATAAAAAGCCAGAGGGATTTCATGCTCAATTTGTTGATTGTTTTCATCCTTCTCAACTAATCCTTTTGTGCTTCTGATGGAAAGGGATATTGCAGGGGGTTGGGACAGAGAGAGGCCTGACTCAGACTTAACTGGCACATGCACTCATCATCCTCAGGACCAAAATAGGCATATGAGGTGAGCAAGGCCTGGGAGACAGAAGCACTTAAAATTTCAGACTCTGACAGAGCGTGACAGGAACCCGACTCAAAGCTAAGTGTCAGCAACAATGGAAACCAGGGCATCGTGCCATGTAACTGGCCTTGAGTCATCCTCTCACTTTATGAAGAATCCCTGTGAGTGGTAAAGTGGCCTGTTACTGTAACCGGGTCACTTGTCCGTCCCTGGAAGACAGTAAACCTGGGAAGAGTATAAAGAACAAGTCTGGAAACAAGAATTGCAAAGCCGGTCTTCAGCTGTGTGACTGCAGCTGGAAAAGTGCCATTACTCCAAAACAAGTGGATGAAATAGGGGACAGAGATCTCCAACCAATAGAAGCAATGGATCACCCCAAAATCTGAGCAGGAACCATTTTCATCTGGTTGGTACATTAGTACATAATCTGGTGTGTTACAAAGCTGAGTTTTATTGCTCTATTTATGGGTATCATGAGTTCCCTCAAACACAAGGTCAGTGAGGTAGCAACAGCTTTGCAAAAGGAACTGAACTCATATAATTTGGGGGGTATTTTCATACAATGAGAAAAATATCCTGTGAAAACCTTTGTTTATAGCAGTAGTTTTAGGGAGACTGTCACCATTTGATAGTGCTCACCTTTTGTTTATCTCTTACCAAAGCCTTGGTTCACAAGGGGCCCCATGTTTTATTTTCAAGGCACTAGAAGCTTGGGGTTGCTACGCCAGCTCCCGTAGTGGATCAAAATTGCCCATTGAGTCTTTGAGAGGCTAGGCCTGCTCTGTTCTGCTTTGTTCTGTTTGAGTGTATATGTAGCGTATGTGTGTGGATGTAGTCATGCGTGTGTAATTGTGTATACAGCTGTACAAGTGTTCACATGTAGGTGTTGGCCAGAAGCCAGCATCAGGTGTCTCCCCAATCTCTTGAGATCGGCTCTCTTCCACAACCTGGGGTTCATAGATTAGGCAAGGCTCGATGCACACCAAGCCCTAGGTACCCGTCTGCACCCGAATTCCCTTCGCACTGCCACACATAGCTTTTCATAGGCCAGCTGGGGGTGCGAACTCAGGGGACTCCTGTTGCTATGACAAGTACTTTATCCAAATGAACCATCTTCCTATTACCTTGCTTGGTTGTTTGACCTGAGTTAATTCCTAGGCTCGAGCAATTCTCCTTCTTCCGTGTCTCGAGTAGCTGGGGCTGCAGGTGCACAGCCCACTGAGTCTGACACTATGACTGTAATCAGTGCATCCCAGGTTTTCAAATGTTTCTTAAGACATTGTTACAACAGCCATTTTTAATCTTAAGAATCATCGCTACCATTTGAAAGCTCTTAAATGTTTTTGTGTCTCAACTAGTTTGATGAAATTAGCATTCACAGAGAGACTGTGTGTTTGTGTTAATAACTGAGGAATATAGGGTCTAGAGAGATTAAGCAAACACACAAGTTCGTGACCTTTGTATACTGTAAAGCAGGTTCACATTCAGGCCTTTATGACTTCAACAGCCACCAGTGGCACTGTTTAGCTAGAAAATCACATCCTAATTGTATTTCTAACTTTTGTTCCACCAGTGTTTTCTTTACAAAATATTTGTATGCACTCGACCGAGGCAGCTGCGTTCACCTCCTAGCACAGTGACACTTTCGCCTACACACACACACACACACACACACACACACACACACACATACACATTCAGAATTTCCAAACATTTAAAAATCATTTTCACATTAAGCCATTTGTTTAGAGAAGTCCCCATCTTGAACACTTTGGGCTGTCAAGAAACAGGGGCAAATTCTCTTGCGGTACAGAAATGACTCTAAATTTATCTTCAAGGACACAATCATAACAAAAGTTTTGGATGCTGAGTGTAGAAATTTTTCTATGTTTTTTTTTTTCTTTTTGAAGAAATTTTTCCTCAAATACTACAAAAAGTCCATTTTGGGTAAAAACCAAACCAAGCCAAACTCAATCAGAACAGATAGATAGATAGATAGATAGATAGATAGATAGATAGATAGATAGATAGATAGATAGATTAGAATCATTCAGCTGATGTCGCCAATATAGCTGGTATTCCAAGAAAGAGGTGGAATTCTTATTAGTTAACCAGCTGGCTTAAAAAAACAAACACCAAAATTATTCCTCCTAATAAAATGGAACCTGTCTTAGTGTAAATAGGAGAGCCACAGAGGCCACGGACAGGTGTGTCTCTATGATACTCTTACTGGATCCTTGTAAAACGCTGAATATTCAGCTCTGCACAGCAGCTCTACACACAACAACTATTGAGCTCTTTGGATAGAAAGAACCAAATTATTTTATGTAGGGTTTTTGGTTTAAGTCTGACATTTTAGACCATTTGGCCATCTTGACACAACAGCATGGTTTGGGGTTTGAAAAGTCCCATGTTTGATACCAATTAAGCGATAAAATTCTAAGAAATGAAAATAACAAAATTTATAGAATATTCATGAAGAAAATGTTTTAAGTGTTGTATAAAGGAACCAAAAAGGACAAGGGGAAGGCAGAAAGGCATGTTCTCAACTAGAAGTCTATGGCACAGTGGCTTTCCTGAAAAGCCCTCTCCTCCTCTAAGACATACACTACTGTGCTCTCCGTCTCTCCCTCTAGCTCTTTTTGTTTGTTTGGTTGGTCGGCGGTTGGTTGGTTGGTCGGTTTTGCTTTTGTTTTATAGATGAGTTCTCTATGTTGTTCTAGAGCTGTCTATGTAGACCAGGCTGGCCTTGAACACACAGAGATCAGCCCACATCTGCTTCTCAAGTACTGGAATTCAAGGCCTGTGTCATCTCTGGTTTCCTCTGCCTCTTAATTCCCATGCTTTAATCTACATACAATAAAATGAATAATCATTTTCTCGGCTATAATTTATATAATTAACATAATCTTATTAACATGATCACTGGATTTTTTTTTTTTACCAAGCAAGCTATTTCCAAAAGTTACATGTACAATAAATCTATTTAAAATCACATGAGGCTAATGTGCTCCTCTGAACATCCCTCCAGTCCCCCATGGTCCTTTCTATCATCCTGGGTTTTGCCAACACAAAACATTAAGCATGTGTCTTTTAAAATAAATCAGTTAATGCAAAAACCCATCCTCAGCCAAAGTCCAAGGGAAAATGATGGTGGAGCATTCAGCCCAAGTCAGACAGCTAGAACACACTAAGGCTCAGACCATCACAAAAAGGGGCAAAAGAATGTAAGAACTAAGAGTGGTGACATGTGCCAAAAAAAGATGTCTCCTATACACAAGAGAGCTGATACACTCATGAGCTTCTGGCAGGGATTCTTGCAGAAGACTTGCACAAGACATGAACATTTCATCATGGATGAAGGAGGACCCATGAGGCACCACCCATCCAGGAGGAACTACTGCCAATGCTATTTGGGAGAGGAGTGTCTCCTTCTGCCTGGGTGTAGCCACTGATAGATTGCCCTTCCCCTGAATAACTTCTCACATACACTGGGGCAAGTGACTCTAGCTGAACTCAGTGGGCCATACACAAAACGAAAGCATGAAAGTAGGGCCCTATGAAAGAGAAGGATGCACGTGGGAGAGGAATAGAGATAAGAGAGGGAAGGAGAGTGAAAATGGCTAAAATTCATTATGTATGCATGTATGAATTCATCAATGTGTGAAACATATTAGGACAGCTCTGAAAAGGAGAGAGAAAGTGGAGGTGTTAGATTTAACAGCTATTTAACTCTTACTGCAAAGACACAACTCAAACAACCTGTACCTACGTACAATTGAAGAAAGAAATGACTGGAATATACTTTGCATAATATCACTACAAAAAGCCTAGAAATAGATCCGAATACCTACCATGATTTAGTGAATAATGGCATTATGAACTGTGAAGGAAAAAAAATGGATTTGTAAGTGGTGTTGGGAAACTGGTTAGTCATGATCTGCAAAACAAGTTATTCTATCGGTGTCATCTCTATGCAAACCAAATTTCAAATAGATTCATAGTAAAGCGCAAGAAATGAAATATTAAACATTACAAAAGGGACCATGGTGGGTGTTTAGTATGTGTAATCTTGGGACTGGAGAAATGGCTCAGTGGTTAAGAACACTTGCTACCTTGCAGACGCCCAGAGTTTGAGTCTTGGTACCGCCATCAGGATGATGTCTGCAGTCACCTGTGACTTCAGCTCTGGAAATCAGACATCTTCTTCTGGCCTCTGGGGGCACAGGACAGACACAGAGAGACCCATACATACACATGAATAAAAATGAGTATTTTAAAATGTGTAATAATGTGTTATGAGAGACTTTCTATGCAGGATTCAAAATCTGAAAACATAATTAGACAAAAACAGCCATGTGAAAAAAAGGTCTGCCAATAAAAAACAATTGTCAGTGAAGTGTGAAGACAAATGATAGATTAGTATCACAAAGGAAATGAAGTAAGGGTTAAAACTATTCACATAGCAAAGCCATCCATCCAATAGGGAAAAAATAAGATTACAAATAAACAACTTATCAAAAAGGAAATGAAATGAGAGAAATGCAAATAAGCTCCATACTGAAATCTCATTTCTCACCTATCAGATAGGCAAGGAGCCAAAGTGGTTTATTGCACAATCTGTTGGCAAATATATTGGGAGCAAGCGTTCTCATGTATGTTGGTAAGAAAAGGTATTGGTTAAACTCTTCAGAGTGTTATTTTGAAATGACTGTAATACCTACAAATATTCAGTCTTTAGCCAAGCATACCTTCCAAGCTTATCTCACAGATTTACCCACACACCTTTGCAGAGAATATGAAAACACAAGGCACAAACCTCCTTTATCATAACAAAGTCCTGGACCCAGATTAATGTTCTTCAAAAGAGTCTAATGAAACTGCCAACTTTGCAGCTCCAAAACACACCCACTTACAGAGAGAGACAGAGACAGAGAAAAGAAAAAAGATGATCCTATATCTCACATTTCAAGGTAGTATGATATGTGATACATGCTTACTGTTAAGATCTATCAAATTGCCTCTTACTCTCAAAAGCTCTCTGTCTATACTATAAAAGAAAAAAAAAAAACATGGTTGATGCCATGCATAGAATATTTATATCCCAGACAAATTCATATGTTGAAATCTTCTCTTTGGATTGGAACTACCATGGTGAGATTAATGTCCTTACACAAAAGACCCTAGAACGTTCTTTCAACTCTTCTAATATGTGGGAATAAATTAAGCAGTTAGCAAGCTGAAAGCCTAAGGGAAGGGTCAAAAGAATCTAGTCCCATCTGCACCCTGACCTCGGCCTTGCAACCTCAAGAGCTTTGAAAATTAACTTTGTTGTTTGAACAAGCCACTCAGTCTGTAGATATTGCTATAACCACACAAAAGTGGGTAATGTAGTCACCTAAGATACGTTTCTTCTTGGAAGAAAGTTGTGGAATCAGAGTAGGTATGGCAGAGAATGTGAGCTTAGATGAAGAGAAAGAGAAGTAAAAAACAACATGTTGCTTCTCTGTCAACCTGGTACTTACTACTCAGTTCTCCTTTGGTTTTATGGAAGCTATAAACTATAAATTATTGGGTCAGACAGCCTAGATTCAAATATTTTTAATTAATTAATTTATTCACTTTGTATCCTGATCATACCCCCTCCCTGCTCTCCTCCTGGTCCCACCCTCCCTCTCTTCCCCCCTTCCCTACTCAGAAAAGGAGAGTCCCCTATGCAACCTCTTCCCCTGTGGCCTGGTAAAGCAGTCCTGCCAGTGGAAAATGATCAGAAAGCAAACCACAGAATCCATGACAGAAACACTCCTCATTGCCCTTACTAGGGAACCCACATTAAGCCTGAGCTGCTTCCTGGCTATATCTGTGTAGGAAGGCCTAGGTTCAGTCCATGGATTGTCTTTGGTTGGTGCTTCAGTCTCTGCAAGCCCTTCTGGACTCTGTTTAGTTGGCTCTGTTGATCATCTTGTGGAGCTCCTGTCCCCTGCAGGTCCTTCTATCATCCCCCTCCCCACTTTTCCACAAGACTCCCTTCATTTTGCCCAATGTTTGGCTGTGAGTCTCAGTATCTGTTTCCATTCACTGCTGGGTGGAGCCTCTCAAAGGATAGGTATATTAGGCTCCCATCTTGTTCCTTCTCTTCAATCACTTCCACTATCTATTTTATTTTTCCCTTCTGAGTGAGATTTAAACATCCTCCCTTGGGTCCTCCATGTTTAGCTTCTTTAGGACTATAGATTTTAGCATGTTTATCCTATATTATATGTCTAATATCCACTTATAAGTGAGTATATACTTATAAGTATATGTGAGTACATTTGTGTCTTCCTGTTTCTGAGATAGCTCACTCAGGATGATCTTTTCTAGTTCCCACCATTTACCTGCAAATTTCATATTTTCCTTGTTTTTAATTGCTGAGTAGTATTCCATTCTGTAAATGTACCACATTTTCTTTATCCATTCTTCAGTTGAGGGACATCTATGTTGTTCCCACTTTCCGGTTATTATGAATAAAGGTGCTATGAACATAGTTGAGCATGTGACTTTGTGGTATGGTGGAGCATCATTCCCAGGAGTGGTATGACTGGATCTTGAGGAAGGGCTATTCCCAGTTTTCTGAGAAAGCATCAGACTGATTTCCAAAGTGGTTGTACAAGGTTACATTCCCACCAGCAATGGAGGAGGCTTCCCCTTTCTCCACAATCTTACCTCTATTGTATATAAGTTATATGACAGTTCCTTATTTTCTTTCTTCCTCTGGCCTCTCATCTATAAGATAGTTTCATTAATTCTAATCTCACAGATTTATCATAAATATTAAGTGATGTAATCAGATTCCTATGGGTCCACTAGTGTCACTGTGATTCCTGGTGCTTCTGTGTGGCTAGCCTGCCAAGACCTTGGCCAAATCAACCCACACTGAATGGTGTTAACTGACAAGAGAAATGACTATAGGATTTTATATAGACTGTATTCATTCCTTCAATGACATTATATTGAGCATTTACATTTAAGGCTCTGAGTCAAGGTTTAATGTAATAAAATTATTTAAAAAAATTATACAAAACAGAAGAAAACTAATGTAAAACATGCATGTATTCATTTTTTATAAGTTATTTATTACATTTGTTTTATCATTGGCATTTTGAGACAGAGTCTCATGTAGGTCAGGCTAGCCTCAAACTCCATTTATAGCTGAAAATTGCCTTTAGCTCCTAATCCTCCTACATTTACTACCTGGCTACCAGGAATTGCAGTTGTGGGCCCCAACATCTAGATTATGCCGCTCTGGGACCAAACCCAGAGCTTTGGACATGCTAGGCAAGCACTCTGCTAACTGAGCCTGGGGATGTTAGTTAGGTGATACAGAGCCTCATACATGTTGAGTAAGGACTCCATCACTGAACTACAGGCTCAGCACACATTTGGGCAAAAAAATTAAAATTAATAAAAAAAAAACCTTGATTATATTCAAGGGAATTTATTGCAAGTTTGGTTTCCAATAAATCTGTTTATCTCTTGGGCATTTCACAGCCTAACAGGACAAAAATTATTTCTCCAGGTCAGTCACTAATAAGGAAGCAAGCATGAAGCACACAGTGACCTCACATGTTCAAAAACAAGGCTGGACCAGGCTGAAAGCCCTTTCTGCTGCTTCCTCTCTGCGACCTGGAGTAGGCTCCCTAAACTTTCTGTCCATGAACTCTTCACATTTAGAATGATCTCACTGGCCACCTGCTTCAAGTGGAGGGTGAGTAAAAGGCAGCTGTGAGTCACTAACAAAAGCTCAAGTACTGTTCATCGCAGCCTTGCTATTTGTCTGGATTTAAATGAAGGCTGCTTTTTTTTCCTTCCTGTATTACAGCTCCTTCACTTGATATATCTACATTCTATAATTTGTCTTTGCTGGAATAGTGTTTTCTAAAATTTATGTTTAAGTAAATAATAACGACGGTGATGATGGCGATGATGGTGATGACGAAGACAACGACTTAGGATAGTATTACTAGCCAGAATATAAAACTAACTGCCCTCAGCAGCCACAGAGCCAAGTCTTTGCTCAGGTGACTTCCAGACTTCCTATTTAGGCAAGGCCCCAGTGTTGAAGACATAACTTTTTATACTCAAAGCTCTGAGGACACAGCCGGTGATGGAGCTATAAACAGACTCCGGTCTTTGCCACAGGAGCTTGTTTCTCAAGACCAGAGCCCAGTTGGTGGGAACTCACTTGTAAAAACCCTTGGAACTCCACACTCTGTGTCACCAGCGCCTCCGCTCCCCGCGGCTGTGTGCCTCCCCCTTTACAGTTACATTCCGGACCTTAAGATCTGCAAAGCTATCTCTGTTTATGGGCACTCGATTTGTGACTGTAGAGTGCCAACACTGAATGTAACTTCAGTAACAGGGGGGAGCCATTTCAAGTTTAAAACAAAGAAAAGAAAAGTTGGGAGCAGGTAATATCCTCAGTGAATCCCTAGAACTTTTAACATCCCGTGTTCTAAGTGGGGAAACCATGTTTTAGAATAAGAAGATTAGCTGAGAACCAAACTCCAGAGCAGGTATTTTTAGGAATCTTGGGTAGTATTTTAATGTCAGCTTAAGAAACAAAAGTTATTTGTTTCTTTTAGTTGCTAGGCAATATGTTGGATCTGATTTGGTTTCCGGACTTTTTTTTTTAAACAGTGCTTGATTATAACAATAAAACAGTACCGTCTTTTTCTCAACTTGATATAAAAACATTTAAGAATGGTTGGCTTTGATGAGAGTCACTGTTACTTAACAGATTTTTTTTTCATTGTTTTCTGTGTCATTTATTTCAGAATCCTGGAACTGCACAGCATACTTCTCAAAATAATAACTTACGCTTCGTGGTGCATTGAGCTAGATGTCTATTTTAGGGTACAGGGCCACACAAATTCAAGTCCTTAGCTTTGCAGTCTTTCTTTCAGAGCCTCTCTACCTGTGATCTTTGTGCTCGAGAGCTAGTGACAGTGTGGCTTGTTTTCATACCCCTCAAGGACTTTTACTCCAAGCAATTAAAATGTATCTGTGTGTGTGTGTCACTTTCTCTGTTTGTATGTCTTTCTCTCTGTCTCTCATTGTCTATCTGTCTGTCAGCCTGTGTGACTGTGTGTGTGTGTGTGTGTGTGTGTGTGTGTGTGGAGAGAGAGAGAGAACAGAATCTGCATTATAGAAAACAGAGCTCAGCAGGAGGGAAACTAATCTAGACACCAAAAATGGCTCTAAGAAGAGGAGTGTGTGGATTGAGGGTAGAAAACATTCTAAGAAAACTGGGCCCTGTAAGAATATAGGCTTTAGGGGAAAAAAATCTCTGGTTTGAGGAGGTTGAGGGTGGCCAGGGCTCTTAATTTTTCCCTGGTTGAGCTTGAACTGCATGTGTGTGAGTGGGCTTCTTGCAGCCCTTCAGCCTTTTATGTCAGAACAAATAAGAATAAAGAATGCAAAAGAAAGACAACATTAGTAAATTAAAGAATGACGGAAAGACACACACAGAAGGAGAAAGAGAGAGAGAGATCTTTGGTGTAAAGTGTTTTTCTAAACTCTTCCTCAGCAACCACATTCAGAATTAGAACTCTCCTAGACATCTGTCACATCGCTTGTCATTGGCTCATTTACGGCCCTCAGCCCATGCCCTCTTCTCTGAGAGCTGTTTACTGAAAGCCTTGGCTTTTTATGAGACAAGGAATGACAATTTATGAGGACTGACAAGTCCTCCCTGGCAGAAAGCTAACTGGCTCAGTGTCGGACATCTGACTATCATGCTGGTCCCATCATATCTTCTCCCTGGAGAGCTTGAATGGCCATAGCAGCAGTAGTCAGCGAGAGTGTGAAAGATCCATCTGTGTCTGGTGACTGCTGGCTGTACCTGAGTTGACAAAAAGCAACAGAACCAGACTTCAGACAGAAGGCAAAGATAGCAGACACTCAGAGCAAGCAGAGATGTGTGACCAGGTGACTTGGAAAGGCAAAATCAAGACCAAGGACTTGAGAGAGCAAATCTTTTTAATAATTAATTGATAAACAATTTTTCCTATTTTTATAAAGCATAGATACAGTTTTTAAAAGTGAGTCCTTTAGACCCCGAGACTCTTATAATAAATTCACCATGGTTTAAGATGCTCTGTAGAATTCTATAGGACTTCTATAGGACACTACTTAGAGAAATACCAGAAGTACACATACACAGCTAAGGTGTAAGGTCCCTGCTCATCCAGCTCCAACTAAACCCCGCATTATACTAAGCCTTTGTATTTCAGTACAATTCATTTTATTTTTATTTTATTTAATTCAATTTACATCTTGCTCATAAGGCCCTCCTTCTTCTTCTACCAATCCCACCACCCTCCCCTATTTCTCAGAAAAGGGGAATCCCCTACCCAGACATCCCAGCTCATCTATTCACATGAGGACTGAGTTCATCATCCTCCCCTGTGGGCTCGTAGGGAAGTCCCATCAGGGGGAAGTGATCAAAAAGCAGGCAACATAGTCTGTATCAGAGATATCCCCCACTCACCTCACTAGTGGGTCCATATGAAGCCTAAGATGCAGAGACTTAGAGAAACTAAATCTCGCATTTGAGTCCTTGCAACATATGAGCTAAAATGATGAAGAAGATAGTTCTTGGGCAAAACTCCAGATAAGAAATTTCCTCTACGGCTGGAGCAATCATTCATTCAGTAAAGTGCCTACAATGCAAGCATGAAGATCTGAGTTCATTCTCCAGACCCCAGCCAAAAAAAAAAAAGGATGTTAGCATGCAATTCTAATACCAGTGCTGAGGGAGCAGAAACAGATGGATCACTGGACTCACTCACTAGCCTACTCACTGAACCTCAAGCCAGTGAGATAACCTATCTCAAAGAGTAAGGTGTGTGGAACATGGAAACACCTGGGTTTTCCCTCTGCCTTTCATATGTACCTACATACACAGAGAGAAAGAGAGGAGAAAGGATATTTACACACACATACATATAGAGAGAGTGTATTCACACACACACACACACACACAGGTATATTCACAGACATACCCATACAGGCACATACATTCCTATTGTAAGAATTTGAAACTAAGAATAATCAGAGAGCCCATGAACACCCCTCTGAGGTGAAAATATGAGGACCACATGGAGAAAGGCAAGATCATGGACCCACTAATAAGCAAATAGTTGGGGCTGTAGAGGAAATGGTAATGTTAGCCCTTGACTCCAAGATGAGCCCAGCGCTTACAAATTACTTCTGGGACTGAGGACTCCATGTCCTTTGAGCTCAGCCAATCACTTGGTTTCTGAAGGTTTCTCCCTGCAGATGTGTGTGGCTGCAGGTCAGGGGCTGAGAGCTTTGAGGCTGAGTCTAATAGCTCAACTCAATTTCCACAGCTTTCTCCCTGCAGCAGGTGAAACCTGAAAGTGCTGAAAGCCAGGGCAAGCGTATCGCTGCATGGCCTTTGATCTTGTCTTCCAGTGCAGAAGTCATTGCTACGCTTGGGTACCCCTTTCTCTCATAATCTTGAGGATACCCGATGTTTTGGACATTGTCCAAGTACATAAATACACAGACAGGGCGCTTCTGGAGCAAGTAGGAACCTACCAGCCCTTGGGAAGCAAAGCTTCTTAGAGGCAGCATTGGTTTCTGGTATGCAAGTAAGAGAAGTAACCTAAAGTAAAGGCAGCCCAGAGCAGAACCAGTCTGCACAGTGGAAAAAGACGAGAACACTGATAATCTGTAGTTGTTTTCTTTTTTTTCCTTATTTTTCTTCTTTAAGTCCTGTGATTTTAGATTTTTAGGACATTCAATTTTATTGCTGTTTTTAATTTTTAGCCTTTATTACTCCTAAACTTACATAATTTGTATCACTTAGTTGCCAATTTAAATTGGATTTTTTTTAACTCTTTCTCTTACACTTCCTAGTAGCATTTTCAATTTTTCCCTTTTTCTTAACCTTCCTTTTGGCCCTTTTCCATTTCCATTTTTTAAAATGTCATTATTCTATCATTATTATTTCCTTCAGAGTTTAGTCTACATCACTTCTGTCCCTCTCTCTTTCTCTCTTTTTTTTATTATTGATGATGTGGTAGTTACCTTCTATACCCAAGAGTAGCCTTGAACTTCTGATCCTCTTGCCTTCACCTCCCTGGTGCTAGAATTATAGGCTAGAGATGTCTTTTCTCCTTAGTCTTTATTGCATCAGGGTAGCTGATTAGTTCTATTGCTATTGCTGAAATGCAGTTCATATTCTCCTAAATGGTGCTGAGAGTTGAGCCCTGAAAAGAAGGTTCCTTGTTCAGAAGACTCTCATGTAAATGTGGACAAGACATCCATCCCAAATATGTATGTCACAACAAAAGAATGCGAAAAATAAGGAAAATAGGATGCTACCTGAGCCCTCCAAAATCTTGCAACTCTTTAATAAAAATCCAGAGATATTAAAGTAGATGAAATGCCAGAAATACAAAACACAACTTAAGATTAATTGAAAAATGATCAGTAACTTCAAACAGGATACAAATAATACATGAGTAAAGCAAAGAAGATAATATAAGACATGAAAGAAGCGCTCATCAATGAGGGATTCTGAAAAATTCTTGAAAACTTCAATTCTTCAAAATTTAAAACCCAATCAACTAAAATTCAGTGGAAAACCTGATGAATAGAATAGACCAAGCAGATAAAATATCTGCAGCAAGAATCATTGCATTGAAATATTAATAAGGAAAAGCTGTAACATGACTAAGGCACCAAATTGGAAATTGTTTATGTAGAAGAAGGGGATGATGCCAATTAAAGGCAGAAAAAAACCTATTCAATGAGACAATGGCACAAATCTCCAAATCTAGGGGAACATTATGCATACCCCAAGTCAGGAGACATATGGATCTCCAAAGTGACCTCTACAATACATAAAAGGAAGGGAGAAGAATACAAAGTATTTGAAACAACCAGAAGAAAAAAGAAGGGAGAATTAACTTATATCTTTCAAAAACATCTAAATATAAATGGACTCTCCTATGAAAAGATTCAGAAAGACTCATCAAATTACAGCCCAACAGCTCGCATCTGCAAGGGAAAACCTCCCTGACAAAGGCACAAAGAAAAAGGGTTGAAATTGGTATGGCAAGTAAAAATTTTAAAAGCCCAAACAGAGCAAAACAAAAGGTCCTGAAAAATCCTTAGAAACACCATTGTGTCTTGGCCAACTGCTCCTGGAGTGTAGTTGATATACCCAGAGACATGCCAATGGAGAAAATTGATTTTTCAGCAGGTATCATTTGCAAATACCTTCTTAGAGCTCAGACTCCGTGTCCACTCTTCCCTCTCAGTGCTGGGATCCCATCTGGCTTGACCCTGTGCAGGTCTTGTGTGTGTTGCCACAGTTCATATGTGTATCAGTAGTGTTGGTTCTGGAGGAGACTGAAACAGTTATCTACCACCTCTGGCCCTCACAAACTCTCTGCCTTCTCTTCTGAATACACCTCTGAGCTTTGAAGTGAGGTATTCGAGGAAGAGATCTCACTTAGGACTGGGTACTCCAAAAACTCTTACCCTCTGCACATTGTCCAGCTGTGGGTCTCTATACTAATTCCTGTCTACTGCAAGAAGACACTTCTCTTATGCTCTGATCAATGGGTATATCAATATGACACAAGGAGTCATTTCATTGCAATGTTCCTTCAACAGAAAAACAGTATTAGGTTTTTCCCTAGGCCACTATCTTGTCTCAGTTCCTTGACCACAAATGGAAAAAAAAAATTAATTCCTGTATTTAAATAAAAATAAAAGCACAAGTACACAGAACAAATGGGAAACAAAGCTTTGAATGTCTACATTATGTGCCTGTGTCTGTGTGTGTGTGTGTGTATCTCAAAGTAGAAAACCATGAACAAGCCAAATTCAAAATTAGAAGGAAGGGCATGATAACAATCATAGCTAAGACTGATGAACTGATAATTAAAAGAACAGAAACAAGCCTGGCATGGTGACACACTCCTTTAATCTCAGCACTCCAGAGGCAACAATAGGCAGATCTCTGAGTCTGAGGCCAGCTCGGTCTACAAAGCAAATTCTGGACATCCAGATCTCCACAGAAAAACCCCTGCAAAAGAAGAAAAAAAAAAAGTTAACAACAGTACAAAGAAGAACTAAGAAGCTTATTCTTAGAAAGTATAAACAATAATAACAAATTGTAAGCAAAACTAGAAAAAAGAAAGAAAAGAAACAAA
This sequence comes from Meriones unguiculatus, assembly GCF_030254825.1. Lineage (NCBI taxonomy): Eukaryota > Metazoa > Chordata > Mammalia > Rodentia > Muridae > Meriones > Meriones unguiculatus. Next base: position 116,371,570 of record NC_083350.1, read on the forward strand.
CTAATAAGCATTTGAAATTAAATGGTGATATTACAATAAGTATCACTAAAATCCTAGGTATCATTAAGAAATATTTTGAAAATTTACATGTCACAAATTGGAAAATCAAGGAATGGATAAATTTCTAGATGCGTTTGACATATCAAAATTAGATCAAGAAGACAGCAAAAAGATCACATATCAATAAAAATCAATGAGATTGAAGCATTAATAAATTCTCCCACTGAACAAAAGTAAACTATCTAATGGTTCTAGGCTGAATTTAACCATATCTTTAAAGAAAAGTTAACATCAACACTCTTCAACTTGATCCATAAAATAAAACAAGAAGGAACACTACCAAAATTCACTCTATAAAATTAATACTTTGGTATTAATTTGAATTAAATTATATGAATAATAAAGTATCGATTAATATATACATTGGTGTTAATTTAAATTGGTTTATAGTAAATTGTATTGATAATAGTGTTCTTTTGGAATGTATACACTTTACCCTTGTTCATTCAAATGCTGATTTCTCTCCCCCACTCTCTGATTTCAATCCGGACATTGCGTTGTGATGCTTATTCTAAGCATCACCTGTCTCAACTTTGTGTAAACATGCCAAAATAAAACCACCAGCCACAATGTTGAGCAATGGAAAGGAAGCACGAAGAGAGGGAGGAGCCAGAGGACAGGAAGGTGTTGGAGATAGAGGAGAAGAGAAGGGCAAGAGAGAGCTGGGAGAGCAAGGCTGGAGGAGGGGTCTTGGAAAGACACGAAGAATGAACCAAACCTAAGATTTCACTAAAAAGCAAGTATAATGTGGGAAATCTAAATGTTAGGAAACTATGAGGGCTTGGAGGTTTAGGATGGAGTAACTATTGCCCAGCATTGTGTTCTGGGTTAATTAAATAAATCATAGTCTTTGTGTGGTGATTTGGTTATACAGCTGTTTAGGATTAACAGCAGCTTTAATAAAAGATAAACAAATAATAAATTTTAATTTTATCCTGCAACATATTAATACTTTGGTATTAATTAAACCTAACTAGACACAGCAAAGTGAGAAAACTATAGACTGATTTCCTTGATGATCATAGATGCAAAACTCCTCAGTGAAATACTTTTAAATGGAATTAAATAACACATTAAAATGATAATCTATGAGGTTCAATTTCATTTCACCTTCAAAGTGCAGGGATGATTTAACATAGTAAAATCAATTCGTATAATATATCACATAAGTAGAAACAATAACTAAAATATCCCCTGATCATATTAGTGAACACAAAAGAAACTGATAAAATTCAACAACACTTTATAAGAAAAAGCCATGAAGAAACTAGAAACGAATAACATGATAAAACCTACATGTAACAAGCCAATTGCTAACCTTGTACTAAACAGGAAAAACTAAAAGCAATTTGTTCTAAAAACAGGAATGATACAAAGGAGTTTGAATTTTATTTTCTCCTTCAAAATGTTGTTTAAATGATTATCCAGAGAAATAAAGAAAAAAAAACATGAAATGAAAACAAAAAAGAAAGAAAGAAATTAAACTATCCCTATATGTAGATGATATAACACTATGATGCTTAAAAACCCTGAAGACTATATTAGACTCTTAGCGCAAAATGGAAAGAAACAAAATCAATATACAAAAGCAACAGCTTTACATTAATGGCAAATGTACTGAGAATACAGAGAAGCATCCCAATTCAAACTGCCTCAAAAAAAAAATCTCTGTATATACCTAAGCAAGGAAATAAAAGTACTGTGCAGTGAAAACCTCAAAACACTAAAGAAAGTGGTTGGAAGGACACTAGAAGATAGAAAGCCATCCGTGCCCAAGGACTAGCAGACTTAACCTTGTGAAGTGGCTAAATTACCAACAGAGCTCTACAGTTCAGTGCAATCCCCATTAAGATTCCAAGTCATTGTTCACAGATTTAGAAGGGAAAAAAAAGCTTCTTTTTTTTTTTTAAGTCATTTCAACTTGGTCAGAATGGCTACCACATAGAAAATAAAACCTCCAAACAGTCCAAGTACTAGGAGGGATATGGGGAAAGGGAACACTTAATGCTGTTAGTAAATTAATTTACAGCCACCATGTAAATCAGCACAGAGTTTTCTCAAAATACTAAAATGAGAATCACATAAGATATTACACAGCACCCCTGGGTAATCCCAAAGGAATGGAAGCAAGCATACAAGAAAGATCCCTGCATAGCATTTTTATTACACTATTCACAAAAGCCAAGTTGTGGAATTGGGTTAGATGCCTAACCATGGATGAATAAATAAAGTTGGATTTAGATGATGTGTTTTATCCACTAGGCATGATGTGATATATAACAAGATATTCTATATGTATAATCCTTCCATAATGAACAAAGTTATGCTTGTAAGAAAATGAATGGAACGGGAGAAATAGCACCCAGAATTACAAATATTTATTTTATTGATTATTAATTTATTTTTTCATTATTATTACTGTTACTAGGGCGTGTGTGTGTGTGTGTGTGTGTGTGTGTGTTCCACAACATGTATACAGAAGTCAGAGGACAGTTTTTCAGGAGTCAGTTCCTTCCTTCCATCATAAGATCTGGGGTCAAACTCATGTCATCAGGTTTGCATAGAAATCTGCATTTCATCAGCCCCCAAGTATTATTTCATTTTACATGTAGAATCTGAAAAACGTGTGTGTGTGTGAGAGAGAGGGAGTGTGTTTGTGTATACAAGATAATAATCACAGAAGTTCAAAATCGGGAAGACATATGAAAGGAAAGTGAATGGGCAATCCGAGTCCATTATTCACACTTATAAAACGATAATACCAATGACTGTGTATAGTGCTAATGACAAGAAGCTGAACATGATATGGTTCAGTGTGACTGACTCTGAGGAGGCAGTGCTGTGCCACAGTAACAGGAATTATGAAACAAATAAATTCCATGCAGAGGGGAGGTAGTGAACCTCTCTTTGTGTTTTCAAAACCAAGTGTGACTATAACAGTCTCTCTCACCATGTCAGCTCTAATTGAGCCCAGCTTATTTGAAGTCTTTCCCCCTTTAACATGGTACATCCCTTTGCAGAAGAGCCTGGCTTCAAACTTGCAACAATGATCTTGCCTCTGTCATCCAAGTACTGGGATTGCAGACATCCACCACCCCACTCAAGCCCTGGAATCTTGAAAGAAAGAAAGAAAGAAAGAAAGAAAGAAAGAAAGAAAGAAAGAAAGAAAGAAAGAAAGAAAGAAAGAAAATTTAAAATATCAAAATTTGACAAAAACAAAGTGGATGAGTAGTTATGAGGTAGCTAGGGGTGGAGAAAATGGGATGATGTTGTTCAAATGTATGGACAGCCAGTCAGTCAGTAAGTTAATGAGTTCTGGGGTCTAACTGTACCCAGTGGTGGATATAATGTACTGTGCCCTTGAAAGTTCCCAACTGAAGCTTAAATGATCAAAAAAATGTTACTGATGTAGATTAGAAGATGGGTTAATTAGCTTGACAGAAATAGTCATTTCACAGCTTCATGTTGCACACTCTATGTATAGACAGTTTTTCCGAACAATGCCTGAAGAAAGCTAGGAAGCAAGAACTCAGAACTGAAGTCATAAGTACATAGTATTCATAATACAGCTGGGAGGAGATCATCAGTTATGGCTCTAAGTGGAAGTCAGAAATGAGAATGATTATGAGAAAAGAAGAGGAGGGGAGAGGAGGGGAAAAAGGAAAAGGAGAGTGGAGAGGGGAAAGGGGAGAAGATGGAAGGTGATGGGAGTATAGAAAATGCAAGAAAACGACTTGGACCCTGGCAGTAGGAAGAAGGCCTGAGATGACATGACTAAAAACCAAGTCTAGGGTAGGAAGTTGAGAGATGGACAATGCTACCACTCATGACAGTAAGGAGAGTCTGAAGCTTCTAGGGTTCCATAACATGCAGAACCTGTGGGGTAAATGCTGGATTCAGGGAAGGTAGAAAGACGGTACAACCAAGATCACTAGCAACCAAACATCTCTTCTCACAAACCAGCAGACAGCTTAATAGAACTTTCAGGACTGATAAACAGGACCAGGTAAGTTGCACCACATTCCTGGATGAGTCAGTTAAAACAACACAGGTCAGACCTAACTCTTCAGACCTCTTATACTGCAGCATGGATGCTACACAAACAGTGCTTGACAGTGACCACAACCTTGGGGAAAGGACTTGGTGACACCATGCGTGGTATTTCAAGACCTGTGTATAATAAAAGCTCAAAAATGGGTGCTAATTTCCATCATTAGTATATTTCTTAACTTGTTTGTGGCTAAGCCTTACGTAAGAACACAGTTCTTTTTACCCAACACCTGGATTTGACTGCTTGGCCAATGCCATCTTTCTTGCCTGTAGGACCACATCCCAATGCCACCTAGATTTCTAAGACATGGAGCATCCATCTGGTGTGTGAGTGAACATAAGTTCAGCTTGAGAAAATCCTCTGCCTTTGGGTGACTGCTGCAGACAGGGCTTTGAACAAAGCTGTCTTAACCCCTTCGACCTGTTCTAGGCACGACTGGGTTCTGATTCCACTTTATGTGCAGTTGAGAGAAGACAAGCTTTTCCAGAGCACTGTCTTTTTTTAATATAATTTTTTATATTAATCACAGGTTATTTACTTTGTATCCCAGCTGTAGCCCTCTCCCTAATTCCCTCCCAATCCCACCCTCCCTCATCTTCTCCCTTCCCCTTTCCAAGTCCACTGATGGGGAAGTCCTCCTCCCCTTCCATCTGATCCTAGCTTATCAGGTATCTTCAGGACTGGCTTCAATGTCCACTTGTGTGGCCTAGCAAGGCTGCTCCTCCCTCAGGGTGGGGGGGTCAAAGAGCCAGCCACTGAGTTTATGTCAGAGACAGTGCCTATTCTCCTTACTAGGGAACCCACTTGGATACTGAGCTACCATGGGCTACATCCGAGCAGGGGTTCATCTCTCAAAGAATTAGCCACCCAAGTAGACAAAAAGAAAGAGGAAATGAGTACTGCCTTAATCAATCCTTCTGCTACCACAAATGCACAAAGTAAATCTTAAAAGAAAAAATAAAAATAATCATTTCATTGAAGGTTTTGACCAGCACAATCACAGAAAATTTTATAACCTGTGGTTTTTCTCTCTGTATATTTGAAGTGCAAAAATTAGCCATAGCCTCATGAAACCAAAATATACAAGTATTGTTATCATTTTTATCAATAAAGGCCCTTTTTTTTTAGAAGGCTTTTTCCCCCTTGAGACTGAGTCTAGCTATGTAGCCCAGCCTGGTCTTGAACTATTTTGTCAGCCTCAAAATAATCTTTTGCAACCTCTCTATTGTTAGGATCAGAGACATGGACCCCCTGAGTACAAGAGCAGCTAGGTTAAAATAAGTGGACTTTCAGTACTAGATTCTCAGAAAGGCTAATATTTAATTTTAAAGTATTAACGTATTTCTCTTGTAATTATAATAAAGCAGTGGTTGTTTTCTTTTTAAAAAATTTTTGCAGATTTTTTTTTATTTTGTGTGTGTGTGAATACACCACACACACACACACACACACACACACACACACACACACGAGTGCAGCTGTCTTCGGAGGTCAGAGACATTTAATCCTCTTAGAGCTGGAGTTACAGGTGGTTGTAAACCACCTAATAAGGGTGCTGGGAATTGAACTCAGGTCTTCTAGACAGCAAGTGCTTTTAACCACCGTGCTGTCTCTCCAGTCTCTGGATCTTTTTAGTATATTTTCTCTTAATTCTTTGAGAACTTCCTACACAATAGTTTGACCATAGTCACTCTCTACCCCTCCTCCAATCCCTCCCAGATCCATGCGCACCTCCCCGTGCCCTCAACCAGTGTCCTCTATTCTTCTTTTAATAACACACTGAATCAAATCTGAACTGCACGTGTACTATTGGGTCTGGGTCATCCACTCACCAGCTTCCTAAAGGCCATACCTGTAAAGAAGACTGGCGTTTCCTTCTGTAGAAACCATAAACTGCCCATAGCTACTCGGGGGGTGGGGGGCTCATGAACCCTTCTCCATGCTGGAACAGGAAGTGGCTTAGTCTTTTGTAGGTCCTGTGCATACAACCACAGATGCTGTAAGCTCATGAGCACAGCAATCCTGCCGTGTCCAGAAGATACCATTTCACAGTGGTCCTCCCTGGCTTGCAGCTACTACAATATTTCCACACCTCTTCTGTGATGGTCTGGGAGGGAGATATAATACACAAGTTCTATTTGTGACTCAAGACTCCACTGACACTTTCTCTGTTTTTTGACCGATTGTGTGTCTCTGCATTTATTGCCATTCACTGCCCAGAGAAACTTCTCTGATGAGGTCTGAGAGCTACACTAATCTACGTGTATGGGCACACCAATATAGAGGACAATTTGATCCTAAGTTCATTTAAGAGACTATCAGGAGTAGGGTCACCTGGAGGGCCTGTGAACTCCCTGACCTATTGTTGTTTTGACCAGAGTGACAATACCAGACCTTTTTTCTCTTGTGGAGCAGGCCTCACGTACAATCAGAAAGAGGTTGTTTACCTCCATAATATCCATGCCACTATTTCACCCATGGGCATATTATTGGAGTTCACAGAGTTCAGAGTTAGGCAGGACTGTTGGTGGCGACACCCTCACAACAAAGCACCTTCCAGCAGTATGCTAGAGAGCCAACAGGGAAGAAGCTTTTTAGTCAATACTGACTTAATTTACCTTTCTGTGTCCTGTAACCAGTGAGTGTGGTGTCTTGAGCGATGGGGTCTTACCATCAATTTTGGGAGGCAACCAAGAGCAATTGAATTAGCATACATGGTTCTTGGCGGGAGAGCTCTGATAAACAGGAAGTATTACATGGCAGCTTTTTAATTTTTTGACCACTTTTGCTTGTATCCACTGCACTCTGATCATACTCTCACTCTCAATACTGCTCTTTCTCTTCCTCCCAATTAGTTGGGAGTTTTCTTTAAAGGCATGACCCTACGTAAGTTCACAATTAGATGACCCACACCCTGCCATATATGGCCAGCTCAAATTAGACTCAGTATGTTATTTTAAAAACTAGAGGATTTGCGGTTGGGGTGTGTGGAAGTGAGCATGCATCTGGGAGAGACTGGGAAGGAGTAGGGACTGACTATGATCAAAATATATTGTACAACACTCTCTCTCTCCTGCTGTCATGTGGTATTTGTGTGTGCGCCTGTCTTGTACAAGAACACTATTTTTTTTTTAACCAATAGTCTTAAAATCTAGAAGCCTCATTTTAACATAAGCACTTCTTTAAAGGCCCCACCTCCACCCTTTACACTCTGAGGCCCTGTCATTAGGGCTTCAGTAGTTGAATGGGGCCACAATTCAGCCAGTAGTACTTGTCTGGTCTTAAATTTGATTTAGAGCAATAGCCAGAACAGAAAGCAAGGCAGACTTTTAGGAAGCAGGTTCTTCCCGGTTGATCATTTGGAGATACTACCTGGAATAGTTCAGATTAATGGTCTCCTGTGGAATACATAGACACGTGAGAGCCTGTTTATGGGCTCTAAGATATACACAGCTTCCTAACTAGAGCTACAAAGTTTCTTATATCTTAAGACATAAACTTGATTGAAAAATTACATCTAATTGGACTATTGTCCACTATGGAATTCACCATGTGCTTTACAGAATCAACCCTTTATTGCTGTCTTTTGTCTCTCAAGCTGATTTTTTATTTTGTTTTGCTTTGTTTTGTTTAAATTCTCTCATATGCTTTTGCCCTGGGCTCCAGTTCCCAGGAGTGAGAACTACTTTCTCTAAAGCAAAGACAATCTTCCCAGAGGTTCACAAAGGTCTGTTGGTAGAAAAGAGCTCACCCTTTCAGATTCTCTGCTTTCTCACCAAGTCATGATTCCTCCAGGCCACATTCTCATTGCTGACCTCTGTCCAAAAGTAATCCACCCCGGGGAGAGGTTCCACGTACTCAGTGATTTCATGGCCGGTCCACGGAATCCACATTTGCCTCTCTTTATTTTAAAGTATTTGTGTGACAGGATGTCTAGATAGCCAAACCTTTGTTAGACAACAGATTCACTTCTGTATAAAACCACACACTGAGGGTTTTTTTTTTTTTCTCTTCAAAAACACTTTCTTCATTTTTTTCTGAAACAAAATCAACTAGCTAATTATATTTCAATCCTTTTTTTCATGGTTGTTCCGTGTTTCTGGGTGACAATTGTTGCATCAGATTACATACTGGCCTTGCACAAAGAATCCATATACTAAAAAAACTGTGGCTTAAAATATAAATAATTAAAAAATTTACCTAGCAGCTGCTGAATTTCCACATTAAAAGAGAGAGAGAGAGAGAGAGAGAAAGATGTTATTTGGAATTTTCTGAAATCTCTGAATTTTTATAAACTAAGTATATATTTTTAAGAATATAATTTTGTGTTTTTAATTGTGTATCAGAAAAGTGGACTTTGGGAATATAGTATTAATGTACTTGGAGTTAGGGAGATGGCTCAGCCAATAAAGTGCCTGCCATGCAAGCATGAGGACAAATGTTTACGTCCATGTCATGTGTGTACAGCCAAGCATGGTGGTGACTTCAGCACTGGGAGTCTGGTGGTAGAGGTGGAAACAGGTACCAGGGGCTTGCTGACAAGTCTGCTCAGCCAGCTGTTGAGTTCCAGGCTCAGCGAGAAACCTGCTTCTAAATAGATAGATACATAGATAGATGGGGTAGAGAATGATACAGAGGACATCTGAGGTTGACCTCTGGCATCCACATGTGTGCGGTTATGTGTGCGTATACACACACAAGCATGTCCTCATACATACATGATACACACACACATTTACAATAAATTATACACATACACATGTTTGAGTATCTGTGGCCACTGCTGCAGAGGAAGAACACTGTACATACTGAAGGCCAGAGTCCAAGCCTCTGGAAAGCTGAACCACATAAATATAGAACAGCCCCACACTTCACACCAGTCACTACATAGTTGGGAAACTATGCGTCAGTTAAACAAAGAAACTAAACACGTAGGGCCTGCTACATTTAAATATTTAAGTGCCATATTCAAACAAATCATTTTGTAGCCCAGAGGATTTCCAAGGCAAAAAGCAAAGTCTGAGCCTATTTATGGAACACCTTTTTCCCCCCCTGAGAGTTTGAACTTCACACAATAATGCTTTTCATTTCTGTACTTTCTCCAAATGTTTTCAACTTCTTAGAGGTTACATTGTTTTGTAAGAATAAACTGTAAGTTTTCCAAAGAGCCTCTTTCTCCCACTCAGCTGCCCCGAGGGAGTTAGCGAGATTCTGCACACAACTTATTTTCATTTCCCTCTCCCCAGAAATGATCAAATAAGGACTGTTTCCCCATCAACGTTTCTAGGGCAAGAGGCTCTGACACGTGTAACTCTAGGCACCACCATCTCTTTTCTGTCCTGCTCTGGCCCATCTAGGGAGTTGGGAGTGGGGAGGTGATTGGACAAATGCCAGCTGTGTGCAAGTCAAGGCCCCAACAGTAGCAGATACCCGGGATAACTGCACAGTCCTGAGCCCGTGGAGAGGGAGTACACTATCTCTCAATTCTGCCATGAACAAATGACGATGTTCAACAAATGCTATGGGATCCAAACAATCTCTCTTCAGCAATAGCCCCTTCTTGCCACCAAAATAGATTCTTGCTGGCTGCGTGAGTGTTAGCATCCTGGTTCAAACAGGGATACTACATATTACATATTCTTTACTGTTTTGGTGTTGCCATGGCAGAGATAGAAGAGATATTTTTGTTGATGGAATGTCTTAACAGAGCTCCTTATTTTGGCCTTGCTGACATTCTGACGCCAGTTGCCGATCTACGCTAAAATCCTGCCATAACTTTTTTGTTCATTGTCAACATTCCGACAGCCCCAAAAGAGGAGTGATCACATTATTAAATGTGTGAGTAGGTAGATGTCCAGGATTTAAAGATAAAAGTTTTCAGTGAAAGAGATGGATGAAGTGTCAGAATTCTAATGAGCTCTTAAACTACCAGTCTCAAATCCTGGCCATTTCTCAGCTCCTTTTGTCCCATTGACTTCTTCTCATGATTTATAGCTACCTTATCATTTTAAAGCAGAATTAGTGTGTTAGATTGAGCTGGGTCAGGGTGTAATTTAGAAAGCAACTTGAGTGGCTTAAAATAACAAGTTTTTCTTTTCTTTTTTTTTTTTTTCCAAACACCGGATATCCTCTGTGGGTCAGTCAGGGGACTTGCTATGTTTTACCTCCCTCTGGGAACCAGGTTTTTGAAGTGGTTTCCATCAGAAAAAAAAAAAAAAAAAAAAGCAACTACGACTGTGGAACAAATTGGCCCATTGCAGGATTTTGTCTGACCTGGGTGCTAAGACTGTTTTGATTTTTTGTTGTTGTTTTAATTTTATTTTTATGTTTTTAAAGAGTCAAGACTTCTTTTGGAAAAAGAATATTCTGTGAAATGTATATGAAATTCAAATCTCTACATCCATAAGAGTAGACTCCCCAGATCATAGCAGTCATGCTCACTTGGGCTTGCCTGTGGCTGTTTTCATGGCAGAGTTATGTAGCTGCAAGAGAGACCACAAGGCCTGCAGAAACCTGAAATATCAATTATCTGGTTCTTTAAGAAAAAAAAAATTGCTTGATTAGCTACCTTGAGAAACAATAAAAAAGTGGGGAGGAGTAAATCAGATGCATTTGGGGCTCACACCAGCAGCAAGGACTTAGTTCAGTGTTCGTTCTTTAAAGCAGGTCCCATGACCACAATGACTGCATAGGGTCCGGCACCCTCCGCTTGACTTTCTCCACGTGCTTGGAAAGTATAGTCTACCCTTTTCCAGTTACACAAAATAAAAGAATACATACAAGCAACTATCACTACAGCAGAGATTAGAAAATGTTAAGACAGATTATATGCCATTAAGTCCTAAAATTTAGACATGAATGATAAATCTGGAATTAAAATACAAAACAATATGAATATTGTTATAACCCTAGCACAAATCAAAATAACTGAAATCTTCCTCAAGCTGAACTAAAGGAAAAGTAATAACCTACACATAAGTGATTTCACACGCATACTCCCAAAATTTTACAGAAGCGGCAATTCCTTCCTTATATAAATTATTTCAGAGAAGCAAAAGAATGACTATGCTAACTGATTATGTTAATAGAAACCCGTATCGGGGAAAAAATGGGAAAAGGCATATGCCACCAAGTTTGATGCCCAAGACCCATATGGAAGAAGGAAAGAACTGGCTCACATGTTCTCTCTCCATTATACACACCAGGGTGTGAGTGCACGCACATACATATGCAAAATCACACACAGCTCTTTGAATGCAGCAAGTCTCTCCACTTCGTCCACACACATCAGCGCCAACAGCCAGTCCCGGCCAAGCCAAGCGGTTCCCTTTATACAGTGCTAGTGTGTGTACTGTACAGAGCAGGGATTGCATGCATGACTTTTGATCATTTTTATCTTTTTATTTCTAAAAATTGCATTCATTTGGGTTGTTAACTGACCTATACATTTGAACAATTGAAAATCAAAAGAGATTTGATTCACAAACTTCTAATTTGTGTCCCAATAGGAATCCTGGAAACGCAAATAACACCAGCAGAGGAGATTTTTGTGAAATGATTCCATTTGGGCCTTTTTAAGCAGTTACAGAATGGAAAAGAATAATAGACGACTTACTTGAGAGTATCCACGCTTTTGTTCGGAAAGGTCCAAGCATCACACTACAGTTGTGCCTGTCCAGAGATCATTCTAGACTAAGAGGAATGACAGTGCAGAGATTTTGACAGATATACTCTACAATCGCATGAGAAGTAATGTTTGAAAAATTAAAACTCTGGGCTTCTCAGAATTCTACAACAGAAAGTGGATTTTGAAAGGCAGGTGGCATGTGGCCTTTTCCCTTTCCCCACTACAACTACAGGCCATTGACTGCATATATAGGGACACCAAAGTCTTATCCACCCATACTATGGGAACCGACAGCCCCACCCTTGAACTGTCAGCCTTTGAGGGATGGGCTCAAGCAAGAAGTGGAGGCAGCCCCAGGAAGGCAGGTGCACTGGATGGAGAATTCTGAGGCCTCTAGAGCCAGAACAGAGGTTGGGGGGGGGCTATGGGCTCCAGAAAAACACATCCTAATTCCAATGAACTTTTTGCCCTCTGTGGAATGGCCCAGTCAGACATGGGCAAATGGCCCTCTTTCATAGTTCTGTTCTTTTTCCTGCCCTACATAATTTTAAAATCGTTTCTTTTATTTTCTTGAGGTTATACTATAAATGCATCATTTCTGTCTTCCCTTTCCTCCCTCCAAACCCTCCTTTTGCTTCTTTGCTTTTTTTAAACTCATGACCTCTGTTTTTCATTGTTATCACACACACAGAGTCCCACAGGGAACACGCATGCGCGCACACACACACACACACAACTTATGTTCCTAAACAAACAAGAACAGCCTTCTTAGACCGCATAATGTTACTTGCATGTATGTTTTCAGGGCTGGCCATTTGATACTGAACAACTAGTTGGTGTGCTTTTCCCTGGGGAAGACTATTTCTCCTACTCTCAGCATTCCTTAGTTGCTTGTGGTGTTTTTGTGCAGGGTAGAGGCCTCATGAGCTTTCTCCTGTCCATTTAGTGTGTCAGTTGGTGTTGTCTTTGTTCAGTTCTCCTTTAAGCAGTCATGCTGGTGAGATTTTATGGTTATGGCTTCCGATATAACTAGGAAACTAATCTCCCAAAAACTCCCTGTTTCTCTGGTTGTTACAATCTTTCAGCCTCTTCTTCTGCCATGAGCCTCAGGTGTGGAAGTTGTGTGTTACATACATCAGTTGGGACTGACTCTATAACTCTGTATTTTTATTGCCTGTGACTTTCTGTAAATGGTTTCTGCCTGCTGCAAAGAGAAGTTTACTGTAGAATGGACAAGGACTTTACTTACCTGTGGGTGTAAAGATAAATGTATAGAATGGAGCTAGGGATTGTGCTGGTTTAGTAGAATGGTGGTTTTTGGTTCTCCTCTAAGATATATGACTTCAGTATCCATGAGTAGTAGATTAGGTTTCCAGTATCAGGCATGATTTTCCTCTTACTGAACAGGCTTTACGCCCAATTGGAGAGCTGTTAGTTACCAAGGTCTGTGTGCCACCACTGCACGCTTAGGATTATCACACAATGCTGGTCATTGTAGGTGTCATAGTTGGCTAGGACTGTTGGTTGTGTCACCCCTTCGGAAGCTCCCATGACATTTTCTAATTGCAAGAAAGTTCTTGGTGAGGTAATTATTTTTGAGCAAATATAATCCTCTTGAAATATTTTTTCTAAAAAATAAAGACTGTGAATGGCAGGGATAAGAGAGCTCAAATGACAATGACTTTCCAACTGGTGATAAGCAACAGGTGCTAAGGCAAAGGTGGTTTCTAAATAAATACATGCAAGATGTAAAATTCTCTTTCTCAATTCAGTGGGAGGTAAGGATATAGAAGGGAAGTTATTGAATGACCGAGCAATGCAAGGATTGCTCTGAGTTTCAGAATTCCAGAAATATTTGATACTAGTTTTACTTATGAAATGAAAATAAAAGATTGACAATGAGGACGGGATTTTCTCGTTTGAGAAATCTGCCTCCTTGAGAATAAAGTTGTGACAGGTATACAGACAATAAGACTTTTGGTTGTCCCAAGAAATGCTAATGATGATGTACCCCTCAAGCTAACTAATATATCAGGGTTATTTGAGAGAAAGAATAGTCACAATGATTTATTACATCTCAGTAGATTCAAATTCATCAGTAAAATAGCTGCAAATTTTGTCACCTCTGATTTCCAAAACTTTTTGGAAAACATCAAAATCAATATATATATTAGGAGGCAAATTGTACCATAGTTTATTAGTATTGCTCATAGTAGACTTTAATAGTAGCAACTAGTTTGAATGATATGAAGATGCTGTTAGGGTGAAACTACAGTTTTGTTAATAGAAAAAGAAAAAAAACAATGTCCATCTTCATAAAGTTTAAAAAAAGAATCATTGTGCTAATCAGGTTTAATTTTTTTCCTTATATTAGGAAGTCAAGATAAATCTGGGCGTGGTGGTGCACACCTGTAATCTCAGCACTCAAGGAGACAGAGGCAAGCAGATTTCTGTGAGTTTGAGGCCAGCCTGGTCTACAAAGTGAGTCAAGGGCAGCCAAGACTACACAGAAAAACCCTGTCCCGAAAAACCAAAAACCAAAAGCAAAAAAAAAAAAAAAAAAAAAAAAAAAAAAGGAAAGAAAGAAAAGAAAAGGGAAAAAAATCAAGATAAAATGTTTTTAAAACATTCCATTGGCTTGTTTTTTCAGTTACCTTTGTTAAAATAAAAAAAAAAAAGCTTAGCACACCTAATAAGGTATACAGTGCTTCATTAGCAATAACTTGCCAAGCCTTCTAGCTACAGTAGAATGAATGCACTTCATAACTGGGACCTGCATAATCCTATTAGAAAAATATAAAAACTAGAAACTAGTATTTGCTTTGGATACAAGAGAATCATGTGGAGTAACATTATTTCAACAAGACTATCACCATGTAACCATATCAAATATGGAAGGAATAATGAAGCATATTTTCAACACTTTCAAAAAAAAAAAAACTCATCAAAAGGAAAAAGAAGAAAGACATACATTGTTACTGTCTCCTGCCTGCTTCTTCACCTCAAATAACTTACTGTTACATTTATACTTAAGCTGAAGGGCACATTTATTATACCCAAACCCAAAGCTTAACCTCCTCCACACTTCATGCAGACAAACTTTGCTGATTTCTTTTGGCTCCATAGACAATGTACAGCATCCAGAATTGCTAACAAATCTAAACAAAGGCATTATTACGTCAGGAACAGTAGAGGGCCCTTAACTCTTAAACTAGGCATTGACGAAGTATAATCTAGTTGTCATAACATGAATGTGATCTTAAGGGTTTTTTTGATTGAGTATATAATGGAAGAGTACTAAGATTCTATTAAGACTCTCTCAAATATTTTCAATCTAGTTATAAAATTTTCCACGTAATTTAAATAGTAGCAAAGAATGAAATTCAAATGGGGAGTAAGTTTTCTGAAATCAGAGAGGAAACAGTTTATTTAGGTGGAGGCAGTGGGAAGAGTGGAGATAGGAGGAAATAACAGAGATTAAATATTAACAAAGGACAGTATTCATGTATGAAAGTGTAACTAAACTCATTTTTTGATGCTAACTTTAATAAATTAGGTTTAAAAGAAGGTAGCAGGCATGATGGAGCACACCTTCAATACCAGCACCTGGGAGAAAGAGGCAATGAGTTCAAGGCCAACACATGAGTTCCAGGAAAAACAATACTGCATAGAGAGAGCTTGCTCAAAACAGTAAAAATGACATGTTGTCTACCTCTGTAACTTTTAGTAATATTTAATTGGGATAAATGCTTCTTTCAATATTATTCTTTTCTGAGATTCATTTTTTCCTTTGAATAAATTTTTATTTTTTATATTAATTACAGGTTATTTACTTTGCATCTCAGCTGTAGACCCCTCCCACATTCCCTCTGAATCCTACCCTCCCTCACTCATCTCCTCCCCTGCCTCTCTCCAAGTCCACTGATAGGGGAGGTCCCCCTCCCCTTCCATCTGACCCTAGTCTATCAGGTCTCATCAGGACTGGCTGCATCATCTTCCTCTGTAGCCTGGTAAGGTTGCTCCCCCTCAGGGATCAAAGAGCCAGACACTGAGTTCATGTCAGAATAGTCCCTGTTCCCCTTACTAGGGAAAACCAACTTGGATATTGAGATACCAGGGGCTATATCTATGCCGGGGTTCTAGGTTATCTCCAGGCATGGTCCTTGGTTCGAGTATCAATCTCAGAAAAGACCCCTGGGCCCAAATTTTTTTGTTCTTTTGCTCTCTTTGTGGAGCTCCTGTCCCCTCCAGGTCTTGCTATCTCCCCCTTCTTTCATAAGATTCCCTGCACTCTGCCCAAAGTCTGGCTATGAGCCTCAGCATCTGCTTTGACAGCATGCAGGGTACAGTCTTTCAGAGGCCCTCTGTGGTAAGCTCCTGTCCTATTCCCTGTTTTCTCCCTCTTCCAATGTCTGTCCCATTTACCTATTTGAGTGAGGATTGATCATCTTACCCAGGATCCTCCTTCTTACCTAGCTTCTTTTGGTATACAAATTTTAGTATGTTTATCCTATATTATATGTCTAATACCCACCTTTAACTGAGTATATACCATGTGTGTCTTTCTGCTTCTGGGATACCTCACTCAGGATGATCTTTTCTAGTTCCCGTCATTTACCTGCAAATTTCATGTTTTCCTTGTTTTTAATTGCTGAGTAGTAGTCCATTGTGTAAATGTTCCACAATTTCTGTACCCATTCCTCAGTTGAGAGACATCTGGGTTGTTTCCAGATTCTGGCTATTATGAATAAAGCTGCTAAGAACATGGTTGAGCAAATGTCCTTGTTGTGTACTTGAGCCTCTTTTGGATATATGCCTAGGAGTGGTATAGTTGGATCTTGAGGTAGCACTATTCCTATTTGTCTGAGAAAGCACCAGATTGATTTCCAAAGTGGTTGTACAAGTTTACATTCCTATCAGCAATAGAGGAGGGTTCTCTTTCTCCACATCCTCTCCAGCATGTGTTGTCACTTGAGTTTTTGATCTTAGCCATTTTGATGGGTGTAAGGTGAAATCTCAGGGTCATTTTGATTTGCATTCCCCTGATGACTAAGGACATTGAGTATCTCTTTAAGTGTTTCTCTGCCATTCGATATTCCTCTATAGAGAATTCTCTGTTTGGCTCTGTACCCCATTTTTTAATTGGATTTGTTGCTTTTTAACATCTTAAGTTCTTTATGTATTCTGAATATTAGCCCTCTGTGAGATATAGGGTTGGTGAAGATCCTTTCCCCGTCTGTAGGCGGTCATTTTGTTCTGATGACAATGTCCTTTGCTTTACAGAAACTTTTCAGTTTCATGAGGTCCCATTTATTGATTGTTGCTCTTAGAGCCTTTGCTTTTGGTGTTCTGTTTAGGAAGTTGTCTCCTGTGCCAATGAATTCTAGGTTCTTCCCCACTTTTTCTTCTAACAGATCTAGTGTGTCTGGTTCTATATTGAGGTCTTTGATCCACATGGACTTTAGTTTTGTGCAGGATGATAAATATGGATCTATTTGTATTTTTCTACATGTAGACATACAATTAGACCAGCACCATTTGTTGAAGATGCTGTCTTTTTTCCTTGTATGGTTTTGGCTTTTTTGCCAAAAATCAAGTATCAATAGGTGTGTGGGTTTATTTCTGGGTCTTCTATTCGATTCCATTGATCCATCGTTCTGTTTCTATGCCAATACCATGCAAGTAACATAAAGTACCTTGGGGTGACTCTAACCAAGCAAGTGAAAGACCTGTTTGAAGAAAACTTCAAGTCTCTGAAGAAAGAAATTTAAGAAGATATCAGAAGATGGAAAGATCTCCCATGCTCATGGATCATTAGGAAAATGGCCATCCTGCCAAAAGCAATCTACAGATTCAATGGAATTCCCATCAAAATACCAACACAATTCTTTTACAGACCTTGAAAGAAAAATTCTCAATCTCATATGGAAAAACAAAAAATCCGGAATTGCTAAAACAATCCTGCATAATAGATCCTCTGGAGGTATCTCCATCCTACAAATAAATTTTTAAAATGTCTTGCGACTGCAGCTGAACCTCAATGGTACTGTGAGTGCTACGACACAAGGCTCTGGCGTGGATCCCAAGGCGAAACTAATAAAAATAATTGGTGTTGTGATTGTTGCTTTTTACTTTTTTTTTTTTTTTTTTTTTTTTTTGGCTGAAGAATGATTTTATACAAATTGAAAAGAAAAACTCCCAGAACAGAAAAGACACTATCAGCAGCTGTAAGGAATGGGAGATATAGAAGGAAAACAACAGTGCATGCGGAGGGAGGCTCTAGAGAAAGAGGAAAGAAGAACAACATATATATATATATATATATATATATATATATATATATATATATATATATGTATGTATATATATATAATAACATATATATAATAACTTATATATATATATTCTTAGACTTGTCCTGCTTCTCCGTTACACTCTTTTGGCTCTGCCTTTAGAGATAGATGGCACCACACTTTTGTTGACTATTGTAATACAAGTTACTATTTTGCATCTATCCTTTAACAATCATGGCCTCAGAACCTGTAAATTTCAAAAAGATAAAATGTTAACATATCACGGGCCTGCAGATGTAGCTCAGTGATAAGAGTCCTTACCTGATATGAGAAAGGTCCTAGATTTAGTCCCTAACACCATAAAAACAAAAATCAGGAACATGATGTACATTTTAACACTACCAGAGTGGACGCAGGACTAGCCACAGGATTATCATCATGGATTGCTGCAGCCATGAATCTTCTGAAGGAATGGGCGGGCATGGGAGCGTTAGCAGGCCTTCTGGTGTTGGTCTCCTTGGTTTGCCTGTGGTATATATGCAAGATTAGAGTCTCACAACAGCGTAATGCAGCCATGACCATTCAGGCCTTTACAGCCATTGAAGCAGGACAGTCTCCCCAAGCATGGTTGGCTACCATAAAAAGCTAAAATGTTACGCTCAGGATGCGAAGCTAAGCACTGCACTCAGGGTCAGCCGCTTTGGACCCAGAGAAGAGCATGTCTGATTGCATGCGGGTTGATGCCCCAGGTCCCGCCTCTGAGAAAAAGGTATTGGTCGGTTCTGATGCTCTTTGGGTGGATGACACCTAAATGAACATCAGTACAAAGTCCCAATTTATTTCTAATATCAGAGATCAGACCTCTACTCTTGCCTGATTCATCTAAAACAAAAAGGGGGAACTGTAGAGAGAGCTGCGTAATGCCGCGCCTTAAAGATGGAGCTGGTTTCTGCCTTCCACCTTCCCGATGGTGAGTGCTCTCTGTCACAAACAACTCCACATTTGGCTAAGGCTGAAGATCTGGCTTGCTTCCATGTATGTGGACCTATCTGCATTGCCCACGTGGCATGCTGGGGTTGGCTACCCAGAGGCTATTTAAGCTGTGGGCTGGCTTTCCCCAGGGTCAGATGATTGTTCAAGGTTCCTGAATAAACTGTATTGAAAAAAAAAAAATATATATATATATATAAAATAAAATAAATAAACTTGGAAAAAAAATAAGACAGCCATATCTCTCCTTCAAATGTATTGAGAGAAATGTAAATAATCCAGTGGTTTGACACAATTAGTACACATTCTTCAACATCTGAGCAAAGTTTTACCAGCAGGCCCTTTTACTTCTTAAATTCAAATTTCTTCTGCAGTTCCTTTACATGGTTTTCCTGTTGAGTAATACTAATTTTTTGCTTTCAGCATCATGCTGGTCACCTACATGATATGATTGGGCTTATTTGCAGTAAAACAATTCACACAAATTTTAATTAAATGATTCCTCCCTCTGGCCATAAAGGACTGTTTCATTAGCTAGCATTATTGTGAGTCTTTAATTACTACAGACATTCTAAAGAATGATTCACGTGTTGTGTGATGAAAGTGGAGCTGGACCAGAGACCTGTCAGCTGGAATAAGGACAGAAGTATAAACAGGGAAGTACACAACTCTTGACCACAGAGAAATTCCAATTAGCTATTAGAACAAATAAATGTGAACAAACCTTTCTACTGACTCCATTCAAATTTTGCATCCATGTACCTGCTAAGAAATCTTTATGTAAACCAGAGATCCTTTATTTTGAAAATCTTTGGGTACATGAATTTACTTAAAACTACATTTGTACAATAAAAAAGTGTGTTTTATTTATATTATTCCAGTGGGGATAACTTAGAACTTGTTAAATGTCCTTTTATTGAATACTGAAGGAAATCTGTCTACAGCCATTATTATTATTATTATTATTATTATTATTATTATTATTATTATTATCTTATCATCCTCATTACTTCCAGTTGTGGTTCATAATGACTTCAGTTTGGCTTGAAGAATTGCTTGATTCTTTCACCCTCCAAAGGCCAGGAATTACTGAATTTGTCAACTTGGATTGTTAGCTGTTGATAGAAAAAAAACCTCGCTTAGGCATACTGTGTCTTCCATCTTTGCAAGCAGACTTATGCCAGCCCTTTCCAGTTTTGAAAAGTTCAGGGAAAGAAGCAGCAATATTTTCTTTAACCTTTTCCCTTAAGGTTTCAGCCTTGAGGAAATTAAATCACCATTTAATTTGTTTGCCCAGTCATTGTGGAGAGTAATTTTTCACTTTATGATAGTGAAAGTTTTCCAGACGATGACAAGAATGTTCTCATGCCCACTACCTGACTCCTCAGTCAATGCCCACTTAAGCTAAGTGCCAAAATTGGTGTTTCAGCATGCAAGTTAAGTTTCTATATTAAAGCCCCAAGGAGCCCTGATTTGTGCTACAATAACAATCCCAGTTAAAGCAGAAGTGGCTGACACAGGTGGTCCATGACACTAGGAATCCAGGCTCCATCACCTTATTCCTCTGCTGGCCGAGGTCACTGCCCTTTTCACAGAAGGTTCAGTATCAGTTCCATTAGGTAGAAGGAAGTGAGAAGAGATGTAGAAAATGGTGTGCCTCTTCCTCTAGAAAATGGCTCTAGGCTTCTGTGATCTACTCATGCTGAAACCCACAAGTGATACTCGTTGGCTAGCCGCCTGCTCCAACCACAAACTACGACCACATGGAAAAGTGGAAATTAGATACTGGAGAATGAACAGCAGACTCTATTTACCACAATGTCTGTTGTAGACACTGGATTTGCTACATCATGCCAATGGCATCACTCAGAGCAACCTTGAACTTTACTGCAACTGCCCTTTACTTCATCAAGTCATACAATGCTGTCTGTTCAGAGATTGGTTTTCTGAGCAGAATCCCTGAAAATCAATTTTCAACCATATTGCAGGCGCTGCTTCCGTTATGATGCCATTCCTTCTCCGTGTTAGAGTATCCGCTTAACTAAGCACAATGTTATCCATTCCTTTGCACCAAACTATGACTAGTATAGGAATTTTCTACATGACATTTAGAAAGTACTCTTACAAAAAGGAGGCCTGGTCTTTCTTGCCTACTCCTGCCACTTGCAACAGAAACATGATATTGGAAATTGTTCTGAGTTAAACTTACAACCTCACCCTGAAAGAGAAACATTGAATTCCTAATCCCTACTTGTCTACCTATGAATTTGGACTTTTTTTTTTTTTTTTTACAGATTTATCCAAGTTTAAACAGGGTCATGTTCATGGACCCTATTCTCATATGGCTGAAAATAGGAGAGGAAAAATGTGTACAGGGAACCTGTCATTTGAAGGTACATGGGCACACATAAAGGGCAGGTAATGAGAGAACAGATGGTGACATAGGGCAGAGGTCTGACTGACATATTCGCAAGCCAAGAGACACAAAGCAATGCCAGCCAACAGCAAGGAAGTATACTTCCGCCAACAGGTTTCCTAGCAACTGTGGTCATCAGACACATGGATTTGAACTTCTAGTCTGCAGAACTGTGAGGCCGTAAATGACTGCTGTAAACCCTTCCCTTTGTGCTGCTTTATTGCTGCAGCTCCAGAAGAACAAACAGTCTAAACATGTTTCTTGGATCATACATGGCTTGATGTGGACGTCAGAAGCCTGAGGGTCTTTATGGATTCACAGAACAGAGTTCTGAGCTACACACCTGCCTGAAATTTTATATGACAGAGACACAAGTGTGAATCTTCAAGCAGCAACTGCTTGGAATTTCTGTAACTCATAAATAAACCTAATTATGATACTTTTCATTCATTCATTGTGTGTGTGAGTTGTGTGAGCTGTGTTTGTGTGTGTTGTGCATGTGTGTGTATGCTTGTGAGTGTGAGATATATATATATACATATATACATATACCTCTCCTCATATGAGAATTTGCAAATGGATTTAATGTAAAATGCATTGAATATTCAGGTCCTACACTCATTTTCTCAGTGAAAATTGTTGGAAATATAATGATGCTAATTATATGTTCTTGCCTTGCCAAGGAAGTCAAAATTAGAACTGTTAGGAACTAGTGGCATATGCCTATAGGGCTGAAATCATAGCTTATTAGCATGAAAATGAGAGTCTGGCACAGTAGATGAGAGCACAGACCACGGCATCAAATAGGTGGAATTCAAGTCCACCTCTACCGTTTAACAGCTGGCTGAGTGGCTGTGAAGGGCTCTCATGTACAAATAGGTGATAAAATGTGCATGTTGATTGATTGCTTATTTAAATGTGGATAGCATGAGTAAGATGACAATGGCCTTATGGGATTGTCGGGGGGTTACAGGTGAAACACATAATGTGAACAGCAGAGATTCTAGAAAATAAGCCATATTCCACGTCAGCAGTGCACCCATGCCATCATCAGAGCCCAGCAGTCCAGAGTTGTCTGTTGAATTTACATTTATTTGTGAGATTTAATATATTTATTGTTATTGTGTATTGGGGTGGAGTTCTTCATATAGTTCAAACTGGCCACAAATTTACCATCTTTGGCCTCAGTCCCCCAGTAAGGTGAGACTACAGACCTACACCCCTGCATCCAGCTATGTTCACTATTTAAATCCAGCTCAGTTGGAGCTCATGCCTTCAGAAAAATCTCATCTTGGTCACCCCGCAGCAAAAGCTTCTTTCACATAAGCTCAACTCTCAATAAAATTTGACAGAGAATTTTGTTTGTGTTGTTATTTGATTGGCTTCTGTCATCACTTCTGTTGCTAACACTATTCAAAGTGTGGCATACTGGCCAGTCCTGGTCTGCAAACTATCACTCACCCACCAGGAGATAAATACAGACACCGAGAAACTTTTACAACAGTTTGGCAGTGTTATCTGGGCTCGTATTTTGAGTGTTTGATACTTTTATTTTGTTTTGCTGGTAACTCATTTTCATTATCACCTATAAAAGTATCTTTCCATACTAGATGTTTTAAAACATTTTAAAAATAATCCTTCATTACATGTATTTCAAAAGGAACAGTTCTAGGCCGACTATACAGAATGTTTTAAAGGTGAAATAGTGACTATTTGGGGCTTTTTATGCTATACAATCTGTGTTGCAACTAAATGGACTTATTTTTATAGCATAAAAATCAACCATATACAATACATAAATGAATAAATATAATGTGTTTCAATAAAACTTCATATTAAAGGGCTACTGTACAGCTCAGAGATGGACTGCATGCCTCGTAATGTACCAGGGTTTATGTTCCAGTTCTGCTGCAAATACACACACACACACACACACACACACACACACACACACACCTTTACATTCAAAATCAGCTAATGAGCTGGATTTAGTCCATAAATTATAGTTTACTAATACCTGTTCTAAGCCAGAAATTGTCAAGAGGGGATGTGTCTAATGAGATTTATTGCTTATTTCCCA
Organism: Meriones unguiculatus; assembly: GCF_030254825.1. Lineage (NCBI taxonomy): Eukaryota > Metazoa > Chordata > Mammalia > Rodentia > Muridae > Meriones > Meriones unguiculatus. Next base: position 116,395,087 of record NC_083350.1, read on the forward strand.
GAACCTAAGATATCCTTCCCATAACAGGTATTCAGTCAGTGCTGCACATTGCTTTTTATTTACTATTGTTCTGTATGAAAACATGGTAGACACGGGGGCTCCACTGCACGTGTGTGAAGACCAGAGGACGTTGTTCAGGAGTTGCTTCTCTCCTTCCTCTGTGGGTTCTGGAAATTGAACTGATGCTATCAGAACTGTGCAGTACCATAAGTGCTTTAACCTGCTGAGTCATCTAACTGGCCCTAGTTAAAAGTTAAAAGTCTTTCTCCATGTGACAGAGAGGTCATATGTTCAAAGCCAATAAAGTCATGGGTAACCATGAGAAAGGTATTGACAGCCTAGTTAGTTAAGACAAAACGGATGCATGCTCCAGGCATCACACAGATGTGAGACAGCAAAAGCCATCACCAGTAGCTCAAAAGAAGGAAAAGGAGCTGCCGATCAGAGAGCTGTGACAACATTGTGCAAGTTTAGGAGGAATGTTAACAGGAGATAAAGGGAGCACCTAACGGACTGATTAGCTGAAGTTATACAATATGTAAGACAGAATGCTCCAGAAGACAGCAAGTTTCGCTTTAACTATCTTGGTGTATAAGATGTCTAGGGGATCATTGTCTGCCCATTGTATGGTGACTCCACTTAAATTCCTTTAATATATGTATGTTTTAGGAAGCTTCTACAGTTGTAGGTTTTCAGATACTAAACCTATTAAAGGCCTTGTAGTGTCCCTCCCAGCATTCCCTCCTTTATCCTGTCTCCTACCTCACTCACCAAGTAAAACTCCCTGTTTCTAGGAATGGCTTATGTCTTGTTGAGTTGTTAGTCAAAGGGTAGCACTATGAACAGCCCTCAAAAGACCATAAGCTATTGCCAAGGCTCTCCACTACCTGATAATACCCTGTTGCTGAGAATAACACTTACGTCATTGAATACAGAGTAGAGTTGGTACCTAAGTAGAAGCTTTATATTCATGGTGCTGGAAGGTACTCCGCATGCTACCAAACAGAAAGGTAATCATCAACATCAGTGGGCTACAAACCCTACAGTTTATAACACTGATTTGCCCGCAAGATATAAAAGTAGAATAGTGGCACAACTGTTGTAGGTGTAACAACCACTTTTTCCTTGGATTGGAGCCCATGCCTGACAGTGAAAAGGTGTCCAAGAGTCTGAGACAAGATATGTCACGGGCCTATTATTTTTCTTCTACAAACATAGCAATAACGCTTAGTGTGATATATTGCTATATAGACCAGTGTATCACTCAACCCTCAACAGAGAAGTGTCTGCTTGCAGTAGATGGGAAGTAAGAGAGTCATGATTGGACAGTGTGCAGAGAGTGAGAACCTTTGGAGCACTCAGTCCTAAGTGGGAGGTTTCAATAAAAGCTAATGCCCAAGGCTCAGGGATCTGTGTTGAAGAGGATAAAGAAAAACTGTGAGAGCCAGAGGTGGTAGATGACTCCAAGGAAGCAGTGTCTCCAGACAAAGCAGGACTGAAACACACATGACCTCACAGAGTGTGAGAATACACACAAGACCTTCACAGGTTCAAAGCAGACAAAACCCAAGCCATTTGCAATTGATACCTGGTAGAAAAGGGAAAAATCCATTTTCTTCAATGAAATGTGTGCTGGCTAGTTTTATGCTGACTTGATACAAGCTAGTGCTATCTGAAAGGAGAGAACTATAATAAACGAAATGCCTCCATGAGATCCAGGAGTAGGGCATTTTCTTAATTAGTGGTTGATGGGGGAGGACCCAACCCATTGTGGGTGGGGCCATCCCCAGGCTGTTGGGTTCTATAAGAAAGCAGTCTGAGCAAGCTCCTTAGTAGCACTCCTCCCTGGCTTCTGCCTTTAGGTTCCGGCCCTGTTTGAGTCCTGCTCTGACTTCACAGGGTGATGGAGTGTTACCGGAAGTGTAAGATGAAATCAATTCCTTCCTCCCCCAGTTGCTTTATGCCATGGTGTTTTACTAAAGCAACAGTAATCCTAATTGGAACAGATTGACTCTTGGTATACCATCCACAGTACAGGGAAGGCCCCATGCCCAGAAGTAGCTGGCCACCAAAAAAGAAACTCCATGGAGTTCTTTTGTGGGCTTTTGGTTTTCTTTTAACATTTTTCTGTCTTATCGGGTTTTGTTGGTTTTGATTTTCAAAGTTTTTTTTTTCTTGTTTTGTTTTAGTTTTTCCTTTGAGAAATAAAGAGAGGAGTTGAAGTTAGGTGGGGAGGAGGTGGAGAGGATCTAGGAAGAGTTAGAGGAGTGAAAAGCATGATTGAAATATATTGTATGTATAGGATAAACATACTAAAATCTGTACACCTAAGGAAGCTAATCAGGAAGTAGGAATCTAACTAAGATGCTCAATCCCCATTCAGAAAGGCAAAGAGGATGGACATCGGAGGAAGGAGAAAACCTGGAACAGGACAGGAGCCCACCACAGAAGGCCTCTGAGAGACTCTACCCAGCAGCATATTAAAGCAGATGCTGAGACTCATAGCCAAACTTTGGGCAGAGTGTAGGGAATCATATGAAACAAGTGAGAGATAGTAAGACCTGGAGAAGACAGGAGCTCCACAAGGAGAGCAACAGAACCAAAAAGTCTAGGCACATGGGTCTTTTTCTGAGACTGATACTCCAGCCAAGGATCACTCATGGAGATGGCCTAGAACCCCTACATAGAGGTAGCCTGTGGCAGTTTAGTATCCAAGTGGGCTCCATAGTAATGGGGACAGGGACTGTCTCTGACAGGAACTGATTGGCCTGTTCTTTGATCACCTCCCCCTGAGGCAGGGGAAGAAGACAATGTGACCACTCCAGATGAGACCTGATAGACTAGGATCAGAGGGAAAGGGAGGAGGACATCCTTTATCAGTGGACTGGGAGAGGGACACAGGTGGGGAAGAGGGATAGTGGGATTAGGAGGGAGGGGGGGGAGGTACAGGGTAGATACAAAGTGAATAAACTGTAATTAATAAAATAATTAAATTAAAAAATAAAAAGGAATAATGTATGAAAAAAATTAATAAATTTTTCAAATAAACAACAACAACAACAAACTTTGATAAGGAGCTGAAGGATAGCTCAGTTAGAAAAGAGCTGGCTGTGAAAGCATGAGAACATGACTTCCTATCCCCACCCACATTAAAAGCCAAGGTTGGTGGCACCAACTTGCAATCTCAGCTCTGAACTGGGAAAAACTAGGCAATCCCTGGCACTCACTGACCAGCCTAGCCAAACTAGGAGCCCCAGGTCCCAGAAAGAGACCCTGCCCCAAACTACAAGGCGGGTGCTGGAAAGATGGTTCGATGGATAAAGCACTTGGGTTTGCCTGGGTGGCCAGCAAGCCCCAGAGATCCATCCTCCTGTCTCCACCTGCCCAGCTTTTTAGCTGGGTGCTGGGGGTCTGAACTCCGGTCCTCATGCTTACAGAAACTTACTTTAGACCCTGATCTGGCCCATCACCCCCGTTGACACTTTTAATGTTCTAGTGCCTGAAGCAGGCCAGGCGAAAAAAACGTCAGCCATTCTGAGTGCTACATTTAAAAATGATTCAGTAGGAACTTGGCTATATCTGTTGCAATTTATTCTAAGTTTACTCCTTCACTGCTGATTCTTCTGTTAAGACTCAGACACAGAAGAAAATATTTAGGAGCTAAGTTTACAAGTAAAGAAGGGCCCAGTCACCACAGCCACAAGAGAACTTTTGTAGGACTTTTTCTGCAAAGGACTCTGTAGAACTTTCCAATGACATTTGTCCTTTCAGGGAAATGGAGCCAACGTGCTTCTATTGGCTGGTAACAATTTAAATCATTGACGTAAGGGAGGCTGAGGTATCATTCTCCAAATATAATACATTTCGTTAAGAAGGAAAACCGTACCAGAGGGAGCAGTGGCTGTTTCTGAGGCTTTTATCTGCTTTCTTGACCCTTGTCCTCCTTCTGGGTTGCCTCATCCAGCCTTCATATGAGGGGAGGTGCCTAAGCTTATTGCAGCTTGATATGCCATGTGTGGGTGATATCCCTGGGAGGCCAGTCCTTCTCTGAAGGGAAACAGAGACAGAGTTGATGGGGAGGGCAGAGGCGGGGAACAGACGGAAGGAGGGGAAACTGTGGGATGTAATATATGAGAGAATAAATTAATTTTTTTAAAAAGAAAAATAACTTCATTTTTTTACCCAACAATGTTTTGCCAAATGAAATTTGTCACATGATAATAGTAGTTAAATTGTTTTCTAACTACTTCAAAATAAAAGTCCCAAGTGAATCATAGCATTCAGATTCCTTGGGTAGAGAACTCACTGAAAATTTTCTGATTTTCTCTTTCTTTCCTTCTTACGTTTGGTCTTCATGAAAACACTTTGTGGCATAAGGTAAAATGTACATATTAAAAGAAGTGCAGGTTAGTTGACTTCTCACCAACAAGAAACAGTTTCAACATTTGGATTAGTGATTGAGTTTCATGTGTAAATGCAGAAAGAAACTTTGCTCTCACTGAATTTTCCCTTCTCCACAGTGACTAAAACCTAGATGTGTGAGACTAAAACAAATCATTGTATACAGATAGATAACAGGTGCTTTAAGAATTTGTGACTTTTCTGGTTCTGCTAGGTGAGTTAAGCTAATTAGTGGCACAGGAATAAAAGCATAGGAGGAAACAAGTTATACTGGTGACTAGAATCAAGAAGGCTACACACAGCCATCTAGTCTAAGAGTACAGAATGGAACCACTGTAGATATTACCCTAGCCTAGGAATATGACTCCCAAGTCCCCTCTAGCTTCCCTTTACAGCCTCATGCATCCCCTCACTGGTTAAGAGCTTATGATCAGTTCTCAATCCAAAAGAATTGTTTAAAAACTGTGTTTAAACAAAACTGTGCTTAAACAAAAGGAAATGAAATAGTATGTAAGAATAGAGGAAACAAGAAAAAAAAGACATGCATTTTGGTTGTACACATATGTGTGGAAGTATACTGGGTTCCAAGACCATATCTATTTCTTTATGAATAGGCATGATATATAAATCAAATGGCAAGCCAACTTTTCCAATGTGTGATGACCTCTTCACATCATAATAAAAAAATGTTTTTTTTTAAAGAACAAGAATGACCAAAAGTTAAAAAGAAAGAAAAGTTTACCTAAATGTTATGTAAAATTCAGCACATAAACTTCAAATTTGAGCTAAACTTAACCAACTACATGTTTTTAAAAACTAAGTATTGATTTCAAAGAATGTCCAAGTTCTCAGAACACCTGGTTTCATTCTACTCTAGTCTAATCTTCTTTTTTACAAACCACAAATGTAAGTGTGGCCATTCACTTTTTCATCATATTTCATTATCAGATATTTTCCACAGAGAACTGTTACACAGCCGGCAGTGGCTGTGCATCTCTTTAACACCAGCACTAGGGAGGCAGAGACACAGGCAGGCAGGTCTCTGTGAGTTCAAGGCCAGCCTGGACTACAGCGGTCTACAGAGCAAGTTCCAGGATAGCCAAGGCTACACAGAGAAACTCTGTCAAAAAAGAATTGCTATGACATCTTCCAGAAGAGGTGTTTTCTTTTCTTTTTTTTTTTTCATGATAAAATACATCTCCATTCAACAACAAAAGTATAGGAGAAAACAAAATCAACCATCAACCATCGTTTAAAGTAAATAGTGACATTTTTTTTTTCAAGAAATTTTACTTTAACATGAAGGAAAGAGACACATGTAGACATCATTACAAAGCATCTTCTGTGTCTTGGAGTTACGCAATTATTCATCCTAACAGGCAACTCCAATTCATATAAAGAACAGATCAGGGAAACTTCAGAGCATGACAGCCTTCTGCTGGAAGAAATGTCCCCTGACACTGTGAAGGGAGGGAGAAAGTGGGAATTCCTTTTAAAGAAAGTATCAGCTGCAAAATTCTCTGATCTCATACCCCTGTGTGCCAAACCTGCATGCTCTCCATCTAGGCAGAAAGTGCAGAGATCTGAAGGGGGTTCTTACAGGGAGGAGGTGTGACCCCACACTCCCCTTCAGCACAGACTGCAGTTCAAAGATAGTAATGAAATGAGAACAGGGTGTGTCTGCATTACGGGATTCCACTGGCCCGAGCACTGTTATCTCCGCTTTACTCACCCTGAGCTCTCAAAGTCTCAAGAGCCCTATCTCTGATTCATTCCCTTTCTACCCTCTGGACCTTGACCACAAAGAGTTGGTGTTTTAGAAGGGTCAGAAGGCAATCATCCTCTGATTCAGAGCAGTCTCTGGGAGCTGGAAGATCTCCCCGTCCCCTGCCACGCGAGACCTCTCCTAAAATCCTTCCCTTCCCTGAGATACTGGCTGCCCTCCTGTGGACTCCAGGCACGTCCAGCACAGGCCAACTGCACTTGCCATTCCCTGTCCTTGACCTTTCTGCGTGGGCTCCTTCAGGTCCTTGCTCTACTTCTAGATGTAAAAGACTTTCCTACTGTCCTTCCCTAAAGGCTTAGGGATCTATGCTGAGGGGGAAGGGGGGATTGATTGTAAGAGCCAGAGGTGGTGAATGACTCCAAGGAAACTGCATCTTCTGGAAATAACAGAGCTGATACACCTGTGAACTCCCAGTGGCTGTGACAGCACACACAGGACAGGCAGTCACTCAAACTAGACGATATCCCAGCACTCAGAAGGGGAAGTGGACATAAAGCCCCACCCCCAACCTAAAAGCTATTTATTTGCAAGTGGTGCCTGGTGTTCTCCAACGGAGAGACACTGAGTGTGTCAACCACACTCCAGAGCAGGCCCCACACCAAGGAGTGGCTGCCAACACAAAATGAACTTCACGGGTTTTGTGCATGTTCTAGCGTTTCCTGTCCCATTGGAGGCTTTGTTGTTTGGTTGGTTTGCTTGCTTGCTTGCTTTGATTTTTAGTTTTGGAGGGTTTTTTGTTTTGTTTTGTTTTGTTTTTTTTAAGAGAAAGAACACAAAGGTGGGTGGATAAGGAAGTAAGGAAGATCTGGGAGGAGTTAGCACTGCAAGGGGAAAGACTATGACCAAAATGAATTGCATGAAAAAAAAAATTAAGGAAAAAAAACAAACCCAAAAGTTTCCTGCTATCTGTACCATACTCTAGTTTCCCACATGATGCTTCTCAGTGCTCCTAAGGCTAGAGCTACTCCTGTGCCTATGGTCTGTTCCCTCCAAGAGTACACAAGCTTCGTTGTTTGCTGTTTCAACCCCAGCACCTCAAGCAACACTTGGTAGGCTGTTAGGAAATAGCTATTGGTTAAAGAGATGGATCTTGGGGCCAAGGATGTGTCTCAGTGGGTAAAGATGCTTATTGCCAAGCCTGACAGCCTATGTCCAATCAACTCTCAGGACCCACGTGGAAGAAGGAGAGATCAGAATTTCACAAGTTAGCCTCTGACTGCCACAAATATGCTGTGACACATGTGTATCAATACATACATAAAAAAATTATAGATAAAGATAGACAGACAGAGGATAGATAGATTGATGGATGGATGATAGATGAATAGATAGATAGATAGATAGATAGATAGATAGATAGATAGATAGATAGATAGAAAAATAAAAGGAAGGAATCTAGCCAAAAAAAAAAAGTAGTAGGTTCTGAATGCACTTGAATGTCAGCAATGGCAAGCATAGTGAAAACTCTGAAGGTCAGGGGACACAGAGTCCACAAATGAGCTCTCCTGCTCCTCCTTTCAGTGCCTGAGCACACCGAAATGAGAGGGTCTGCCACAGGCCTTTGGAATCTTTCTGTACAGGGATCATGACCCTTACTTGCAACCTCTCTTTTTTTAGGTGCTCCTTATCTGCTTTATCTGGGTTTGAACCCAGGCCCATCTCTTTACTCTTATGCCTCAGGCTGGGCAAGTCCCACCGTGAGGTTTCCGGTAGTTAGCTCTGCCTCACCTCAGCAGATCCAGGCCTCCGGGACCTAGGCAGTCTCTACTGTCCTGGTTAGTTTTTATGGTCAATTTAACACAACCTACAGTCACGAGGAAAAAAAGAATCTCAACTGAACAATTTTGCCTCAGTTAGACTAGGCTGTGGCCATCTGTGAGAGAGGTCTTGGTTGATGATTGATGTGGGAAGGTCCAACCTACTGTGGCCATCACTGTCCCTAGGCTGGTGGTCCTGAGCCACCTACGAAAGCTAGCCGAGCAAATGTAGTGTTCTTCTGTAGTTTCTGCTTCAGTTCCTGCCCTGACTTCCCACAGTGGAAATGTAAGCAAAATAAACTCTTTTCTTTCCAAGTTGTTTTTTTTTTTCCTTTATGAAATCAGAGTATTTTGCTAAAGCAAACTAAACAACCTCCTTTATTACTAAAGCTTTCCCACCTACATCTTCTATAGAGACAACTCTTTCATGATTATTGCTATCATGCCTGAAAACTCACATGCTATACTGGTTAGTTATCTGAATCAGTAACCTTTTTAAATCAAAATAATTTAAATTATTTCTGTTGCAACTTAAAAAAAAAAAACAAAAAAAAAAAAAAACAAAAAACCCTGAGAAGTATAATGACATATCCAGCGGCTATGTGGCTGCGTCTATGTGGCTGCGTCAACTAGCATACAGACTCAGGAGCTGGCCGAAATATCTACTTGTATAAATTAGGTCCTCTTAGCAGATATTGGTTGAGATAAAGGAAACTTCCTGATAGGCCAAGAAACACCAAGATTCAAAATCAAGGTTAGTCATCCGGGTGTGGAGGTACACACCTATAATCTCAGCCCTTGGAAAGTAGCAACAGGAAGACCAGCTTCACAGTGTCATCTTTGTCTACATCATGAATTCACAGCCTAGGCTACAAAAGACATCGTCTAAAAGAACAGAATGGGGTTAACTCTAAAACCCCAATTTCTGTCTATTAGTTTCAACACACTTTACGAACTCTGGCTGAAGACTATAGCTTCAATGTAAACATATTGTTCATAAGGCCAGTTTATACTTATCCAACTAATGAAGGAAAACTGTCAGCAGCATGACAGAATTCTTCCGGTATAGACGCAAGTCAAAGCAGAAACCCACAACAAGCAGCTGCAAATCTTACTGGGTCTGATTATTATCCAAAAGTCTACTGAAAACAGAGATTCTGAAATTCCTACACTAGATTTTCAAATTTAAAAGTAAGTGGTTTGTAGAGTATGCATGTGTATGTGTTTGTATAGGAGTATGTGTATGCATATATGTGAGTGTATATATACACTGATCATTTTTATGTAAAATACTCTTGTGAGAACAACGGGCTTTTGAATTTTCTCTGAAATACTATCTTAACATTAACTAAGTGAAAACTGCAACCTCTGAAGCATCTTTTGAAATGTACTTACTTATTACACATGTGTGAAAGAATGTCTGCTTGCATGTATGGAAGTGCACCACATGTGTGCTTGGTACTTCAGGGGCTAGAGGAGAGCATCAGATCCCCTGTAACTGGAGTCACCGCTGTTTGTGAGCCACTGTGTGGGTGCTGGGGTTTGAACCTGGTTCCTTTTTTAGAGCAGCAAATGGTTTTTACCACTGACCCAACTCTCCACCCCTGAACGTATTTTTTGTTTCTCTCTCTCTCTCTCTAAATCTTCATCTCACTTGATGACTACCTGACTTCTTTTTATGGTTCTTTTTATGGTTCTATTTCAGAATGTACTCAACTTGTATTTAAAGTATCATCTACCAAATGCCATCCACTAGTTCACTCTGAACACTGTGTGCCTCTGACCTACTCAGTTTCTTCTGTCACACACATGGGGCTCAGTGTCAAACTCACTGGATCTTCTCTCTGCCCTTACTCTGGTTTTGGATAAGTTATGTAGCCATGTGCACCCCTCACTCTTGACCCGTTTATTGAACTGTCAAGCTTAGAATGGAATTTTACGTGAAGGCTTTGAGCTCCATGCCTTATTCCATGAGAATACAAGTTTCATAGAGACAGGGATTTTGTGGACTAAAAACCACAGGTCAGCCTCTGAAATAGTTCCAAACAGTAGTCTAATGGATATGTTTCAAATGAATAAAAGAAGAAAGGTAAGAAGGAAGGTGAAAGATTACTGTGCTTGCTAAGACCAGAATCATTCTCTCTGACCCACTGCCTCTGAAATGTTGTGAGTGACAGCACTTACAGCAAATGGGCACTCAGCTCTCCCACATTCCTTCCCACCATCTGACTTTTAACTTTTTTCCTAGTTACTATTTCTATTTCATTTGAAGATGAGCATACAAAACAAAGCATGGACATTAATTAACTAATTAATTAATGTCAATTAATTAACAGCTTAAAACTTGTTTTGCAATAATGTAGGTCAGAGCTTGGAGAAGAGCAGCAGTACTTGAGATTTAGAATCTGGCAAAATACTTGCGTGAGCTTGCCCACAAACCTGATGCGTGTAAAATGTGAGGCTCTCCACACAGAAAGGAAAAGTGCATTCTTGATCAGTGGTGGAGATTCTGTGAATGACCTGGCAAGTGAAACCCAGAGTTAGAAGTATTTGTCACTAAGGACCAAGCAAAGCCCGGGCGAGCATTGAGTAACGTTAGGTAAATCTGAGGATGTGCCCCAATCAGAGTGAAGTGCCCAAGGGGTAAAGTCCGGCGAGCAGAGCATAAGTAACTTTAAGTAAATCTGAGGATGTGCCCCAATCAGAGTGAACTGCCCAAGGGGTAAAGTCCGGCGAGCAGTAAGTAACTGTTAACACACAAGGGCAAAGACTTTTGTCTCCAACACATACTCTGCCATTTCCACAACACCTGACCAATCCTCACATTTTATTCCCTCATTCATTTGACTGAGTTAATAATGAGTCAACCTTAGCTGATGCCTTTTTTTCAGTAACAAGAACTAGAAAAAAAAATTTTTATACCAAAACAACTCAGCTTGGAAAGCGAGCAGTTTAGAAATACACTCAGAGAGGATGTGGTCTCCCTGTCCTTGCCTGCAGATGACTTCATTTTCAGGTCACTAACACCTCCCCAAGCCACATACTTTTTCAATCACAAGAAAAGATGAGGGAAGACAGAATGGATGGGGGGTGGGGGTGGTAGTCTTTCTTATCACATGAATTTTAGGGAGCATGAAGCGTACAGCCTACTACATGGCTTCCACTTGAATGACATCATTTTTGAGCTCATAACTGGCACCAAGATGCTGAGTCGACGGCCCTCAGCGTCTCGGAGAATGGAACGGCAGCTGCTTCCAAGCGACCAGCAGAGCTGAGGGGGAAGAAAGGACCCACCAAAGGCAAGCCCACTGCGATTATTTCCTAGAAGGAGTGTGAGCCCTAAGACCCATAAACAGTAAATGGTGACTACAAAGAGGTGGTAGCCCAGGCTTGATCCCGGTTTGCTGAGTCAGGTCACCTCTTGGCAAGCCCCAGGCGTGTAATCTGAGAACTCTGGTGGGAGAAGGCAAAGCAGGACAACTTGGGTACAGGTTAGGATAACTAAGAAGCGTGACTCAGCCATGAGCCAACGTGAGTAGCAATTGTTACTGAAAGCAAGGAGAGGCCTGAGCAGCTGCAGCCTCCAGGCTGCCCGAGTGTAAGTTCTCACACACTTCCCCGAGTGCAAACACGGTTGGTTTTGGTAAAATCAAGGATGCGGTAGCATTTGAAGCTGAGTCAGAGAACGCAAGAGTATTCAGGATGTCAGGTGCAGTGGTTCAGAGCGTCAGAGTAGGGACACATTCACTACCTATGAATGGCATTTTGCCTCTAATCAAAGTTCGGCCTCTCTATTAAACTACGGGATGAGGCCATCAAGATGGCTCAGTGGGTAAAACACTTGCCGGGCATCCATGGGGCTTTGGACCCAGAGAAGAGCATGTCTGGTTGCATGCGGGTTGATGCCCCAGGTCCCGCCTCTGAGAAAAAGGTATCGGACAGGTCTGATGCTCTTTGGGTGGATGACACCTAAATGAACATCGGTACAAAGTCCCAATTTATTTCTAATATCAGAGATCAGACCTCTACTCTTGCCTGATGCGTCTAAAACAAAAAGGGGGAACTGTAGAGAGGTGCGGAATGCTATGCCTTAAAGATGGAGCTGGTTTCCGCCTTCCACCTTCCCGATGGTGAGTGCTCTCTGTCACGAACAATTCCACATTTGGCTAAGGCTGAGGATCTGGCTTGCTTCCATGTATGTGGACCTATCTGCATTGCCCACGTGGCACGCCTGGGTTGGCTACCCAGAGGCTATTTAAGCTGTGGGCTGGCTTTCCCCAGGGTCCGAGGATTGTTCAAGGTTCCTGAATAAACTGCATTGAAAAAAAAAAAAAAAGAAAAGAAAAGAAAAATAAATAAATAAATAAATAAATAAAAGCCAGATGTGGTAGCTGTAAATTCCAAAGCCAGGACACTGCCACAGCAGGATGGGAGACACAGACAGGAGAATCCACTGTATTTGCATGAGTGTCAGAGAAGACAAAAGAGACCTTGCCTCGTTAACGAGGCGGAAGGAGAAAAGCCCACAACCTTTTCCTCTGACTTTCACACATGATGTGTGCCCCTCCCCCATCCCACTTCCATACAAATAAATGAACAAGAGTAAACGTTTTAAAATTGTGTGACTGTATTTGTAAAGATACGCCATGAGCACTTCACCCTCGATTTCACCCCTCATCCTTCCTTTGCTCCAACCAGTACGTTGCTTTCTTTCAAAACTGGTTTTCTTCCTGTATGGTGAGGAACCTCACCATAAACAGCACCTCCAATGGAGCCAGAAATCTGTCCCGTGTGTATATTTGTACATGTCAAACATATTTGTTCCAGCCACCCCTGCCTTTTATCTAGTCAATCGCCTAACCTTGCCTATTACACACCCCGCACATAGCCTGGCTCCTTCCCCTCCCTCGAGCTGTTGGCAGGACCAGGTTTCCAGTCTTTGGGCAGAGTACTTCAGTTGTCCTTGCCTGAATCTTTTGTGCAAACCTCTAAAACCCTTAGTCTGCATAAGTCCGTGTCCCCGTAGCATTCCGTAACAACCTCTAATGTAATACTTTCAACAGCATGCTGGAATATTGCTTTATATGCTTACCCCACTGATTAGATACTGACCAAGTTATCCAGCCCTTACATACTTAGCACAGAAAGACTTGGTGACTGCTTCCAAATGCCTAGTTCATCATATACCCTACTCAAAACATCATTTCCTATTTCTCACATTGGGACCATTTCGTGAAAAGTTGTACCTTGGCATGTAAAGTGCAATCGGTTATCCTTATTGTGGATTAGAAGTAAACATAGAATATAATGAATCTGAATACGGTAGAGAAATGTTCAACTTTACCAGGACACATTTGCTATGTAGCCCAGGTGAGCCTGGAACTCAAGAGCCCCCTGCCTCAGTTTCCCAAAAGTTAGGATTATAGGCATTTATCATCACACCCATCAAGGAAACTATATTTTATTGGAATGTTTTTGCTCAGTCTGTATGATACGTTTTCACCAGCAGTTTGCAGATGCAATGGCCCATGATTTTGTCATGTGCATATTGTATCTCTGAAGATGAAAGAAAGCCTTCCAAACTTGGGCAGCCTCCCTCCACTGTAATTACAAAGAACTTCCTTTATACCATCATGCTGAAGAAAATCCAGAGGATCTCTGGGTATCAAGGGGAAGCTATCATAATAGTCCAACCTATGGAAGTAATCAATCAGAAGCTCCAAGTAAATACCATAGCATACTTACCATGTGCAGGCAGCAAACTTGATTTGAAACTTACGGACTGAAAGGCAAACTCACATACAACCATTTTGGTTCACCTACTTAAGCGCTTTGATTATGTAACATAATGAAAATTTTAATCATGTTTCTAGGTTACCGTGCCTGTTTATCATTGTTTTGATTGTGATACATGACCTGCTTTAGCTATTCAGACAAGAGACATTACATAATGTGATTATAGGTGTATACACTAAAGTAAAAATTGCTTATACAAGTTTATGACAGAGTCCAGTTGTAATGAGTTTGACTTGCCACCTCTTTACCTTTCTTTACAAGAAAGTTTGTTTGAAAATACTGAAATTTTATCACTTTTAAGAGGTAAAAGCTGCATTGTTGCTTATATATTTTTAGCTACTGTGACTAATACACCCTTTTAAAGTGATGTTTCTATTTTCACAGTGTCATATTAAAGGTTGTTCATCTTTGTAACGCCAATGAATGTTTCAGAAGTAATCCCGGGCACTTTACTTGGATGCTTGGTGCTGTGTGAAGAAAACAGTTTAGGTGATGCATGCTTTACAGAAATAAGGGGTCTGAAATTTAGTTAGACACAGGAGTAGGTAGGGTAAAATCTTTAAGTGTACTGATTAGAGCTAATACTATTTCAGAGGAATATTTTATAAATATGCAAAAAACATCAAAGCTACCAAGTTATTTCAGAAGACTTTAAGCCTTGGGGTGTCTGGGAATATAGCTCAGTATGTAGAACACTTAGGTAGGCCACCTACAACCCCAGCTCTTGGAAGGCAAAGACTGAGGATCCTTAGAGCAAATGGACTAGCTAGGCTAGCCACGTGAGTGAGCTCTAATTTCAAGTAAGAGATCCTACCTCACTTCATAAGGTATAGAGAACAACTTAAAAAAAAGCACCCAACATCAACCTCTGACCACATACACTTGTACAAACACACACACACTCACGTACATATGTGCATGCTCACATACATATATACAAACACTCAGACAGTAATGTTAAGGCCTTATTTTTTTTAAATAACGCACAATTTTCTCAACAAAAATCTTTTAATTTATTTAGTGATGCATGCATGTTTCTGTGAGTATGTGACACTTAGATTTTAAAAACTTACTTTAGGAACTAGAGAGATGGCTCTGTGGTTACGGTTGCTTGCTGCTCTTCAAGAAGACCCAAGTTTATTTCCCAACATACATGCCAGAACCTCACAACCACCTGTGACTCCAGCTCAGGGAACCTGACACCCCCTCTCATCTCTGAGGGCACCCACAATCATGAGATATACAAATGCACATAATTCAGATGAGTAAAAACAGAAGTAAATCTTTTCTTGAAAGAAAATTGTAAAAATTCATAACCTCAAAAACATTTAACAGGCAACCGAGAGGATGGCAATTCCAAACATCAACTTAGAAAAGCAAAACTTGGCCCAGAGACGTGGTTCAGAGAGTTAAAGTACCTATGATTAGCCAGGCAATGGTAGCACATGCCTTTAATCCCAGCACTGAGGAGGCAGAGGCAGGCAGAGCTCGAGTTCCAGGCTAGCCTGATCTACAGAGTTCCAGGACAGCCAAGTCTACACAGAGAAACTCTGTTATAAAAATAAATAGACAGATAGATAGACAGACAGACAGACATTCTGTGGTTAGCCACACAAGTCTGATGACTAGAGTTCATTGCCAGGAGTCCATGGTGTAAGGAGACAGCCAACTCTTGATAGTCCTCCTCTGTCCTCTACTTATTCATATACACCTATCATCTGCACACCATAATAGTAAATAAAAGTTGAAAAAGGAAAAGTAAGAGAATCTTTACCTTTTCTTCAACAAGAGTTGCTATAATTCATTTTAAAAAGCTCATTCCTACACAGCAAGGACTGCATACGTCTGATGATCCATACTGGATTTTTGTGTCTTAGAAGCTTACTGAAAGTAAGGATTATAAAAGGGCAATTTTGGTCACTTTCAAATGGTATACTCTAACAAGCCCTGGAAACCCTTTCATGTTTACATGTAGTTTCCTAGACATAAATACCAGATAAAAGCCATATTAGAGCTAATCTATAAGGATATGGACATTGGACTCTCAGATACACAGTTACACAATGACTTCTACTGATTCATGTTACTCAGTGAGAGAGAGACAAAGACAGAGACAGAGACTGAGAGACAGAGACAGAGACAGAGAGAGACTTCTACCACTGATTCATTGGGTATTGGGTAAGTAAACTTAACATTCCTATCTCATTCACCTGTGAAAACAGGTTCACTTGTCACATGCCAGTAAATGAGTGCACTAGATTAGCCTTCACCCGTAGGATGCATATTTTAATAAATGTATTTATTCA
The DNA here is from genome assembly GCF_030254825.1 of Meriones unguiculatus. Taxonomy (NCBI): domain Eukaryota; kingdom Metazoa; phylum Chordata; class Mammalia; order Rodentia; family Muridae; genus Meriones; species Meriones unguiculatus. Next base: position 116,411,133 of record NC_083350.1, read on the forward strand.
TTGTGTTGAATATTAGTGAACTTTTCCTCATTTATTTGACACAGTTTGTGTGATTATCTGTAGCTGGCATTCAGCATTTCATGTGGTTAAGAGAGATGATAGGTGCAATTGGATTACAAATAAAGAATAGCATCTGGAAGGTCCTAGATGTATTTAGTTTGACAAACAGTGTTTTCAAGAATTTCCCAAGATTAAAGAATTCAATGTTTTTTTGTTCTTTTTTTTTTAATCTAGATTTGAAGATTCTATAGACAGTGAAGAGATCAAAAATATGAGACTCATGAGGGCCATTGCTTACATCACTAAGTCCAGTCGATTCAGGTTAGGAATTATCTTCACGCTACACATACTCTGTTTTGCTGTTTGTGTTACCAGGCTTCTGAAATTCATGGATTTCATGGAGAAGCTACTGTAAAGATGGAGTAAACTAATTCCCCGTGGTCTTATTTCCTCTTTTTTCCCTCCTATTACAACATATATTAATTAAGACCTTAGAAAAGACATTCTTTCTTACTGTTTGCAAAAACATTCTTTGTAAGTGTCTTATGGCCCTTTAAATTAATTTTTTTTAATTTTTTCATTGGTTACTTTAAATATAGAAAAATGAAGTCCTTCTTCTCAATGGATTTTAAGCTGTGTTTTAAAATACAATTTGAAAACAGATTCCTTACAATAAATTTGCTCCAGTATTAATACATCATCTTTTTTTTTTCTCTTTTTGTGTTTTGTTTGTTTTGTTTTGTTTTTCAAGACAGGGTTTCTCTGTGTAGTCCTGGCTGTCCTAAACCTTGCTATTAGAACAGGCTGTCCTCTAACTCGAGATCTGCCTGCTTCTGCCTCCTGGGTGCTGGGATTAACGACTTGTGTCACCACCACCTGGTTTAGCAAATCTAAAGGAGAGCTGCTTAAAAAAATTAAATAAATAAATAAATAAAAAATTGTCTCATATGTAAAGCCTCTACAGCATTAGCTCAAGATCAAGGTACTTGGCCATCAATTTACACAAAGAAATTCATACCCATTTGTGAATGTCTTTTTTTTTTTTTCTTTTTCAGAAGAGATTCTGTTGTTGCTGTGTTAGCAATCTTTTGAAGATTTCACTGAAGCAATGGAAGAGACACTTTTCGTGTTAAAAGGTGGTGGAATATAAAGAGAACAAGCCTCCATTTCCACTGATATTCAGCACTTTACTATATCTCATACTTCTCTATTTATCCAAACAGATTCAGGAGAGAAAGTGGCCTGTAACAGTTCCAGCCTGTGTCCTTTTTATTTTTTTCCTTTTTTTATAATTATCATTTATTACAGTTTATTCAATTTGTATCCCAGCTATGGGCCCCTCCCTTGTCTCCTCGAAATCCCTCCCTCCCTCTTCTCCCCTTATGCCCCTCCCCTAGTCCATTGATAGGGGAGGTCCTTCTCCCCTTCTATTTGACCCTAGCCTATCAGATCTTATCAGAACTGGTTGCATTGTCTTCCTCTGTGGACTGGCAAGGCTGCCCCCCCCAGGGGGAGGTGATCAGAGAGCCAGCCACTGAGTTCATGCCAAAGAAAGTTCCTCCTCCTCTTACTAGGGAACCCACTTGGAGACTGAGTCTATGGGCTACATCTGAGCTGAACTTTTAAGTCCTCTCCATGCATTGTCCTTGGTTGTGGTCTCATTCTCTTCAGGGCCCCAGGACTCAATTACTATGGTTCTGTTGGTCTCCTTTTGGAGCTCCTATCCTCTCCAGGTCTTTCTATCTATCTCCTCCTTCTTTCATAAGATTTGTTGCACTCTGCCCAAAGTTTGGCTATGAGTCTCAGCCTCTGCTTGGATACCTTGGTCAGTACTTTCAGAAGCTGTCTATGGTAGGCTCCTGTCCTGTTCCCTTTCTTCTCCTGTTTCCAGTGTCTATCGAGTTTGTCCTTATGAACATTGATGCAAAAATACTCAATATAATACTTGCAAACTGAACCCAAGAACACATAAAAGAGATCATCCACTGTGACCAAGTAGGCTTCATCCCAGGCAGGCAAGAGTGGTTCAATATAGGAAATTCATTAATTTAATCTACTATATAATCAAAGTGATGGAGAAAAACCACATGATCATCTACCTAGATGCTGAAAAAGCATTTGACAAAATCCGACACCCATTCATGTTTAAAGTCCTTCAGAGATCAGGAATACAAGGCACTTACTTAAACATAGTAAAGGCAATATACAGCAAGCCTATAGCCAACATCAAACTAAACAGAGAGAAACTTAAATCAATCCCACTGAAATCAGGGACAAGGCAAGGCTGCCCACTCTCTCCATATATATTCAACATAGTACTTGAAGTCCTAGCTAGAGCAATAAGACAATTTAAGGAGACTAAGGGAATACATTTTGGAAAAGAAGTCAAAGTTATCACTATTCACAGTTGATATAGTAATATGCATGAGTGACCCCAACAATTCTAGCAGAGAATTCCTTCAGCTGATAAACACCTTCATCAAAGTGGCTGGATACAAAATTAACTCAAAAAAGTCAGTAGCCCTCCTATATACCCAAGACAAAAGGGCTGAGAAAGAAATTAAGGAAAAAACACCCTTCACAATAGCATGTGTTCTTTTTAAATGATAACTCAACACTCAGAAACTTCACAAAACAATGTGCTGAAAGATAGACCACAGTGTTCAAGTTTTACCTTGGAGTAACTGCCTGAGGTTGAGTTCGGAAAGGTCCTTCATGGAAGCGACATCCCTAGAGAGTATTAGTGGACATTGCCTGTTATATTTTAAAGGGCATTTAATTTGTGTCTCCTCATGAGGATATAATAGATTAACCTCAAATTTTTAAAAGTATCTTCCAGGCATGTTTAATGTGGATAGGAGAGCTTATAAGCTTATGTGTTAACATAAATATTTAGTGAAGCAATTTTTCCAAATGAAACATTCTATGTTATTTAATATTAAAATAGTCATAGATCTGTGAGTGTACACTATTGACTATTCTCGAAGAATCATGTTCTCAGGACAGGGTGATCAGAAGTTTAATATCATCTTTAGCTACATGGCAAGATCATGGCCATTCTGGGCCAGAGGAGACTCTGTCTCAAAAACATGCCACCATAAGAAAAAAAAAATTATATTCTTTCTTCAATTTGAAATTTAAAAATATCTCTTTGCCAATGTAAGCTTGGGGAAAAAACTGCAAAGAATTACCATTTATTCCTATTCCATCTGGAAGTGATACAGTATGTTGTGATACAGAATATACACTATAGCCACAGCACAAGAGTAATTTCTTCATTCTCTGTAGGGAACTATGTCTGTGGCTTAGAATTCCAACCAGCTGAGTCAACAGGCAAAGGGCAGATAATGCTGTTTATGCAAACGGTGCATAACAAATTTTCCCTTCAAAATAGACCATCTCAATCAGTTCTCCTGGCCCTGTTTCATACCACTTCCCAATGTTTGTTAATTCTATATTCAATACAAAAATAGAAGGCTTCCTTTTTTTATACTGTGAATGTAAAAACATATTGCCTTCAACTCTACCAGGAGCTGCTGTTCTTTTCTATAAATTCGTGTCAGTTCTGTCTCCTTTAGTTCATGTGGTTCACGCACTCTTTTTTAATAACTACTCATAATACATGTTAGCTATACAAGCTGAAGAGCTCCCTGTGACATTAAATTTATGCCATCTACCCTTGCCTACTTCTTCCCCATCCACCGCACCCTTCAGTAACTTTTGTTTTCCTTTCACGTATTTTTTTTTAACTTTGAACTTCCACTTAAAAGAAGGCGTAGGCAATGCTGCTCTTTCTGAGTGTGGCTTGTTGCACTTTCCATCATTTGACTGCAGGTGAGAGGATACCTTTCTTCTCTGTGGCTGAATCGTACCCCACTGTGTATGTATACTGCCTTTACTTTATCCTCCTACCATTGTCGGTTGATATCACAGTCTTCTATCTACAAACTTTAATGCGGGGACCCACAGCAGTAGGGAAAATAGACAGCTAGAATGGCTGCAACTGGGTTCTCCCTAAACTCCTGTTCCTAGGCATTCTACAACCATGGTAAATGGCTGGAGAAGGGGAAGGGGGAGGGGTTGTTTGGTTTGGTTGGTTTGTTTTGTTTTGTGTTGTGCTACTTTATGTATCATAGTACCCAGAAGTTTGATAAAGGAATTTGGGAACTCCTGTTGTACAGTGTTTCCAGACTAGTCAGGCGCAAAAGGAATCACCTGGATGGTTTTTGTAAACTAGATGTCTAAGCTCTATTCTCAATTTTTTTTATCCAGAAAGTTGGTCATTAGCATCCTCTAATTTGACCAGTTTCCAAGTGATTCTTATACAGAAACAACACATTGAGAATCACTGTCTTAGATCAAAAGAGCAAGTTACTATGGGGCTATAAAGTATTCTATTCACCAATACAAGAAAATTGTCACTTTTAATTACCATTTACCTCTTCCACCCACTACAAAGGCTAGACAGGTTTAGCTATGTAGTCTAAAGTAGCTATATAGAAAGTAGCAAAATGGAAAACAAATGGACTTCTTCAAAGTGAACAAGCAAATCTAGCTATTCTCTAACAGGAGTAATTGTGCCAACCAATGGGGGAAGAAAATGATACAGTCTAGAAGAGAGGGAAACCAGAGGATGCATCAGAAGCCTCCAGGGTGCAGTTGACAGAGTCAGAAGCAGAGGTTTACTCACAGCAATGCCAGCTCCAAAGGTGTTAGCCTGAAGAAGACCCTTTTCTGTCAGATACAGGGCACAGATGCTCTGCCACCCCCCAACTTTTCTTCCAGTACCAGGAATGTGCTCTCCACTCTGCCTGTAAGGAATGACTCAAGTGTTCCTCTTCAACTTAAAAAATAACTTAAGTGAGTATATACCATATGTGTCTTTCTGGTTCTGGGTTACCTCACTCAGGATGAGCTTTTCTAGTTCCATCTATTTGCCTGCAAATTTCATGATTTTCTTGTTCTTAATAGCTGAGTAGTATTCCATTGTGTAAATCTACCACAATTTCTGTATTCATTATTCCATTGAGGGACATCTAGGATGTTTCCAGATTCTGGCTATTATGAATAAAGCTGCAATAAGTGGATATTAGCCATATAATACAGGATAACCATAGTACAATCCATGTCCTCTGAAATACTCCAGCAGGGTGCTGAAGCAGACACTGAGACGCACAACCAATCTTTGGGCAGAGTGTGGGGAATCTTATGAAAGAGTGGGGGAGATAGAAAGACCTGGAGAGGACAGGAGTTCCACAAGAAGACCAATAAAGCCAACAAATCTGGTCCTAGCGGAGCCTGCAGAGACTGATGCACCAACCAAGGACCATGAATGAAGAGGACCTAGACTGCTCAAATGTAGCCCATAAGCAGTTCAGGCTCCATGTGGGTTCCCTAGTAAGAGGAGCAGGGGCTGTCTCTGACGTGGACTCTTTTGCCTGCTCTTTGATCACCTCCCCCTGGAAGAGTGGCCTTACCAGGACACAGAGGAAAAGGATTCAGGCAGTCCTGGTGAGACTTGATAGGCTGGGGTCAGATGGTAGGGGAGAAAGGCTCCCCCTTTCTGTGGACCAAGGAAGGGGGATACAGAAAAGAGGGAGGGAAGGTGAGACCAGGAGAAGACAAGGGAAGGGGGCTACAATCGGGATATAAAGTGAAAAAAAATTCTTTTAAAAAATAAAAAATAATTTTTAAAAATAGCTTAAGAAGAGTGAGTTTACCATTGTTTGCCATTGACACTGGTATTAATCACTATCTTTAGCAGTGGGCTATCTCTGTTGAAAAGGAAAGTTTTCCCCCATTTGCAATTGACAGATAAGCTCTGGGGTGACATTGAATACACTATATGAAAATCCTTCCCCCTATCAGCTTTCCCACCAAAGACTTTGCTTTCTATTGCCAGGCTCATATTTCATCAGCTGTAGCAACATGATGATATTTCCTAATCTTTGACTTCTTCCATAGCAATTATTTTGTTAAAAAAAAACAAAACAGGAATACTATACATTAACTGGTTTTAACAGTTCTTTCAAAGATGACATGATTAAAATTTTTTTTCTTATTTTCAGAAAAAGAAGTTGATATAAATTCATATTCCTTTTCCCTCTCTCTTTCTCTCTTTTCCTCCCCCTCTCTCTCCCCCTGTCTCTCTTTCCTCCTTACTCTCTTTCCCTCTCCCTCTTTTTCTCTTTCTACCTTTCCTTCCTCCTTCAGAACTCATGGAAGTTTATTTACCAAATGTTTTATGATCATTCATTTACTCTTTACAGATAATTAATTTGTTCCAAAAATGGTCAGTAATAACTACTTGAAACTGATTCCAATGTATGTGAATTTTCTTGCTTTGCTTGCTGGCACAGGCATCACAGACACTATTTTTACCTAACCTATTTTATTTGGAATCATCCATTTTCTTAAAGAAACCTGCATCTTCTAGATGGAGATTCAACGGCCACACTCTGGCCACCAGGAAGTGCTGTTAAAAAGATTTTTTTTCATACATTTTTTTTATTTAATATTTATGGCTCAACAGAAAAGGAGCCATAAATACATAGGAGAGAATCCTTAACTAACTTAAACAATTCCACTTCTTGCATACAAATGGTTAATCTTCTGATTACATCGTAAAGTAACACCATGTAAATGGACAAAGTCTTCAGGCTTTTAAGAAAGAAATATATTTATCTCCAGATATTCACTTTTTATCAAGAATTACATCCTTGGTATGGTAAATGAGATCACTGTCACTCAGATCATTTAGATAACAGATATGGGAGCCTACTATCAAAGTTTAAGTCTGGCATTTCCTGATAGCCTCTGAGCTCAGTGTAAGATGACAAGACTCCCTTTCTCAGCTGAGTGCAGTCTCCTCCTGATCTGGGACACTCCAGCCCTTCTAAGGAATGTCAGATAGCTCTCAGGGGGATTACAAGCCCAACCCTTTCCCTTTCATTGTGCACCAGAGGATTGCTGGAAACACCCACCCTATGCTAATGAGGTGTTTTGGTGTCTTGGCTTTCAAACTATGCCCTTTAAGCGTACCTGGAGTTCTTCCCCCACCCACAGGATAAATAAGTACTACTTTCCCCCTCTTATGATAAGTCTGTGTTACTGTAATTAGATCAACTATCCCTGGCACGTCTAGCCCCAGCAAATCAAACACATTGACCCTCAAAACCCCTCTTATTGCCCAAAGTTTATGTTCCTGATTTCACATGAAACATGCTGTGTGCTACCGTCAGCTTCTTACCACGACCCTCTGAAATTTGTCATCTATTCTGGGGAAAGAAGGGCACTCCTCGTCCCTGAAAATCGATACTGAACTCCTGGGACTTGGCTTCTGGCTAAGTCACTAACGGAGCCTGCCCAACCGCCAAAAGCTCAATGCTGATGACTGGCAAAGCACCCACCAGACCAGTCGTGCCTTCCAGCCCACCAAGCCTGAGCCTAGCCAGACCTGTGTTTCGGCTACAAGCCAACCAGGCACAGGCTTTCACCCACCACCCTGCCGTTAATACAGCAGCTTAACCAAAGGGCTGTGACACTACCGTATCATCACGGGCTTTTGGAACTCCCGAGTTTCCACTGCCATTTGATACCCGCAATCTCATTTAAAAGAGATAACTGTAACACCCAGAAGAATACTCATTTCCACCTCCCCAGTGAGACCGGCAGCCTCACGTAGTCACACAGGCTTCATCCTGAACACTCTTGCCGTTACTGAGAGAAACAGAACCTTTCATCTCCGGTCTTCGCTGTTCCTGCCCGAAAGCCCACAGCACCTGGACCATTCTGCAAGAGGAGAAACTTGCTTCCAGAGTGGTGCCCAGGCCAGCAGCAGCGACAGGAGAAGCAGAACGACAAACAAATTGACTTTCCCCAAAATCAGCATCCTGATCGCAAGTCAGGCTTCTCTCAAGTTGGATTTGTTGAGTTCATATTGTGATCACATCTAGCTTTGTACATTCATTCAATCATGCAATGATGTGTGTGTGTGTGTGTGTGTCTGTGCATGCGTGTTTGTGTGTTGTCACTGGCTTTTCCTTAGAGTCCCAACATCTGTATATCTTCATTTGAGAACTGAGTAGCCTTCTCTCCACCGTGACCTACTTAGTGGGGAACACATGACAATAGCTACACCAGTGAGGTCTGAAGTATCTATAAAGGACTCAGTTTAATGGATAAAAATAGACAGGCACCATCAAATAATCAAGCTTCAAAGGGAAAGCTTTTGGAGAAAAAAAATGGCCAGATTTAAGGGATAAAGGTACAACTTTGGATTTGTCAACAACAAGAATCCAGAAACCACCATGAAAATACCTTCACTATTCTAAAAAGAAAAGGCTGTCGATAGAGAATGAAATACTCTGCCAAACTAACCAAATGTGGCAGCAGAGTAAAGATATTTTAAAGAGGCAGTTACACAACTTTACTTCTGTGCTCCCTTTCTCAGGAAGCTATCAGCAAATGTAATTCACAAAAGCTAGAGAGTAAGCAGAGAATTAACACCCATTCAGCATCAGCAGCAGGATGGATGCTGTCATGGCAACAATATCAAGAGTTGCTCTCCTCCAACCCTGCTCTTTCACCTAGGAAATAATATGCTTAAGGGCCTGAAGAGATGTTTCGTCATTTAAGAGCTTCTTCTGCTCTTGCAGAGGACCTGAATTCAGTTCCCAGAACCCATGTGGGATGACTCACAACTGCCTGTAACTCTAGCTCCAAGAGGATCTGCTGTCTTGGGCTCTTCATGTATTTGCATTTATAAGCACAAATCCAGATTCTCTCTCTCAATCTCTCTCTCTCTCTCTCTCTCTCTCTCTCTCTCTCCATATATATATATGAAAATGTTTTATATATATATATATTTATATACACACGAAAATGTTTTTTAATTGTTTCCATTCTCTATTCTCCTTCAGCACTGTAGTGCTACTGCTCCTACTAGCATCTGTCAGTATGTTATCAAATCTAACTGTCCATCCACCCTTAAACACTGTGAATTACAGGGAGTAGGAACTGAGTTTTGATATCTTTGTGTTCCCAGAACCTGGCAGAGGGCCCAATACATAAAAGCACACAGCTGATCTGTACAGAACTGAATTGAGTACCTAACCCAAAAGATAAACTTTCATAGCAATTATAATCTGGAGGGGGTGACTAAATGTATTTTTTTCATGAGAGAATAAAAATGTTATTTTTTCATGGAACCGCCATTGAAGTTGACTTACAAAAACTTACGCGCCCAATGTCACTACAAGTGATAAGCTAAAAAAGCAAACACCACAAATTATGGATCGCTGAGATCATATTTATAAAAAGATAAGATTAAAGACCAAAGCTGAAGCTTTTTCCTGTGTATATGTTTCCTCATGTGATACTCATCATATTCTGTCAGAGACAAACGGGGCAAACAAAATAACAGTGGGTTAAAATAACAGTGGGTTGACAATAAAATTGAAGGCAAATATTCGTGCACAATATTTGTTGCTTCTCTTATGATCCATCTCAGAACAAGTGGAGCTCTGCGGGTGTTTGGTGTCTCCACTGACTCAGGAGAGCTAATTAGGAAGAAACATCCTTTTTGACTGCAGTTAGAAGATTGGCCACAAATTCCTGACCTGCAGACAACAGCTCTAGGATTTATATTTAAAATAGTGATTTAAACCATTATTGAAAGCCATTAATTTAAATATGATAACATTAAGAAAGAAAAAAAGCTATAAAAAAAAAAAGATTGAAGTCAGATTTTTATTTCCAAGATGGTTCTCAGGCATCAAGAAAGATAAAACATATTAGTATGGAATAAGGTCTAATTTGACAAGGATGCCAAAGTCAGGCAGTGAGGAGTTGTGTAGGTCTGACATTGCTGATTTGGCCCTAGTAGGTGGGTGGGATTCCCACACGTGATGTTGTCAGAGGTAAGGGTTTTCTTTCCTTCTCTTCCTTCCTGGCCATTGGAGAACTGTGAGGAGTTAGTCCAGAATGACAAGCTTATAAATCAGCTTGCTCATTCATATTCTTTCCCTCCAACTCTCCCTCCCTCTTTCTCACTTCATTTTCTTCCATGGGGCCAGATCTAAAAATCTCAAGGGTTAATTTGGAGGTGAGGTGGGCCTTTTGTCTAAAGCCATTTAAGCCTAAGTGAATGGAGAAATGGCTGCTCTCCTAAAACTACATACAGTTCTGCGAAACATAGTCCTCTGTGTTGGGGTTTGGGTTGGAGCGTGAGTGTTGCTTTGGTTTGCCAGTTTCTTTTGCATATTCCAACCACAGAGACTCCTTGAAGGAGTATCGAATTTGGGTTTGGAAATGTTTATACCCCAGTCAAAGAATTTTCAAATAAAAAAACAATTAACAACAAATGATTTAAAGAGGAGAATTAGAATGTGTTTTCTTAGGCGCTGGCTTGAGCAGGGTACTATTAGGAAAATAATTGCTTTCCAGGTTTATTTCCTCCACTAAATCATTAGTTTCATGAGGATAAGGACTGTCTGGGGTCTACTTTGTATTCGTTGGGTATAAGACACAGGCAGGCACATAGCAAGCACTCGACTGTGCATTGAGAAAGACTGTTTGTCCATTGCCAATGTATAATTAGAATTTCTTTCATTCTTCCCAAGTTAGGAACAAAGCTGCAGTGAGCAGCACCACTTTGAGATGCTGACTATCATGGAAATGTTTCCGGCCCGCTTTGTTGGGATAGCCCAGGCCCAAGAGCTCTAGCCAACGTAAAAAATTCGGTATCTTTTGTAAAACTTTGGAGCAGGGAGTATAGAACTAAGGAAGGAATACCAAACTAGAAATGTTCTCATTTTGGCTCTGCTAGTTCTCCGCTGACTGTGAGAAAGCTACTACATCCCTCTGGGCTGTTCATTTCTTCCCTGTCTGTTCAGGGACTAGTATTAAATTATACGAAACTCCCCCCAGCATCGACAGCCACATTAAATTCATCTTTGTATTCCAAATCAAGGCTGGGCTCATAATATGTGGTTAATATTTATCAGTTGCGTTAGCTTGGAGTTGCCCCAGGGTCTTTAAAACATTACTTTACAATGTTTTAGTTCAAATCTAACATTGTTTTCCATGTCGAGTTTAAAAATAAGATGTAAGTGGCCTCTAGGCCAGGGTTGATGTATTCTTACTTTTCTTTTATCCAGAAAATTGGTTTTTTTTTTATATAAAACCAATTCAACATGGTGAGAAAGCCGCAGTGACTCAAACTATACTTTTAAAATCTAGGCTGCCAGAGTATGACTTTAGTTTTGACTAAAGCACACCTCTTCGTGAGAATGAGATGTGAAAGAACAAACATTTTAAGTTACTTGAATGGGTTATGCAGGAGATTAGATGGATACAATACCTCATTATTAACAGACAAATTAAAAGGCACCATTTGGCTTATATAACAAAATGCATCCCCTCAAAGAACGCATTGCCAATTTTTTGTGTTTACCTATTGATATTAACAGGCTTGTAGTTAATATATGCTGACTTCAGTTTTCAAAACTTTTATATTTTTTAATGGCCTGAGGTTTTTTTTCTAGCAATCAGTAGCACCAGTGTGATTTTAGGTATTTATAGAAGAGTAACAGCTAAATGGCTGTTAGAATTCATCTTCATTGTCAACTTGACTGAACTTAGAATCACCTAAGAGACAGACCTCTGGGTATGACTTTGAGGTATTTCCAAAGAGGTTTGACTAATGAGAGAAGACCATCCTGAATTTGGGCAGTACTGTTCCATGGATTGGTGCCCCAACTAAATCAAAAGTGGGGAGGAGAAAGCTGGTTAAAGGCAAGAATTCCTCTCTCTCTCTCTCTCTCTCTCTCTCTCTCTCTCTCTCTTTGCTACCGGACCTGCTACAATGGGAGCAAGCAGTTTGCTGCTGCCATGCTTTCCCTGACAAGGGACCTGAACAACCAGACTGTTATTGGCAGAAATGAACCCCATCTCCCTTGATTTGTTGTGTTGGGTTTTGGGTAATCATAGTAAGGAGAGTATCTAATGCAATGGTCACCGTTGACATGTTGAGTTTGGGCTTCTCTTTATTTCCGCAAGCATGAATGTGTACACTATAGACACAAAGTAGCACTGTAATTACTAGGATATTCTGGTTAGTTTTTGACTGTTAATTTTGAAAGGTACATTACATAAACTTACTTCAGCACAACTCCGAGATTTTTTTTCCTTTTCTTTTTAATGAAAGCTCTTAGAAGTCAATACCACAGAGAAAACAGTGAAACTCTATCACCATATTTCAAATACCAAATGCTATGCATTCTTTGAACCACTGTCTCAACTTCGTTATGTCAACTGATTTATATTTTAAGAAACAAACAAAAAAAACTTCTCTCCTCTGCTCTTCTCTTTCTCTATCTTTCCCCCTCTTCTCCTTCTCGATCTCCTCTCTCTGCATGCACTTCTCTCTCCCCCTTTCTTCTCCCTTCCTTCCTCCCTCCCTATTTCCTGCCCTTCCTCCCTTCTTCCCTCTCCCTGCATGGCTGCCAAGAGCTGCTTCTAATAAACCTGCATTTATCTACTTAAAAAAACATACACACAACTCATGAATTCTCCTGAACAGAAATTCAGCAAAATCCTTTCTTTGAAACCCAACTAAATAATCAGCCACCCAAGAGCAAAAGGAAAATGTCTGCCTAAGATGCCACAGTTGTTAAGAAAGCCTAGGTTACAAAACAAATTCAAAGTTAGACTCTGTTTAAAAAAAAGGGGGGGGGGCTGGGATGTAGCTCAATGGTAGAGTACTTACCTTTCATATTTAAGGTCTGGGTTCAAATATTTATAAATTGGATAATTTAGCTGGGCGTGGTAGCACATACCTTTAATCCCAGAGGCAGAGACTGGTGACTCCCTGAGTTCAAGGCCAGTCTGGTCTGCAGATGAAATTCCAGGATAACCAGGGCTACACAGAGAAACCTTGTCTCAAAAAAACATCAAACAAAAACCAAGTTGGATACTTTATGGATTAAGATCTAAAATATATAAGAAATCCAATTTCAAAAAACATAAATAATCCAAATCATCTAAAAATAACTGCACATTTTTTAAAATTTATTTATTTTTATTCCCTTTACACCCTGGTTGTAGCTCCATCCCTCCTCCCCTTCCAGTCCCACCCTCCCTCTCTTCCCCATCCCCCGTCGCCTATTGCTCAGAAAAGGGGAGCTCCCTTTCTGGTTCACCCCAGCTCATCAAGTTGGTGGAAGTGATCACAAAGCTGGCAAGTGAGTCCCTGTAGATGCAGTCACCACTTCCCTTACTAGAGGGCCTACATGAAGCCTAAGCTGCCCACCCATCTGCCCATCTTTGTAGGGGTCCTAGGTCCAGTTCATGCATGGTCCTTGGTTGAAGCTTCAGGATGACAGTTTAAGGATGATTTTGCAATACTCCAAAAATGAGATTTGAATTATCAGCAAGTATTTGGGCAGGTGGTAAGAAAAAAAAAAGTTGCTACTCATTAGAGAAAAAAGTTGCTACTCATTAGAGAAGTGCAAACTCAACTATCACATTATTTCACACCTATTAGAATGTCTGGGATTAAAAAAAAAAAAAACAAAAACAGAAGATAACATGTTGGAGAGGATATGGAGAAAAAAAGAGACTTGCACTTAGTTTGTGTGAATATAAATTGGAGCAGACATTATAGAAAATAGTATGAACCTTTTTCAAAAAGTTAAAAATGAAGCTACCATAGGATCCAATGATTCCACATCTGGTTATATACCCAAAGTAAATGACGTGAGTATTCCTACACTCCTATCATTATTTACAAAGGCAAAATGTATAGACACCAAAATGTCCTCTTACCATTTATAATGACGGACCATTGTGCTACATGAAATAAATGGACATGGAAAGATCAGTGCCACCTGCTCTCATTCATGTGGTAATATAGTTAAAGAGCCACAAAAAAAGGATGTTGGTTATCTGATTGAGAGATGGAGAATGAAGGGAAAATTGATTAAAGTAGAAAGGTTGGGTTTTTGTTGTTTGGTTAGTTGGTTAATTGGTTTTTGTTGTTGTTTTGTTTTTGTTTTTGAAAGACAGAGTTTCTGTGTAACAGCTCTGGCTGTTCTTGAGTTCTCGTTATAGACCAGGCTGGCTTTGAACTCACAGAGTCTGCCTCTACCTCCCAAATGCTGGGATTGAAGATGTGGACCACCATACCCAACTGGTAAAGTTTATAAGTGATTCTGCTGCCAGATGGATAACTTTTAAACATATAAGGAACATCATGGAGGTCACAGTTAATGATACTGTATTCTACATGTAAAATTTATTAAGAGGTTTCTTACCATATAAACCAGGTAACTTTGTGATTTTGATGAATATGTTAAGCAGCTTCATTATAATGATCACCTCACAATGTATGCATATACCAAAGAGTCAAGTTACAAAATTAATGATAGATAAGTTGCTTTTGCCAATTATATACAAAAGCTGAAATTCTTTAAATATATATGTGTGTATTCATGGGTGTGTTAAATATAATTTGAATACCACAATATAAGCACATCTGAGTAATATAATTACAAGAGACATTATTTTCTTCTTTTGTTATTATTTCTTTACAATTTTGCGATGATATCAACTTATAGTCAGGGAAAAAAAGCTACTAATAATGCCAGTGGTAGGCATTTAGGGAGTGGGGTTGGCTTATGGTCCTTGCTCTGAGGACTTTAACAGTGTACATAAATGGGCCACATATAAAAATAGCTGTTTGACAGGCTACCAATAGAAATTCTTTTAATCATAAGTGCCTACTCAGCATGGGAATTGTAAGGAACATATGATGCTTCGCTGTACAGGAGAATGGAGGAAATCAAATCTGCCTTAAATGATCCAAGAGAACAAAAACAGTGAGATGTATTACTTTTAACCAGTAAGGAATGCAATGTTTCTGAAGAAAAAGAAGTCTGACTCTTAGCTACTTGTTGCACCAGTTCCATGAGTGTATCTAGGATGATGTTGGTACAGACTGCTGTCCTGTTGGTAATGCAGTTGACATAACTTGAAACAGTAATCATAAAGGCATCAGCCTTTAAAGTTTTCATTAAAAAATCATCTGACAATGGGACATTCCTCATATCTAAATTCTTTAACTTACATTTAAATGTTAAGGGTGTGTGTGTGTGTGTGTGTATGTGTGTGTGTGTTTCCCTGTGTGTCTCTGTGTTCTAGTCAGTTCTGTTCAGGCAGATCATTTAGGAAAGTGAGTTGAGAGTCAGTGCAGTGGAGTTAAGTTTGTGGCAGTTCAGTCTGTGGAATTTCAGGGGCAGTTTTAATGGGAGAGTTTTACAGAGAGCAAGCTAGACACAAGTGAAGGCAGAATGAGCTAGAGAACGAGAAGGATCCAGATTAGAACAGATCGCTAGAGTTAGTTTGAGGCCAAACAGAGCAATTCAGTCAGAAGCTAGGAGAAGCCAGTTTGAATCAGTCAGCTTGGAGAGACGTTTGAGCCAGAACAGCTGAGCTGAACCAGCCAGCCGGAGCTCAGAAACAGCTAGAAAGGGTGAGCTTATTCAGAAGTAAGTCTCAGAGGCTGAAAACATTCTAGACACAGATCATCTGATCTACATCATCTTTAGGAGGCTAGAAGCTTCTAGGACTAGACTAGGATAGTAGATGGAGGCAGTAAGCCTCCAAGGTGACAATTAAGTCAGGTGAATAAAGTATAGCTTTACAGCCTAATGTGTTGCTATAAACTAAACCCAGGTCCTCTGTCTGAGTTCTCTTAACCACTGTCCCATCTCTCCAGCCCCCAAATATTATTTTTAATGTATTTTACCAAAATATATATATAATGTGTTCCTTTGTTCTTAAATGTCAGAATAAGATTTTACATTTTCTTCATATGTACTACAAAGAATATTCACTGAGAATAATCTACGATATAAAAAATTATCACTAAAGGGCATAAGAATATTTAGCTTGATGTAATCTGTGATTCTCCTATTTCAAATTTATGACAGACACTTGACATTTGGAGAAGCATAGATTAAATCAAGCAAAACATATTTGCTAGCCAAACTCAGCTAAGAAATGCCAGTTTATAAACTTACTATAATGAAACACAGTGAACTTTGAAGGTCAGTTAAAACTAGAGTTAAAATAGATGCCAGGTGTATTTGTCTCTTTTATTGTCACTATGACAAAAATGCCAGGAAGAAACAACCTTAAGGAAGAAAGATTTAATTTCACTTACAATTTCTTCCATCATGGTAGGGAGGGCAGGACACGGCAAAGAAATTCATGTCATGGTAGGCTAAAAAGAAAAGGAAAGGAAATGCCAATACTTTCTTGCCTAGCTCCTTCCCCACCTTCTGTTCTGTTCAGAGCCCTGGCCCAGAGAATGGCACCACCCACATCTGGGTTGAGTCATTCTCTCAGTTAAGTCTCTAGGGAAGTGCCCTCACAGATACATCTAGAGGTACACTCAATCTCCTATGTGATTTTAAATTCAATCAAGTTAAAAATAGATTTTGCCCATCATCAAAGACCAAGATTGTAGTTGGGAGGAAAAGGCAATGAGAAGAATAAGGGTACAGGTAACACAGAAATAGCTTAAAGATGAGAGATAGCTAAGAAAAAGTAAAGAAAGGAAATAAGAAAAAAGAGGAGGATTGGTGAAGATCTTTTCCCAATCTGTAGACTGCTGTTTCAATCTATTGATAGTGCCCTTTGCTTTATAGAAGCTTTTCAGTTTTTTTTTAAGTTTTTTTTTGTTTGTTTTATTTTTTTTAATTTTTTATCAGTTACATTTTATTAACTCTGTATCCCAGCCGTGTCCCGATCCCTCATTCCCTCCCAGTCCCTCTCTCCCTCCCTCATCTCCACCGTGCCCCTTTCCAAGTCCACTGATAGGGGGGACCTCCTCCCCATTCATCTGATCCTGTTTTATCAGGTATCTTCAGGACTGGCTGCAAAGCCCTCCTCTGTGGCCTAACAGGACTGCTCCTCCCTTCGTGGTGGGGAGACCAAAGAGCCAGTCATTGAGTTCCTGTTAGAAATAGTCCTTGTTCCCCTCACTTTGGGAAACCAATTGGTTACTGAGCTACCACAGGCTACATCTGAGTGGAGGTTCTAGGTTATATCCATACATGGTCCTTGGTTGAATGTCAGTCTCAGAAAAGACCCTGTGCCCAGATATATTTGGTCCTTGTGGAGCTCCTATCCTTTCCGTATCAGACTAACTCCCCTTCTTTCTTATGATTCCCTGTACTCTGCCAAAGGTTTGGTCATGAGTCTTTGCTTTGAAAACACTGCTAGTTAGAGTCTTTCAGATGCCCTCAGTAGACTCCTGTCATACGTTCAATGCACATCCCATCTGTCTTTCTAAACGAGGATTGATCATCTTACCCCATGTCCCCTCAATTGATTATCTTTTTTAGGTGTATAGATTTCATTATGTTTATCATATCTTATAGGTCTATATAAGTGAGTATATCCCATGTTTGTCTTTCTCCTTCTGGGATATTTCACTCAGAATGATCTTTTCTAGATCCTACCATTTGCCTGCAAATTTCATGATTTCCTCCTTTTTGATTGCTGAGTAGTATTCCATTGTATAAAAATACCACAATTTCTGTACCCATTCCACCGTTGATGGACATCTGGGTTGTTTCCAGGTTCTGGCTATTACAAATAGAGCTGCTATAAACATGGTTGAGCAAGTGTCCTTTTTGTGTACTTGAACAAACTTTGGGTATATACCTAGCAGTGGTATAGCTGGGTCTGGAGGAAGCACTATTCCAAAGCTTTTCAGTTTTAAGAGGTCCCATTTATTACTTGTAGAACTTAGAGCCTACACTATTGGTGTTCTGTTCAGGAAGTTATTTCCTGTGCCAATGAGTTCATGGCTCTTACCCAATTTCTCCTCTAGCAGATTTAGTGTATCTGGTTTTATGTTGAGATCTTTGATTCACTTGGACTTGAGTCTTGTGCAGGGCAATAAACAGGGATCTATTTGCATTGTTCTGCATGTAGACATGCAATTAGACCAGTACCATTTGTTGAAGATGCTGTCTTTTTTTTCCCTTTGTATGGTTTTGGCTCCTTTGTCAAAACTCAGGTGTGCATAGTGTGTAGGTTTATTTCTGGGTCCTTGATTTGATTCCATTGATCAGCCAGCCTATTGCTCTGCCAGGACCATGTCATTTTTATTACTATTGCACTGTAGGATAGCTTAAGGTCAGGAATGGAGATACCTCCAGAAGTTCTATTATTGTACAGGACTGTTTTAGCTATTCTGTGCTTTTTGTTTTTCCATATGGAGTTTCAATCCTACATCCAACAAAAAGCTAATATCCAGAATACATAAATAACTCAAGAAATTAAACAACAATAAAACAAACAATTCAATTAAAAACTTAGATACAGCAAGGTTGGCTACTCTCTCCGCATCTTTTCAACATAGTGCTTGAAGTCCTTGCTAGAGCAATAAGACAACTAACAGAGATCAAGGGGATACAACTCGAAAAGGAAGAACTCTAAGTATCACTATGTGCAGAATATATGAAAGTCTACATGAGCAAACCCCAAAATTCAACCAGGGAACTCCTACAGCTGATAAACTCCTTCAGCAAAGTGGTCAGATAGAAAATTAACTCAAAAAACTGAGTAGCCCTCCTGTATACCAAAGACAAAAGTGCCGAGAAAGAAATTAGGGAAACAACACCCTTCACAATAGCCACTAATAGCATAAAGTACCTTGTTTGGACTCTAACCAAGCAAGTGAAAGACCTGTTTGAGAAAAACTTCAAGTCTCTGAAGAAAGAAATTTAAGAAGACATCATAAGATGGAAAGATTTCCTGTGTTCACCGATTGGTAGGATTAACATAGTAAAAATGGCCATCCTGCCAAAAGCAATCTACAGATTCAATGCAATTTCCATCAAATTACCAACACAATTCTTTACAGACTTTGAAAGAAAAATTCTCAACTTCATGGAAAAACAAATAACCCAGAATTGCCAAAACTATCCTGTATAACAACAGATCAGATCTTCTGGAGGTATCTCCATCCCTAATCTCAAGTTGTACTATAGAGCAACAGTAATAAAAACTGCATGGTACTGGCATAAAAACAGAATGGTGGATCAATGGAATCAAATAGAAGACCCAGAAATAAACCTACACACTTATGGACACCTGATCTTTGACAAAGAAGCCAAAACCATACAATGGAAAAAAGACAGCATCTTCAACAAATGGTGCTGGTCTAATTGCAGGTCTACATGTAGAACAATGCAAATAGATCCCTGTTTATTGCCCTGCACAAGACTCAAGTTCAAGTGAATCAAAGATCTCAACATAAAACCGGATACACTAAATCTGCTAGAGGAGAAATTGGGTAAGAGCCGTGAACTCATTGGCACAGGAGATAACTTCCTGAACAGAACACCAATAGTGTAGGCTCTAAGTTCTACAAGTAATAAATGGGACCTCATGAAAAGGAAAAGCTTCTGTAAGCAAAGGACACTGTCGTCAGAACTAAATGTCTGCCTACAGATTGGGAAAGGATATTCAACATTCCTATATCTGACAGAGGGATAATATCCAGAATATATAAAGAACTCAAGAAGTTAAACAGCAACAAATCAAGTAATCCAACTAAAAAAAATGGGGTATAGAGCTAAACAGAGAATTCTCTATAGAGGAATATAGAATGGCAAAGAAACACTTAAAGAAATGTTCAACATCCTTAGTCATCAGGGAAATGCAAATCAAAACCACCCTGAGATTTCACCTTACACCCATCAAAATGGCTAAGATCAAAAACTCAAGTGACAACACATGCTAGAGAGAATGTGGAGAAAAGGGATCCCTCCTCCATTGCTGGTGGGAATGTGAACTTGTACAACCACTTTGGAAATCAATCTAGTATTTTCTCAGACAGTTAGGAATAGTGCTACCTCAAGATCCAACTATACCACTCCTAGGTGTATATCCAAAATATGCTCAAGTACACAACAAGGACATTTGATCAACCATGTTCATAGCAGCTTTATTCATAATAGCCATAATCTGGAAACAACCCAGATGTCCCTCAACTAAGGAATAGGTACAGAAATTGTGATACATTTACACAATTTTGGAATAATACTCAGCAATTAAAAACAAGGAAACCACGAACTTTGCAGGCAAGTAGTGGGAACTAGAAAAGATCATCCTGAGTGAGCTATCCCAGAAGCAGAAAGACACAAATGGTATATACTCAGTTATAAGTGGATACTAGACCTAGAAGATAGGATAAACATACTAAAATCTGTACACCTAAAGAAGTTAATCATGGAGGAGCATCCTGGTACTTTCTCAGAAAGCTGGGAATAGTCAGTCTCCAGCACCATGTCTGCCTGTGTGCCCCCATACTCAGCTGCTGTGGAAAGTCTGACCACGGAGGGTGTGCTTGAGGGGTATGGACCTACTATCTCCTTCACAGGTACCCTATCCCTTCTTTTTTTCTTTCTTCCCAGACACAATCAGGTGAGCTGCTTATTCTATCATGTACCTCTTGTCATGGTGCATTGCCTTGCCCCAGACCCAAAGCAATGGGACCAGTGGATCCTGAATCCTCTAAATGTAAGCCAAAATCAGCTGGAGTCATCACAGGCCACTTTCCCTCCTGGGTCTATTTGGCTGTCTCAAAATATTTTTGCTACAGTAATAGAAAGTTAACAGACTGCTTTACAAATTTCTAATTCCCAAGGGCCTAGATAAAAATCTCTTGAATATGATTTCTATGAGGTTTTTAATCTATTTTTATAATTGTTTTCCTCAGGTTGTTTTGATTAAGGCTTGGCTCTACAAATGAACAGGTTCATATTTTTTTTAATATTTCCAAGCTATCACCCCAATTGACCACTTTTTATGTACCAGGAAGTATATTGTGTATGATTCTACATGTTATAATATGTTCACATATTGATCTTAAAATTCTGTCAGTATAGGATGATCTATAATATTTGAGCCTGAATGCATTTTAGGAAAACAAATAAATACTGGCATACTGTTACATATTAACACCTCAGTCGCTGAAAGCGGTGCTAAGCATTTCTTATCCCACCATGTCTACCGGTAAGAACTTTAAGAACACAGAGAAATGACTTCCAGCTCTAGTTCTGTTTGGTAACAATCAACACACAAGTCACATAAAGTCTTTTCTTGGGCTGGAAGATCTTATAATAGTATCCACTGATGTGCAGCTGTTCCTTGCTTCGTGAACCTCTTCGTCGGACTGCTTGAGTATATCCTCAGAATGACAATTGTCTTCCCCTAGAGCTGGAATGTAATCCATAAAGAGCAGAACAGAAATCCTACTGCTTTTATGGCCTAGGCTACAAAATACCTCTGCATATCCTAGATTTTCTATTGGCTATGTAGATCAAGCTTTTTCGTGTGTATGAGTGATCTACAGTGATGTGAACATGAGGAGTTAAGAATCATATAAGAGACCGCTGAGGAGGCTGGTGGTCATCTGCACTTTCACTGTGAGATATTTTTGTGTCTCTGTGAAAAAAAATTCCCCCAAAACAATTCGATGGGAAGATTTGCTCATTTTAACTCATGGTTTCAGAGGGTTCACCACACCATGACAAGAAGGGTGTAGTGGAAGAGAGCAGCTTGTTTCACAGCAATCAGGGAGCAGAGAGGAGATTTCTGTCCATGGTCACTTGGCGCCATGTTTCTCAGCCTAAAGTAAGGCCACAGATCGTGACAGTAGAAAAGCTCACCTCACTTTAGGCAGAGAGCAACAAGGGAATCATGGGACAATATAGCCCTTAAGGATACACCATCAGTTACCCACGTACCCTACTCAGGCAAGAAGTTCTATCACTTCTTGATAATCTAATCAAGTTTTGAGTTCATCAATGAACTAATAATCCCCCATGAGGCCAGGGCCTCATGATCCGATCTCTGGAAATAGGCTCTCAAACACACCCAGTCCATGCTTCATTCAATCCTTCCATATTTCTTTTTTGATCATATATTTGTTACTCTTGTCATTTATTTATTACTGTTAAAAAACTTAATTTTGACAGGACTCAAACTTAAAAGTTGAAGCTCTCAGAAAGGACAGTCTCTACATCTCTTGGCAATCTGTTTCTGGCATTTTTCTTGGCCTTCTTTCATTCTCTTGGTCAAAATTTAACATATTCTGCAGCCTCCTCCTTATTTTTCTTAGTGTGTTATTTCCTCAGGGCAGTGTGTCTGAGTTTGGGTGACAGGACACAAAGACGCTGATTCTTGGGTACATTGGTCCTGGGCTTCTTTCATTGTTTAAGGGCTTTCTGATATCATATTGATGAACATCATCTCCTTTAAAGAAAATAAGGTCTGCTTACTCTGCTAGCCCTTTTGGATCTCAACACCTGAGACATAATAGTATCTGTCAGTCCAGGAATCTACTCTCTGTCCTCTCTCTCTCCCTCTGTCCCTCTCTCTGTCTCTCTGTGTCTCTTTCTCTCTCTCCAATATCCAAGTTGAGACAGATTGGCACCCGCAATACAGCCCAAACAGATTTGTATTTCCTCTTTCCAGTTCTCCTCGGTCTATAAGAGGAATGCCCCTTATTCAATAGCACATGTGCTCTGCCATGAGTCAAGGCCTTGCTTCATAGGAATACCTTGTTTATCATTCTTATCACATCTTGGACCACATAAGCCTTCCATTCTTCACCCAGAGCTTCAGCAGCAATGTCTGTGACCATGAGTTCCTCCTAGAACATATGATGTTTGCATTCACCATCTACTTCAGTGAGTTTCTGACAGTCATGGTTGGAAAGGAGATATTCAGCTTCATCTTTTTTAATTTAAATTTACTTTTTATAATTTGTTCACTTTACATTGTGATTGTAGCCCCCTCCCTCATCTCCTTCATATCCCACTTTCCCTTTCTTTTCTCCCCGTTCTCCTTCCCTTTGTCTCATAACATAGGGGGGCTTCCTCCCTTACCATCTGATCCCAGCCTATCAAGTCTCATTAGGACTGCTTGCATCCACTTCCTCTGTGGCCTGGCAATGCCCCCCCCCCCACACACACACACACCAGGGGGAAATGATCAAAGAGCAGGCAACTGAATCCATGTCAGAGACAGTCCCTGCTCCCCTTACTCGGTAACCTACATGGAGTCTGAGCTGCCTATTGGCTACATCTGAGCAAGGGGTCTAGGTCCTCTTCACGAATGGTCTTTGGTTTGTGCATAAGTCTCTGCAGGCCAACATGGGACCAGATTTGTTGGCTCTGTTAGTCTTCTTATGGAGCGCCTGTGCTCTTTTGACCAGCTCTCTGACTAATGGGCACCAAAGAAAAGAGCTCCTCTATATTTCTTAATTCAGTCATGTCGCAAATCAGGATTAACTACTGCACTTATTTTGTACCTGTTTAATCAAATTTTGGAAAAGAGAATAAGCAAAACTGGCTTGTGCTGAGGATTATTATTTGTTATAATATATTTAACATATTAACAGGCAAACTATCAGTTAAATATGAATGTGACACGCTTCCTGGTACATTGACATCTTAAAACTTTAAGTGTCCTGTCCTTGTCTCATTTGTTAAATAAGTACACTTTAATCACAGCAAATTTAAGTCCTCTTAGTTATAGTTTCATAAATGTTAGCAATTTACGCCACAGTCTTGGTCACCATTCTCTTGCTGTGAAGAGACAACATGACCACAGCAATTGTTGAAAAAGGAAGCATTTGATTGGGGCTGGCTTACAGTTGAGAGATTTAGTCCATTATCATAATGACATGAAGCATAGTAGCATGCAGACAGACATGGTGTTATAGAGATAACTGAGAGTTCTACATCTGGATCCATAGATAGCAACAAAAGAGAGACACTGGACACTTGAGCATTTGAAATCCCAAAGTTCACCACAACAAGTCCACACCTATTCCAACAAGGCCATACCTCCTATTCCTTTCAAATAATGCTACTTCCTAAGCATTCAAATACAAGAGCCTACGAGGGCTGTTCTTATTCAAATCACCATATAGTTATCACTGTGGTAAAGATGTAAAACCTCTGAAAAATGACAGTTTTATTCTTCATCTACATTGAAACATGAATTTGGTAGCATGTGAGAAATATTTACAAATGAGAAAACTACACTATATAGACAGTAAACTCTAGAAATGAAATAATGTCAAACTGTCACAGACATTTGGAGAAAAAAAAAGAGAGTATCACAGCTTAATTTTTTTTTTAAAGATGGCTGTAAAGGTACAAGAATTGTTCCATAAAGACAGATTTTTATGCTTTCATTTCTATCTGAACCAATTGTTCTAACAGTCCTCTCCCTGACATATTAGAGTATTACTGTGGTTTTTGTGAAAGTGAAGAGATGAATGGGCTCTGGATAGAGAGATCAGCCATTAGGAACATACATTGCTCTTCCAGAGGACTGGAATTTAGTTCACAGCACCCATGTAGCTCAACCCTCCCGGCCTGTAATTCTAGATCTATGAGATCTGATGACCTCTTCTGGCCTCGTAACCCTTGTGTGGCATACATTCATAGACACATGTACACACAGGAAAATAAATAAATAAAAATAAAATTTGAGAGAGAAAGAGAGAAGGGATAAGGAAGGGAAAGAGAGAAAGCCAGGCATGATGGTGCATTTTAATACTCAGGAGGCAGAGGCAGGCAAAATTCTGAGTTCAAGGCCAGCCTAGTCTACATAGAGATCCTAGAGAAAGAGCCTTAGCCATGCCAAGGTTTGTGCTTCACTATGCGAAAAAAGTGTAGAAATCAGTTACTGTACATAAATATCTTGCCTGTTTGCCTCCTTAAACACCTGGTCAGGGTGCGCGCGGGGGAGCTAGCCCCACTCTTCATCTGCCTTGCAATAGCATGGGAGAGGGAGAGATGCTGCCGCCACCCTCTTGCCCTTCCTCACCTGCATCAAGTAGGAGACCTGGCCCTGAGGTCACGTGGGCAGGAGAGCTGTCCCTGCCTCTCACCAGCTGCAACGCTGGGTGAGCATTAGGATGGAGAGCTTGCCCTGGTGGTGTGCTCCCAGGAGAGCTGGTGGGCTGACCAACTCACCTACCTCCCGCCACCAAATCCAGGGCTTTGTGCTGGTCCAGACCAGCATCTGCCCATCTATGATCTGCTGGAGAGCGTGAAAAGGCCCGTCCTGCAAATCCAAAACTACAGGGTCTTCATGACACAGGGCAACAACAGGATATCTGAGAGGAGTCCCGTGAGCATACAGTATAGATAGTGTAGCCCCAAAACAGACCAGTGACTCATTGCAATGGACATTTGCAGGTAAAGATGTGTAGACAAAAAGATTATACTGTGGGATACACTGTGACACACTACAGCTTCTGGGACAAAATCTTCTTTAAAAAAATCTATCTTATTTTATTCTCTTTTGGTACTGGGAGGTAGTTTGCAAGGGCAGAGTGGATACAGAGGAACAGGGAGATGAGTGGAGTTGGGGGTGTATAACATGAAACTCACAAATAATCAATAGAAGTTTTTTTTTTAAACTGCTCATTCTCACTTATAATCTCAATTTCTTCATATTTTTACATATCCATATACATGTGGCTCTATACCCTTTTAGTATTTTTCAGTTTTTTTTTAGTATTAATGAAACAGAACCTTTTATACTGTTAAACTCCAGTAGTGATGCAATAGTTACTAAATAGACATTAAAAGAATGACACAGCTATATAATTTTACTTATGGTAATAAAAATAAGGTCAGTAAACATAGTGTTTAAAGGGATTAATTTGGAAGTAAATTAACAACTTAAAACAAAAGCAAAATCTTGTGTAATATAGAAAACAAGTGTGAGTGTGTGTGTGTGTGTGTGTGTCTGTGTGTGTGTGTGTATGGTGGTTAACTTTAGAAGTCTGGGGGGAAAGCAGTGCAGCTGCTGCAATTTGTTGTGTGTCTACTTTGTTGCTGCCACTGCTGTTGCATTCCTTTGACACTGGAAACCACACTCCTCAGTGTTCAGTGTGGACTGAAGACAAGAGACTGTCTGGAAATTCTTCCAGCCTTGGGGACTGAACATCGATTGGGTTCCAGGATCTCCAACACACAAATGGCCATTGTTGAATTACCCAACCCTATCACATAAGTCAATCCAATGAGTCTTCTCTGTTATATACATATATTCTATTCTGCTTCCTTAGAAAGTGTATGTGTGTGTAAAACGAGGCATTACAAGTCAAAGGTAATATATGTACATTAATTGTGATAAAATTGGATATTTAAATGGATACCGTGTAGTTTTTAGAAAACTGTAAGCATCTAAAGCTTGGTAAGAAAAGAAAGAAAGAAGGAAGGAAAGAAAGAAAGAAAGAAAGAAAGAAAGGAGGGAGGGAGGGAGGGAGGGAGGGAGGGAGGGAGGGAGGGAGGGAGGAAGAAGGAAAGAAAGAAA
Organism: Meriones unguiculatus; assembly: GCF_030254825.1. Lineage (NCBI taxonomy): Eukaryota > Metazoa > Chordata > Mammalia > Rodentia > Muridae > Meriones > Meriones unguiculatus. Next base: position 116,437,560 of record NC_083350.1, read on the forward strand.
GAAAGAAAGAAAGAAAGAAAGAAAGAAAGAAGGAAAGAAAAGACCAGCTTACTGTACTAGTGACTAAAAACAAATGAAACAATTTTTTAAATAAAAAAAAAATTAAGAGAGACTAGCAAAATGTAAAGATTGCCCAGGAAAAACAGAAAGCTTTAATAATTTGAAAATTTGTGTGAATTAATGAAAATCGGGTAACTCACTCTAGAGAAATTTCTCAAATTGAGCCTCTTTCAGAGTGTCTTTCCTCAAGATACAGGCTTGGGCCATTGTTCTTTTTTCGTAAATTTATTTTATTTTTATTAATTACAGTTTATTCACTTTGTATCCCAGCTGTATTCCCCTTCCTCTTCTCATGCCCCTCCCCCAGTCCACTGATGGGGAGGTCCTCTTCCCCTTCTGTCTGAACCTAGTCAATCAGGTCTCATCGGGACTGTCTGCATTGTCTTCCTCTGTGGACTGGTAATGATGCTCCCCACTCAGGTGGAGGTAATCAAAAAGCCAGCCCCTGAGTTCATGTCAGAGACAGTCCCTGTTCCCATTACTAGGGAACCCTCTTGGACACTGAGCTGCCTTGGGCTACATCTATGCAGGGGTTCTAAGTTATCTCCAAGCATGGTCCTTGTTTGGAGTATCAGTCTCAGAAAAGACCCCTGTGCCCAGACTTTTTAGTTCTGTTGCTCTCCTTGTGGAGCTCCTGTCCCCTCCAGGTCCAGCTGCCCACTCTCTCCATACCTCTTCAACATAGTATTTGAAATCCTTGCTAAAACAATAAGACAATTAAAGGAGATCAGGGGGATACAAATTGGAAAGGATAGAAGTCAAAGTATTCCTATTTGCAGACGATATGATAGTATACCTGAGTGACACCAAACATTTCTACCAAGGAACTCCCACAGCTGAACTCCACACCTTCAGCCAAGTGGCTGAACACAAAATCAACTCAAAAAAATCAGTAGCCCTCCTGTATTCAAAAGACAAATGGGCTGAGAAAGAAATTAGGGGAACAACACCTTTCACAATAACCATAAGGGACATAAAGTACCTTGGTGTAACTCTAACCAAGCGAGTCAAAGACTTGTATGAAAAAAACTTCCAGTCTCTGAAGAAAGAAATTGAAGAAGATATCAGAAGATGGAATGATCTCTCATGCTCATGGCTTGGCAGGATTAACATAGTAAAAATAGACATCTTACCAAAAGCAATCTACAGATTCAATGCAATTCCCATCAAATTACCAACACAATTCTTTACAGACCTTGAAAGAAAAATTCTCAGCTTCATATGGAATGACAAAAACCCAGAATCACTAAAACAATCCTCTACAATAAAAGATCTTCTGGACGTATCTCCATCCCTGATCTGAAGTTGTACTATAGAGCAACAGTAATAAAAACTGCATGGTACTGGCATAGAAACAGGCTGGTGGATCAATGGAATCAAATAGAAGACCCAGAAATCAGCACATATGGACACCTGATTTTTTTACAAAGATGCCAAAATCATTCAATGGAAAAAAGATAGCATCTTTAAGAAATGATGCTGGTCTAACTGGATGTCTTCATGCAGAAAAATGTAAATAGATCCATACTTACCATCCTGAACAAAACTAAAGTCCAAGTGGATCAAAGACCTCAATATAAAAACAGACACACTAAACCTGTTAGAAGAAAAAGTGGGGTAGAGCCTAGAACTTGTGGTGGCGAATGCCTGTAATCCCAGCACTTGGGAAGCAGAGGTAGGTGGAACTCTGAGTTCAAGGCCAACGTGGTCTACAGATGGAGTTCCAGGACAGCCAAAGCTACACAGAGAAACCCTGTCTGAAAACAAACAAACAAACAAACAAGCAAAAACAAAAAAGAAACACAGCAGTTCCACAAGGCCCATTTTCAGAGAAACTATGTTTCCAGCAAGCATGAAAACCACAAAGCAACCACAAAGTTTTTTCTTAAACTTCCTTTTTACTTTGCATTTACTTGGATTCTTGCAGTTTTCTCAGGAATAGTTATTAGTTTTAGTTACTAGAAAGTGTGAGATGCAAATCTATTCAACCAATACAGAAGTGATCTGTTCTCAGGCAGTATGAAAGACGAAGCTTTTTGACAAAATCAACACCTGCCATCTACCATCTACTCAGAAACGATTACACATCCTTTATGGTTTTAGCAACCATCAACCATTAAGCATAACTAACTTCTTGCCTGTGCTGTCCATACTGTCCTTGACCTAGCTAAAAGGCTGTCTTCAGCTGTCCTCCCAGCACAGGTGCGGCTTCCTGGGATCCGCCCAGAGAACAGCAGAGAAAAAATGGTGTCATGCGTTTCCCGGTTCCTAAGCATTGTCTATTGTTGCTACTGAATTTTTAGATTCATTTCTTTAGAGTATTTTTTTTTTCTATTTCACAGACTTTGACCTCGTATTTTTCTTCCAGAATGACCTTTTTTAGGCTAATATTTGATAATATGACTCTCTCGCTAAGAGGTCTCAAATGGTTTCCCATTGCCTAAAATCAAAGTAGTACCTGCCAAAGCCCACTGCAGCAGAAAGGTGGCGTAAGTGACAGGGAAATAAAGCATATCAGATAGGGGCTACTGCAGAGAAGCAACAAAGAAGGTTGTAAATAAAATGTGGGCAAAGTACTCAGAGCTCCCTGCTTTTCAGGAGAGGCTACAAGTTCCGATCTTTCTTTAAAACATAGTCTTTCTTGCTTCCTTGTTTGCTTACTTGCTTTCTTCCTTCTTTCCTTTCTTTTTTGAGAATTTCATGGACTCCGTACACTACATATATATGTGTGCATATATATGCATATGTAAGTAATGTAACAATAATAATTAAAGATGAGATTATAGTTTTGGCAGGGTTAGGAAAAAGTTCTGATTCTTACGTGAAATTTTCTAATTTTATACTTTCTTTTAGCCAAAAGGAGAAGTAAATAAAATTGCTGGTTTCAAATATTGATTATCAGTTCAATAGTTTAAGCACAGTATGAGTCAAACCAAACACTCCTATAGGCCAAATAAACAAACAACAACAAAACAATCCATGGGTGAAGCATGACCTGATAGAATTAAATTCAAATTACTAAGCATGGCAGGAAAAGGCTCCATATGATCTGTCTCTTGCCCACCTTTCCAAGCATCTCTCATGCCAGCCTGTCCCACCAAAAAACATGTGTGTTTCCATTTTGAATTGTTTTCACTTCAAAAAGAGGTTTTACTTCATTTTGTGTTTTTCTTCTGTTCTAAGGCAAGCATTGAATATTCTCCAAACACCCCGGTCAATTCCTCCATGATAAATAACCAAAATAAAGTGTCATCTTCCCCCTGAAGCCATTCATACCTTTCCTTCCCCTGGAATAGATGTCTCCCTAGTGGATTTGAAAGCATCATTCCAAATGAAGAAGAGAAAAGGAAAAGCAAGTATATGTGGGAAGATGCTGAATCCACTCACAGTTATATATATCAGTACAGAAGGTAAAGGTTATATATGAAATTGCAGTGGGGATCTGAGAAAAACCATGCAGATGATAAGAAGGGGATAAGACATTGAGAAATGAAATCATAGAAATAAGATGTTCACAGAGAAAAATGGGTTCTTATTAGGGCATCTAAAGACAATGACAGAGTTAGGAAGAAAACTGGAAGGCCGTGGCTTCTTCTCACCTCGTGGTTTCTTCTCACCTTGTGGAAGTAGAAGAGAACACTTCAAAAGAGACTATAGCCATGGCTAGATACTATCAAATGCCTTTTACATTTTGCAGTAACACCTGCATTCATCCTGACAGGACGAGGCTCTAAGGAACAGCTGTTATAGAATCAGATTTGAGCAGAATGAGAAGCACAGAAAACTAAGCAGTGGGGGGCCATAAACGTTCCATCGGGAGCCACTGGCACTCGGGGCAAGTTGATTCATGGTTGCTTGGAGAATCCCAATACATCACACATTATTTAGCATTCCTGCAGCCTCCCCACTATATCACAGTAGCGTTCCACATTTAGTAACCACCTTGATTTACTAAAAATAGCTTTACCTTTCAAATAGGTCTTAGGCCATGACATTCACCATTAGGAAAGCATAGCATCGTCTCTTCACAAAACATTCTTTTGTCCCTCTCGACATTTTCCTATTAAAAATTCATTGTTGGTGTAATTTTTAAAACTCTTTTATTTACATTTTTTTAAATTTCACTTTCTCCCTACTCCACCCCAATCCCTTCCAACATCCTAACACCAGGTAGGAGAAAGAAAGGGTTCATGGGAGAGGAGACCCAGTTCTTTCTTAGCTACTTCCTGCTGGTTAGGGTCATCGGGTTCCTTGGAGCCAGTTTAGTCCTCATTTCAGGAGACCTCCAACTTCCTGTGTCACTGCATTAGCAGCGACAGGAGCCACAGTGGGAAGCAGCAGCAGCCTTGTTTTTTCTTGAAGCTCCCTAACACTCTCTTGTCTCTGACATTTATTCTCTCTCCAGAGTCCTCAGATTTCAACTCTCTGTAGCTGGCAAAGAGATCTCTCAAAGGTCCCATGAGGCAAATAGTTTTCTGCTGTGGACCATCTGAATCAGTCCCACATCCCACACCTGGGATTAAAACAAAAACATGTTCATATACACAACATTTCATGCCTGTGTAGAAGGGCTTTAAGCACAGTTTAGGGGTTAATACACTTGCTTCAAAAACAAGAGGACCAGAGTTCAGATCTATACATAAATGCAGAATGGATGTGGAGCCCACTTTAATGCCAGCATCTGATGGTAGTGACAAGGAATTCCCAGAGAAAGCTGGATAGCCATATTGGTAAGTTCTAGGATTGATTGATTGATTGAGCCATATTGGTGAGCTCTAGGATTGATTTGTTGGGCCATATTGGTAAACTCTAAGATTGATTGAGTGACCTTGCCTCAAAAAGAGTAAATGAGAGCCCAAGAAAAATTCTCAACATCAACCTCAGCCCTCCACATGCACTGTGTTGGTCTAGAGGAGTAATGTTTCCCATAGGCTTATGTTTTGAATACTTGGTCCCAAACTTGTGGTGTTGCCTGGGGAGGTTAAGGAGCCTTTAAGAGGCTGTGCTTTGGTGAAGAAAACATATGGAGGGGCAGGCTTTAAGGCTTTATAGCACCCCCTCACTTCCTGTACCTTCTTTCTGCTTGTGATATGTGGATGAAAAATGTGATCTGCCAGCATTGTGCTCCTGTTTCTATGCCATAGCTGGCAGAATGGAGTCTCTCTCTCTCTAGAACTGTAAGTCAAAATAAACTCTCTCTTCCCTAACTTGATTTTCTCAGAGTATTTTATAATAGCAACAGGAAAGCACCTGGTACAGAAATTGGTACCAAGAGTAGGGTGTGCTGTGAAAAACCTCTTTAAGTGGCTCTATGTCTTCATACTACTTTATGGGAGTCATTGGAACTTTGGGTGAGAAAAGTAGTTAAATACTGGAAGCAGAGCTTAATATGCCATTCTAGTGGGAACTTGGAAGAGAAAAATGCTGAGAAAAATGTGGATAATAGATGCATAGTTTATGAGGTTACAGAGGGGAACAAGAATGCAAGCAGAAACAAGGGCAACCCATAACAATAGTTTGACAAAGAACCTGACTATATTCTGTCCTTGTACTGAGAACTTACTTGAGGCTCAATTAGAATACAATGGACTCATTTCTTTGGTGGAATGAATTTCTAGAAAGCATAACACTGAGTCTGTGGAACTGTTATTACTAGTTCCACTTATGCAGGTCTATATTGAAAAGAAGCAACAGATGATGGCTCGAGATTATATTCAATCCACGATAGAAACGAAAAAAGACCCTCAATGCCTTTTGGGCTTGGCCATGAGAATCGAGCAGGTTCTGGCTAAAATGCATGACAAGGACCTCATTCACGGGGACCTCACCACCTCCAAAATGCTTCTGAAATGGCCCCTGGAGCAGCTGCACATCGTGCTCATAGACTTGGGGCTGAGTTTTGTTCCGGGACTGCCGGAAGATAAAGGCGTTGGTCTCCATGTCCTGGAGAAGGCCTAACTCAACATCCACGCCAACACCAAACCTGTGTTAGAAGCCCTTCTCAAGAGCTACGGTGCCTTGTCCAAGAAGTTCAGTCCGATGCTGTAGAAGTTAGATGAGGTGCACCTGAGAGGACGGAAGTGGTCCATGGTTGGGTAGCACAGCGCTGTGATGACGCTCACAGTGAAGGATGCTGAAGACGCAGCTGGACCTCAGGAAGACTGTGGGGTGGTTAAGTGGTCTGTGATCGTGGTGTGCCACTGTCATCCGTCATCCGCAGCTCATTGTTCTCAGGGGTTTGATGTAAGGCTTGTTCTAGGCAGAACTGAGTGCGTAGCCCAGGCTGGCCTCGGATTCATAACAACCCTCCTGCCTCAGCTTGCTGAGAGGAGGTTATAAGCCACCATGCCTGGCTTTCTACTGATTCAGTAAGAAATGAAACAACAGCTATGACTACAAGTTTTTTTTAAAGGAAAAAAAAAAAAGGAGCAAAAGATAGGAAAAAAAAATCAAAACTGTGAAGTTTGAAAAGGAAAAGAGCACCATGAAACTTTAAATTGCAGTTAAATCACATGCTGTAAATGAGGCTTTACTTGTTAAACAGGTTAATATCTTCCCAGAGAAGGCCTTGGAGCAGTAGGAACAGTTCCCTGGGGACAAGACTACACCTCCAACTTGTGAAAAGAAAAAGGGGAAGCGATTCCTGCTGCCATGCTTTCCCAGGCTACTAATATGCTGTTAGTATCTGTTATAGCTCTCTGTTATAGTTGATTTTTCTGTTGCTGTGACCAAAAGCAACACGGGAAAGAAAGGGTTTGAGTCATCCTACAGGTTATAGTCCACTAGCAAGGGAAGCCAAGGCAGAAACTCAAGGCCAAAACTTAAAGCAGAAACAATGGAGGAATGCTGCTTACAGGCTTGCTTCTAGTCTCATATTCAACTGTGTTTTTTACATAGCCCAGACCAACCTGACTAGGGATGGTACCACCCAGAGTGGCTTGGGCCCTTCTAAATCGTTTAGCAATCAAGAAAATGTTCCACAGATATGTCCAAAGGCCAATCTGATAGAGGTACCTCCCTTCATGAGATTCAGTCAGATAACCTGAGCTGTTCAAGTTGATACTTCCTGGCAACTAAAAGACCAACCATGACCCTATCCATAAACCAAAAACCAAAATAAACCCTTTTGTCTTTACCTTCTTCTTTTTTTTTCGAGACAGGGTCTCACTATGTGGCTTTGGCTGGTCTGGAACTTGCTATGTAGACCAGGCTGGACCTGAAATCACAATTCACCAAGTTTTAACTGTCTCTGTCTCCCAAGTAAAAGGTGAGGTCCATCATTCCTAGCACTTAACTTGCTTTTTGCCTGACATTTGACCGCAGCTACAGAAAAGTAAATAGTACCCAGAATAGACAAACGTTTACAAGCACCTGCATATGCAAATGTGACTCACATATGCAGACACACACACATACGCATGAAAAGAAGGAAAAGGAAACCAAACTTTCAGGGTGAGATATGTAGCTCAAAGGCAGGGCACTTCACCTATGGTATATAAGTCCTTGTAGTCATCCTCTGCCCTGGGGCTGGGGGAAGTTCAAACAGAAACACTGAAAGAATGGTAAATATGGGAATACCTACTACCTACTCAGAAATTCAACCATGGCCAAATTTGCTTCATATTACTCAGGCTTGTATTGTTTATTTTTGACATCTGAAAAGAAGTTGTCAACATCATTATGAAGCCATAGAAGTATCCAGTTAAATTTCTACATGATCACATTATTACCACATCTTTGAACACAAATAATAAAAATCTTTTATACCATCTTAAAATGTAGCCAGTTTTCAGATTTCTCCAATAATCAGAACTAGTTTTATACCAGAGCCTATCAAATTTTACAAGAAAAATTTTAACCTAGGCTATCTTTTATTCTTCTTCTTATTATTATTTCAATCAGTTGTGATTATAAGTGATGGTTTCCATCCATTTCAAAGAGAAGTTTCAGAGAATTCTCAATAGAGGAATAACAAATGGCAGAGAAACACTTAAAGAAATGCCCAATGTTATTAGCCACCAGGGAAATGCAAACCAAAACAACCCTGAGATTCCAACTTACACCCATGAGAATGGCTAAGATCAAAAACTCAAGTGACAACACATGCTGGAGAGGATGTGGAGAAAGGGGAACCCTCCTCCACTGCTGGTGGGAATGTAAACTTGTACAACCACTTTGGAAATCAATCTGGCATTTTCTCAGACAATTAGGAAAAATGTTTATTTGAGATCCAGCTATACCACTCCTATGCATGTATGTATCCAAAAGATGCTCAAATATACAACAAGGACATTTGCTCAACCATGTTTGTAGCAGCTTTTTTTGTAATAGCCAGAAGCTGGAAACAACCCAGATGCCCCTCAGTTGAGGAATAGATACAGAAATTGTGGTACATTTACACAATGGAATACTACTCAACAATTAAAAACAAGGAAATCAAGAAATTTGCACACAAATGGTGGGAACTGGAAAAGATCATCCTGAGTAAGGTATCCCAGAAACCAAAAGACACACATGGTATATACTTGCTCATAAGTGGATATGAGACATATAATATAGGATAAACATACTAAAATCTGTACACCTAGAGAAACTAATCAAGAAGGAGGACTCTGGGTAAGATGCTCAATCCTCATTCAGAAAGGCAAAGAGGATGGACATCAGAAGAGGGAGAAAACAGGGAACAGGACAGGAGCCTACCACAGAGGTCCTCTGAAAGGCTCTACCCAGTAGGGTATCAAAGCAGATACTAAGCCAAACTGTGGACAGAGTGCAGGGAATCTTATGAAAGAAGGGGGAGATAGTAAGACCTGGAAAGGACAGGAGCTCTACAAGGAGAGCAACAGAACTAAAAAATCTGGGCCCAGGGGTCTTTTCTGAGACTGATATTCCAACCAAGGACCATTCATGGAGATAACCTAGAACCCCTGCATAGATGTAGTCCATGGCAGTTCAGTATCCAAGTGGGTTCCATAGTAATGGGAACAGGGACTGTCTCTGACATGAACTGATGGGCTGCTCTTTGATCACCTCCTCCTGAGCGGGGAGCAGCCTTACCAGGCCACAGAGGAAGACAATGCAGCCACTCCTGATGAGACCTGATAGACTAGGATGGGAAAAAAGGGGAGGAAGACCTCCCCTATCAGTGGACTAGAGGATGGGTAGGTGTGGGGCTGAGGTAGGGAAGGTGGGATTGGAAGGTGAGGAAGGAGGGAGCTACAGGTGGGATACAAAGTGAATAAACCTGTAATTAATAACAAAAAATTAAAAAGTGTGGGAAAAGAAGAAAAATTTCCTTGATGAAGGGTAAGTACTATACTTATTTGTGGGTATAAGGATAAATATTTAGGATGGAGCTAGAGATTATTCTGGTTTAGTAAATTAGTGGATGTAGATTCTCTGCAAAGAACCATGAGTTCACTAGCCTCAGGAAGTTGGATATATTACCAGTTCCAGAATAAATTTCCCCTTGTTGAACTAGTCCTAGGTCCAATTAGAGAGCTGCTGGTTACCACCAATGTGTGTGCCACTACTGCACCCTTTGAGCTGTCGGTGCCACACTGGTTATTATTGTGGTGTGTAGGTTCCACAGCTAGGTAGGACTATCGGTTGCTTCCCTCTTTTCAAATCTTGAGATGTAATGATTGTAAGAGCCAGAGAAACAAGAAGTTTGTTGTGAGACTGTGTCTCCTAAAAATGTTAGAGAAGCTACACCGATAAACACTCACCAACATTATTGTGCAAAGATGACATGAACAGAAACAATACCAATGGACATGTTAACATGGAAGGGGCAAATCTTGTGACACTCCAGTCCTAGGAAAAGAACTACATGTAATTAAGAACTTCTGAGAGGAAAAGAAAGTCTTTCCCAAGGAAGAGTATACTAAGTGGTTATCCAATACCAAATGGTCAATCCTGAAAACATGCACATACAAGTAATATTATGCAGACTGAGCAAGTTGTGTTATATAGGAACTCACACACAGAACAATGCCAACACCAACACCACTACTACCACCACAGCAACAATTAAAGAAAAAGAGGCTAAGAATTTAAATGAGAGCTGATTAAGGGATATTGTTCATAGGAACGGTTGGAGGGAATAAGGTGAAAGAGGGCATGATACAATCATAATATAGAAATTAATTAAAAATTATACGGGCAATGGTGGTGTATGCCCTTAATCCCAACGCTCAAGAGTCAGAGGGAGGCAGAACTCTGTGAGTTCAATACCAGCCTGATCTACAAAGTGAGTTCCAGGACAGCCAGGGCTACACAGAAAAACTCTTATCTCCAAAACCAAAACAAACAAACAAAAAAAAAAATTGGGGCTGGAGTGATTGCTCAGTGGTTAGGAGCACTAGCTGCTCTTACAGAGGGCAAATATTCAACTCCCAGCACCCACATGGCAGGTCAGCACTGTCTGTAATTCTAGCTGCACAGGATCTGACACCTTCACACGGGCATGCATGCAGGTGAAATACCAATGCACATAAAATAAAAGTAAATAAATCATTTTCAAAACTTGAGTTTTTTTACAACATGATCTTTTATTAATTCACCAGGCCAACTGTGATATTTTGAGTGTGTCTGATTAATCCTTTTGGTAATACTTAATATGTTCCTCTCTTTTTTACATTTCTTAGAAATATATTTGATATAAAAGTCTTATTGGGGTTAGGCTATCCATATTGGAAAAAAAATGTACCCTAGATAATACCAAAAGTACTTCATGAAGGTTACTATTATTGATGGTGTTATGCTTGCTCACAGGAATTGTCCACTAGACATCAGTAATTACACAAATGAGTATTTATATTGATAAAACCTTAAGTTAATCTTATTTACTAGATAGAGCTGTTCTCACCTAATGTTTGAGGGAAATTTCCAGATTTGGAGTCATTTTGAAAAGACAATACCATCTGTTCCTAAAGCCAGCATAAGATTTGACTTATGGAAAAATGTTTAGAAGTATTTTGCTAAATGAATAAATAAATAAATTGCATAAACCTATCTTAATTAATACCTAAAGAAGGGTATTAAAGGGTTTTGACACAGAAATTCAGAGTATTTGGTTACAGATCAAGCTAAGAGAAAAAAACTATTCTACATTTGTTACTTACTAGATTTATTTTGTTCCCATCATAGAAACTGCGTCTGCTTATTGGCAAAACTGAGTGTATTGGAAGGATGGGTTGAGAGAGGATTAAAAAAAAAAATCAAGTAGTAGAGACCTCAAAATAGAAACTGATTGTGATAATGCTAAAGAAAATCAATCTAATTGCTTTAGGTAGAGGTATCTAATTTGTTTGCCTTTTGTTACCTAACATTTTGGAGAAATGTCCATAGTCTCAGGGACTTTGGAAGGACAATGGCATCCATTATTGATGTCCACCTGGGCCAGAGATTCTTTCTTCACTTGGTCTTTAACTGGATCTACAGGCTGAGGAATTTAGAGAAAAGGTTGAAAAAAAAATGTAGACTAGCTTATGTTTGCTCTAGGAAGCCATGATGGAAGGTTCAGCCAGCTTCATCTGCAAAAATGGAACCAACAATCTGTCTGCAATTGACCAGGTGGCAATAGTTTTGCTATGACAAATCTCTATCCTGTGTTCATCTTTATTTAAAACTTGTAGACACAAACAGACAAACAAACAAAAGAAATATTTTTAGCATTCAGAGCTGTAATCATTCACCTGATGGCTTAATTGAGATTAAATAATGTGCTTTTAAGAAAGCTCACATACTTAGAGGCTTCTCTATAAGTTTGCCTAGGTGTCTTCAAACACGCCAGGAGAATATTCCCATGGACAGTGATTCACCAAAGTGATAGAGATCCAAGACTGAGGTCACTATGTTTTGTTTTGTTTTGTTTGTTTCTTCATCTTGGAAGTAACAGATTATTATATTTGCTGTACCTCTTTGTCACACAGGACAACACAGAGACAAGATGAAGGTTTTATAAACACAAATGCTAGGAGGTAGGGAAGCTTTGGGACTCTGGTAAGAGGAGGACAGTTACTATAAAAAAATTTAAATATTTGGGCAGCATCAACAGTGGCACTAACAATATCATTCCTCAGAGTTTTTACACAGGATAATCTGTTTGATATTATCTTCCTCACATTTTTTTCTACTAATTATGGTGGCTAATTAGGAGCCTTCTCACTAACTCTGAAGCCAGTCATTACCCTTCACATAAATATTTTTGCCCTTAACAGTATAGTAAATAGAATGCTGCTTCCCTAAAATTCTTATCTCTGGTGTACATGCCATGTATGATCCTCTCTACCTGAAGGTAGGAGGGATTGTGAATGTAAAGGGTTCCAGCTCCTAGATATTATATGTTACACAACATAAGAGAACGAATTTTGACTGATGCATTTAATGCTCCAAACCTGCTGATTCTTAGTTATTAGAAGATGTTTTGAGCACAGGGTGTACTTAGTGGTAGATCACTTTTCAAGCATGCATGAAGCCCTGGCCCCTATCTTGAGAACTAAAAAAAAAAAAAGTAAAATATTTTGAGAGGTGGGAGTGCAAAATGGTTTTGAGCAGAAAATAGTATGATGACCTTTTGCAAATTAAAGCTAGAATAGTCACATGATCCAGAAATACCACTCCTGAGTATATATACCAAAGAAATGAGATCAGAGACTCAAATAGATATTTATACTCATAATTATTTATAACAGCGGCCTAAATGTAGAATCAGCCTAATGATTATTAATGGGTAAAAGGATAATGTCAAATATGATACATTCATATCCAGATACATATGCCAGAGGAAATTTTGACACATGCTATAAAATATGGTTACAATTTGGGGACATTAGGATAAGGGAGATAAACTGTTCACAAAAGGATAAATACTATGTAATTCTATGTATGAAGTACTCAGTAGTCAAACCCACATAAATGAAGAGTTGTGGTTGCTCACACAGGAGGGAATAGGCAATAGAATTCTGTTCAATGTATCGAGTTCCCACCTTGCAAGGCGAGCAACTTCTGTGAAGAGATGCTCCCAATGGATGTCTCAGACTTTACTGCACTCAGTGCAGCTGAACTGTGCACTTAAAAGTGCTCAAAATGACCGGGGTGAGGATTAAACTCAGTGCTATCATGCAAGTCTAGAATGCAAGAAGTTGTGTGCAATACCTCTACTATCACCAAGTTTAACTGATAAAATTTCAGTGTATGTTTTAAAACAACTAGTTAAAAGGGAGATTATCTCAAATGGACTTGAGTTATTGAGGAAAAATTCTTAAAACTGAGACTAGATCCTTCCCAGAGGTTTTTCTGCTGGTCTGGAAGGATATACGTCATATTGTTAGCTGCCTAATGGAAGCCATACAAGAAGGACGTGAGAACAGGTTGTGGCTAATAACCAGCAAGAAAAGAGAACCACAGGTTTACATGAAACAGAATACCATCTGAAGCAAGCTTCAGAGACAATGCACTGGCCAGCATCCTCATTTCAACCTCCTATGTTGCTGAGCAGAGGGTGGTAGTGCTGTATTATGTACTCCTGGCACAGGGAAACTTCAGGTTTACATTTTGTCTAGTTTTAAGCTTTTATCTCTGTGGACATGTTTCACACAGCAGTAGAAAAAGAATATAAAAAGGCAGCAATAGTGTCTTTATTTGCAATCAAGAACCCTAATTAGATCATGTATGCATTGGCCAAGGAACATCACCAGATTCTGTCAAGTAGACATATATACCGTTGTTAATAGAAAGTAGAAGTGATGCCAGACAGGTGAAATTTAGAGAAACAAAAACAGATGTCTACTCTGTTTGTAGTGTGTGTGTGTGTGTGTGTGTGTGTGTGTGTGTGTGTGTGTGTTAGAAGTTAATTTATATCTATTTTCCCTGTGTTTTAAATACAGTTTTCATTCTTGCTTTTGATTTTTGTAGTGCTGGAGATTAAGCTCAGATCTTGACAGTCTAAGCAAGTTCTATACTGCTAAATGATACTGAGACTGGAAAAATAAATTTCTTTGCTGTGATTTTGAGATTAGTAGTGTCTTCTTACATATAATCCATGCCACCCTTGAATTCATTATCTTCCTGCCTCAGCCTTCCAAGAGCTAAAATGACAGACATACTTTACCACCTTTCACAGCTTAGGTGACAGCCCAGAGTCCTCCAATAGTAGTGAACTAAATAATTTCTAATCATAAGTTACCAACATGCCATAACAGGGGGTTCCAATTCTCAATTATTCATTAATTTTAAATTATGATGGCATGATATAAATAAACGTAGCCTGTAAGTTTGCAAGAACCCTCGAGTCGTTTAGTTCACTCAAAGCATTTGGGTGTAGCACAAATGAAACAACTCCATAGGATGTTTCTAATGTTCCAAGATTCTCTCAGAATGGAAAAAGGAGCAAAGAAAAGGGGATGTGCCAGCAGAGGACCCACAGCCGCCATCATCCATTAGCTTTCCGCTGGAACTTTAGCTACCATCCATACCAGACTTCCAAACAGAAAAAGACAACACCCATTCAAGTGGATTTATCATTGAACTGACAGCTTTTCAGTCTTTGAGAGTTTTCTTTTAAAATGAGATGAACCATACTTTAGCCTTATTTACAAATGTCTTATTCACAGTTTAAGCCAATGATTAATTAACTGCACTAATGGCAAGGATAAATCACAGTATGAATGCTACCAAAAATGAAAGTTTTCCATAAACAAATTAATTTTTCTTTACATCTTACCCAGGGCTGTCTGTGCATACATACATACACACACCTGAATCATTCCCAGCATTTTTATCATAAACATGCCACCTACTTCGTATGGAAGGATTCTAGTGATCAGGTTACTCTGCTCTGGATGCTGTGACAACTTTCTTGTGCTGTGCACTGACACTGATTGTCCTTTTCAAGCTTGTATGCATGTAAGCCTTTCCATGCTCCCCTCTCCTCTCTTCACATATGCTCTCATGTTTGTGCTTAGCCACTCTCTACTCCAATGGTTAGTGCACACATCATTACCTTCCCAATGACTTTCTGTAGAGGATGCTCCTAATTGCTCTCAATTGCTTCTCAGCCTGTGGCCAAGATAGAGTTAAAACTGTGTTCCTGTGGGTGGTTAAATGTAAAATGTGTTCATTTTCCATTGCTCCCTTCTAGAATGTTAGCTTCTTATTGGTGGTTCTGGAGTGCAAGGTGTATGGCTTTGGACTCCTTGGATATAAGCTTATTGATGGCAGGGTGTTTTATTTATTCATTCCTGAATTCAGGAACCTAGAATTAATGACTGACAATGGGCCAATCACAATGAATCTATGGGCTGACCCCAGATCCAACAAACTGTTGTATTATGTATAATTTGAGGCTCTAGTATGCCTGGGACTCCCAGGCTTTTAGATCCCAGTCTTTCCAAAGCTTACTTCAGCCGTCTGCTCTGAGACCATCACAGCTAGGAGCCACATTCAGATATGAAGGATCAAATCTTTACAGTTCAAGAGATCCACAAGCTTCTCTCTCATCTTAATCTTCTCTCTCATCTCATCTTAAAAATAACAACCTATGATACTATGAATTGACATATTTGTAAGGCGAGGAAAACAAATTTAGAAAATGTTATTTTAATCGAAATCTAATAGTATGCAAATGTATTTCCAATAGGTTTCTAGCCGTCTCATATGCTAATTGTAACCATATTAATGGCCCCAAATTCTTAATAGAAATTTAGAGGTGGCCACTTCAAGCTAGGAAGGAAATAGTTTTGAAAGCCACTTCTGCTTTCTTCCCAACCACTGAAGGGCCCTGAGGCAAGGAAGCAGAATTGCTATCTGTTTGGGTAAGGGAAGGAAAGGGAGCAAACACAAGAAAACAAAAACCTGAACTTTTTTTTTCTTGTACACAGTATCCCCTTAATTATTATTCATACCTACCAAAACTGAGACTAGTGAGCATGCTTAAAGTAGATGGCATGTCTGTTATCATTGAACATTTTGATCTTATCCTGGGCAATTTAGATGCTTTTCCTGGAATTTAAGGAGAATAGTAAAAGCTGGCGTAGTGGTGGACACCTTTAATCCCTGCACTTGGGAATCAGAATCAGGTAGATCTCTGTGAGTTCTACAGAGTTCTACAGCCAGATTGTTCTACATAGTGTGTTCCAGGACAGCCAGACCTACATAGTGAAACCCTGCCTCAAAAACAAACAAACAAAAAACAAACAACAAGAACAACTAAGCTAGTCCCTCAACTAAATACTGGCATCTCCAGACAGTTCATGCCCTTACATTCTCTTTCTGGATGTTAGTTCTGAAACTTCTGTTAGCTTTTCTTTCAGAGCAATAAGCACTTTCACGTAAGGTTTTCTTCCAGCGGCTGTCTCAATACTCTGAAACAGGCAGGCATGCTATGAAGTCCCTCCAGTAACCTTCTCAAATCATTGTTACATATAGCAGTTGAAGCCAGTAGTTTTCCAAGGTATTGAATTAATTTGAGTGTGTGTGGTAGGCAGGTGTGTGGTACAGCAGGTAATTTTAGTTAAATTTAACATTAAATAACTGACTTCACAAGAAAAGTTACTCTGTTCAAGAACCTTCAATCTTCCTAATTATTCTAATCAGACAAATCTTGGTATGCCTGACCCTTAATATTTTTTTATTTATAAATAGGCTGATGTCAAATTCATGATAGGCAACCTCACTAGAATAACACTGTTTTGCTTTCATGGTCTTCTTCTATTTATGACTATAGGGAATATTTTCTACTTACCAAAGCAGCCTATTTTCTTTAAAATAATTCTATTTAAGTTCTAAAAGGGTTAAATAAACCATTAATGATAGTATTTATGGTTCTTGAGTTTGGTAAAGAAAAAAAGTGATAACGTATGTGAAAATTATTGATCTTAATGGCTACTTGCTTTCCAATACTGGATATGAAACATGTTGGAAGCTGTGTAATAGCAATGTGTTACTGTTTAGTCACCTCTATACCTACACTCTGTATGACTGCCAGATACTCATTTAATTTCCAGGTTTGGGGAAACCCATGTAGTTGGTTCATGAACATAGTAGTTAATACTTGTAACTAAAGTTAGAGGTTAGGCCTTTGGGATAAAGCGTCAAATAGCAGAAAATCTGACCCGAAGAGCATGAAGAAAGCTATCCATCCTAGTGTAGTTTAAGGGCTACTGCACTGAGACCTTGCACAGAGGCCAAAGATGTTAGATGCTATGGTCTAGAACTAGAGATGAGTTTAAGTGTAATCCAAAGCAAGCTCAGGCGGTTCATTGTTGATTCTGGCCAATTCCTTGGGTGGAACTAAATATTTTATGTTACCCTGACTATAAATGTTTGTGTAGGTTCTTAACCACATGTGCTTCCATCTTAACATTTCATTTGCCTTAAAGGTATTGAAGTCCTACAGTCTAACTTGTATACAGGTCATAAGGAAATGAAAATATTTCTATTTCTTCAACTTCTGAGTAATTAGACCAATCACTCAGTAGTTAAGATAATATGAAATGGTTGATTTCTGTATGTTCTAATAAAAAGTTGTGTTCATTTTTCAATTAACTTTAGGTCTTCAGTACATATGTACACAATATATATAATATATATCACATTTAAATAATATATTAATATATTGTTATAATTATATAAAATATATAGTAATATACTGAAGACCTAATTAATAGTTAATTAAAAAATGAGCACAACAAATATACATATATATATTTAAATACACATATGTATATATGACAGAACAGATAGCAACTGTAAGAATTGCCTGATCTTAAAAAATATGGAGGAAGACAAGCTAAATTCAATGAAGTTTGGGTAAGTTAACAGTCTAAAGCTTGAGATTTCCATTTTTTTTTTTTAATATTCTTTGGGGAATTGAACTTAATTATGTTTCATTTTAAACTATTGTTTTTGTATTATTTTTTATATCCTGAAACAACTGCTTAGATCAGAAATGGCATACCTCCTGCTGAATTCCTCTTGCCCAAATGAAAACTTGAGATACCAATGAATGTATTTTTCAGTAGCACTTTTTAAGAGCTAATAAGTAGATCAGAACCTTCCTGGAAAACAAAGAAAAGTTGTTTTTCTAGGTAGACGGAGGAGCTGACAAGGCTATCTTCAATTCCTTTCTTTCTTCAGAGGGATGTATTCTGTGCAAAGAGACTTCATATTTTAGTGTTAAATTCAGAGATCTGCCTGCCTCTCCTCCCTGATTGCTGGGATTAGTGAGTTTGAGGCCACCTTGGTCTACAAAGTGAGTCCAAGTCAACCAAGGCTATACAGAGAAACCATGTCTCCAAAAAAGGCCCTCCCTTCCCCCCAAAAGAAAATCCACTGCCCTTCCTAGTGGTGGTGACACACGGATTTAATTTCAGTAGGGAGGTAGGGGCAGGTGGATCCCTGAATTCGAGGTCTACAAAGTGTTGAGTTCCAGGACAGACAGGGCTACACAGAGAAACCTCGTCTTCTGAGGGTGGGGGAGATTACTAATCACTACCAACACCATTACATTATTATTACTGCTATGCAAAGGTCTTATGCTATGATCTTTGGCACATTTTATGAATACACATTGGTACATTTAATGTGTGGCAACTCCTTTCGTGTTTCAAAGGAAGTATTTTTATCCTTGCTTGGAGTCTATTACTATTCCTAAAACTAAAGATCAGAGTATTCAGTTCTATGAGGAAGGTGATTTCCTAAGCAGATTTTACTCAACTGTTGTAACGTAGTCTTCGAGAACGGCAACAAGCTGGGAGTAAGAAAGTAACTTTTCACTGTTCCATCCCCAGGACTGGGAGGTGGGGGGAGAAGGGGGACACAGAGACAGGCAGCAAGCCTAAACCAGAATTGCAATTGTTTTATTTTGTCTGGGATCACAGTCTAAAGGATCCCATAACTTTCCATTCAGTGGTAGGGTTTTATGACATTATAGATCTAAAGTGTGTGGTACAGAGTGTTTTAAAAAGGCAAAATTAAAATCCCTTTTATGATAATGTCTCTTACAGCACTTAAATTTAAGAAATGGGTTCGAATAAACTATATTTATTGTTTTTGCAGTGTCTAGAAGGTTACGACTTACTAGGCAGGTATTCGATAAATACCGGTCGAATTAACCGCCTTCATCCACATTCCTTCTGAATTCTAGACGCAGCCGGGTCTTTACTCCATAGAAAGCAATGGAGCTGGAACCATAAATCCCTTAAAAGGTCAGGACCAGTTACCAAGGCTGAGCTAACCTCATGGGCAGTGCCACACAGGCTGAAAGCCATGAAGGAAGAGGGATCAACACAGGCTCAAGAGGCAGAAGAAAACAAAACAACAACAAGCCAGCCTAAGAGGAAAGACATTTCTGCAGTGGGTGTTAGCAGGAAGCCACCGCAGTCAGCGTAGGTCATGCCCTGTCAGTATAGGATCACCTCGGTCACTGCCACCAGGGCCCGCAGAAACCCCAATTTGAAACACTCTCGTCCGGACTGCGCCGCCCGGCTTCGCCCGGGAGAGCACCCACAAGCACCTAAGGCTCGACCCGTGTCCACTCCATTCAAATCACGCAGCCAATAGGAAAACCCTCCGCCCTGGGCAGACGCCTCGCGCGGCCCGGACGAGGCCCGGAGACAGGTCAAGCCTGGTACCGCCTCGCCGCCCGACCGGCAAGCCTGCGGAGCCCCGGGTCCCGCCGGACGACCTTCCTCCCCGGCCTCCTCCCCGCCAGGAGCGGCCCAGCCCCCGCAGACAGAGCCACACCCGCTTCCCTCCGGTGGCGCCCCCGCCGCCGCACTCGGCGGCCGTTCTCTTCCTGGGCCGGGCCGGGCCGAGGCGGGAGCGCGCATGCGCACTGGCCGCGGGGCGCCTCCCCAGGCCGCGATCTCGCGAAGTTACGCTCGCCCGGGCCGCGGCTGACGGGCGGCCGCGCCGGGGGCGGGAGGGCGTCTGTGGTAGGAAGAGAGGTCCGCTGTTGCCGGGCTCGCCCCAGTGCTCTGTGGGATACTGGAAGTCTCGAGCGTCTCCTCCCCGGCTCGCCGCTCCGCTCCGGCCCCCGGCTTTCGCAGACACGGTCGCACACCCCCCGCGTCCCCTCGCCTTCGCTCGCCGCCGCCCCCTTCCCCCAGCTCGCGATAAGAAGAGCCGGCGGCAGGAGAGGGGATGAAGATGGCGGACGCGAAGCAGAAGCGGAACGAGCAGCTGAAGCGCTGGATCGGCTCGGAGACGGACCTCGAGCCGCCCGTGGTGAAGCGCCAGAAGACCAAGGTGAAGTTCGACGATGGCGCTGTCTTCCTGGCCGCCTGCTCCAGCGGCGACACGGACGAGGTCCTCAAGCTGCTGCACCGTGGAGCCGACATCAATTACGCCAATGTGGACGGGCTCACCGCCCTGCACCAGGTCTGTGTGCCCGCCGCCCTCGCTCCGACCCCGCAGGGCCCGCGTCGTGCTCGCGCCCCGGGCCTCCCCGGGCGACTCCCTGCTGCGGGTGAGGGGGCGGCTCCGTCCGGGGAGGCTGGGCGCGGGGCTCCAGGGCCCCCTTCGGAGCCGCTGCCTGTGCAGTTTGCGGGCCGATTTCCCGGGCGCGAGGCAGAATGGCCTGTGGTCTTGTTGGGGCCCCAGGGCCATTTGTGGATGTGTGTCTGGTACTCTGGGTCGAGACGAGCAGGCGTGTAATGGGCTGTGTTGAGGCCGGGTGTCAGTGATAAACTGTGGAGGTGGGGGGGGGGGGAGGTTTGTTGAAATCCACTAAACGAGGGAGCGGTGGGGACTCTTGGGGCAGATGGACCCCTTGGGCCTGTAGGTGGACGTTGGTTTTGGTGTACTTCTTAAGACTTGATTACAAATGATGATGATAATAATAGTAATCAAGAGCTCTAAGCCGGGTGCCCTGAGCGAACGATTTCCTGTTTTCTCCTTTATTACTCTTGGTCACTGGGGAGGGGGAAAACGGGGTGTAATTAGCTAATCTGCAGTGGCTGAAGGGGAGGGGATGGTAGTGTACCGGATAAGGAAGCCTTCCCAGTGGGTTTGCCCACCTCTTAACTAGAGTCTATAGATTCCTGTACTCGAAGAGTTTGTCGCAGT
This sequence comes from Meriones unguiculatus, assembly GCF_030254825.1. Classification (NCBI taxonomy): domain Eukaryota; kingdom Metazoa; phylum Chordata; class Mammalia; order Rodentia; family Muridae; genus Meriones; species Meriones unguiculatus. Next base: position 116,458,692 of record NC_083350.1, read on the forward strand.
GTCATAGATCCCTGAGCCATGGCTCCAGAGTGTGCACTGGGGCTAGAAAGAGGAGAATAAACACTGTGCACTCCCCAAAGACAGTTGCCAAACTTTGATTTTTCTTTTGGGGTGAGGGGGGATAAAAGAAAGCTAATCACAACCTTTTCTCAAAATGGGTGCTTTGTGCATGTTAAAGTTTTATAGTAGTCCGATTGGGATCTCTCAATGTTAGCCAAATAAGGAGAAACTATTGGCAATCCAGAGATAATGTTGCTTTGCCTTTAACAAGCCAAAAGCAACAAAACTCTTAGAGTTCTGCTTGAAAAGCAAGTTTTAAGTGCTGGTAATAGGTGCCGTGACATAGATTCTGTCTATTTTCATATTAAGCAACTTAATTACTAGAAAACTTAGAATGAAAAATACTTTTCTGGTTGTGTTTTCTCATCTTGGTTGTGTGAAAGATCATAGTATTTTTTTAAAAAATAATACCGTGGTTAAAAACTCGTTTGAGAGGTTGAAACTTAAGGCTTCACACTTTATATATAAACTTTATATTTTGTGACTGTTAACTTTATATATTTTCAAAAGACACAGTACGGAAGTATTTCCCTTTTATTGCTTCCTGCTTTAATAAGTGATGACCATTTAAAGTTTTATTTAATCAAATTTGCTTATCGAACTTGTTGTAGCCTTTGTTTACAAAGTTGACTGGAAGGACTGAAATGACCGACAATTTGCAGGACAGATCTGGAATTTGGAATGGCACCCAGTGAAAATATATCATGGTTCTCTAATGTAGTGCAAACTTCATATGCCTAAAGCATGGTTTGGAGAAGGAAAGCAACTTTGGCATTAAGATTAATGTAATTATACAAAATGAAAAAAAAAAACCTTCAAGTTTTCTTTCAAGTGTCCTTGGCAAATTTTAGTGTGAAAGTGGCTCTGAAACACACTTACTGTATGTCAGAATAATTGGTTAATGGTTCGAATCAGTGTGTTTTCTAACACTGCTAAGTAGAAACTAAAGTTGCTTCTGTGTGAAGAATTGTATTAGCTTGGAGGAAGAGGACAGTGTCTAATTTTTTTTTTTTTTTAATAAAATCGCAGTGCTGGTTTAGATAGTAGAAAACACGAAATTGGCTTTTGAAGACTTGTGTTTCTCAGTTTCACTTATTTAAAGACTTACTGATATATTCTTGATTAATTGAATTAGGTAGTTTTGTGAATGTTGGTATCGTCTTTATTATTGAGTATTTTGTTTGAGCTGACAAGCACGTAAGAAAACGTTTCTAAGTTTGTCCGATTTGTATAAAGCCTTTTTATTTGCAGTTGGATAGAGCCTTTTTCTGATTTGTCTGCATATTCCTTAAATCAGTGAAGCCAGCATCTTAAAGAGGTCTAGAGAAATGGCTCAGCAGCTAAGAGCAGTCAGTAGCTGTTCTAGAGGACCTGAGTTCAATTCCCAGCACCCACAATGGCAGTTCATAACTGTCTGTAACTCCAGTTGCACCCTCTTCTGGACATACATGCAGACAAAATACCAATGCACATAAATACATCATAAAAAAAGATGAACCACTGAAATGTTTATTGTGTTTTCTCTATTGTACTTAATTATCTTGTACTTGTTTTCCAATATAACTGTGAAGACAAGGACTTCATTTTGGGCAAATTTGGGACACCAGTTAGTGAGAGGTGAGAAATAGAACTCATCCTCCTCTTCATGGGACTTTAAGGTTTTGAGAAATCTCATGTATGACATTTATCTTCATTAGCTAACTGTGAAATGACATACTGATTTAGTGACTAGTTCTTGTATATTTTAATACTCTGAAAAGATCATAAAATAAATCTAAAATGATTTACCAATGTAATTTTTCTTTAGTCTCTTTGCACATTCACTCCTTTTTAGTCTGGATGAAGTAGCCTAAGTTTTGTTAACAGGAGAAAAGCTTTGGCTACTTCACAATGCACAGATTCACCCCACTCTTTTCCTTGAATTCATTGAGCTCTCACTGAAAGCTATGGAAACTCAGCTACTGCTCTTCATCTCTTTGGCATAGAAATGCCATCCAAAAGGAGAGAAAGCAAATTTCTCTCTTGATCTTTGAAGTACTCTTCCTCCTCTTTCAAGTGTAGGTAGGATGCTGCTCTTGTTTTTCTAAACCTGAGATCTAGAGAACAGTTCCAGTTTTGTTAGTTGGCAATTTCACCTGCAGAGTTTTATTTATAACGTGATTATATCAGTGTGCTTTGTAAACATTTTTAAGATCTATTGGGTTATGGATAGAATGCCTTTGGCAGGTCCTTACGAGTGTGCCTAAAATGATAAGAGTGATGATTTGGAGTTTAGCTTCTTTATTTTAACCTTAAAAATCTTAACTTTTTCCTCTGTGCCAGTGGTTTTCAAGTCCTGTTTCCAGTTCCTGTTCTTCTGCAGCACCCAACTTACTGATATAATGAAATATATGTTGTAATTTTTAACTAAAAATAGGTATCATTAAGTAATCATGTATATTCAGAGCTGTTTCCTTAGCCATAGGTTGACAGCTACTTTGTTTTCACAAAATATTTCTTGAATGGATTTTTACTGTTCAGAGGTTTGGTGTTTGTGTTCTTTGTTTTTTTTTTTTTTTTTTTTTTTTGTAATTATACTTGAGTTTTATAATCTCTTATCACTGTATTTTTTCAGCTATTTTTTCATGTCTTGAGATTGTATAGAATCCTTTTTACACAATCTGAATATTCAGCTTTAGTGTCAAATCATCATGAATTTCAGCATTGAATTAAGACTAAACCATTGTTCCTCACTACGCTCCATCTTTTCATTGACACCTCTGTTTCTGTTAATGTCATAATCAATCAATCTCAAGATAAATTTAAACATTTTAGTTATAATTTACTCATTCTTTCTGTGTATATGTGTCCACCCAATCATCTGTCTTTCCTTCAGAATTAATTTTGTATTAATTCTTTTTTTCCTAGTTTGATTATCAACCTGTTCCATGCATTTATTTTTCTTCTTATCTTTATATGTGCATGTATGTATGTGTGTATGTATGTATGTTTCCGTATAGGATGCATACAGATTTCAGAAAGTCTAACAATCCTGTGTTGTGCCTATCCTTTTAATGTAGGTTTAAAACTTACTCACTTATGTTTCGTAGCTGTGGAATTGGTGGACCTACTTTCATTAAAACTAGATCTTTTTTATTTCTGTGCTTATCTGTCATCTTTTTCTCCACTAGAATATCCTTCCTTTCTTTACCAGCCAGAATTATCAAGGTTCCATCCAACTGCCAACTGCTTGGAACTTAAGACAGCTGTGGTAGCCGAGACACATGTCTCTGGAGTACTCACTGCACACATGCCTGGTCCATCTTTGTGAGACAAACACTTCTCGCTGAATCATATGTGGAAGTTCATTTTCCCAGACTTAGAAGACTCAGAACCCATTCTTCCAGATCTTTGTGTTTCCATGTTGGCTGACTCAATATTTTTATTGAACTATTTTGTTTCCTTTTATAAATAAGTTTTATGGCTATTTGTATACTGTGAGATATATATTTGAAGCCTGCCTGTCCAGATTTTTAGACTATTGGTCCAATATTTATAGAACTTGTGTTTTTATGAAATAAGTGAAAAACTTGGAAATGAATGTTTGGTATATTCCTTTTAATTGGGACACTTTTTAGTGTCACACTCCTCTATTAGTAAGTCTTCAAACAGCCTCAGTTTTCGTTAGGTAGTAGAAAATATATTCGGTTAACAACTTCATAAGAACCTGAGGTAGACTGTATAGTAAAATCCAAGGTTAAGCTGTTTATGTTCTTTTGTAATTTTACAGTAATACCCCTCTTTGTTTTCCAGCTAGACAGATCAGCAATCTGTTCTAAAATGAATACATTTACGGTTTTGTAACCTTTGCGTCTTATTTTTGTCATGGAATGTTAAAGTTTTGGAAACACCTATTGGATCTGTTATAAGAAAGTATTAAAATTGGTGTTAAAAATGAACGTGAAGTTATTTTTCTGTGTACCTCCCTTTAGGAAAGTTGTGGCTCGTAAAACTTTTTATTAAAATTATCCAGAATCCATTTTTAAATTTATTAAACAAATCTCCAAGCCCAAACTGGTCCCTACTTCCACAAGTAAATGGGCAATCTAGCCATATATGGGGTGTGCTGGCACAGCAGCGCCTTCACTGCTGCTGCTAGAATGCCTTCTCTGCAGTTGCTGGCTTTGTGCTTCCTGGCAACAGTTTTGTGGTCTGACTTTGAAGTGTCATAACCAAGACTATCTTTCATGAGCTTTAGCTTCAGTGTGATTTCAGGCTGTGACTGAGCAGTTTCTGGTTAGCCAGGTAGAAGCACTGGGTAGACCAGAGGAAACTTTCACCATCCCTCCCTTACCATGTTTTCCATGTTCTATTCAGTAAGAGAAACACATTTCAAAATCTAAATGATCTTGAAGAAACGGCTTTTGGAAACCTTTTACTAGATGTAAGGACCAAGCATTATTTTCTCACTACTATAATGTGCTGTTTCCTGACACATCCTAAAGGTGCCGCTTTCATTGCTTTTGTGGTCTTTTTAAACATCATAGCTGTTTCTTCTTACACCTTCTTTTTGCAAGTTTATCAGTTGCCATAAACACAGAAGAGATAGGATGTTCACATGTTGATTACTCGTCACATGGTTGATAGACCTCTAACAGTTCCTTTAAGTTGGATGTGCAGCAGCCGTGACTTACAGGGCTCTATTGAAAAGCAGTGCTTCAGAAACAGCATCATCTTTAATTCTCACAGCTCCCTTCCTTTGCTTAAGATTGTCAACACAGTGAATGACAGAACTGTAAAGCAGGGCTGTGTCTAGAGCCTCAGCTTTATTCTAGATGCCATTTTTTTTCCTTTTTAAAAAATCCATCCATCCATCCATTCATTCATTCATTCATTCATTCATTTTGAGTCAGGGTCTCTTCCTATGTAGTCCCATCTGTCCTGGAGCTTGCTATGTAGATAAGGCAGGCCTCAAACTCACCTCTGCCTCCTGAGTGCTGGGGTTAAAGGTATGGCACTGTGGCTGGTGTCCTATTTTAAGTCTGAAGAAGAAAACATTTTTAAATATTTCGGTGATGTATTGATGATTAGTTTTTGATGTTTTTTTTTTCCTATAAATCAGCTAAATGGAAAAAATGTGCAGGTATTTTTTTTCTTAATCTATTTTTGTTTTAACTGACACTTGATATCTTTTGATGGTAGTTAAAATGCAATAGTAATATATATATTTATCAACATAGAATTCAAAATGGCCCTAAATTTTAGGTCTTGTCAAGATTGTTCTGCCGACCATTAAATAAAAAATACTTGATCGTAATATTTTTTTTAATTTCAAAAGGAAATTACTACAAAAGTACTTTTATTTCGGGATATAGAATTTAGGTTTTTTCATTTGTCTGCTAATGACAGTTTATATTACTATGCTTGCTATATGTTTACCTACAGTGATTTTTATACCTAAGTGTGTGCATTCTGTTCTTGGAGATAAACTATAGGGAATTCATATCTGAGATACTAAAAACAATCTTAGCTGGGCCTGGTGATGCAGGCCTTTAATCCTAGCACTCTGGGAGGCAGAGGTAGGCAGATCTCTGAGTTTCATGATGGCCAGGGCTACTTGGTGAGGTCCTGTATCAAAAGAAAAAGTAATCTCAAGTTGTCATCACTATGCAGCATGATTACTTCAATTTACTTTGTGTATAGTGACCATTGATATTTGCAATCAGGACACAAGATATCATACAACATGCTATAATAGTGTTTTCTAAAGTGGCTTCTGATAATTGAAAGTTGCTGACAGGAAAAAGTTCCATATTTATATGCTCCCATAAGTCTTTGTGCATGTTGTTATTCTCTGGAATGTATTTCCCAGCTTTCAAGTTGTTAATCATTCTTGAGTATAGTTGGGAGCCTCCTATTGATAAAAATATCAATATATATTCCATGAATTATTTACAAAGTGTCACCGAGTTAGTTTGGGTCTTAATTTGAAAAAGATGAAAGAATTGTTTTCATTTTGATAAAAATGTGAAATGTGATTTATTTATTGCTTGTTATTGATTCTTTGAATTTTATTTACATGAACATATTTATTTCAGTCACTAAAAAAACAAATCTTTTTTTGTTTTGTTCCATCAGAAAATTTAAAACAAGTAGTTTACATTTCATAAAGTAATGAGATACGTTAACAACAGAGGATGTGGTGTCTAAATAAAGGGCAGTTGAGATCTCCCTGTCTATAAAATTATCAAGAAATTGACAACAGGTGTTTTTTGTGCTTTGGTGAAAGTACACCTGTAGGTAAGGATGAACAGAACCCATATGTCACCCGTGGTAGAGTATGGGTGGTGACATTTCTATGTCTTCAGAGTTTAAGCACTGCAACTCTTGGATACATAATAAACAAGAAGGAATTTATCTTAAGGGATTTGGGAGGTTGGTGAAAACCATTGGTTCCATATTTATATGCTCCCATAAGTCTTTGTGCTTGTTGTTATCCTCTGGAATGTATTACCCAGTTTATTTTTATTAAGGCTCTGCTCAAAGCGCAAAGTGTGAGCATTCTTGACCACTGAAGGACACTGTGATTCTTTGCACTTTCTAAACCATGTGCTTAGCATTTATAAGCCATTAATAGAAGTGTATTTTATCTTCAGACAAAAGAAAATTCCTTAACATAGATGTTTTTCTTAATTGATTCTTTCTTTTAACTTTCATTTGTCTGCATTTTATTTCAGTAGGTACACAGTGTCTTAATTAAAAAAAAAACAGATTATTGTAATTTTTAACAGCAGAGATCATAGAAAATGAGCTAAATGTTGTCTGGGAAACAATGACAGCTTTTAGAGAATTAAAATATATCAGAGGCAGTGTGCAGTGGCACATACCTTTAATCCCAGTACTTGGGAGGTAGAGGCAGGTCAGTCTCTGTGAGTTTGAGGCCAGCCTGGTCTATATAGTGAGTTACACGGCAGTGGGAACTTCGGTGTGGGCCACTGTCTCCAAAGTGAGGGAAAGTATCAGAAAATTGCATGTCAACTTACATTTAAGTAGCCATTAAAAAAAAAAAAAAAGGGTATGTACTAAAGGAGCGTCTGTATTTCTGCCACAGGGATTAAAGGTATGTATTCCAGCTGGATCATGCAGCCCTCGGTCTTTGAATGTGATCCCTCACCAGAGTAACTATGATACTGTATTAAAATTCCTGTACAATTAAAAAAATACAGTAAAATACCTCTGTTTTAGATTTACTTTAAAAATGGAATATTTTACTGATTACCAATACAAGTGGAATTTTGCCAAGTTTATGTAATTTAGTTTAAGAATATCTTTAAACAAGTCCTTTGTATTCATTTAGGAAAGGGTTCCTTAGCAGCATAGCAATAAAGGCCATACATACATTGTAGTGATTCTAATTACAGAGTCTTTTCTGAGTCTTTCATTATGTAGTCTCATATGCTAGACTCTTCTGATCGCACTAGTATTTTGGGTGCTTATCTTTTCATTGTTGTGCTGGCTACCTAAAAAGGCAGGCTTCACTTCTGTATTACTGCCCTCAGTGCCTGCTTGACTCAAATGGGTGGAGACATTCCACGTTGTCATGTGTCATATGGGCATTTCTGAAATGACATTCACTAGAAACCATGGAAAGCAAGTGAAAGCATTTCTCAGCTGTCACCTTTTTAGTAATCTATTTAAGTATGTTGTATGTATTGAGAGAGAAAGAGAGTCTGTGGAGAGAGCCTTACTTAATAGAAAGCATTAACTTGAATATACCTCATAGTGGCCAGATTGGTTTGGGGGTTAAAAAGAATTCAAGATTGTGCAAACTGTCACTTTCTGTAGTATTCAATAATGCAGAGGAGATTGGATTTAATGAGGTGTGAGTTGGTGCCTTCTTAAAGTTTGGTGGCCATGTAAGACATATTTTTTCATGAACCGATTATTAAAATGCACAGTATGTATGCATGTGCACATTTATGAATTGTTATGTTGAGATTTTATATATTTTTCTGAATTTTTTGAGATGGAAATACCTTTGCTTTGGAACGTTTGCAGAGCTCTTGGAACATCAGCTCTAGAACATGTTTATGAATATCCTCCGTATTGAAGTATAGTCAGGAAAGTTATGTTTTGAAAATGTTGATCATTTGGAGTTGTATCTGGTGAATAAGATAGATTGCAATAATAATTATGGCACCATTAATCAGTAACTACATATTTTGTACAAAGCTTATTTTTAAAAGTTTATTGCTTGAGAATTTTATACATGCAGATAAGGTGCTTTGATCAAGTACATGGCCTTCATTCTCTTCCTTCCAACTCCCCACCTCCACTGTCACTGCTCTCTCCAAATTTCATGTAATCTGTTTTTTGAGACCCGCCAAGTCTACTTAGTGCTGCCAGTATGTGTATAGATACGGGGCCTTGTCCCTAAAACAAGCCAACCAAAAACTTAGCCTCTCTCTCCTCACGCAGCTATCAGTTGTCAGTAGCTTTTCATCTAGAAGTGGCACTTGGTACCTCCTCCCTCATCCATGAGATTTTGTCTGGCATGATGCTGTGTAGGCTGTGTATATGTAGCCATAGTTTCCATGAGTTCATGTGTGCAACTGTCCTATCACGTCATGAAAATACTGTTTCGCCATAGTTGCCCACTACTTCTGGCTGTTTTCTGAGCCTTGAAAAGAGGGAGTCTTTTCATTATGTAGTCTCATATGCTAGACTCTTCTGATCGCACTAGTATTTTGGGTGCTTATCTTTTCATTACCACAGTAGTCTTACTCCCAGCACGTTGACCAGTTGTAGGTTTCTGTATTGATTGCCATTACTGCAATAAGAAGAGTTGAGAGATACACTAATCTGTTGATAGGAAGAATCAGTACTTGGGGAGCTGTTTGAGTCTGTGTCGATTTAGCAGGATAATATTGAGTTCTTCCCTTGGGCATATGACCTGTCATTTAGCCATGGATTCCTGGCTTTGTCAGTGGTGCCAGGTATGAATTCCGTCTTGTGGAACAGACTACAAAGCTTATTTTTAATTAGAACATAATCATAAAATAGCCCTCTAATATTTTAATTAACTCTTACACTGGGTGTAAATTGTTTCAGAATTTCTTTATAATGAGCCAAATATATATGTTCTAGTTTTTCCATGAAAGAAGTCAGTATTACACCTGACAGTTTTTGTGCATATGTGGTTTGTTCCTAACCAAAGTACCAGGCTTTGGACGTTATATTTTGTTAAAAGGCATGTTGGTTAATCTGTGTAATTTTTCTTAAAATTTTTGAACAGATCAAATGTTCAGCAATTTTTTATTTCTTTCAAAGTACAATGTGCAGTCTAGCATAGCTTCTGTCATTTCCTTTAAAAAAAAGTTTGTTGCAAGTTAATCCCTTCAGCCATCATTTTTTCACACTAAAACATCTAATCTCAGTACATTTATCTTAGACGAAAAGCTATAAGTCATTATTGAGATTTCAGCACCTTCTGTGCTTGATTTGTTTGTTTGCTTTTGAGACAAGGTTTCATGAAGTCCAAGCTGGCCTTAAACTCCTAATCCTCCAGCTTCTGCTTCTATCTCCATTTTATTTTTAACATGGTTTCTATTTGTGCTTATTATATGTGCATATTATAGCGAAAAGAAATGTTTAGGTAGTTAAGCGTTCTATGGTTTAGCTTAGAAAACCATAGGAGGTGGTTGGTGCTAGTCAGCTGTTCAGGATTGAAGCTAGCCCCTTAAAAGTCTAGTATACGCCCTTTAGTACAAGTATGTGGTCATCTGTAAATGGTATCATACTCAATTTTCTGGTATATAACTTACTTTTAAAATTTCACATCTTCTTTGTTAATCAGTGTTGATACACAGTTTGCCTTTAATGGCTATATGGAATTTCACTTTGTGTTTCTGAATTTATTTTTCTAATTTGATGAATATTTAGGTTTTGTTCTACTTTTTCATGATATAGCATGCAAATACGCTATGTTCATCTTAACTATTATATTTGGATTTCTTCTGAAAAATGTAATTTAAAGTCTTATGTTCTGCTCTAAATGTTAGTGTTTTTTACTTGTTCGTGGAAGACATCTTTTAGTTAAGATTCTAGTGTATGAAATTTGGAAAGTTGACCTTAAACAGACAGACTATTGATGACACATCTGTTAAACTTGTGGGATGATATCATCCTCCATAAGTCACCCATAGGAAAATTGTTTTGTTTTTTCATTACTCTATGCAAACGTGTAAAAATCATTGTATTTACTCAGAGAAATAGTTGGAAAAAAAGACAGGATAAAAGTATTCCTCCTCTCCCACCTCATTTCTTTTTCTTTTGGTATGAATGTGTGTGTGTCTGTACGTACGTGTGTGTGTCTGTATGTGTGAATACGTAGAAGACGTAGGACATCTCTGGCTGTAGGTGCTCACCTTCCTCTTGGTTTGAGGCGGAGACTCTTCTTTCAGCTAGCATGTCAGTGAGACTGGTCTGTGAGTTTTCAGGATTCTCTTGTCTCTGCCTGCCAGGTCCTCTTAGGAGCACTGGTATTTCAGAGGCTCATGTTACAAATCTGGCTTTTACATGCATTCTGGGGATTTTATCTCAAAACCTCACATTTGCATGGTAAGTGCTTTAACCCACAGCCACATCCCTGACTCGCTTCTTTTCTTTACGTAGATTTAATTCTAGGGGGCTGTAGAAATGGCTTAGTGGTTGAAAGCACTGACTGTTCTTCCAGAGGACCAGCGTTCAATTCTCAGGACCTCCATGGCAACTCACCGCTGTGTGTAACTCCAGTACCAGAGTTCAGTGCCCTCTTCTGGCTTCTGTGAATCCTAGTAATACATGTGTATAAACATTCATGCAGGCAAAACATCCATACACGTAAAAATTCATAATTAATTTAAAAAGATATTTAATTGTAATGTTTTAGATGTTTGAAACATATGTTATTAAAAATGTCAACACAACCTGCATTTGTATAATGCCATTATTTATTTAAATTAGAGGTTAACTCCTTCATGCATCAGATATTTAGATCATCATGTGTTTGACAGTTTACTATCTCTTGTATAATGTACAGTGTGCTTTTGATTGACATTGTTAACAAATGATAATAGTTCAGTATCTGAAAAGCCACAGGGTTATGTTTTTTTTTTTAAGTAGGATTTAGCCCAGAATACCCCCCAAAAAAATTGAGTGATAGGTAATTTATTAATTTATGTCATAACCACTTTTGAACCTGTTTTCTCTGGTTTGTTCTCAGATCTCTTGTTAATTTTCTTTTTCAACTGCTTTAAAAGAACAAATGCTTCTAAGAGTGTTATGCCTTGATTCATTCATTGCTGTAGCTCCAACTCATTCCAAAAAAAAAAAATCTCCTCTTGTACTTTTTACATTATCTTTTTGTTTGTTTCTTACATTACCATTCTTCAACTACAAACCTAAAATGTCATGGCCATCTTCTGTTTTCTCTTCACCTCTTTCATATAGTCATTCTTCCCCAGTAGGCTTACACCTCAAAAAGTACTTTCAGCTGCATATTATTATTTTTTATTCATCTAACAAATACTAAGAGATAGTCTGTTCCTGTCTTAGTTACGATGTCTATGGCTGTGATAAATATCGTGACCAAAAATAAGGGAGTAGAAGATTTGTTTCACCTTGAGCTTGCAAGGCTGTCACTGAGTAAAGCCAGGCCAGGAACCTGTAAGCAGAAACTGAAGCAGAAGCCATGGAGAAATAAATCCTGCTTTCTGACTTGCTCTGTCTGCCTGCTTTCTTAGGCCATCCAGGACCATCTGCCCAGAGGTGGCACCACCATAGTGGCTTGGGCCCTCCCACATTAATCACTGATTAATAAAATGTACTATGGACTTGCCTACAGGCCAGTCTTATAGAGGTATTTTCTCACTTAAAAGTTCTTCCCTGGTGACTAGCTTGTGTCAAGTTGACATAAACTATAACTAGCACAGTTCCGGACACCATTAAGGACTCAGAGATTTCTACTTTTTAATTTTTTTTTAGTAAAACAGATTCCAAGAGTACTCTCTTCAATAAAGTGAAGTTAAGTTGCTTAGGCTTCAGAGAAGAACACATCAAAAGTGCAGTGGGATACCTATTTCACAGCCTCAAGAATGGTTGTAATCGAGATAGGAACATGTGGACTAGATCTGTGGGAGTTGGAGCCCTCCTACACTGCTGGCAGTAATGTAAAACATGTAGCCACTTTTTAAATTATTAAAATGTTATTTATGTGTGTGTTTGAGAGAGGGGGACAGAGAATGAGAATATGTGAAAAGACTGGAGACTGCATGACGTACAATTTTGAAGAATCAGTTGTCTCTATCTAGTGTGGATTGTGGGAATCAAATTCAAGTTATCAGGCTTGCATGATTTCTCACTGAGCCATCTCAGCAGCCCCACTTTTGAAATAATCTCATTTCTATGCATGGCCTAGATATGTATATGTAGTACAATTCTGTACTAGATATCTATCCTTTGTTTGAAAGTGTGTCCACATAAAAACCTACCTGTTAATCAGCTGATAAACTGATAAAGGGGTTTTGTTTTGTTACTAGACTCAGAAGCCTATTCTTCAGCAATAAAATGAATGGTATACTGGTAAATACTAAAGGTAAATTTCTAAAACTATGCCCAATGAAAGAAACCAGTCACAAAAGACCACATGCTGTAAAGTTTCATTATATGAAATGTCTCCAGTAGCCAGCTCTATTGAGACAGACAGGTCACCGACTGCCAGGTGCTAGACATGTTGAGGAGAATATGGAGTTACTGCTAGAAGGTAAGGTGGGAAGATGCTCTAAGATATGGTGATGACTATTCTGAATACATCAGCTGGGCATGGTGGCTCAAGCATGTAATCCCACAATTCCAGAGCCAGAAGCGAGGCAGAGGCAGAGGCAGAGGCAGGCACAGGTGGATCTCTGAGTTTGAGGCCAGCCTAGTCTACAGAGCTCAGTCCAGCACAGCCAAGGCTGCACAAAGAAACCCTGTCTCAAAAAACAAAACAAACAAGACAGAACTGAATACATCGACTTCCATTTCACTGTACACTTTAGGATTATTGTATGTTAATTGTATCTAAGTAAACAGTTGCGTTTTTAAAGCAAAAATGTTTATTTACTACTAAGCATTGAGGCATCGGAAATCCCAAACCTTAGACTAAACTTGGCATTATTCAGTGTACTGATGATAGCAAACAAGATGGTCAGACAGCATAGTTTACTGTCCGCTGGAGTGTATAGGCAAACATACAGGCAGTCATAAATCTCTCTCCATTATGTGTAATCACCTGTCGTGGTAGTACTACAGTGTTGTGGAAGCATGTGAAGGCATGTCTACACGAGAGTCGGGGCTAGGGGAAGGCTTTCTGTTTGAGTTGCTGATTGGCAACTGATTGGCAGGTTGTGAATAAGAAAGGTGTTTGGGGGGCTACTTCAGAGAGAGAAAATAGCATATGCAGAGACTTCTATTTTTATCAATGACACAATCAAATTTTCTCTTGTAGAAAAAGAAAACAAAACAGCCTTTGCTGCAGTGTGGACAGTCACTGAGAACATAATAAGGCTGGAAGCTGGGGAAGACTTCCGAAGCTGAGTAGTCTGCGAGAACTGACTAGCTTGAGTTGGGTTAGAAAATAGAGTAGCTAAAGATACAGTTAAGACAAGCAGTTGGTAGGCACTAAATAAAAGTAGTAGATTGACTTGAGAGAGTAAAAGTCAAAGCCTTGTATAACCTAGATTCTGATTTGGTTTACAGTGTAAATGAAGCCTCTATACCGTGTGCATGTTGCTTAGCCAAGAGGAATGTGAAAGACTAACTGATGAAGGCAGACAAGAAATTATAGTTGACCATGAAAGGTGTTTGAAAGGATATGTGGGTGTTGTGCTAGTACAGATGAGCATTATTTATGTTCTTAACTATACGTCATATGTTGAATGGGGGGGGGATTAAACTTAGTTTGTTCTGAGGTGTTTTCTGTGTGCTGAAAATTTGATGACCAAATAAAACAATGTATGAAGTTATTGGAAAACCACAGGAATTCATATTCTTAAATATTCTCTCTGTGTGTGTCTCTGTCTTTGTCTCTGTCTGTCTCACACACACACTCAAATTTTCTTGTACATTGTAGTTTTAGGATATCTTATGACTGGTGAGGTGTTGGGAGCAGGTGTTTCGTGGGAAGAATGGGGGATGATTGTCGTTACTCCCGGACTTCGTCAGCTGAGATGATAACAAGCTGAGAAAGGAAGCTCGAGGTCAAGGGGAGGCCAGAGGTCAGCTGCTGAGAGCACCTTAGGTTTTCCTAAGAATCATACAGTTAGCAATTTCTCCAACCGGGTGCAATATCCCTCAGCTCCTAAATGTACCCGTAGTGTTTTCAGGAAAAAAGAAAATACTTCTTATAGGAAAAAAAATAGCTGGCTAGGTTTTTCTTACTGTAATATGTCATTATGATTTTGTTCAAAATACTACTGGACATGCTTTGGTGATTTCTGAGGTTTTTCTTTTGACATTTAAATTTTTTGTTATGGTTGTACAGTTAATGAGGAACTCTGCTCTTGTACAGAAGCTTGCGAACTGTTCTGACCTGGAGCAAGCTTAGCCATCTTGTCTCAGCTTAAAAGAACCAGGAAGTAGTTATCATATATTGAATTCTAATGTGCCTTTTTCTCTTTTCTAACTACCTTTGACCTTTAATCTTAGTTGGGAATTGTGTGTATGTTTTTTTTGTGTGTGAAGTGAGCAGGTGACATGTAAATTACCCTTTCTAAAAACACTTTAATGTAAAAAGGCTATTTGAAAGACAATGTGTGTTATACCAAATGGAGGCAAAGTATTTGTGTAGGACAAAATGTAGAAATTACTTTCGCTGTTAACAATGACTAAAATAGACATTTTTTAATCATTCCGTCTTTGAAAGTTTTATAAGCAAAATATAAAAAATTCTTCTGTTCAGACAAGGGAAAACACCTGTCTACTACTGGTAATATTTTAAGGATTAAATATAACTACTTGGACATAGTTGATGAGTATCAGTTTATTAGTTGATTAAGGGTTGGTGTTGATGGTTTTGTGCTCATTTCTGAGTTATGCTGTCTTTTCACACTTCTCTTTCATGAGGAAAGGATTGGCAACATGATAGACATGTCAGGAGAGCTTTTAAGTGTTTGTTTGTTTGTTTGTTTGTTTGTTTTTTTAAGGTAGCATTAGGTATATTTTGTAGCCATTTATAGGTGGATGCAGATAATTCAGAGACAAGTTGATTACTAAAAGGCAAATGATTTTCAGGGGATACTAGATTTGAAAAGACTTCACAGTTTTTGCTAATTCCAGCAGAAGAGATATAAACAAAAGTAAAAAGTCCATAAGGCAGTTTTTATACAGTGAGTTCTTTTGCTTTGTAAACTATGCGTATAAAAAGCATTTGGTGGTGAATATCCATTTTAAGAATTAATTAGAAAAATGGCCACAAGTCTACATTATTAGAGATGGTAAAGCTTAGAGTGATGTGGATTGTTGGAAAGTATTTTTGACACTGCTGAAAGAAAGTTCTTGTTGAATTCAGGATCCTCAGAGCCTATGTATAAGGCTGTCTGTGGCAGCATGTGTGAGCAGCCTAGCACAGGGAGGCTGAGACAAGAGGACCCTGGAGTTACTAGCCAGCCCATCCATCCACTCCTATAAGCTCCAGGTTCCAAGATCTCAAAAATAAGGTGCAGAGCTATTGAACTACAAAGAAGACACTATCAACCTCTCGCCTCCACACAATACAGATGTGTGCACAACACATGAATATGTATACACCACACACAAGTGAAAGAATAATGTTGAAACTTAGAAATTAGAAGAGGTTTATAAGACCTTTTACCCCTTCAGTGAGGGATCAAGCAGTTAATGGTTGATGGGAGAAGGGCTGCTATTTTCTTCTGTACTGTAGGTCCTAATGGATTGCCTGTGCTCTTGTTGATAATCCCTATCTATCTTGCAAGCCGCCACTAATTAAACTCAATGGGTCACACTCAAAAAAGAAATTAAAATGGGATGGAGGACTACAGGGAAGGATTTCAGTAAGAAGAGAGAGTGATAGAGGGTAAAAAAAAAAAGTGAAATTCATTACGTATATCCATAAAATTGCCAAATAATTTTAAAAAGTTATAAATTAGAACAAGAATAGGGAGTTTGCAATAGGATGGGATTTACACGTACATTTTATATGTGTATTTATTTTAGATGAGTGGTAAATTTCTAATATACATTGTGTGACAGGTAATTTTGGAAAAAATTGTATTACTAAATACCCATTTGAGGTTTTTTAAAAACAAATTTTGTTGACCTTTTCAAAAGGGTTTTTATATTACACTTTCTGTGTTTATGTATGGCACGTGTGTGTGTGTGTGTTTATGCCACTGTGCAAATTTGGAGGCTAGAGAACAGCTTGTGGGAGTTTGTTTCCCTTTTTCCATTGTGTGGGTTCCAAGGGTCTGAGTTCCAGTCTAGTGGCCAGTGACTGCCTTTTTCCTTTTTTTGACAAGAGTCATAAATCAAATGAGAGAAATAGTGCCAACTAAGTATGATTTAATATCGAGTATAGGACTTGGGTAAATAAGATGAAAGATGATGGTATTTATGTAAAATTACATTTCATAGTTGCCAGATGTAGATTAAAATCGTCATCATTGACAAACATGAGAAGGAAATGTGTGCAGAGACAGAGGTTAACATTGGTTGCCTTTCCTTTATTGCTTTCCATCTTAATTTTTGCGACAGTCTCTCTCTAAACCCAGCACTCACTGCTTAACGAAACTAGATAACCAGTGAGCCCTGAGTAACCCATGAGTATAGTCTTCTTAGACAACTCATATAGGTCCTTTTTTCCATCCTATAAAGTTTTCTTCTTAACCTCACTTGTGATAACTACATTTGCTAGTTTAAAAAATTCTTCCCCTATTGTATTGATGAATGTGGGATTAAAGATGGTCTTCATCTGAGTTGTCAAGCTTTCGATTCTAACAGGCTCTAACATGCTTAAACATGTGAAAATTAATAGCTTCTTTAGAGGAACCAATAATGAATGAAAAACAAATTATATTAATTAGTATTTAAATGTGTAATATTGTTTTAGGCAGCTACATTAGTTTGCATCCATTGTGTAAGGATTATTTCATTATTGCAGTGAACAAAGTGAAGTCCAGTTGTGACTACTGTGTTGCAGAGCTCAGAGATGAGGTTGGACACAGTGATTAAACACTGTTGGACTTAACCATTTTTCTGTAGTGACCTTCGACTATTTGAACCAGATTCTATCACTGTGGTAGCCTCAGGAATCCCTGGGGCTTAATTATAGGACAGTTGATAGGCCAGAGAGGATCTAGTTGGCCTGTTATCTCCTGAAACTGAACCGAAAAGCTGTTCAAGAAACCACTGAATGGAGCCAGAGGACTCAAAAGGCACAGCTTTCCCTCTGCTGTCTTAGAACCTCTTAGTTATGACATTAGATGGTACTGGACAAGAAATAGAGGATCCTATTAGCATACAGTTAATTTTTATATTAGCCCTTGCATCTCAATACCTTTCACCTGGAGAATGTGAACACAATGATTAAAGCACAACATAAAACTAACAGGTTTTAATGCTAGCACTTTATGTTCCTATTACATTCTTGTAAGATTTTTTTTTTTTTTAATTAGAAAATGTGAGCTTTAGTGAAAGTTGCTCTTTCATTTTGTTTCCAATGTATGGGCTTATAGACCTGCTTTTCTGGTTGCTCTTACGTTATGTTCAGTCAGTTTTTCCATTACTAAAAGCTTGTTTGCTTCTTTTTTTTTTTTGGATAATCTGCTTCCAAGTTTAGAACGTCTACGTTTTACATGACTAGGGATGACAGAGAGATAAAAACAAAATCTAGATAGCAAGAAAAGCAGTTATGAGTTTGCAAAAAAATTCATGGTTTTTTTTCTATTATTAACTGTTCCTTTCCTATTTTGGAATAAAGGAACTAAAGCCTACTTTAGGTAAGGCAGTTAAAAGGACAGTTAGAGTAGCACAAACAGTGTGCTCTTTGAAGATAGGAAGTAATTAAGTATGTAGTTTGGGCTGTCACTTGCTGAAGGTAGAAATGAATTTTCAGGAAAGAACTTTTTTAATTACTCTGTTTAAAGAAAGCCCCCCTGGAACTGGAGTCACAGTTGTGAGACTCCATGTTGGTGTTGGGAATCAAACACATTTCCTCTACAAGAACAAGAACTCTAAATTGCTGAGCCATCTCTCCAGTCCCCAGTGTAGGGGACTTTTACGAAAAGACAGTTTAATTTTCTTTTGTGTATCTTTTACTCAAGGGCTTTACTGTAGATGACAGTCATGCTCCTCTATCCCTTCCTGCCTTTTAAAGTACCCAGGGACCTGTGACAAAAAGCCAGAGTTGCTATAAACTGTTTACATGTTACTGAAATCCATTTTAAAATTTAATCACGCATTAATTTATAGGAAGTTAGTTTAATGATTTTAAAAGTATAATCAATCTTATTTACATTAAGCCATGAAACACTATCAGCCTTCCCCCCATGTTAATACATGTTTCCTTGCAGCCTCCTGTCTTGTTTTTGTGTATCTTTACATACTTTGTATGCCTCTGTGTTTTGTATACTTCTGACTGTGATGTACAGTTTATCAAGTGGATAGCTAATTTTCTTCATTTTTATCTTTAAATAGTAAGCTTCAATATTTTAAAAATGTATACCTATAGTTCTGTTCAATTTTCATTACTTCTGACGTTTATTCAAACAGAAAATGTTTATTGCTTGCTTGTTTTCAGACCAAAATCAGATGAATATTTTGTACAGAAGGATGTTTTCAGTAAAATGATAATTTTCTTAAATTCTCTAAACTGATTTTTGTTGTCAAAGTGAAGGGAAATTTTAAATCTTCTAAGCATTACTAAATTGCTTCAAAGGCTTGTATCCCTCTTAAGTGTTCTCTAGAACAGTGATCTGTTCCACTGTGTCCTTGATTTGTACTGCATATTATTTTAACTGAGTGCAGAGATGTGCATGATTTTAGTGTTTAACCTACTATCAGTAGATTATGTAAAACATTTTAAATGATGTCAATTTGTTCCATAGTTGATGGAGATTTGGCATAATTGTTGACTGGAAAATGGGTCTGCTAGACAGTAACAGTTGTGTGGTATGGTTTTGTTTCAGTGGCTAGCTTTTCCAAGACGAGGATCCTATGTCGTACCCAGGCTGACAAACTTACACATTTGTCCTGCCTTAGCCTTCCAAAGTGCTGGGTTTACATCTACCACATTTAGATTTTATTTGACTTTAAAGTTAAAACCCTCTTTTAAAAGATCATCTAAAAGTTGTAGTTTGGTCATGATTACTATAAAAATCTTCCTTCAGGGATGGCCATTATTTTTCTGTCTTATGTAATCAATCCCAGTAGTTGGTTCTGCCAGGAAGTTTATCTTAATTGAGTCCTGCCAACATACATGTGCTGTGCCTAGTAGTTCTGTGATTATCTTCCTGATTGTCTTCACCAAAATAGAAGCTCCTTGGTATTTGTCTTCACAGTGTTAGTGTCTAACATAGCACCTACTGATTGCTAGATGTGAAGGAGCTGTTTGAAGATATAAAGGATTCTCTTCATAATGAGTGATTTCAAAGACTTCATATTAAAGACTTGAAATAGGATTGAACATTTAAAAATTGTTTACAGGGCTAGAGAGATGGCTCAGCAGTTAAGAGCACTGGCTGCTCTCTGAAATGACCCAGGTTTGGTTCCCAGCATCTCCATGGAGGCTCTGAACCTTCTGTAACTCCAGTTCCAGGAGATGTGACACCGTCTTCTGGCCTCCACAAGTAGCAGGCATGCACCAGGTGCACAGTCATATACACAGAGAAAACACCCATATGAAAGTAAATGAAATATTTGAAGTAAATACAAACTGCTTCTCCTCACTTATAGGTAGTCAGATGGATAGCCAGACTAAGTAGTTTTAATAAACAGGCAGCCCTGTACTGTGGCATGTGACAACTCTGATGATTGAGCCTACTTAGCACAGTCTTGCTGATTATTTAGAAATATTCTTCTTCTGTTAAAATTCAGAGTGCAGTCACTCAGAAGTTGTGTCCCTAAGTTGAATCATTATACACTATGCAAAGATTCCTCCTGGAAAACATTTCTGAATCAGGGGCAGAAATCTAATTCTCTTTCTAGGATAGATTTGTGAACATTATACTTGGGCCTTTTAAAAACTGTGCTTGTAAGATACCTTATTGTTGACGATTTAAGTGCACTGCACTTGTGAAATTGTGTATGTTTACTCAAATTGTGGTAGGCATTTAGACTCACCAAAGCATATACAAATCTTGGACATTTTTATGTACAGTGTATATTTTATTTCCTTATCCTTTTTATAATGTAGTTGGATGGATGGATGGATGGATAGATAGATAGATAGATAGATAGAGTGGTAAGACACCACTGTGAAAAATGACAATGATTTTTAGGGATAGGAATCAGAAGAGAGTAAGATAAAAGTGGTAGGGAGCTACTAAGCCTTTATCATCTGTCTCTTAGTTAATAGATATTTCTTACGGGAAACCCTACCTCCTCAGCCTATTTAGACTAGAAAAAGTAAAAAAAGTTTTACTAAATATTTCAGCTCAACTGACAATTTGCTTGATGTACAAAACCCTTCACTGTAAAGGTTGTAGGAGGAAATGGCTAATGTGATTTATACATAGAGAATAATGTAAGAGGTACACAGTGCTTGTTATATCCACAAGGGGGAAATGTAGCCTAATAAAAAAGGATAATGTGATAAGCCAATGTCAGATGGTGGGAAATATGGAGAGCCAGTGGAACTATAGACGAAGTTGTATAATGGTACAAAGCATGAGAATTAGGGAGACATTCTTCAGACCTCTTTCTCTCAATTTCCTATCCAATGTGTATGATTTACTAATTGAGGTTTTGGGGGATGAAAATAGACACACACACACACACAAAATAGTTGGTCAGGTAGGAAGATAAATGGCTGCTTCTTAATTTCAGATCTATGCATTTGCTTTTGTTTGGGAATATTTACAAACAAGATAGATTTACTGTCATAGACAAATGAAGACCAGGGTGGGTTTGGTCAAAATATCGCATTTGTAGTGAGGAGGCATGGTCCTCAGCAAAATAATATGACTGACTAGACCACCTTAAAGGTAAAGTGATGACAAAGTTTGTTTTCATTTGTATTTTGCTAAAAGCATGAATACAAGACCTAAGTTTACATTGGCATTTATTCAAGTAACACAATAAGGCAATTTCAGCCAATTTTAAGAGATTTTTTTTTAAAAGAGATCCCTTTATTTTACTCATATTTGAAATATTCTGTTATTTAGTGTTCTATAACGTGGTTTGTAAAGTTAATAACAACTGCCTTCTTCCCTTCTCTTATAACTATTTGTTTTTTTAATAAGTAAAATAAAATATTTTTATATTTTTATTTTAATTATTATTTATTACAATTTATTCATTTTGTATCCCGGCTGTGGCGCCCTCCCTCTTCTCCCTCTATGCCCTTTCCCTAGTTCCTTGGTAGGGGAGGTCCTCCTCCGGACCCTCTTATCTGACCCTAATCTATCAGGTCTCATCAGGACTGTCTGCATTGTCTTTCTCTGTGGTCTGGCAAGGCTGCACACCCCCAGTGGGAGGTGATCAGAGAGCCTGCCACTGAGATCATGCCAGAGACAGCCCCTGCTCCCCTTAGTAGGGAACGGAATCACTTGGAGATTGAGTCTATGGGCTGTGTCACAGGTTTTAGGTCCTCTCCATGCATGGTCCTTGGTTGGGGTATCAGTCTCTGCAGGGGCCCCAGGGCCCAAGTTTTTGTTTTGTTTTTTAGGTTTTGGTTGTTTTTTGTTTTTGTTTTTACTCTGTTGGTCTCCTTTTTTAATTTTTTTACAATTTATTCTTTATATATCCTGATTGAAGCCTCCTCCTTTAGCTACTCCTAGTCCCTCCCTCCTTCCCCTGATTCCTTTCCCTAGTCCACTGAAAGGAGGCGTTCTCCTCCTCTGCCATCTGTCCATAGCTTTTAGAAGCCCTGCTCAGATGTAGCCCATTGGCAGCTCAGTCTCCATGTAGGTGTCTGAGTAAGAGGAGCAGGGGCTGCCTCTGTCATGAACTCTGTTGCTTGCTCTTTGCCCTTGGTGTTGCGGCCTTGCCAGGCCACAGAGGAAGAGGATCCAGGCAGTACTTAATTCTTTCTAGTAATCTGCTACCCCCCCTTTTTTTTTCAACTCATGAGCATTTGACAATATTAAATGTTTAGTATCTGACATACTGCTTGTTACCTCCTCCTTTAAATAATTCTTTTAACTTTTGGCTTTTTATTCTTTAAAACTTTAAATTGGGTTTCCTAGAAGCCCCATTACTGCTTAAGGTGTTGCCTGTTTTCTGAGTTCCTACCAAAAATTATGAAAGTTGCCATACTTAAAAAAGACCATCCTCTTTCCTGTTTGGAAACACCAGTCACAATTTGTCTTTATATGCCCATCATATAGCACCTAAGAAAATGGTTGATGTCTAATAATTATTGAAAAGTTGTGAACAATAAAGCACTGTGGTAAAGTAAAAGAAAAGGAAAAAAAAGAACAAAAACATTTCATTTTTTTAAAGGACATTTCTGGAAGAAATAGCTATATTATAATATTTAAAAAAAAAATAAACAGTGTTGTTCAGGCTCTCCTGCATACCTTGCTTATGCTTTCATATTAACAAGAATAGTGGCCCCAGATAAGACTTGTCATTTGTACTGGCCCTAACTAGTTTTGTTGAATATTATACGTAATTAAGTTTTATAAAATGGCCACCTTTTCACATTCTTTCCCCTCTTTTTGTCCTAGTATACATGAAAGATAAGTTACATGTAAAATTGTAAGTGTGTTATAAATAATGCAAACAGTTGCTAGGCAGAGTGTACATGCCTGTAATCCCAGTTTGCATGTGGCTGAAACAGGAGTCTTAAGAATTAAAGTTTAGTATGGTTTGCAGAGTGAGACTCTGTCAGAGACAGGGAGATGGAACATGAGTGAGATACTTTAGGCTCTGTATGCATTTACTTAAAAGCTTTTGCTGTTTTGGTTTTCTTCCAGAGAAATTCTGAAATGTGCTGTAGATATGGCTTCATGTGGGTTTCTAAATTACCTTCTTGCAAAGAAAGCAAGACTAATACCATTTATTCATTTTATTTGTTTTCTGGAGTAGTCAGTTTTGATATTCCTTGGTTATCACTTTACATTTTATAGGCTGTAATTCCTCTAATAACTTTCTTCCAGGGTTGGAAACTTTATGACCTAAATATAAGTGGGGAGGGAGAAAGCATTATGGCAGAACTGAAATTTACTTTTCAAAGTGCGTAGGCACAAGGACTAATATTATGTAGATGGCCTCACCTATTTCTATGCACTCTTACTTTAGGCTTCATTTTTTTTTTAAATATTTGGTAAATTAGCTATAAATTAGAATGGAAAGTGATGCTGTGAGGTTGTTTTTAAAAGGTAATAGCTGAAAGCAAGCTAGAAAACAAAAAAAAACTTATTAAAAGCAAACATGTTTTACAAGAAACATGATCAGGATCATTTTACCTATATAAGTATAAACTTTTGATTATTTACAGAATAATGAATCAGTGATTATAACATCAGAGATGGTTGATTATATTATGAGTGAATAATAGAGAAGAGGTAAAGTCCAGTTTTGTGCTTGATTAAAACAAGGAAGGAATATGTAATATAGGAGGAAGATTTCCACAGGAGGAGATTGAACTTAAGTTGTATGTACTCAGTTTTATACATTCTAAACATTATGAATATGTTTTATTTGCTTGTTTGTTTTGTTGTTGTTGTTGTTGCTGTTAAATAACATTTCCTGGGATTGTAAGAAACCCTAGAATAAAATGTATGAATTCTCTTGTGGTAATTCTGTGTCTATATTCTTCTATTTCAAAGCTTTTAAGTTTGACTTTAACCCTCTGCTTTTCCTTCTCTGGGAATCCCAGAACCTTATATGGTCAAGACTTAGCTTTCAGACTTTCAGTAAAATGCAAGGCACCATTCCAAAAAGGAAAAAAAAAAAGTGCAGGCTGGCTTTTACTTTGTCTTCAGTGTTCTCTTCTTGGCTGCCTTTATTACCACAGTAGCTGGATTACTAAGAACCTTATGTGCTGCATTGGTAGTCTAAGGGAAGGAATTCCTTTTGTGGTAGTATTTTTATGCTAGAATACCAACATTAACAAATAGTGCATGGCATTGGTTATATTACTTGATTTAAAAAGTAAAATTGTAAAGAGATCTGATTGTTTTGTTTCACTGTAAACAAGGGCATATGTTATATTTGTATGTGCCATATCTTAGAAAGACAGAATGTGTGCTGTCAAACCTGAAAACTGAAATTGCTGCTTGGGAGTCTTTCTGTCGCGATATTGATGGTTTTCTGAGTAGAGGACACATGAAAAAAATGTGGGCATAGCCAACATACTCTTTATACAATATATTGTATCATTATATCATATCATACTCAACAAGCTATAACTTCTCTCAGCTTTGATGCTACTTATTCAGATAGCAGAATTATCATTTTCCTTAATAAATACATTTTCTTCTGAGTATTAGTATTAGTATTAGTATTAACTCTAAGGCAATTTAATATTTTGTTGAAATTTTTTAGTATCAATTCACAGTCCCATTTAGGAAAAGGGAAGCTTGTTCTCTCTCAGTTAAAACAATTAACCCATCTCTCATAGTCAGTCTATCACACACATGCACGCACGCACACACACACACAAATAATTTCTGTGATCTTGGTGAGCTCTGAGTAGCAAAGATTACCAGCTTATACACTGAATCCTGCTGGTGAAGCTTCATCGTTCTGCAGTACAGACTCCTCCTAGTCAGTATTTGACTACAGTCTAATATATTATAGTGACAACTAGTTACTAGTTGTCAGTACAGTATAGTTATAGTCACTATCAGTTGTCACTATACTGATAGTATTACAACTAAGGTAGGGCCCTCGATTTTGAGAGTTCATAGTATAGTAGAGACTGACAAGGGAAAAAGAGTAGAGAAACAGCAAGTTTCTTACAAGAAACTTACAAGTAAGTAATTGAAGCACTGTTTAAGTGTGTTAGGACAGGTGTGTTCATAATGGTGTAGAAAACAGTCATTCAACCCCAGAGATATTCTCAATCTGTAGAAGATGGTAAAAATAAATTCTGAAGTCTAAGTGAAGGCTAAATTAAGCTATTTGAAGGGTATGCCCGTGAATTAACCATACCTAGCAAAGCCTAAGAATGTACGTCCTTTGTTTTCCTCCAGAGAAGTTACCAAGTTCTTTTTTGGTTCATTCTGAGGACCAAAAAAGATTGGACCTTTTCATAGCACATGCTTTTTTCCCCCTTTTGCAGTTAAACTAAAGTATTTTCTCTCTTGAACCTCCAATTAGGGGAATTTGTAGAATTACCTTAATCTTCTCTGAAGTAGTGCCTCCAGACATCACACCTTGTAAAAGGTAACCACAGTGAGGACCAGTCCGTCTTTCTGTTTATCCCCCACATGAACTCCTGAGGAAAATACTCAAACCATAGCCAAACCTTAACAGACTGTAGGAATGTGCTTCTGTTGTGTTTTCAGCACTTGATTTTGTTTTGTCTAAGAACTTTAGTTATCGTAGTGAAGTTTTGTAATGTCTTGACTTTTAAACAGAGAAACCTGTGCATATGTTAAAATTTTTAATGGGAGAATACTCCCCAAATAGGCAAACTATATATTTATTTAGTCATTGAATATGTAGTTAGATAAAATAACTTCTGTATAGTCAGTGGCTTATAAAATTTGTATGCAAAGTTTTTCCCCGACACTGAAAATTTTTATGACATTATAAAATTTTAATTCATTATTAACTATTACCTGTATCAGAGATTTGACAGTGCAGTGTTGAGCTCATTTGTTACATGCTAATACAGATTAAGTTTCTGGAGAATGATGCTTTAAAATTCATTTATAGATACTTTTCTTTATTTCAATTTATTTACTTTACATCCTAAGGGAGCCCCGTCCCTTCCATTCCCTTCCTTCACCCTTTCCCTTTCCTCAAAAAAAGGGGAGCCCCCCATATCAACCTCATTTATAGGTATTCTTATGTGTAGTGGGCTGAGCTTATTATATGCAAAGCTTAGCCATCTTTCAGCATTGATCTAGATACTGTGATTGATACTAAAATGCAACAGTAATTCTCATTAAATGTTGATTATCCATAGTTGCCATCAGTCAGTTAAAACATTTCAGAATCTTTCTACAGAAACCCTTTTGGTATGCTTTAATTAAAAACAATGCATAGCACATAATGCTGTTTTAAAGAAAAGAGCATTCATTTTGTAAAAGAAAATGAAGTATAAAGGAAAAATTAAATTTCAGCTAATATAACATGTCACAGGAAGCCTAGTCTAGTTTCAGGCTAGTTATGTAGCTGAGGATGACTTTGAATTCCCAATTTCCTGCCCCCATCTCCGAATTGATAGGATTACAGGTATTATGTTCTCAGGCCTTGTTATCTTTTTTATAACCAAATTAATTTCTCTTAATATTAAAAAGATATACTAAGGAAACATTGTAATAGGATAAAATTTACCCATAAAAGAGTGTTGAAGGAGTTTATTTATCCTCCCAAAATGGCTAGGAAAGTGTCATATTTTAGTCAGACATGAGGCCCTCACCAGTTACTGAATCTGCCCAGACTGTATGAACTTCAGATTCAAGAACTCTGATATAAAGCTTAGTATAAAATTGTACTAAATGCTAAGCAAATAAAACAAGGACTATAAAACAGCAAAAACACAGGATATATAGTATTCCAGCTCATCTTTTGTTTTTCTAATACAGTCCCATGGACCCCAGGCAGACCTCAGACTCACTGTGTAGCAGTTTTGTCTCGCCTGAATCTCCCAAGCACTGGGATCTAGGGTAAGCACTACCCCATAGGCTTTTCTGCATAGTTCTTTGTATGATGGGATCATGGTGGCTCACTTGAGTGAGGAATCTTTAAGTAGCTGAAGAAAATAGAAAGAAGGTGGAGCTCATTAGCCTCCTCTTGTATATAAAAGCCTTTCCTTCCTATGACAGTTCCTGCCATTTATGTGGCCTAAGTTGATCTAGCCATATCCTACTATATTGGTGTTCTTTCAGACATAATTTATGATGTGCAAAAAATATGTATATAAGTGTGTATTAATTATTTTGCTTTTATTTTTACCACTGGTTAGAAAATGTTTACACTTACTCTTTTCACTTGGTAAAAGATCCATACGTTTATTTTATATTACTCCATGAATTAGTTCTTCATTGATGACAATTAGTGTATGCTCTAGTTTGATTCTCTGTTAGCTGTGAGCAACACTATGAACAAAGCAACTTAGGGGAGGAAAGGTTTTGTTTGCCTTTTTTTTTTTTTTTTTTTTTTTTTTTGGTCGAGGGGAAAACCAGGGCAGGAGCCTGGAGTGGGAACTGAAACAAAGTCGATGGAGGAATGCTGCTTATGTCTTGTTTCCCCGGGCTTGCTCAGCTACATTTTTACAGTATGTCCTACACCTAGGAATGGTTATACCCATTAATGGTTGCCCCCATCAGTTAGCAAACAAGACAGTACATACAGGGCATTTGGATGGAG
This sequence comes from Meriones unguiculatus, assembly GCF_030254825.1. Taxonomy (NCBI): domain Eukaryota; kingdom Metazoa; phylum Chordata; class Mammalia; order Rodentia; family Muridae; genus Meriones; species Meriones unguiculatus. The sequence continues at coordinate 116,486,475 of NC_083350.1, forward strand.
GCAGTTTCTCAATTGAGATTCTCTTCCCAGGTTTGTTTAGGTCCTTGTCAAGTTGCTAAAAACTATGACAGCCCGTAAATTATTTATTACAAGTATTTAAATTGACCAGGTTTTCATGGATGATTTTGTGCATACCTTTCTTGCTCATTTGTGAGCATGTCTACAGAATGCATTTCTAGAGTAAAATTGCATTGTCAAGGTAGGGCACATGCATTTGAAGTTTTCATAGTAGCTAAGACCGCATTGTTTGGGGTGTTATCACTTGTATATCCTGTTGTTTAGAAACACAGGTAGTAGAACCAGACTTGTGAGTTATAATCCCAGTCTTGCTAGTTATCAGCTATTAAATGATGATAATGATAATAGTTCTTAAATATTGGGTTGCTATGGGGATAAATTAGTCAATGCATGCGAATCATGTAGAACAAACAGTCTCTAGCATATTCAAAAGTGCTACAGAAAGGTTGGTGTTTATTTGGAAGGTAAGTTCAATGAACTGTGGTCTCGACTTTGCCACTAGGAAGCACTTAGCCTCTTAAAGGTTTTGGTAGTTTTGTTCTTATTTTCTTTATTTGCAGAGAGCACTGCGTTTGATCTGTTTATTTCCTTCTCTTCACGGTAATGCTTCTGATTCTGATTCTTTCCGTTGTTGTTTCTCTGTGTGGGTATTGTGGCCTCCAGTTGTGAGCTGCTATGTGGGTTCTGGGAATCAAACTTGGGTCCTCTGGAATAGCAGTCAGTCAGTGCTCGTAACCACTGAGCCATCTCTCTAGCCCCGTTCTTATTTATTTGCTGTTTTCATTTTGAAGATTCTCTGTCCTTTCTGGACCATGATAGAAACTTTTCTGAGTATATTTTAAATATGCTGGTTATGCCTTTTCATCAGTTCCTCTAGATCAGTTATAATAAGAGTCAATGTTTCTAAATCAAGTGAGTTTTTATTTTATAGGTTTTTGACTGTACTAAGAATTGAACCCAAGGCTTAATGGATGCTAGGCAAACATTCTAAAACTGAGCTGTTTTCCCAGCTGTCTTTCTGAGACAGGCTTTCACAGCGTACTCAACTTGGTCTAGAACACTCTTTAGCCCCACACTAGCCTTGAACTCTGGTTCCTCTTGCCTCAGCCTCCCAGGCAGATAGGACTTGTGTCACCAGATCCACAGTATGCATATTCTTCTGTAGCCTGTGCTGTTTTTCTCTTCATTGCTTAAATACAATAGTAGACACTTTCATTTCCTCCTCTGAAACTAAAATTGTTTTCTCATTGGTAAGTTGTAATCATGAATGCTAAAATCAGACTTATCAAAGAAATAGCTGCTTGTAGTTGCTTCCTACCTTTCTTCAGAGCTCCAATAATACTGAGACCTGGCATGAGATTTATTTTGCTCAAAAAGTTTGCTTTAAGTTGTCTAGTCACATAATGAATTTTCTGTTAATTTTTCATAAATTGCATAACTTTATTTGATTCTTTTTTCTTAATTAAAATTTATATACTGAAGACAAAACTAAGTGGTTTTATTTGTTCCTTGGCAAGCAAATCAAACATTTTTAGATATGAAGCAATGTATAAACAGTCTTTGTTTTTCAGGAATCATAGTTGAGAGTAAAGACAGTAAATAAATAAAGCTGTAATAAGACAACATGTCTCAGATAGTACTAAGCATAATTTTATGTAAGTGTTTATACTCTAGGTCTTTAGTACCTACTTATTAAGGAGGTTAGTGTTAGTTTGACTCACTTCTCATGATTATTACGTATTTTGGGACCAGCTACTAGGCATAAAGGAAAACAAGGAGAATGTGCCCTCTAGTGATGGTCTTTGGCTCTACACAATGCATGGCTTGGTGTCTTATGCAGAGTTGACAATTAGTAAAAATTATTAGTTAGAGAATGATACAGACTTTTGATTCATTTCATTGTTTCTAGGAATTTTAAAGTTCAGAAAAAAATGGTGTTCCCTTACTAAGTCTCTAAGTGGAAGTATACCCTCTAAAAGTTTAGGTTCAACCCTTGTTTGTTAGATCTTCATCAGTAGGGTGAAGAAAACTGTAAGTGGATCTACACATGTTTTAATCTTTGGATATTTGTTGCTTCCAGTCTTGAGATGTTCATATTCAGATAGTGTTGAGAGAATGATCAGTGCTTTTTACTTTTTACATAGAAACTTAATTTTTGCTTTGAAAAATGTTTTCATTAGGTTTATTTATTTACTTTTTTAATTTAATTTAATTTTTTTATTATTAGTTATATTTTATTAACTCTGTATCCCAGCTGTATCCCGCTCCCTTATTCCCTCCCAATCCCACCCTCCCTTTCTCATCTCCTCCCTGCCCCTTTCCAAGTCTACTGATTGGGGACAACCTCCTCCCCTTTCATCTGACCCTGTTTTATCAAGTATCTTCAGGACTGGCTGCAAAGTCCTTCTCTGTGGCCTAGCAGGACTATTCCTCCCTTGGGGGGTGGGGAGGTCAAAGAGCCTGCCATTGAGTTCCTGTCAGAAATAGTCCCTGTTCCCCTTACTATGGGAAACCAATTGGTTACTGAACTACCACGGGCTTCATCCAAGCAGAGGTTCTAGATTATATCCATACACGGTCCTTGGTGGAGTGTCAGTCTCAGAAAAGACCCCTGTGCCCAGATATATTTGGTCCTTGTGGAGCTCCTATCCTTTCTACGTCATACTAACTCCCCTTATTTATTTTTTAGTCTGTATTTGCCATCTCTAGTTCCTTCCCCTAACACATACAGTCTTTTCCTTGACAGGTACTGTTGCCTATGATCTCTAGGGGATGTAAGCTGAACTTTTTCTTTTCTGAAAAAGGGGTTTCTTTTGACTTGTTCTGATCATTTTATCATTTGGATGTGTATGCCTTTTAAAGGGTGGGCTTTGTGTTCCATATACCTGCAAAAGGGTTGGACAGTAGAACACTGAGGAAGCTGAAAACTTTGAGCAATGCATCCAGCAGTTCTCCATGCTTTCATAATTAGGGGTAGTAGATGGCTTCCATAGACTCTCAGGTTTAATTTTTTGTCAGTCCTTACTGCAAGACCAAGGTGCTTCTTATTTGAATACTGCTTACAGTCCATGTTCGCTAACTCACAATTCCTCTTTTGAAATGTTTCGCTGCACTTTAAAATAGAATGGAGCCTGATTTGGACACTGACATTTCAGTTCCTCCTAAAAGAGACCGTGTGTCACACGGGTATATGAGCTGTTTGCTAGCATACCCACAGATTGCCGTTTCTATCAGTAGAGCTTTGTTCTTTATTAGAGTCATACAGAGTTTATGTTTTCACATTGTCTTTTACGTGCCAATAACTGGTACTAATGATTAGGCATAAGCATTTTAATTATTGCTGGTAATTAAATTTTCATGCTAAATTGCTATAATTACATTCATATGCAACTACTGTTTTCCAGTTGCTCTGCTTTTTGTCATCTCATCTAATTTGCATGACTAAGCTCATAGAAGTTTGTTTGAAGGAGTTTTGGAATCCCTAAGATACTCGGTGTACCAATTACAACTTAGAAATCATCCACTTAGAAATCATTTGTAGGTAGAACTTTCACCACAGTGGTACTAAAGAATTTTTTTAAAGTTTTCCACCCTTTAACGTTGTTTTGTAATTTAAAAAAGGAAAATGATTATTCGTGGATTAAAAAATATGGAAAATTTTTAAAAATTAAGGAAAATTTAGTACCTTAATGTGTGGTTATAGAAACATAGTAGTTTTGTGCTTTTAATGCATATACCTATCATAATAAACTTTTGAATTGCTGGATACTATTACCTTCATTTCCAAAAGGTCTGTCTCAGCAGCTGAGCAGTTTGCCCCAGGACACAGTCTGCCTCTGGAGTGTGCTTTCTTAAAAAATAATTTATTTAATTTTATTCTTTGTGCATTGGTATGAAGGTGTCAGAATCCATGGAATTGGAAACACTTGTGAGCTGCCATGTGGGTACTAGGAGTTGAACTTACGTCCTTTGGAAGAACAGACAGTGAGTGCTGTTAAGCATTGAGCCATCTCTCCAGCCTCCTAGAGTGTATTTTTAACAACACTTTTTTGAAAGGGAATATAACATTAGAATTTATTTCAAATGCTATTGTTCTTGTCATTTGATTTTTAGGAACACAGTTTAATGATCAAAGCTAAACAGGTTCAATACAGAATTTGGCTTTAGATCTTGAGCTCTGCCTTGAGTTTTGTTTTTGTTTGTTTGTTTGTTTGTTTGTAACCTCTTTAACTCTTTGCTCTCAAGAGTTCCCAAGTTTTTCTATGCACACATATAAAACAATGAGAACAGAAATCTTAGGTACATGACCCAATTTGTTAAGTAAATTTGCAGCCTGGATCTGGAATTAAAAGAAGATGATGTCTTCGTAGCCATATACTGTTGGTATTGCTCTGGATGTGTGTTCAGTAAAAACTTAAGCCATGTCTGTTAAGATTTTGGAACATATTTGATTCCTTTTGTTTCTTACCTTGTATGGTTCGATAACTGACCAAATTTAGTCAAAGATTTTAAGTCTGCAAGTCATGTGTCTGTTAATGTGCTGCATGTGTTAGCTCTTGATTCTTCTAGCAACAGTAGTTTTATGAGAATGCCTTGCCGGTTTCTTATATGTAGTTTTTAAATGCTCAGGAGAACAGTTTGAACAATTTATACCCTGAATTTGAGATGCAGATTTAATACAAATTTGTGATAGTGCTTTAGCATTAATTTATATTAAAACATTATAACTTATGAACAGAATAAAAGAATAAGCAGATTTAGCATTACATATTTATGCTGGCATTTGTTATATTGAGTTAAACATATACATATTTTAAAGTGGCAGCAGTTAATTTATTGTAGAATAGATATTTCCTGTTTGCTAATTTTTCAGTAGTCTCCATCAAATGAAGAAACTTTAAAATTAAATCTTTTTCCCCTAAAAATATTAAGAAGATCTCCTTCAACTGTCTTATTGCTCTAGCAAGGACTTCCAACACTATGTTGAAGAGATATGGAGAGAGTGGGCAGCCTTGTCTTGTCCCTGATTTCAGTGGGATTGCTTTAAGTTTCTCTCCATTCAGTGAGTGACCCCAAAAACTCTACCAGGGAACTCCTACAGCTGATAAACACCTTCAGCAAAGTGGCAGGATACAAAATTAACTCAAAAAAATCAGTAGCCCTCCTGTATACAAAAGACAAAAGGGCTGAGAAAGAAATTAAGGAAACAACACCCTTCACAATAGCCACAAATGACATAAGGTACCTCGGAGTAACCCTAACCAAGGAAGTCAAAGACTTGTATGAAAAAAATTTCAAATCTCTGAAGAAAGAATTAGAAGAAGATATGAGAAGATGGAAAGATCTCCCATGCTCATGGCTTGGTAGGATTAACATAGTAAAAATGGCCATCTTACCAAAAGCAATCTATAGATTCAATGCAATGCCCATCAAATTACCAACACAATTCTTTACAGACCTGGAAAGGAAAATTCTCAACTTCATATGGAATAACAAGAAACCCAGAATTGCTAAAACAATCCTCTACAATAAAAGATCTTCTGGAGGTATCTCCATCCCTGATCTTAAGTTGTACTATAGAGCAACAGTTTTAAAAACTGCATGGTACTGGCATAGAAACAGAATGGTGGATCAATGGAACCGAACAGAGGACCCAGAAATAAACCCACACACTTATGGACACCTGATCTTTGACAAAGACGCCAAAACCATACAATGGAAAAAAGATAGCATCTTCAACAAATGGTGCTGGTCTAACTGGATGTCTACATGTAGAAAAATGAAAATAGATCCATACTTGTCACCCTGCACCAAACTGAAGTCCAAGTGGATCAAAGACCTCAACATAAAACCAGACACATTAAATCGGCTTGAAAAAAAAGTGGGAAATACCCTAGAACTCATTGGTACAGGGGGAAACTTCCTGAACAGAACACCAACAGCACAGGCTCTAAGAGCAACAACCAATAAATGGGACCTCATGAAACTGAAAAGCTTCTGTAAAGCAAAGGACACCGTCATCAAAACAAAGCGACCACCTACAGATTGGGAAAGAATCTTCACCAACCCTTTATCTGACAGAGGACTCATATCCAGTATATATAAAGAACTAAAGAAGCTGAAAAGCAGCAAACCAAGTAATCCACTTAAAAAATGGGGAACAGAGCTAAACAGAGAATTCTCTGTAGAGGAATACCGAATGGCAGAGAAGCACTTAAAGAAATGCTCAACCTCACTAGCCATTAGGGAAATGCAAATCAAAACAACGCTGAGATTTCACCTTACACCCATGAGAATGGCCAAGATCAAAAACTCAAGTGACAACACATGCTGGAGAGGTTGTGCAGAAAGGGGAACCCTTCTGCACTGCTGGTGGGAATGTAAACTTGTACAACCACTCTGGAAATCAATCTGGCGCTTTCTCAGACAACTAGGAATAGCGCTTCCTCAAGATCCAGCCATACCACTATTGGGCATATATCCAAAAGAGGCTCAAGTACACAAAAAGGACATTTGCTCAACCATGTTTGTAGCAGCTTTATTTGTAATAGCCAGAAGCTGGAAACAACCCAGATGCCCCTCAACTGAAGAATGGATGCAGAAATTGTGGTACATCTACACAATGGAATATTACTCAGCAATGAAAAATAAGGAAATCATGAAATTTGCAGGTAAATGGTGGGATCTGGAAAGGATCATCCTGAGTGAGTTGTCTCAGAAGCAAAAAGACACACATGGTATATACTCACTCATATAGACATACAACATAGGACAAACCCACTAAAACCTGTGCATCTAAAGAAACTAAGCAAGAGAGAGGACCCTAACTAAAACGTCCAAACTCCATCCAGAAAGGCAAAGAGGATGGACATCAGAAGAAGAAGAAAACAGGAAACAACCTAGGAACCTACCACAGAGGGCCTCTGAAAGCCTCTGCCCTTCAGGCTATCAAAGCAGATGCTGAGCCTGATGGGCAACTGTTGGGCAGAGTGAACGGAATTTTAGGTAAGAACTGGGAAATAGTAAGAGCTGGAGAGGACAGGGTCTCCACAAGGAGAGCAAAAGAACAAGAAAATTTGAACATAGGGAACTTCCCAGAGACTCATACTCCAACCAAGGACTATTCATGGAGATAACCTAGAACCCCTGCACAGATGTAGCCCAAGGCAGTTCAGAGTCCAATTGGGTTACATAGTAATGTGAAGAGGGACTGCCTCTGACATAATCTGATTGGCCTGCTCTTTGATCACCTCCCTCTGGAGGGGGGGAGCAGCCTTACCAGGCCACAGTAGAGGACAATACAGCCACTTTTGATGTGAACTGACAGACTAAGATCAGAAAGGAGAGGAGAACCTCCCCTATTAGTGGACTTGGGGAGTGGCATGCAAGCAGAGGGAGGAGGGAGGGTGGGATTGGGATGGGAGGAGGGAGGGGCTTATGGGGGGATGCAGAATGAATAAAGTGTAATTGATGAAAAATTAAAAAAAAAAAAAAGAAATAAGCTTCAGAAAAACCAAAAAAAAAATATTAAGAAGAATGGAAATAGGGTTATTCTGGACCCTACTCTAACCTTTATCTTTACCATATTTTGCTTCACATTGTTTGTCATATACAAGGATTTGTTATCAGTTATTTTCACTTTAACCTCAGGTATATAGTCTCCTTTAGGAAAATGAGATTTTGTTTCAGATAGCTAATCTAACTGTATAGAAGTTCATTGAGACGTTTAGACTCTGGGTCAGGTAAATTTTGGTGTGTGATGGGTTTTCATTTGCAAATTCTTTGTTTATTTAGATAACGTTTTGCTTTACTAACTGAATAAAATGTTACAGATGTCTTTATTGTAAGCAGAGTATACTCATCATAATTTAGTTTCTCCCCTATTTATGTTTTTTGATGACTTTCCTTCATTGTTTAATGATTTCAGCTCCATTATTTTGTTTACTTATTTTAATTAAGCTATAATCCATCATTTCACCCCTCAGATCTCATTATCTTAAATAATTACTTCAGTGTAGGTAATTTCACAGCTGTTATTTCTAGCTTACATTTATTACCAAACCTGAAAGTTTGCAAGTTAGATAGGTGGTCAGATATTTAAGCTCATATATTCAGAATTAACAAATCATCATATTCCCCCTTCAATCTGTACCTTCAAACTCTAGTTTTCAACTCCATAAGTGGCTTTTTTTTTTTTTGTCCCATATTCTCAATTTTCATTAACCCTATAGTTTTTCAATGTTTCAACATAAGCTTTTCATCCCAGAACTTATAGAGGCAGAAGTAATTAGGCTCCTGAGTTTAGTTAGGGCTGATCATATGAATTTTCAGGCCAGCCAGGCCTACAAGGTGTAATCTAATCTTTTTCCTTTCCTTTCCTTTCCTTTCCTTCCCTTCCCTTCCCTTTCCCTTTTTCCCTTTCCCTTTCCCTTCCCCTTTTCCCTTCCCCTTCTGCTTTCCCTTTTTCATTTCCCCTTCCCCTTCCCTTTCCTTTCCCTTTTTTCCTTTCCCTTCCCTTTCCCTTTTTCCCTCCTTCCCTTTCCCTTTTCCTTTTTCCCTTTCCCTCCCCTCCCCTCCCCTCCCTTTCCCTTTCTTTTTCCTTTCCCTTTCCTTTTCTTTCCCTTTCCTGTCCTTTCCTTTCCTTTTTCTCCTTTTCTTTCCTCTTTCTTTTCCCCTTTCCTTTTTCCTTTCCTTTCCCCTTGCCTTTTTTCCTTTTTCCTTTCCTTCTTAAAATTTCTAAATATAGTTCTACCCTTGCTTGCTGTTGCTGCATATCCCTAGAATAAAAGGATGAAGCTAGCCTTCCCTTTTCATTTTGCTTCTGGTGATTATTTTGAGATCCTGATGGGATGTGTCATCCGATGCTTTAAAACTACATTTTCATTGTTTCCTTTTCTTTCTCATTGCTGTTAAATTGAGCCACTGTCCCTGAAGGAGCATAGTGTATCCTTTTATGAAGGCCATTTCCTGTTTGGTTTATTTGTGAAACCATAATTGTGTTTCTATTATAAGCATTTGTTGAATGGTTACATATTTGTGTTGGTGATAATCAGAATACTGTCTTGGAGCCAACAGAAATTAACAAAAGTTGAAAAAGTAAAGATAGTTCAGTCAAAATTTTTTAAGGAAGATGGTTATATGTTTAGAAATAGCTCCAATAAGTCAACATGAGTTACTAGTTCTTTTCAAATAGCAGTCTGTAAAGTACTTCCTAACACGAGAAAGTTTTGTATCACTTTTGATAACTGTCCTATATTTTGCATAGGACACATCTCTACCTTTAACCACTGCCCACAAAACAACACAGGTTTAAATTAATAATAACTTCTACATAGGACTTTATGATCTCTTGTGTCTAGAATATGTTCTGAGTACTATGAATCCTCCATTCAGGGCCTTATAAATTGTTACAGAGCAGGAAGTACTGGATATATGTGAATTTTAACAGGGTAGGAAATGTCAGTGTTATGTCAATGTCAGCTTCTCCCCTCAGCTTGAAGTATTAAGATAACCATGCCACAAATGACTGTGGAGGGTGAGTGGGTATGGTGAAGCCAGAGATCGATGTCAGAAGTCTTATCTGACACCTTGTGCTCCTTATAAGACCAGATCTCAGTGGCCTGGAGCTATCAGTTTCAGTCCCTGGGATCTTCTCACCTCCACCTTCATGGTACTGTGCTGCAGGTGCACACCTCCTCTGGGCTTTTCACATGAATGCTGGAGATCCAGACTCAGGCTCTTGTGCTTGTGCAGCGAGCACTTCACCAGCTGGGCCATGAAATGCTACTAACAGCCTTTCTCTTACTTCTGTAGAAAGTGCTTGCCTAGCATGTATGAGGTCTTGCAGTCAGTTCCTAATACCATCTCCCATCTCCCACCAGAAAATCTGTGAGAGTGATTGGTTGTTATTGCTTAGGAGCCAAATAGGTTGCTCAGCAGTTAGGGATGCTTGCTGCTCTTGCAAAGGACTAGAGTTTTCCAGCGCCTTTCTTAGTCAGCTCACAACAGCTTGTAATCCCAGTTCTAGGGGATCTGACACTCTTTTCTGGCCTGTGCAGGTGTATACACACACACACATAATTAGTCAATCAAAAGTGGACGTTTAAGCAAAGACTTACTTTGTGAAATGGCACACATTTATGCAGTTCTTCCATGTAGGACTAGGTCATTCAATTATCAGTCATCCCCAAACTGCTTTTACTGAGATTGAAATGGTATTTATGAAGCTCTTTTGTTGGAATACCGACCATACACTATAGCACACACACAGAGGTATGCACGCACACACAGACATTGATCCCCACTGCTGTACCTTAGTATATGGTTTATGTTCCCTGCTCCACCAGCCCAGACCCTCTTGTGACCTAAGACGGGGAGCTTAGGCATGGTGTGGTCTCCTTTGAGGAAAGAGAACAGACCCTAAGAGGGTCTGGGCTTAGGCATGACATAAGACGGGGAGCTTAGGCATGGTGTGGTCTCCTTTGAGGAAAGAGAGCAGTGTTGCCCACATTTGAGGGAAGAGCTCATTGCCCACTAGGGGGGTTTTCTCTGACTATGCAACACTGTGGCTACTGTTGGAATCAAAGGCAGGTAGTATGCTGTCACCTCCTACTGGCCACCTCTCTGTGCCTTAGTGAACTTGAGGGTGTGCCAGTGTCTTAAGAATTCAAGAACATTTGAGTTCTCCCAGCTTCATGAGGGGGCTTGTTCAATATTCTGGGAATGAAATTCTGCAACTCTGAAAAAGATAGACCTGTCGGTTTAGCAGCACGTATGTTTGCTGATGGTTGCAAACTTGGATTTAGTATGTTACTTAGACTCATTCATAGTTGTCACGTCTTAACTGGGATTGCTGAAGAACTAAAAAATCCTCCAAACTTCTACTAAGTGCATCATATTTAAGTAATCTAATATTTTACTTAAGCACCACAAGAAAATGACAATTTGGTAGTTGCAGGGGGAGTGCACCATTACAGTTACAACCCATTAGAGGTGGGGAGTACCTGACCTAAAAGCCTAGTAATATCCTAGTAAACCCTCATGGGTTTGATTTCTTGTGTAATGATGTTCTCTACTTTCTGTATCAACAGGTTAAATCTCAAGGGATAAAATGTTCAATATCAGCATTAGGGACACTGAAATCCCATGGCTCTGCACAAAACACTGGGGAAAAAAAAATCTTGTTGTGAAATAAGTATGAAATTACATTAAATGAAATGTCGACAAAAAATAAAGTTTCCTAAATATAGGTCTGAAAAGAAGCACATGTGGAGCTGGAGAGATGGCTCAGAGATTAAGAGCACTGGCTGCTCTTCCACAGGTCCAGAGTGCAATTCCCAGCAACCACATGGTGGCTCTACATGGTTATCTATAATGAGATATGATGCCCTCTTCTGGCATGCAGCCACACATACAGGCAGAACACCGCAGAGAGAGAAAGAGGTGATAGATAGATAGATAGATAGATAGATAGATAGATAGATAGATAGATAGATAGATAGATAGATGAGCAAGCAAGCACCTGTGTTTTATCTGCTTGGCTGGAATCTTTCTTTGTAGCACCCAAAACTCCAGTTCCAGGGAATAAAATGCTTTTTTCCTAGCCACTGCAGGCACCACACACACACATAGCTTTATTCATGGTCCCCTTATCTCTCAATTCTCCATTGTTGGGATTATAGGTATAGGCCACCACACCCTGCTAAAAATTCTTAATGCTTACTGTAGGATTGTGATTCTCAAGACTTTTTGTGTCTCAGAACTTCTTCTAACATTTATTTTTAAATTTTTATGTGTATGAGTGTCTGTGTATATGTGTATGTGTGTGCCTGGTGCCTGCAGAAGCTAGAAAAAAAAGCATTGGGTTCCCTGGAACTGGAGTTTGGGGGCAGTTGTAAACCACCATATGTGGGTATTGATAATGAACCTGGCTTCTCTGTAAGAGATGCAGTAGTATTCTAACCTCTGAGCCATCTCTCCAGCCCCCTCATTCAGCTTCATTATTTACTCTTAAGTTTTGAAGAGTGAGTGAGCTTTTACAGGTTGCACTAATATTTGCAGGGTCACCTGTTAGAAATGAGGATTTGAACTGTCAAATTACAGTAACTTACAAATAAACTTTTCTGGCCCATGAGATACCACAGCAGGTAAAGTGCTTGTCCTACAAGCCTGATGGCCTTGGGTCTACCTAGAACCCATGTAGATATGGAAGGAAAGAACTGACTACACAGAATTATTCTCTGACTTCCACACATCCACATATGTGCACTTCCACATAATATACTAATAATAAATTGATTATTTTTATCACAGTATATGAGGAATATTTTTAAACTGAAACAACTGCTTTTCTTTTAAAAACTTGTTTTACTTTGACGTATTACTTGCATATCTAAGATTGATGTTAATTTCTCTTCTTTAAATGATAGACTGATTTTGTTCATTTTCAAGAAAATGGATTGCCTTAAATCAAAGTTACCATGTACTCTTTTTAGCTTGTCATTTAGGTAAAAGTAATAGTCATTGGAAAAGTAACTAGCTGTTAATTGTATAAATGCTTCTCCTCAAAATACTGCCATCACCAGAACGTGCTTTAATGTGTACTTCCTACTTTATTCCACAGAATACTAAATAAACATGTATTCAGGAGTTGAGATATGGTACAGTTTACATTTTTTTTCCCACTGCTTTATCAAGGGCACTTACAAGTAAAAGCAGCTTTAAAAAATACTGGAGGTGCTTACTGGTTGGTACATTGATCATTGCTAGAGTTGACTTGTTTTATTCACCACTTCCTTGATTTGTGCCCAAGACACATCAATTTTTATCACTGTTGCTTTTGCATTTTCAAGTGTACTTGTCAATCAAATAAATGCAAGAGGAAATAATATGTTGATACTTTTTTGAAAATATTGTCCTTAATTTCCTTAAAGGATATTAGATCTTCCCTAATTTTCTAATAGACCATCTTTTGGAAACCACTGCTGTAGTAATAAAATTACTACTTAGTTACATTATGTTGATTGTTAAGTATATTTGTCTTTTGTTTTGTTGAGGCAGACTCTTGCTATGTATGGCTGTCTTAAAACTCACTGTGTAGGTCAGGCTGGCATCAAACTTGTTGGCATCCATTTACCTTTATCTTGCCATGCTGGGACTACAGGTGTGTATCAGTATGTGTGGCTTGGTTGTTTTATTTTGTTACATTTTAATCAGTTATATTGGTTTTCCTAGTTGGGTCGGCATAAGGAGTTGTCACATGCAGCACTATTACATGTATTTAAGGAAGGACTCTTAGACTCCTGTTTGATGGCTATACATTCATGATTGTTAAAGATTAATTTATACAGGATCTATTTAAAGATACATAAAACAAGATTTTTATCCTGTTGACATGTTTTTTAGGCTATTGATTCAAACATTTTTATAGTCATGCTTTCTGTTTTGTTTTCAGGCTTGCATTGATGACAATGTTGATATGGTGAAGTTTCTGGTAGAAAACGGAGCAAATATCAATCAACCAGACAATGAAGGCTGGATACCACTTCATGCAGCTGCTTCCTGTGGATATCTCGATATTGCAGAGTAAGCCAGTTCTGTGTTGTAGTTTTATCCTCATATAAAAAGATGTATATTACCTTAATTCCTGAAAATTCTTCCCAGGAAAGAAAACAAGTAATCCAGATGTTGAATTTCTCACTGCTGGGACCATTTGAATTTTGTATTAATATCAGTAATTTATAAATTCTCCATGTTTTCTTTTGAGTATAGTCTGGTTGAATGGTGCAGGATTAGTATTTATCAGTCTTGTCCACTCCTATAATCATGATATATCAGAAGAAAGGACCAGTTCTTAACTTAGTTACATTGCTATAGGGAGAATTATAATTCGTTTACTTCACTGTCATTTCTTAAGATCATTTTTTGGATATATGTTTTGTAGAATATTTATTGAGAGTCACTGTGTTCCCAATGTCTTTTTATGTGTGAGTACTTTGTTTAAACATTTAATATGGGAATGTAGATACATTGAAAGTGTTTTCATTAAATCAGTTTTTATGACTGTGTATTTCATTGTATAATCTATTTTCTTAGAGCTTATCAACTACTAAATAGTTAATATAACTTAAGCATAACAAAATGAACAAGAATTACTAAAGTAGAGCTTTTTAAAATATGCTTTCATAAAAGTTATATGAAGAGTAAAAAAGGAAAAAAACAACTACTTTTTCAGATCATAGTAACTTTGAAACTACAGAAAGAGAAGCTTCAGTTAAGAGGGTTCTAGTATAAATAACTTTTAGTAAGCCTTCATTGTGTTATATCCCTGCATTTTCTGTTTTCTCCATGGATATGAGAGTTGGATATATTTCTTTCAAGGGGGAAACAATACAGCATAACAAAAAGTGGCCTGGAAGCTAGAAAATCTGTATTACTTCAGCTTTAATCCATGTTTGCCACTAACTGCACTACATCTGTTAGATACTGGATTCCTCTTTGTGAGGCAAACGCTTTTAAATTTATAAACCAAAGAAACATAGTATATGTGTGTGTGAGGTATTTACATGTGAATGCAGATGTGCATGCACATGTGTGGAGAACAGAGGACAGCTTTTGGTGGTGGTTGTCAGATGCTGTCTACCATGTTTCTGAGGCAGGGCATCTCACTGGCCTGAACTTGGTGAGTAGATGAAGCTGGTTGGCCACAAGGTATTAGGATTGACCCATTTCCACATCCCCAGTGCTCGGCTTAGAGTCACTGATCACCAGCCTTGACTTTTTTTTTCTTCTTCTTTATTAATTACACTTTATTCACTTTGTATCCCCCCCTGTGGTTCCTTCCCTCCTCCCGTCCCAATCCCTCCCTTCCTCCACCCTCTGCATGAATGCCCCTCTCCATGGTTTCCTTCCTTCTGATCCTAGTCAATTAGGTCTCATGAGGAGTGGCTGCATTGTCTTCTTCTGTGGCCTGGTAATGCTGTTTCCCCCTCAGGGGGAGGTAATTAAAGAACAGGCCAGTCAGTTCATGTCAGAGACAGTCCCTGTTCCTATTACAATGGAACCCACTTGGATACTGAACTGCCATGGACTACCTCTGTGCAGGGGTCTTAGGTTATCTCCATGCATAGTCCTTGGTTGGAGTATCAGTCTCAGGAAAGACACCTGTGCTCACATTTTTTTGGTTCTGTTGCTCTCCTTGTGGAGTTCTGTCCTCTCCAGATCTTACTATTTCCCACATCTTTCCTAAGATTCCCTGCACTCTGCCCAAAGGTTGCCCATAAGTCTCAGCATCTACATTGATAGTCTGCAGGGCAGTGAAAAGCAGCCCTGACTTTTTTGACTTGTGTTATGAGGTCAGAGTCATGAGGCAGGCACTGCACTGAGCCATCTCCTCAGCACTAGCTTAGGAGTCACCTTGCTTTTGCAAAGCTTTGGCTATACAAAATAAAATAGTGGCTCTTAAGTTTTCTGTGTCCTTAATTACTTTCCGTGCTTAGTACCTCTGCTGACTACCTCTCCATCTTAGATCTCTTTATAGAAAAATTAGATAACTGTTAAATTTTCTTCAAAGATATCACAAAGGTGAGGAACTAGGGTTTTGAATCAGTTAATATGGATTACAAATGCTTCCTCACCTACTGATGAGGGTTATGGTTTTGGCGGGTTCATTCTTCCAGTTTCAGTTTTCTCAACTAAAAGAGGGAATTAATATGTCGTAGAACTGTTGTGAGGCTTAACTAGGATAGCCTGCTAAACACAGTATCTAGCACATAAGAAATTTGGGGCATGTATTAGCGTTTGATAGTTATCTTTTTGTTTCCTCTGGGAAAATGAAACTCAACCTCTTTCTTCAGATTCTAATTCTTGTGCTTCCTTTTTAAGATCCAGCTTTTGAGTTTGAAAAGGCAATAATAATGGTTCTAATATAATTTCCTTGCATAGGTTTGATAAAGCCACTGAGGCATTTCCCAAATGCTTTTAGTTAGATGTAGCAGAATTCCAAATTGAAAATGACTTAAACAGAATGGACATTTACAATAGCATGTAGCTTGGAGGAATAGCTTCATTCATTCATTCATTCATTCATTCAGAGATTTATTAAACTAATACTATCAGCAAGGACTCATGGTCTTCCAGGTTTTGTTTTGTTTTATTTTTTTCTGAATTTCCCTATTACAGATTTTATACTTAACAATGTCTCTTCTTGTTAACAAGATTTCCATATTTCTAGAATTGTGGCTTTATATATCCACATTGTTAGAGCTTAATTAAAAAGGGTCAAAGTTATCCTTTTTAGAAAAGGGTAAAAATTATCTTCTTCATGTTTTCACAGAAGCCCCTTTTATGGATGAAAATTTCTACTGTGTATAGTTCTTACTTTTTTTTTTTTTTTTGTCTGCTCTGATCAACACGTCAGTGGGGTCTATAACTTGGCTGTTGTAAATAGTACTACCGTAAACATACAATACATAACGTGCTGGTGTGCCAGTATCACTTTGGCATATTAATGTCTTAGTTAGGGTTTCTATTGTGATAAAATACCAACTAGACCAAAGGCAACTTGGGGAGGAAAGGGCTTATTTTAGCTTACCAGTTTGGTTACACTTCATCATTGTTGAAACCCTAGACAGGAACCTGGTGACAGGAACAAAAGCATAAACCATAGGAGGAATACTGCTTACATTTTGCTCACTCATGGCTCATGCAGCCTACTTTCTTATGCAACCCAGGACCACCTTCCTAAGGATGGCACTACTCACAATGAGCTGGGCCCTCCACCATCAATCACTAGTTAAGGAAATGCTCCACAGGGCTGCCCAGAGACCAGTCTGGTGGAAGTGTTTTCTCATTTGACATTCTCTCTTCCTAGATGACCCTAACTTGTGTCAAGTTTGACATAAAACCAGCAAGCACAGTAGACTTGGAATCCTTTGGGCAAATGCCCAGAAGTTGATGGTGTAGCAGAGTTATTCAGTAGATCCACTTTGAGAAAGCTCTTTTCTTACTTAGTAGCTACATTAGTTAACATTCCCACCAGCAGTATCTCTTTTGTCATATCCTCATCATGATTTGGTGTTACTTGTTTTCTTAATGACTGCCATTATCACTGCGATGAGGTAGAATCTCAGTGTGGTTTTTAATATGCATTTTTCTGATGGATAGTGAAAATGAACATTTTTTTAACGTTTTTTGGTCATTTGTACTTCATCTTTTGAGAAGTGTCTTCTCTTTTCATTATTCCACTTATTGATTGATTGATTTCTTTTATAGTTTTTTTTCAATTCTTGTGTGTTTTAAATATTATGTCAAAAATACAAGTAACAAAAATTTTTCTTCTGTTACATAGGCTGTGTCTTCACTTGAATATTTTGTTTGCTAAACAGAGGCTTTTTATTTTGATGATACTACATTTGTCAGTTGTTGGTATTATTTCATGAGAGAAATCAGAAATCTGAGCCTGTTAAAATTTCTTAAATGTTTCCCCTACCTTTTTTTACTTAACAATTCAGAATGTCAGATCTTTGATTTGTATGCATTTGATCTTTACACAGGGTAAAAATTCAAGATCCAGTTTCATTCTTTAAGTGTGAATACACAATTTCACCATGATCATTGTTTGTTAAAGAGACTATTTCCAATGTTTATTTTTTGGCATATTTTTCAAAGGCTGGTGGCTACTTGTATTCACATTTGGCTTGACTCTTCTATTACAATGATCTGAGTCTATTCTGCTGATCTCAGTGTCTGTTCTATGCTGGTACTTTGTTCTATTATGGCTTTGTAATATAATTTGCATTGTGTTTTTACTCAGCATTGTTTGACTATCAAGATATTTGGCTATCAAACTTTTTATGCTTTTATATGAAATTAGCAGTTTTTTTATTATAAAGAATAACCTTGGAAGCCAGGTGTGGTGTGTCATGCTTTTAATTCTCGTGCTCAGGGAAAAAGAGGCATGCGGATGGCTGTGATTTTGAGGCCAGCTTGGTCTACAAAGTCCGTGATAGTGAAGCAGAAAAACTCTGGCTGGAAAAACAAAACAAAAAGCTCAGTGCCAGTTATGGGTTACCTCTAAGGGCTGGAGAGATGGCTCAGTGGTTAAGAGAACTGACTGCTTTTCCAGAAGTCCTGAGTTTGATTTCCAGCAGTCATATGGTGGCTAACAACCATCTATACTGGGATTTGGTACCCTCTTCTGGCATGTAGGTGTATAGGCAGATAAAACACTCATATATGTAAACTAAATAAATCTTAAACATAATAATAACCTTGGGATTTTTAATGAGTTATGTAGTATCTGTAGATTGTTTTTGGTGTTATATCTCTTCATAATAATACACTTGTCTTGGTTAGGGTTTCTGTTGCTGCAGCAAAACACCATGACAAAAAAAACAAGTTGGGCGGAAAGGGTTTATTCAACTTACACTTCCATATTGCTTTTTATCACCAAAGGAAGTCAGGAGAGGAACTCAATCTGAGCAGAAACCTGGAGGCAGGAGCTAATGCAGAGGCCATGGAGGGTTGCTGCCTACTGGATTGCTTCCCATGGCTTGCTCAGCCTTCCTTTCTTACAGAACCCAGGATCACCAGCCTAGGAATGTCACCACCTACAATGGGCTGGGCCCTTCCCCATTCACTACTCTTGACTTTCTAGCTTCATCTTTGACTTTTCTGTAGGCTCTTCTATACCTATTTTGGTCTCTCCTTGTTCTGCCTTTAGACTGGCTAGGCAAATTCCTTTCTTCGGTCTAAAATATTTTAAAAAAAATATTTTGATCATTTTTTACTCTTCCTAGATTCTCTCCAGCTTCCAGCCTACCCATCTTTATAACTTCATCTTTATATTCTCTCTCTCTCACTCTCTCTGAAAACAAGATAGAAAAAAAAAAACAAGCAAAAAGCTAATAAAAATGGTAAAGAAAAAAGTCAATAAAAATAGCATTGAAGTGTTTTATGTGTTGTCCAACTACCCCTGGGCATGGGACATCTCAAGCCAGATGGAGTCTCAGCCCTGTGGAGTAGTAGACATGGGGTCCCACCCCTAACCAAGAAGCTGTTGCAGTTGATTCTGTCTAGCAAAGGGAAAAATCAGTTTCCTCTTATAGAACGTCATTTGTATATCAAGCACATTCCAGGGCAGACCCCATGCTCAGTTGGACTGCCAACTTATCAAAAGTTATGTATTCTTAGCTAGTTAAATCCTGTTTGCTTTATGTGATTTAGTTGGATAGTCCCAAATAGATGAAACGTGCAAGAAATGAAATTGTGCTATAATAACAAAGTTGAATACTGAAAGGCAAAACCTACTGCCACCTAAGTAGATGTTGTTGAGACAACTAAAAGATTGGAAGAAAAGTAGTATATATAGTGTTTGCTTTACTTGTTAATTTGAAATACCTGCTTGCTAAAGCATTACAGGTATGGTTTTTGTAAGAAATGCACCATGGACTTACAGATACTAGAAACATCCAAAGAAAAGGCTTGGTCTTCACTTCAGACTGAGTAAATTATTGTAATTTATCTATTTGGTGTTAAAGGAAATGTGTTTTATGAATGTATTTTATCATTCACTGAGGTCTGGGGGGGGATTAACTATGCAAATACTAATCTTGATTGCATTGTTGTGTTTGATGTTCCACTGGGGTCCTTGAGGTAGTGTGAGGGGGTTAACCATGCCAATGCTGGTCTTGATTGCATTTGATTTAAGGGCTTCTTTGGACTTGTTTTGTTGTTGTTGTTTTGTTTTGTTGTTGTTTTCCATGAAGACACTAGATTGTGAAGAGTGTCAGAAACAGCATGCATAGATTTCTATGCCATGCTGAGTCTGTCCTTTGGTGGGGGTACATATGTAGTCCATTTTGTTAGGTACTTTGACAGCCTAGGGAGGAGGAACAAAATAACCAGGGCAGGGGCAGTGAGATTTGAAGTAATGATAAGAAAAAAAAGTCTCACTGACCCAATGTATTAAAGTAGGCAGGAAAACTAAAGGTAGTTGTAGCGGTAACAGTAACAGCTGACATTTTCCCAGTGTTTTCTATGTGCCTTTTCACTCTTCTTAATCCTTTAACATAATCTCTGGTATCCTTATAATCACATGAAAATGTATTTTACTCTTCTATAGTTGCCTCATGTATAGTCCCAAACCCCTGAAAAATGTAAATTGCAAGTTTAATTTAGTTTTATAATAATAAAACTAAATAATAAAACATGACCACAGATGGTACAGCCTTTACATATTCCACATAATTGTAAATTTTCTTTTTATAGAAATATTAATGAGTTTGGTTATAGAATGCTGCCTCAAATTGGTAAATATGTGACTTACCCTATATTATTTTTCAGAACTATGAGATTTAGATTCTGATGAAAATGATATACATAAGTCTTATGTAATGAGGAAAACAAGTCATAGAGAAAAGTCACATGTAGGAAATGACAGAGCTAGTATTAAAGTCAAGATAGCCAAGTGTTTGAATTCTGCACTTTCATCCAAAACAGGTTGTGCCTCCCTCTTGCCTTTATGATTGGGGGAATTATATGTTAAGTTTATCTAAGTTTAGAAAGTTGATTTTGATTTTGCTGTTCTCCTTTGAGGTGATAATGGTACAGTACAGTGGAATAAAATTTTATAATGTGCATCCTGGATTCTATTATGTCTAAGATGTAATCCTTGTAATTCAGTATATTCTTTATCAATTAAAACATAACATTTTAATGGAGGTTTATTTTTATCTCAAAGGACTTTTTTTCTTCACTGTGCTATTCTTTGTGTCAGAGTGTTACAGCTTGACCTAATACTGCTGCATGATCTTGTATGTTGGCTTACTTGAGCTTTGCTAGGCCTCAGTGTTGAGTATACTCATGAAAGCCTTAGGAGACAGAAGTCTGGATCACTGTGGCTCATGCAGAAACTAACCAGAGACTTTGGAGAAAAAGGAAACAAACAGATACAGATAGAGAAATTAGTAACTGTCAAACAAATACTACAGGTGAGAGCCAAATTCAAATTCTATAGAAAATAAAAGATTAGTGCTTTTTTTGTGCTCAGCCAACTTTTGAACCATAGATTATAAATAATGCCATGAGACGCCATTTATTTTTGTATGTCCACATTACATATTAACAGTTGTAAATGATAGTTCTAGAATCCTATATAGTTTTAGCAGGTGCATGTTGAATACCCAGATACATAGCATAGACTTTTAGCTCAGGGACTACTTTGGGCCCTGCTGTTTTCAGCAGTTGTGGAATTTGACTTTCATTAGTTTTTATGACATCCAGCATGTTTGTGTGCTTTTGGATTATTTTTTTTTTTTGGGTTTTGATAGGTATTTCCTTGAAATTGTGCTTCATAAAGCTCACTTTCTAAACACTTCAGTTACTCTTAGGTGCCTATTTTATTTTTAATATTTATGTCCTTTGAGTGACTTCCACCACTCCAACAGAAGCATTTTTAACATAAATGCCCTCATTTGTTTGGTTGGGATTTGCCTCGTGGATTGAGTTTGTTTCTATCTTGAAACAAAGCACTGTTTCCCACTCTGCTTATGTCTTTTTGGCTTTGTTTGCAATATTTAAGAAAATACTTGTTTTTAGTTTTCTGTTAAATACTTCAAAGCTATGAAACTTTAAAAAAATACCTCAATTCAGTATAATCTCTCTTTGTAGAAGTTCCATAAAAAAATTTTAGAGGTGCTGGAGAGATGGCTCAGTGGTTAAAAGCACTATCTGCTCTTCCAAAGGACCCAGGTTCAATTCCTAGCACCCACATGGCAGTTCACAACTGTCTGTAACCCCAATTCAAGGGATCTGATACCGTCACACTAAATACATATAAAATAAAATAAAAAATTAAAAAAATTTTTTGGAATATGTTATGTTTAAAAATATCAGAGTACAGATTGTCATGTTAAAAGATAGACTTATTTCAGAAAGCTTGTATAACAAAATAATCTTTTCCCTAACAGTGCCCAAAGCAACTGATAAGGATCTTCCCTACATGTACTTCTTAGGCATAAGTCATGGCTAACTGTATGGGCCATAGTCTGTCTTGTCTTTCTGTTGCTGTGTTATGTGTATGCATGTGATAGAGATACAGAGTCTGAGCAGTCATTTCAGTTACTCTAAGAAAGTGTCTTTGGTCTCCCTTAGGTAGACAATTCTTTCTGCCACACAGCATTGGTGCTTTTTATTCTCTTTGTCCCTCTCGTGGACGTTTGTTCAGTTTGTTCTTGTTGACACTTAACCAATCATCAGATAATCTTTTCTTCATTTCCAATCAGTTTTCTTACTAGAAAATCTAAAATTCAAAATATTCTTAAAACAAAACAAAAAACTGACAGGTGTAAAGTTCACACTCAGGTTGAAGTCAAAGTACAGGTATACTAAAAGCATAAATATACTTGTGAATCATAAATGAATTTTGTGTTTAGTTTCAGGTCCATTGTCATAACACTTTATTAGATTTATTCAGATATTCCAAAAACACCCAAAATGTGTAATTCAAAACCACTTCTAAGCATTCTTTAAATAACACATGATTCTAAGACTTAACACAGTTTATTTCTTTAAGATAAAGCTTTGCTACTTAGCCCAGACTATCTGGAATCTGCCATCTTCTTGCCTCAGCCTCTGAGATTATAGTCAGTTTTACATTTCTATGTGTATGTAGTCTAACTCTTGCTGCAATGTAAGCTCCGGGAAGGAAAGTCCATGTTTATTATATTGCCGGCATGTAGCAGACTTGACAGCCAATATATAATTTTTAAATTATTGACTACCTTAAAAATGCAAGCAAAATATGTTGAAGTATTTGTGGAAATACAAATACCAGTAGAAACTTTCAGCCTCCTGTGTAATTTGGAAAACAAATTAAAGCAAAGACAAGGTATTGAATATCCATGTTGGCAGTATTTTTAAAGATTGGTAATATCAAGTGATCATTTAAGAGCATGTCCATTAAAAGGGTAGTATTAAATGAACACATGATCTTAACGTGCTGTCACTATGTATGTCAGTTATTAGGATTACTTTCCCTTTTATTTAGAACCATTTCATTAATTCTGTTTTATAGAAGTAGCTGTGTGTGTGAATGTTTATATGCACATAAATTCATAACAAAGATACTGAAAGATTTTTGCATATGGTTGATGGTGGGTATCTCTAGGGGAGGAAGGAACACGATAAGGGAAGGTATAAGACAGATGTTTTTCCCCCTCCCCTCCTAATGTAGACTTGTATTTTTTAAGGATCCTGGTACTGCAGCTGAGTAGGTAGGACACTAACCTAATATGCGCACAGCCCTGCATTCATGGCTAGGGTTAGATCTCTAGCGCTTGCAATAAGAATATATTTATCTAGTCAGAAAAAATAAGAGTAAGTTAAATTAGTTGAAGACAGGAAAAGGTCTATTTCTATATGAAAAAAAACCAAAAGTGTTCTACAAGAATGAGATTGTATGAGAAGATAAAGGTAAGTCATTGAAGAACATTCATACTTTTCTAGTCGAGCTGTTCAGAATTTTAAGTTGGATGGTGACATGAGTGATGTTAATAAGTCAATGATTCTAGGAGGCATATATTTGATACAATGAATCTTTTCACGTCTAGATTCCTTTGTCAAGTTTGATGACTCCTGTGAATATTTTCTTAAAAATAATTTTAGTTGCTTGAAATGTACACGTGTAAACACTAGAATCCTGTTACCAAAATAATAGAAAACCAAGACTTACTGTATTTCTGTTTCTGTTTGTTTTACCGTAAGTTCCCTTTTAATGGTTATCCTGGTGACTGCTGTAAATTTCAAAATTATAATTGGCATTAAATATAATTTTTTTCTTTTAAGAGTTAAACAATTTATGTGTCTGGGAGTTTTCCTTATATTTATATCTTTGCACTACGTATGTGTCTAGTGGCCAGAAGAGGTTATCAGATCCCTAGAACTAGAGTCTGTGGCTGTGAGCCACCATTATGGGACTGGGAATTAAACTTGGGTTCTCTGCAAGAGCAGCCAGTGCTCTTAACCCTGAGCCACCTCTTCAGCCATCAGTATTATTTTATTTTCAATCACTTGTTTTCATGTGTGGGTAGATGCTGAGTACTGCTATCCTTTAAGGCCAGAAGAAGGCATTAGATCTCCTGGGCTAGCTAGTCACATGCTTTTGAGCTACCTGACATTGGAGCTAGGAACCAAACCCTAGTCTCTATAAGAACAAATATGAGCTCTTAACTGCTGAGCCAACTCTGTTCTTTTTGATTATTTTAATACAGGGTCTCATTCTAGCCCAAGCTGGCCTTGAACTTGCAGCAACTCTCCTTTCTTAGCAACTCCCTTAATAGTCTGTGTCAACAGACTTTTTACGAGCCTACTGATTTCTGTTTCAGGTTATTATTACTACTAGTAAATATTGTTGTTTAATATTAAATAATATTTATAAAATCTTTCTTAATTATAGTGGAAGATACTTGGTATTATAGTAGCTGGGAAGTTGAGGCAGGATTCAGAGTTCAAGACCAGTCATGTAGTGAGACTGTCTCAGTGGGGAAATTGCCCAATGAAATATGAAGCATGAAGCTCAATTAGAAAACAAGTGGAAAGGTGGAAGTCTCAGCGGAGGCAGTCTGAAATGATGTTGTGAAAGGCTTTCTGATTATTAAAATTTTACAGTTTTGTTACTAAAGCAAGGGTGTTTGTAGAAAACTTTAAGAAGTGTAAATTTTAAAATTTTGTGATAATTTTATACATTTAAATAATGTGCAGATTTGTTAGTTTTTGTCCCTGTTGCTCTATTGATGTAAGAACTTTATTGGATAGATGCATAATGTTTCATGCCAACATTACTCCTTTAACTGTCCTTCTTTAATGTTACAGGTTTTTGATTGGTCAGGGAGCACATGTAGGAGCTGTCAACAGTGAAGGAGACACACCTTTAGATATTGCAGAGGAGGAGGCAATGGAAGAGCTACTTCAAAATGAGGTTAACCGGCAAGGTAATAAAAAAGCAAAATAAAGGGAACATTGTACAGAACTATTTTAGAAAGAATATCATACATGACTTTTCTGGTAAAAGTATCCTGTTGACAGTGAAGGACAGTCATATTTAAATAAATTTTAACTGTTGTTTTAATGGCGATAGATAGATAGATAGATAGATAGATAGATAGATAGATACATTTTCTGTTTTTTAAAAATAAGTAGTTCCTTTCTCTGTCTTTATGTTTTAAGAATTGAGTGTTTATCAGAAGGCATGGGCCATAAAAATATATAAAATAGATTTAGAGTGAAGGAGCAGGTAAAAAATCAGAATGCATACAAAGTAGATTTGTCACCTTGTAAATTTGAACAAGATGGTCATGAATGCCACTAATACGGGAGCATTTGAGCTAAGATCTGAATGCGAGTATCTAAAATGAGTCATGTGAATCTGGAAAAAAAAGCATTATAGAAAAAGAAAGCAGTGCACGTAAGGGGGGGGAGTGTGCTTGATTCAGTTCAAAGCTGCACCAAGTAGACTAGCATGATCGTGACAAGCAGAGAAAAAAGAAAGCTCTCTCGATGAAGCTAGGCAGTAACAGGGGCCTGAGGAGTGTGGCTTTTAATCTTAGAAAGATGTGGGAGGGATCAAGACAAAGGGCTACATGTTGTGACTTTTAGGAAGTTGTTGTTTGTTATGCCAGGACTAGCTTGAAGGAAGATTAGAATATTATATTTAGGAAATAATTGTTGCTAATCTATGTATGATGGACTTAGACCGAGTGGGAGAAGGTTAAGTGATTAAAAGTGATTAAAGGTGTGTGTGTGTGTGTGTGTGTGTGTGTGTGTGTGTGTGTGTGTGTGTTTACTGATGAGGGGAGGTAAAACAGTTTTGCTGTGTATCCTAGACTGGCCTTAAACTTGAAGCAATCCTCCTGCTACCTCAGTCTCTTGAATGCTGTGATTACAAGTATTT
Source organism: Meriones unguiculatus (assembly GCF_030254825.1). Taxonomy (NCBI): domain Eukaryota; kingdom Metazoa; phylum Chordata; class Mammalia; order Rodentia; family Muridae; genus Meriones; species Meriones unguiculatus. Next base: position 116,512,441 of record NC_083350.1, read on the forward strand.
GCCATCATGTCTACATCACAAAGACTATCCAAGGGTAGTATTGAATAAATAGATACAGGGTATGCAAAAAGGGAAGAGTCTAGGAACTTTCTTTTTTTATATTAATTACAGTTTATTCACTTCATATTCCAGCTGTAGCCCATTCCCTCGTTCTCTTCCAGTCCCACCCTCCCTCCTTCATCTCTTCCCATGTCCCTCTCTAAGTCCACTGATAAGGTTGGTCCTCCTCCCCTTCCATCTGAACCTACCCTGTCAGGTCTCATCAGGACTGGCTGCATTTTGTCTTCTTCTGTGGCCTGGTAAAGCTGCTCCTCCCTAAGGGGGAGGTTTTCAAAGAGCCAGCCATTGAGTTCATGTTAGAGAGAGAGTCCCTGTTCCCCCTACTAGGGACCCACTTGGGTATTGAGCTGTCATGGGCTACATCAAAGCAGGGGTTCTGGGTTATCTCCATGCATGGTCCTTGGTTGGAGTATCAGTCTTAGAAAAGACCCAGATTTTTTGGTTCTTTTGCTCTCCTTGTGGAGCTCCCGTCCTCTCCAGGTCTTTCTATCTCCCCCTTCTTTCCTAAGATTCCCTGCACTCTGCCCAAAGTTTGAGTGAGGTATCCCAGAAGCAGAAAGACACACATGTATATACTCACTTATAAGTGGATATTAGATATATAATATAGGATAAACATACTAAAATCTGTACGCCTGAAAAAGCTAAGCAGTAAGGAGGACCCTGGATAATAAGAACAGTCTTCTTTTAGAAAGGCAAACAGGATAGAATTCAGAAGAGAGAGAAAACAGGAAACAGGACAGGAGCCTACCACAGAGGGCTTCTGAAAGATCACTGAGCAGGGTATCAAAGTAGATGCTCAGACTCATAACCCAACTTTGGGGCAGAATGCAAGGAATCTAGGAACTTTCAATGAGCAGTTAAATGGATTAAGTTTCTATTTGAGATAGGAAGATTGTGAAAATAATTATGTTTTAGAGAAAGATCAGAAATTCTTTTGTACATGCCAATTTTGTTTTGCCTGTTATATATTCAGGTAGTTTAGTATTTGAGTTTGGAGAGAGGTACAAGATGGAGCTATACAGTTGGAGGTCTCTGTCATAGGGTATGATTGCTGATGGGTACAGAGCAGCTTTTAGGAGTGATTAGGATTATGGAATTGTTTGTAGTGACAGTTGTACAACACTGTGGATTTTCTAAAAATACTGAAGCATATACTAGAAATAGAATATGAAATACCTCTCAAAGGAATTTTTAAAACATATATATATATATATATATAATATGATATTGTAATTCTGCTTCTGGAAATAAGTCTAAAAACAGAAGGAAGTCACTGAAGATAAATTTATGCAGTCATGGTTATAGCAGCATTGTTCACAGTAACTAAAAGACAGAAATAAACCAAGTGTCTACTGATGTGAAATTGATAATTAAAAGCAGTGTATACGTACAATGGGATATAAACCTTAAGAAGGAAGGACATTCTGACATAGTAAACCTTGAAGAAATTAGTTGGAGTAATATAAGACAAGGACTATATAATTCCACTATTATTTCTCTATAGCTCTAGGCTTTTTAAAAATTATGAGTAGGTTGGCAATTTTAACTACTTTTTTTTCAGATTACTAAATGAAATATTTCAGTATATTTATTTTAAAACAAAAGTCAGATGTCACATAGCATCGTCACATAATCAGTTATGGGGAAGAAGAGAAACTAGATAGGATCCATGCTGTATGATTCTATTTTACAAAATTCTCAAAGATACAAGCTAAGCTACAGGTGAGTGGTATTATATAGCCAGTCGCCTTGTATTAGATGAGATCAGCAGTATCAAGATGGAGAGTTAGAGTGAACATAAAAAAGTTTGAGTGATAAATTGTTGTTCTTTAGATTGATTGTGGGAATGATTCCATAAATATTTGTATGTGTTAAAACTTCCACAATTGTACACAAAATGTCTGCCTTGTGTCAGATATGCTTGAATGTAAAAATAATAACTTTCATCCAAAAATAAAGTGAAAGTATAGTCAGTGATAGAATGCTCACTTAATAGATCACATACTGGCTCAGTTTTCACTGCAGCAAAACAAAAGGCTAACAAAATGTTTACGATGCTAACATTTGTGATGTGTATTGCCATAATAAAACATTTCAATTTTTAAATTTAAAATGTGTTTTTATAAAAATTACTTTGTATGGTCTCTACATATGACCATATCATACATACATTTGACCTATGATCATACAGGTATTATCAAAACTGTTATGTTAAAGTTAAATAATTGAGGAAAGATAAGGGGTATGGTTTTAAAGAGTTGGCTTATGTTGAAGTGTGGGTCATCAGGAATCAGGAGGTAAAGATTATAAAGTAATAGAAACTAGGTAAGTCTCTGGACAATGGAATCTTCTTGGTCCTCAGAATTAGAAATATCATGTGACTACTGGTTTGTTGAAAACAATGAGTGGCCATTAAAACTGAGGGGAATATATTTTAAATGCAAAACAATGGGTTTCCTTATGGCATTCCCATACGTTTTGTATTGATTCCTCACACACTGACACTCTTCTGCCCTTTCCACTTTCATGTCATTTATTCTGTTACCTTCCCCATACCCCTTTCTTTAAATGCCTCTTCCTATGGCCAATACCTATTCATACTACATTTGTAAAAATTAGGCTAGGATACACATATGAGAAAAACATGTAGTATTTCCTCTTCTGAATCTAAGATTCCTCAGAGTTTGATCCACCTATTTTCCTATGATTTTCTTAATTTCACTCCTCAGTACAAGCTAAATAAAATTCCATTGTGTGTATATACCACATTTTCATTCTATTCATTTGTTGAAGGGCATGTAGGCTTATTCCATTTTTAAGGAAATAATTTAAAGAGCTGAAGTAGAATCAGAGGATTATAAAAAGCACCCAGAGCTCAGAAGAAATAGCATACATTAGTAAACTAGGTATAAAACTGGAGCACATAGAAAGGTTGTAGGTGTCTATGCTCTGGATGAATAGTTCCATCATGGGATTTTCAAGAACTGAAAAATCTGAAAGAAGAGATGTATAATAAATAACCTTTCTGTTGTTGCTGTGCTTTTATGAGAGAAGGCCTCACTGTATAGCCCAGCTTGCCTCAAGCTCACAGCCCTTCCTGTGACTTCTGAGTACTGGATTACATGTGTATGTCACCATATGGAGCTAAGAAAAATAACTTCATCGTCCATTTTGCCATGATGAGGAGGAGGAGGAGGGTGGTTGCAGCATAGCTGTGAACAAGGCCAGTTATAATAGTAATGATTCAGTACTGATTAATGTACCAGCAGTACTGAATATCCATTTAATATTGATTCATGTACTAACAAATGTTCTAAATGGTAGAGCAGCAACAAAAGAATACATACACTTTTTTCTTTCTTTCTTTCTCTCTCTCTCTCTCTCTTTCTCTCTCTCTCTCTCTCTGTCTTTTTTTTTTTTTTCCCCAAGATAGGGTTTCTCTGTTTAGCCCTGGCTGTCCTGGAAATTGCTCAGTGGACCAGGCTGGTTTCAAACTCAGAGATCCCTGCCTGCTAAGATTAAAGGCTTGCACCACTACTATGCAGCTCACTTTTTTTCTTAAGAATTTCAGTCTAGGAAAAATAGCAAACATTTAGAGTATTAAATTCTCAGGTGTGCATGTGTGTATGTGTGTAAATACCATGTTGAAGACAACAGAATAGGCTAAGACTAACTACCATAGCTAGGAAATATTGCAGAATGGTATCATTTGGGGGCAGTTTGCTTGGGCAGAAAGAGGATATGTAAAAAGTAAAGGAATTAGGTCCATAACATATATAGAGAATTAATGACTACTGGAATGTAGACAGTAAGTCAGGATATAATTAGTCAAAGGCAAGTCTTGCAAAGATAGGCTGAAGCCAAAAGGACATTTGTTTTAGAGGCATTGGATAGATGTAAAGCTCCCTCTGTGGGACATTTATTTATTTGAATTAGTTTTTTTTAATAAAATGGATGATTGTTTGGAGGAGGAAGCAGTATATGACACCAGGAGGCCTGTATTGCTTTAAGAAGGCATTCTTTATCAAATGAAAGTGATAGGAGGGGACTGGAGAAATGGCTCACAGGTTAAGAGCACTGGCTGCTCTTTCAGAGGTCCTAAGTTCAACCACATGGTGGCTCACAACCATCTGTAATGAGATCTGGTGCCCTCTTCTGGAGTGCAGGTGTACATACAGACAGAACATTGTATACAGAATTAAAAAAAAAAAATCTTTAAAAAAAAAGTGATAGAAGCCAAAACCTAGTTATTTTAGATGGAAAAGGATGGTACTTTCTTTAGGCACCGTGGAAGTAAAGTGATAGCAGTTTAAAAATTGAATATAGAGTTGAAGTGTTAATTAAAGAAATTCACTGAAGTTTGTAGTCAAGTGATGATTATGTAAGTTCACAAAGTAGAGTGGGACAAGGGAGAAGGTGATTCGGGACTAGTATCAGTTTACCTGGGCATCTACTAGGTTTATAGTTTGCTCCAGGACATGTAGATAACAGTATTGGTGCACTGATGGAACTGATGGAACTGATGGAGATGTCAAGATAGGAAATCCAAATCTAGAAAAGTAGTAGATAGATGGAGAATTTTGGGAAGAAGTAGAGGAGGTGACAGAAGAAAGGAAAACAGACGCTAATAGTGGTCGTACAAAGCCACTAAACACCTGTTGGTGCAGAAATTGATTGAAGAACTTTATGCATATTTTTTATGTAATCCTCAGCTATTCTGTGATGTTTAGTTACTATGAACCCGATTTAATGGATGAGAAACTGAATGAAGCTTAGTTGCTGGTCAGAGTTCATACAGAAGTGATACTATTATAGTTCTGTTCTAAACTATGACAAGATACATTGAATTTGGAGTTTGAGAGGTGGCTCAGCAGGTTAAAGGCAATTGCCACTTATCCAGAAGACCTGAGTTCTGTTCTCAGAACCCATGTCAGGCAGCTTTGAACTACTTATAACTGTGCCTGCCCAGGACACCCACTTGCACGCACATGCACACATACACCATATACTTACATACACATACACACATAAAACTCAAACATTTTAACAAGATACACTGAGTTTGCATTCTGCCATAGTAGCATACCGTGTTTTATTTAGAAATGTCCTAGAAAGTAATTTTTAGTGTTCACTTTATTCTTATAATGGTAGTGTGTATTTATGTAAAGTAATTCTAAAGAAACAAAAGTATAGAGGAATCTTCATATTTTAATAGTGTTTAATAAAACACCTTCAACATATCACTACCAGAGATAAGGTTTCTTGAATTAACTCTCTCTGCCTCCAGTCTCTTGCCCAATATCTCAAGCTGACCTCACATTGAGCATTTTTCTCCCTCAGACTGTTAAACACTGGAATTATAGATATATACCTTCATACCTTGCCCAGGTTGCCTTGGTATCAGAATTCTTTCTTTATTTTTTTATTAATTACAGTTTATTCACTTTTTGTCCCAGCTGTAGCCTCCTCCCTCAGCCCCTCCCAGTCCTATCCTCCGTCCCTCATCTCCTTCCATGCCTCTCCCCAAGTCCACTGATAAGTAAGGTCCTTTCCTACTCCCTGACCCTAGACTATCAGGTCTCATCAGGACTGGCTGCATTGTCCTCCTCTGTGGCTTGGTAAGGCTGATCCCCTCTCAGGGGGAGGTGCTCAGAGAGCCAGCCACTGAGTTCATGTCAGAGACAGTCCCTGTTCCCCTCAGTAGAGAGTTGGACACTGAGCTGCCATGGGCTACATCTGTGCAGGGGTTCTAGGTTACTTTCGTGCATGGTCCTTGGTTGGAGTATTAGTCTCAGAAAAGACTCCTTTGCCTAGATTTTTGGTTCTGTTGCTCTCCTTGTGGAGCTCTAGTGCCCTCCAGGTCTTTCTATCTCCCCCTTCTTTCACAAGATTTCCTGCACTCTGCCCAAAGTTTGGCTATGAGTCTCAACATCTGCTTTAATACTCTGCTGGGTAGAGTCTTTCAGAGGCCCTCTGTTATAGGCTCCTGTCCTGTTTTCTCCCTCTTCCGAAATCCTTCCCATTTGCCTTTCTGAATGAGGATTTATCATTTTACCCAGGGTCCTTCTTCTTTAGGTGTACAGATTTTAGTATGTTTATCCTATATTATATGTCTAATATCCACTTATAAGTGAGTATATACCATGTGTGTCTTTCTGCTTCTGGGGGTATCAGAATTCTTAAACGCGCAAAACATGAAGTATTAAATATGTGTGTGTGAGTGCACATATGGGCAGGAGTGCTTTACACATGTATCTCAAGCGTTGTCAACCATTTTTATGGCAGCGTCTTTCATTGGCCTGAACTCACCAAACAGGTTAGCTAGCTGGGCTGTCTGTGGAGCCGGAAGGACGCATTTGTGTCTCCCTTCCCAGCATTGGGAGTGCAAGCATGCCACATACCACTCCCAACAGCTGAGCCGTCTCCTAGGTTCCACTTTAAGGTTGTAAATAGTTATTTGACTTTTTTTTTTTTTTTAGATAGGATCTTGTTATATAGTTCATGCTGACCTAAAGCTCACTCAGTATGTAGCCCAAGGTGGCCTTAAATTCTAGATGCTCCAGTCTTAGCCTCCTGAGTGCTGCTGGCGTTTTGCTTTCTTATGCTGCTATATTTGAATAGCAACTAGTTATGTTTAAGTAAATTGCCTTTGAAACTAGTAATGATTGAACAGACGCTAAAAGAATTTCTGCTTCATGTTTTGTGTGATTTTTGTTCTTTTGTTTTTAGCCAAATTTGCAGATCAGTTTGTCTGGGTTGTTTGTTTTATTTCAAGACAGGGTTTCTCCTGACTGTCCTGAAACTGCTCTGTAGACCAGTCTGGCCTTGAACTCAGAAATCCAGCTGCCTCTGCCTCTCTTAAAGACATGAACCACCACCACCACCCAGCACAGATCAGTTTTTTTATGTTAGCTAACCAAATTGCTGTTCCATTATGCCCAAGAGATTTGGCTGCATTTTTATGTCACTTAACTACCTTTAACTTGCGGTGACAGTTGTTATTCTAGTCACTTTAATATGTCCTACTTAGTTTTATTTTTTATTTAGATTCTTTGAAAGCGTTAGGACAATAGCAGATGAGTGAAGAACCAGTTAAATTGACAATAAGATTTTGCTTCTCTTAGAGGATAAGGCAATAAAAGAAAAGCAGAAAAGGAAAAAAAAAAAAAAAGAAAAGCAGAATGAAGAGTTTTAGAACTTGTGCTAATTGCTAACACCTTTTTGTTTATTCCTGGTCTAAAACTTTGCATATATTAGTTTTCAGAATAACACTGTGAGGTAGGTGCTGTCATTACCACATATGATAAATCTGAAGTATAGCATGTATTTATTGTTTTGCCATGGTCATGCAGCTAGCAAGTGCCAAGTCATAGAGGTACACCCTTAGCCAGTCTGGGCTCAGTACTAGTTCTTAACCTGTCATACTAATAGCCAAAGAAAGTACGGCTTTTTCATCATTACTAGTCAGTTTGCCAAAGCTCTGAAATATGAAAATATTTCATAACATAAACATAAAGTAATTTAAGTGACTTATTGATAGTTTTGTTTTAATTTTTTTAAAGATTTATTTATTATTTATACAACATTCTGCCTGCACACCAGATCTTACTATAGATGGTTATGAGCCACCATGTGGTTGTAGAGATTTGAACTCAGGACCTTTGGAAGAACAGTGAGTGTTCTTAACCCCTGAGCCATCTCTTCAGCCCTGTTTTAAATTTTTGATGAACTAAGCATAAGTTACATTTTAAAAAAATTTAAGAACTAGGGAAGAATGTTCTAGACAGATGGCGCAGGGATTAAGAGCACTGGCTGCACATCCCTGGGCCTGGGTTTAGTGCCCAGTATCCACATGGTGGTTCGCAATCATCTCAATCATCTCGAATTCCAGTTCTTAAGAATCTAGCACCCTGTTCTGACCTCCATGGCCACCCATCACACAGGTGGTTCAGAAACATTCATGCAGGCAAATATGCATGCACAGAAAAGCGTGGGAAGTCATTTTCTTTTCTGTCTTTCCTTAAGCAGGTTTTTCCAAAGGTTTTCTTCACAGCATACCTTAAACTTGGATTATTTCGGCAAGATTTGGAGACAGAAGGGATGTTTAATAAGAAACATTTTTCCTAGGAAGATGCAACACATACTTGTGTGCTAACTCCACATAGGGAGCTTCTGACAGACCAAAGAAAGAAGTGTACCACTGAGCAGCTGGGTAAGCCAGTGAGCAGTCAGATGAGACACTGAGCTTTTATTGGCATTTCTACTAGGAGTATGGGCAAGGGGGTGCCTAGAGGAGCAGGCGTTGTTATCTGAGTGTGGCTGTACTGAGAATCCCCTCCTAACAAGGGTGCCATTGGAGAAAGCTGTATCCTTGGAGCTGTGTGCACACTTTACAGGCATCTCCTTCTGTCTTAGACTGTCCTCTTGCAGCTGGCCATTATCCTCCCTCATCGGTTGTCACCCTTCTGTAAAGCTAGGGAGGGACCTGTGAGAGTTTTACAAGTTTCTGCTTTCTCAGATATGTGACATTTTGTTCACCTCCTGAGCCTCCTGGGAGGATGTCTCAACTCTAAGTTAACTACTATACAACAAGGGAGTGATTGCTTTATAATTGGATAAAGATAGCAGAAAGCTAGATAAACACTGAAGCAAGAGTCTAAGTGTTTTAAGATAGTAAAAGTAGAAGCGATTCTAAAAAGAGTTGTATCCTGGGAAGTGGTAATTAGCTAAGCAGGAGAAATAAGGATATGGTCTATATTTAATTATATAATTAAATATATTATAATATATTTATTATATATATTATTATATACATTGTGTTGTTATTTAATAACAACACACATAACATAAAACAACATAAGATTATTTAGGAATTTTACCATTATTTTTACTAATTTAATTTTTCCCTCAACGTATAGAGTTCTTTGGGCTGGAGAGATGACTCAGAGGTTAAGAGCACTGGCAGTCCTTCCAAAGGTCCTGAGTTCAATTCCCAGCAACCACATGGTGGTTCATAAACATCTGTAATGAGATATCGTGCCCTCTTCTGCCCTGCAGGCACACATACAGGCAGAATACTGTATAAATAATAAATAAATCTTAAAAAAAAAAAAAGCTCTTTGAGGATTGGAATGAGAAACTCCTATTCAGATTTGTATTTTTCCTGCTTTTATCGCCTCAGCTAAGCATGGTGCTTATAATGCTTTGAAGTGAAAGAATTTCTCTGTAACTTAGTGCTAATCAAATGAAGAATATGCTGTGCTGTAGAATCTGATGCATTCAGATCCTAATATATAATACACATATATTTGAGAATTATTCATATCTAATTGTTCAGACCCCTTTTCTTTTGACCAAAGGATGCTGTACCTTGCTCACTTGGTAAGTGCTTAGAAGTAATCAGAAAAGTTAAAGAGATAACCAAACTGTATGTGGTGGCTCATGCTTTTAATCCCAGCACTTAAGAGAGACAGGAGAATCTCTGAGTTCAAGGCCAGCCTCGTTTACAAAGCTAGTTACAGACTAGTAAAGGCTACACAGTGAGACCCTGTCTCAAAGAACAAAATGTAACCAAAATAATATTGTGGTGCAAGAGCTAAATAATTAACTGAGAAGGTATACTATAATGTCTATTGTATTTTACATTTCTTTATTAAATAATCAGCAGCCATTTTTCAAAAATTTTGTTAGTTTTCATTTAAATATTAACTTCTTAAAAACTTATTTCAATGTAGAAATGGGAAGAAAGTTCTTCAGTAAGGAAAATGAAAATAATGTTGTTTATATGCCTGTTTACCCAAAAGGTGTTGATATAGAAGCAGCTCGAAAAGAAGAAGAGAGGATAATGCTTAGAGATGCGAGGCAGTGGTTAAATAGTGGTCACATCAGTGATGTTCGTCATGCAAAGTCTGGAGGGACAGCGCTCCATGTGGCAGCTGCCAAAGGCTACACAGAAGTTTTAAAGTATGTATTATTTTGTACAGTTTCTTTATTTTATTTTTCTTTATTTCCTTACTCCTTTTCTTAAAATATGTGCAAATAATATTTTGAAGCAGACTTTATAAACATCTGTTCTCAGGAGGAAAGCAAAGTCGATCTTGAGTAGAGTTGCTTTGGTTTCTAAAGTTCTTTCTCAAATTTTGACTATTTCTATTCTCTCAGTTTGTTTGTTTCCGTTACAGTTTACTCATAAAATGGATTTAAGTGTCAACCAGCTATTTTATGTTAACTGTCAAACATAATTGTTAGTCTTCGGCAGTTCCCATATTGACTAGATGGCAAGAATAAAGATAGTGTGTAAATAGTTTTCTTTTTATTTTAGAAGCACTAGAATTCAAATTACTAATACTATATTAAAGTTTAATCCATAAACATCTGTGACTATAAAAGACTGTATGCTGATGAGCTAATTTTCTTTCAGCAGAGTTTGTGTGTGTGTATGTGTGTCTGTCTGTCTGTCCATCTGTCATGTGCACGTGCCTATGTGGACCCGACTTCCTCAATAAAAACAGTAGAGGAGCCTTCCCCATATTTCCTATCCATTTTAATCTCGCCTTCAGTAATGTAGGTCTGTCTTAGGATAATAAAGTGGTTTAGTTTTCTTGTTCCTACCTGTTTTCTTTCTAATCTAAATCTTGTCTATATTTTTCCAACTCCATTAGTAAGTGATATTTATTTAGTGAAATACTAACCAAATAACAATTATTCTTTACCTCAGCAGTTCCACCTCTAGAAATTTTTTAGATAGTCTCACACACACAAGAAGAAAGGTATGTGCTGACAACATAATGTATAAGAATAGAATGACTTAAGAAATCATGGTACGTAGTTTCCCTGAAGACTCTGTAGCAATTAAAGTTAGTAAGAATTTTTTTTTTTTTTTTTACATTATAGAAAGAATGCTAGGGTTATTAAGAAATGTCAGAAGTCATGTGAAGAATAGTATCATTTAAAAATTAAAAGGTAGATTTGTAACAAAATGTCTTCTCATGGAGTTGTCAAAATCTATAGTATTGTTAACTTCGTAAAGTAAAATTAGTGATGCTCAGCATGGGAAAATGTCTACCTTTTATATTCTCTGTGTGTGTGTGTGTGTGGTACTTATGTAAATAAGTAAATAAAATGAGTGTTCTGTTTCAAATGCAGTCTGCTGCTTTTTCTCCCCATCAACTTACAGAGCTTCTTTCAGTTTGATTTAGATGCCTTTCCCTCCTCTACGGCATTGCAGCTTCATAGAGCCTGTCTGTGGGGCTGGCTGCTCTTCCCATTTTGCCTTCCGTCAGCAAAGGTCCTTGAGTATAGGTGCTCTTCTTTTTCTTTGTTCCTTTTTTTCCCTTAATTTTTATTTTGTTTTGTTTTGTTTTGTTTTGTTTCAAGTGTCCTCATAGGACCTGGCACATTTAGATAAATATGTTTCTTGAAGAAGTTGTGTATTCATTCCTACTTAAGTTTTCTCTCTACTCACACTCCCAATTACTTAGTAATTTTATGTCGCTTGAGAGATTAACATTATTAAAGTTTATATTTTCTAATGAGTATGGTTTTATTATTATCTAATATTCTAGTGTTATTTTCCCTCTATGAATACAAATTCTGATCTTAAATATAATAATGGAGATCTGCTTTAAGTAGAAAGCTCTGGGATTACATTACCCTGTTTTTGTAGATTATTGCTTTAAATATTAGTTTGCAGACAAGTGCCAGACAAAATTATTAGAACCATATGGATCATTATAATAAAGATTATTTTTTACAAATATCCTGTTTATGAAATTTGGGATGGATGGATGGATGTAGATAACTGGTACGGTGGCACGTGCCTGCATTCTCACCACTTAGGAATGGTTCACCATTATCTTGACATATATAGCAAGACAGTCTCAAAACCAACAAAATATATTTGAATAGACAGAGCCCTAATCTGCTAATTCAGTAGTACTACAGTTGAACTGGAGAATTTTTTTATTAAAGCAAGTTTCTAGGATGCCTGTGTTAACTGACCTAGCTTTGTAAATAGCTGCTGTTGCTAGATATTGTTAATAAATAGGCCGGTTTTTACTTCTTATGTTTTGGCTTGTTTTACACAGTCTTACTCTGTAAGACTGCTGCCTTAGCAGCAGTCATTCTGCCTCAGCCACCTAAGTGCAGGGATTACAGACATGAACATTCACACACAACCATCACCTTTTAACAATATCAGATAGAGGTGATTATATATTAGCTGTCACTACCACCTTCTGTAGGTAAGAAGAAGCCCTTCTCAAGCTCACCATCATGGAAAGTCAGGTAAAAGTGTACTAGATTTCTGATGTAAAGCATTGTTTGCCTGCGTGTGCAGCTGTTCTGTGCTATGTGCAATTTGTAGATTCATTATGTGAACATAATAATTTCTGAATAAAAAAGGTTGGTATCAATATGCAGTTACAAGGGCATGCTAATTTATGTAACTCTTTGCATTGGATTAAAATTTATTCCTATTTTCTAGCTTGTTAGTGATTGGAATATCTGCTTTCTATTGCTGCAAAATACAAGACTCAGTACCCTTGAAATACGCATTTTGCTTTGTTTGTTTCTAACAGTCAGATTATCGTTTTCTTTTGAAATATTTTGTGGCAGATCATAAAGTTTCACAAAGCCTCCATAAACCGTTTTCTCAAGTAAAAAGCAACTAAGCATTACAAAATAATCTTCTCGGATTCTGGTATATTTTTAGGCCACATTTGGCCTGAGATGATATATCATCTGGACACCTAAAGATAGCTCCTACCATAAATAAGCTTTATATACAGATTGATCCAGTGTTTAATCTTACTTTTAAAACTTGGCTTTTCAGTGAAAATTTTTACTTGCAAGTGATACTAACAAAAATTAATCCGTGTCATATCAAACTGTAAAAGTTAGGGTCATTAGGAATTAATTAAAACCTCATTATTGTGGCAATGACTCAAGAGTATCTTCTGTAGATTACTTTCTGCTTGCCCTAGTTAATTCTTTAAGAGGAGGAATTGGAAGTCTGGCAAGAATTAAATTTCAAATTTTGGTTAAATTGCATGGTAGAAGGCTATTGATCATGCTTGTTAATTTCTAGATTTTAATGACTAATTCACTGTAATTTCTTTAGACTTTTAATACAGGCAGGCTATGATGTTAATATTAAAGATTATGATGGCTGGACACCTCTTCATGCTGCAGCTCACTGGGGCAAAGAAGAAGCATGTCGAATCTTAGTGGACAATCTGTGTGACATGGAGATGGTCAACAAAGTGGTAGGCCTCTTAAACATATTAACACTAGAAACAGCCCTGACCTCAACATGGTAAAGGATTGTGTGATCTTTATCTACTTCCCATTATTCATTCATTAACGTTTAAGTTGTTTCAGCTTTTAAATGAGGTGTTATGGGCCTGTTCTGCAAAATACATTTAGGACTCTTTGAGTAGTCATTTTTTCCTATGTGTACAAAGCGTTTGAGTACTTGCATAGCTACTGTGTTTGTGAGTGCACATAAATTAAGAAATTGTGTTTCTATAAATGTTTGCTTTTCTGGTTCTCTTTGCCGGATAGTCTTTAGGGGTTGGGCTTCTTTAGTTGGTTGGTTGGTTGGTTGGTTGGTTGGTTGATTGGTTGATTGGTTTTGTGACCCTGTTTGTTTGTTTGTTTGTAGACCCTGACTTCTGTATGTAGCTGAGGTTTATATTGCTCTGTTTGATCCTCCTGCTTTCACCTCCCAAGTACTCATATTACAGGCTTTCACTACCCCACCTGGCTGATGACAGTCTTATTATCCCCATTCACAGTAGTTAAGTGACAGTGAATAGTGAAACAAGATTACTGAGTTACAGCATTTACAAGAAACTTCAATTACTTAATGAGCCATAATTGGATAAAAGAAATGAGGGATGAAATAAATGCTGTGTACATCATATTTTTACAAAATCATGCAGATTCAAGTGATCAAGTTTCTTAGATCACATATTCCTTTCAAATAGTCATTTTACCAGTGTGCTTTCTAGTCTCCTATTCCATGTTAGGAAACAGGTTTCAGGTACTCACAGTTGAAAGCTGAAAGTATGAGTTCTGTCTGTTTTCTTCTGAACCCTGGTCTGCATTTCACCTTCTTTCCAGTATCCTTACAGGCCCCTTCCTCAGTCATGTGGGTTTATTTAGTATTAGTGACTTCCAGAGAAGATTAGAGTAAGGGTTTTTTTAATTAATTGAAATAGTTTTCCAAAACAATGATGTAACTTCTGAGTATGAACATGCTATGTTTTCCTGACTGGATTGGTAGTCTCCTGAGACATAGATAATACATAATTGATACGACGAAAGTTATTTACTTTTGCATTTGTCCTGGAATTATCTTCTCCTTTGGTATAATTTATAGTTTTACACTGAAAGACAGTAAAAATAAAATCATTTTATTTCCTAACATTGCATTTTCTTATTACTATTATAGCAGCTTCTTTTGTCTTCATAAATTTTGATCTCTTATTCCTTTATTCTATTACGTTAATGGCTCCCTAAATGATATTGAGATAAGTTTGTCCCATATTCTAGTATCCTGCCTGTTTTTTCGTATATTTTATCTAATACTATCTCTTCAACAACCCCTAAAATTAAGTGTGTTTGCAGATTTAGGAATATGCATGGAGAACTTGAGTAATTATTTACAGCCTTGCTTTGAGGGTTTTTTTTTTCTGCTTTTTGTTTCTCTACAATTTTTCCTTTATTTATACAAATATTTCTTTCATTTTAAATTTTCTTTTAAAAAGACTTAAAAACATGTTAATAGGCATAAGAATTATTTAGTTATAGTTTTTAAAGTTTCTTTATTTAAAATTTCAATAATTACATAATCTTTTTATTTGAATTCTCTGGGTTTTGTTTGTTTTATTTTGCTTATATTTTTCTCTTTGGACTTTTATTTTATGTGTGTAAGTGTTTTGCCTGCATGAATGTTTGTGCTCCCACACACATGCCTGGTGCCTGCACAGATCAGAAAAGGCTTTCAGACTCTTTGGAACTGAAGTTACAGACGGTGTGAATCACTGTGCGGATGCTGAGAACAGAACCCAGGTCCGCCGCAAAGGCAACAAGTGCTTTTAACTGCTGAGCCATCTCTCTAATCAGTCTTCTTTGTTTTTACTGGTTACACTTAAAAATAGTATATCGTGCGACATCTGTTTGCTGCCCCTTCCTCCACCTTGGTTAATTAAAACAGTCTCTGAGAAGCCCTTGTTGTCCTGGAACACACTATATATAGATCAGGCTGGCCTTGAATTCATGGAGATCTGCCTCCCTCTGCCTCTCAAATCTTGGGATTAAAGACATGTGGCACCAATCCCAGATCCTTTTCTTTTTGAGAAAATGCTTTCTATAATAGCTTAACACTATCCTCAATTCATTGAGGCTGACCTCAAACTTCGGATTCTTCTACCATAGACTTTCTATTGCCAGGACTATGGATGTGAACCCCTGCCCATACTTGGAATATTTTGTTTATTTAGAGCAAATCACTTGTGTCATTGTGTCTGCCTACTATATGAATTTATTATGTTATTTCATTTTTTTCACTAGTTGTTGGTTTTGGTTGGTTGATTGGTTTTGGTTTTTCAAGACAGAGTTTCTCTGTGTTTGGCCCTGGCTGTCTGTATACCAGGCTGGCCTTGAACTAACAGCAGTCCACCTGCCTCTGCTTCATGAGTGCTGGGACTAACGGTATGCATCACCATGCCTGGCTCACTAACCGTTTTTTAAGAATTTTTTTTTTTTTTTTTTTTTTTTGGATATGGGTGTTGCTGCATGTATGTCTGTACACGTGTATATACAGTGCCCAAGGAAGCCAAAAGAAGCTTAGAAACTAGAGCTCTCGATGGTTGTGAGGCACCATGTAGGCTCTAGGAATGGAGCTTGTTTCCCATTAGAGCAGTCAGAGCTCTTAACGTCAGAGCTATCTCGCTAAGTCCCTTTCATTAGTACTTATTTTAAAAAAAAGAAAGAAAACTTTTGTTAACCCTTTTAAAACATCAAGTAAATGCTCCTAAAGTACAAGAATTAACCAACAGTAGAAAATATAGTTTAGGCCTACACGCATGCCAGCGTGCGCACACATGTTCACACCGCACACATTTATTTCGGGAAACAATATAGAGAATGCACAAATCCTGTAAAGCCTATAGTCTTTCTACATGGAAGTGACGTTCTAAAAGGAATAGAAAAAATTCTCTTTACTCAACTTTTTAACTTGTCTAAAAACTTGTCAAATATGTGTTATCATTTGAGCTCTTAATATTGATTTGAAATCTAAAAGCCTTTTGCTTTGTTGTTTTACCAGACTGTACATATTATCTCTTTAATATCAAGGATAATACTTTTCCTATTGGAATTTCTGTTAATGAACAATGGCTAGAACATAAGTTATTAGCTTGATATCGTGCAAGTTTGAGTGTTTCTGCTAGTAATGAGCACAGGCATTTGTTTTTAGTCAGAACACTTCCTGACCTCGTTCTTATTTTCTGTGAAGTCAAATCATATGTTACACCAGTATAGACCTGGATCATATCCCCACATTCTCTAGGTAGTTATACACTCAGACTTTCCTGTCTGAACAATGACAGTCATAATAATTTTTATCCGAGCTACATCGCTGGTAGTTCTAGAGACTAAAAGGAGCCAAGTCTGCAAAAGCAAATTCATTTAGAACAAGTAAGAAAGAAAATAATGAAGAGACTGTAAAGTTAGATTCAAGCTATGGCCTTGATAGATCAGTGGCTTTGCTAATTAGTAGGTATATTGGACTGATTTTTCTTTTTTTAGTTAATTTATTTATTATAATTTATTCACTCTGTATCACAGCTGTAGCTAGCCCCCCTCATCTTCTCCCAGTCCCACCCATGCTACTCCCTCTATGTGCCTCCCCTAGTCCACTGATAGGGGAGCTCCTCTCCCTCTATCTGACCCCAGCTTATCAGGCCTCATCAGGGCTGGCTGTATCGTCTTCCCCTGTGGCCTGGCAAGGCTGCACCCTCTCCCCCAACCCCTAGGGAGAGGTGATCAAAGAGCTGGCCACAAGTTCATATCAGAGACAGCCCCTGATCCCTTTACTAGGGAATCATTTGGAAACTGAACAGCCTTTGGGCTTTCTCTGAGCAGGGCCTATAGGTCCTCTCCATGCATGGTCCTTGGTTGGAATATCAGTCTCTGCAGGTCCTTCTGGGCCCAGGTTTTTTGGTTCTGTTGGTCTCCTTGAGGAGCTCCTGTCCCCTCCGGGTGTGTCTGTCTCCCTCTTCTTCCATAAGGTTTCCTGCACTCTGGCCAAAGTTTGGCTATGAGTCTCAGCATCTCCTCGATACCCTGATTTCAAGCAACTTTTTTTCTTTTGATTTGACATGAGTTCTTACTTTCCAGTGTCTCATCACTGTGTCCTTCTTAGTTTTCTTGCAGTTGCTTTACCTGACTAAGCTACTTTCCTGTGCTTTTATTCGCTAGTAAAGCCAAAGTTACATGATGATAGTTGTAAGTCTGATAATATTCAGACTCTCATTAAGCATCTTAGTCCATAAAAGTCATGGTTATGTTACTGATACATGTTAGTAGTAGGTGGGTGTATGCTGTTTAAGCAAGAAGTGTTTCTCTGTTTATAGCCCACATTGTACTTTAGTTTTCATTCTCTATCAGTTGCTCTTTGCAAAGTAGAGTCGTTAATCAAGGGAGAAAAGGAAAAGAATGGTTAGTAAGGTGACCCAGTTTCTAACTATTAAAAAGAGAGATTCCTGGGTTATTAAAAGAACTCCTTTTATGTAACTGCTGCAGAAATGTAATTGCAATTCAAAAAAAAATCATGATAGGATTTTATTCATGAGGGTTGGTAAATTTTTAAGGAATCATTGAGTTATTTAAACATAAGAACATGATCTTAAATCTGTGATAACATGATTTTAAATACAAATTATATTAAAATAGTTTCTAAATTTTTAGAGCTAATTGAACAAAAAGTACAGTATACCAAGACTTGAATTAACATACCACCTTAAAATTCTGAACCACTTATTTTATAACAAGTTTTGTTTTTTAACTCAATTAAATTCTTGGCTTTTAACGCATAAGGTTGAAATGAGGTAGGACAGATGTTAAAGCTTTATCCCTTGGTTTGGGTAACTGCATTATTTCCCACAGGGAATAAAAATGGACTGATAAATGTTTCTTTGAACTAATTTTTAAAACTAAGCAGTATTTGAGGCTGGTGTACATGCACACACTCTTTCCCTTGAGTTTTAGGGAAAGTCAGGGTAAAAGGCCTCAGAACCTGGAGTTACCACATGACTGGTTAATTTCACTTTTACTGTGGAAATTGCCTATATAATAATAACACCCTAAACCTGTGCAACACTGTTTATGACAGTGCTTTAAAGACTCGCTTTTATTATTTTAATTGTTTGTATGTGCACGTGTCTGTGAGTTTGTACACTTGAGTGCAGGTGCACGTAAATGGAGGCCACTGATACCAGATCTCTCAGAACTGGAGTTCTAGGCAGATACCAGTGTGAATGCAAGGAACTAAACTTGGGTCCTCAGTAGGAGCAGTCTTGCTCTTAATTTATAGTAGTGCTTATGATAGGTAGCAAACCAAAGCAGCTGTCCTGTTGATTAAGATTAGCAAAATATGCACACTGTGCCATGGGGTTGTTCAGTAAAGGCAAGTGAAATAGCCATACATGTCATCACATAGATTAAGCTTGCAGTATGTGAAGTGAAAGAAGCCTATCACAGAGCATATCCAAAGAAGTATTGTATAGTTTGACATGTTTCATGAGCAAATATATAGATATAAGATAGGTTAGAGGTTGCCTTGGGTTAGGAGAAATGGGACAGTGGAATGGAGAGACTAAAGGATATGCTTAGTCTTTTTTTTTTTTTAATTTTCAATTTAAGATTTATTTATTTATTATTTATACAATGTTCTGTCTGCATGTACACCTGCATGCCAGAAGAAGGCACCAGATCTCATTATAGATGGTTGTGAGCCACCATGTAGTTGTTGGGAATTGAACTCAGGACCATTGAAAAGGCAGCCAGCGCTCTTAACCTCTGAGCCATCTCTCCAGCCTCATGCTTGGTGTTTTAAGGGTGGTGAAAGTTTTCTGAAATTGTGGTGGTAGAGTTACAGCTGTACATACGCTCAAAACAACACTAATTCACTCTGTACTGAAATACACAGAAGGTATCCTGTGCCACTGTTCCTCACGTGAATTTCTTGTATTCTTGGAGTTCTGTGTGTTCTGTCATTTCTGACTCATAGAACATGATTCCAGGAGAGAAAGCTTAGTCCATGAAATGCTTGCCTTGCAAGTCTTATGACCTGAGCTCAGTTCCCGGAACTCAGAGAAAAAGCTGGGGGTAGTAGTCTGGGCCTTTGTTCCCAGAGCTGGGGAGCAGAAACAAGTTGAATACTGGCCTGTGAGAGTCCTACCTATGTGTAAGGCTGGGGTTGGGCACACAGATGAGATTGAACTCTAGCCTCCACATGCATGCTCACACATGTGCATGTATACCTACACGAACACAAATGTGTGCATGCACACACAATTATCTTAATTTCCTTGTACTCGTTCATGCATTTTATGGTGTATTGACTTTTTACTGTTCTACTTCTCGTGTCCTGTCTAGGGCCAAACAGCCTTTGATGTAGCAGATGAAGACATTTTAGGATATCTAGAAGAATTGCAAAAAAAACAAAATCTGGTATGTTTGAGTGTTGAAAATTGCTTTTATTAATCAATTCTCCATATCTTTGAATTTGAAGCAGTTTTGGTTTTATGGTGATGTCTCATACTTTCTTAAAGTTACTCTTAGTAATCAAACAAAATTACAGCGGGCTTGGGGGAGTGGTGGTAGGTTGCCCATTATGTTGGTTGCCTATTTTCATCTTGCCTTTTAAAAAACTTATAACATGTTTTTCTAATTTCCTAAGGCAATATGCCTAAAAGGTGTGACAGTAAACTGGGTTTGTAAGAGTAGGCCCCAAACAAGCAAGATAACTAGGAAACAGATTCTAAGTAAATTACTATCAACAGTCATCATGAGTAGACAGTGGGCCTGATTCTTTGTGAGCTGAAGTTGAAAGATTTATACTTTTTTTTTTCTAGAAAGGATTATTGGATTTTGTTGTTGTTGTTAAAATTGCAAAGTGTTTTTTTATTTTAATGTTTTTTAATTATTCTATACTTTTCTAATTAATCTTGCCCTTTTTCTTTGCATAATTGTCAATAAGCTCCACAGTGAAAAACGGGATAAGAAGTCTCCACTAATTGAGTCAACAGCAAACATGGAAAATAATCAACCGCAGAAGACTTTTAAAAAGTAAGTCAGTGATGAAAGCAGGTTTTATTACTGTCATGAGTGGGTTAACTCAATGGGTACCAGAACTACTGTTGTGGATCTGAGGGAAGATAATAATGTTTGAACCTTTCATGTTTACAATGAGTTGAAGTTTGTTTTCTTTTCACAGCAAAGAAACATTAATTATTGAGACAGAGAAAAATGCATCTCGCATCGAATCCCTAGAACAAGAAAAGGCTGATGAGGAGGAAGAAGGGAAGAAGGATGAGTCAAGTTGCTCCAGCGAGGAAGACGAGGAGGATGACTCGGAGTCTGAAGCAGAGACTGGTAAGATTAGAGAATATGTTAACTATACTGTACTGTTCTTGAGTTTGAAGTGAGGTAAGGCTAGGCCTCAGTTTTAAGCTTTTTGTTCAGATTTGCTGCTTAATACCTGTTGAGTCTATATTGATAACCTGTGAGTTTATTGTTGTCTACTGGTCAAGAGGCTGTGGCTCACCTCTGCTTCTTACGATGTGTGTTTAGTCTTGAAGAAGGTGCAGAAGCTTCTCAGAATGTCCTAGAACCACTGTAGGATGGGACAGCCAGAGTTTGGGTAGATACCCAGCAGTTCAAGAACACATCTACTAAGTTCTATGATTCAGGAACCTAGAAGGCTGGCTCTATTACCTTCCCAAATTCTCCATAAGAAATGAAAGGTCAAGGAGAGGAGAGGGTAGCTGAGACAAGTTACTTTCCTGTGGGGCTCTGGAGTAATTTGTTTATTTTGAGAAATTTGAAGATTCAGCAAAATACAACATAATAAACATTCATATTCTATACCTACTAAAACTTGAGACATAATAACTCTTAAGATCAGGCATACCTTCCATTCTTCCTTTAGTAAAATTAAGATATTATATGCATGTATCGTGGCTTTCCTTTTCTTCTTTCCCAAAAGGCAATTGAGGGTTTTTCAATAATCTTTTAGTTCATGTCCACTCTTACAGTATACTCAAGTAATATGTAACAACTATACTGGGATACAGTAGTCATATATTGATAATGTTTATTTAAGCTGAATGGTTGCTCATGAGTTCATTTTTTTCTCCTAGAATGTAAGTTCCGTGCAGTTATGATATTTGACACTTTCATTTCTTTATTTATCTTCAGTGCCTACAACAGTACTTGAAATACAGGGACAGTAGGTTTTGGTTTGGTTTGATTTTGAAGGACACCCTATTAAGTAGATTATTTCTAGAAAGATAAAATTGTGCATATTTAACTTTAGATTTCTTAGAAGCAAGAAAATTATAGTCTCTGGAACACTTAGTCATATTGACATGACTATAAGTTAATTGTCAAAAGTATTTTTTTAGATTTTCAAGAATAATGGTCTTCAGTAATACTTACCTAGTACTTAGAAAATTCATGGCTATTGTAGGTTTTTTACTTATATTGTTGAGCATTCAAATTTTAAATGTTACTTAAGATTTTTCCCTCTAGTTTTAAGAGTCATAGAAGTTAGGTTCTATTTGTGCCTATTCTCAAAAGGGTTTTGAAGTTTTTTGTTGTTGGAGAAACCCCCCTCAAAACCCAGCTGTTGGACTTGAGAAATAACTCAACAGATAAAAGTGGGAGTGCTAGAGTTTAGAACCCAAAACCCATAGAAAAACCAGGCAGGCGTGGTAGCTGCTTAGAATGCCAGCTTTCAGGAGGTATAGGCAGAAAATTCCTGAGGTAAACTAGCCAGCTAGACTAGCTGGAGTTCATAGGCCTCAGATTGCATAATGTTGTCTTTGGACCTCTACAAATGTGAACGTGTACTCACACAAACATTTAATTAAAAAAAAAATCTCTTTGCAAATAGTGATAGAAATAAGGAGAGCCACAGCAGCCAAATACCTGGACAATCTCAGTTCTTAATTTTTCCCCCTTTTAATAGATAAGACAAAACCCTTGGCTTCTGTAACTAATGCTCATACATCCAGCACGCAAGCAGCTCCTGCGGCTGTTACAACACCTACTCTGTCCTCCAGTCAGGGAACCCCTACGTCACCTAATAAAAAGGTAAGCCAGAATTCTATTATTAAACATGTATTTATTCTGTTTAAGTACCATTTCCACTAACTGATTAAAATGGTTCTCAGTGTTTAGAGTTGTTTGAAAACATACCATACTTTTCTGCTCTTAATTTGTAATTTCGTCTGAATCATGGTATAATGCCTTTTTTGTCTTTTACAATTGTAAATAAGTTGATATTATACTGAATATTTAATAAAAGTTAGTTACTAATTAAAGTATAGGAGGAAATCAAAAGCTTTTATAAAAAAATTGGTAGTCATGGTAGTTTTTCTTTCCATTAAGCTTTTATTTTAAGGAACTTAAGTTTTGTTTGCTTTATCTTTTTTAACTACAAGTTTATACTGGTAATTTCTTACCTCAGAAAGTACAGCATGAAAAGTCAGTGGAGGTGCACAGGTCAGGGGAAAAAACAGTAATCTAGATTTTTCCCAGCTCATACAAGGTATCTGACATGTCAGTGTCATCTGCCAGTAAAAGTATATTAGAAAGCCAGGGCTCTAACTGGTTAGTTATTTCTACTTTGGGCAGGTTATTGTTCTTCCTACCAAACAGAACAAAGAGAAATAAACTTAATCTTGTATAAATTGGTTGAGAAACATATCATGACCAGGGATGAAGGATGTTCCCAAAATGTTGCCTTTGTTTCTTCTACTTCCCACTCCAGTCTCCACCCAAGCTGTGTTTTCCAGTGCTGTGCTGCTCTTTCTTAAACACAGTGATGAAAAGCTTTCTGCTCTGCTTTTCTTTACCTTTCAGTCTCTTCATAAAGGCTTCTCCTAAGCAGCCCTGACTTACTAGGTCTTTCTGAATATGTATACATTTTTTTTCTCCAGAACATATAAAAATTTATTGTGGTCACCATTAAACCTCATCCTGAATATCAGTGTGTATCTCCAGGTACAAACACATTATCCTCCAATCCCACAGTAAAATAGCCATGCTTAGGAGAGTTAACTTTGATATAACACGTACTTATGTAGTCTACATAATAATATAATCTGTGCTAATTTCTATGTGTGTGTGCAGGTTTTCTAGATTGTTCTTCCAATAGTATCTTTTATTGCTGTTTGTGTTTTCAGACCACAAGTTTGTGTAGAAATTGGACATCCTTTTGGTTTCTATATCTCTGTTCTGTTCCATGATTGGCAGTGTTAGGATTGAAGGGATTTTAGCACTGATTTTAAGCACCCCCCCGTGTTTCTATTCAGTATATTGTCAGCACAGTCAGTATAACTCCCTTATAAAATGCTGTAACTCAGTAAAAGAGTATTTTTTCCAGGACTCACGAAACCTAGGTTCAGTCCCCTATACTGGCAAAAAATAAATAGAGCTCAAACTAAAGAAAAGCATATGGAAAAAAAATCCATAAATTTTCACTGCTAGAAATATATGGGTCTCACTGGTGCCTAGTTTGAATATCAAAAAGCTATTGGAATGAGTTCTTCCTTTCACTGTTCTAGAACTTAGGGCTTCTTGAATTCTTTTAGAACTCATGTTCATGTGACTAATGACATGTGTGATATGAAATGCTCTTAAACGTTTGTACCATTCTGAAGGCTGTTGTCATGTTGTAACTAACACTAGCAAAGTTTATCTGAACTGTATTCTAGTCTATAGAACTATCATGTGCTCCTGTGTATACTAAATTCATGTCTCTTTCATTTAGCTCTTTTGACTTTTTGTCTCTTAAGATTATAGTGTTATTTTCAGTTTCCCATAAAGTTGCAGTAGACTTGTTGTGTTCAGGTTTTCCTTTCCTCAAGCATAGCCTTAGACTTAGCTCCCTACTCAGCTGACACCTAGTCACTAACTGAAAGTAATGATGTGTTAGCTTGATGGAATAATAGTCTTTACTCTTGTAAGGAGAAAAGGCTTAATTCAAATCTTGTCTTGATTCTGTAATTGAACTGAATTAAACAAACACATCTACTTACATAATTTGTATATTTGGAAAAATCTCTCTGTTCTCAGATTCCAGGTATCATGTGTCTTACCCTGAATATCATAGTTTGAGTTCTTATTTTTAAGATTTTATAACCAATTTTACAAAACTTAAAGACATTATGTGCTCAAAATCTGAATTATTTTTGCTGATAGTCATGCAGTATTGTATAACTCATATACAGCAATATTTAGACTTTTTAATCTATTTTAATTTAGATTTTAGTGCTTTTTAAGCTTTTGTCTATAAACATTAAGAGAGACTTAACAAATGCAAATTTTCTTATGAATGAGTTTGTAAGTACATCCTAAAAGATTTTTAGTAGATTCTAATATAGGTTTCAAATCACTGTTCATCTTTTATATTGACACAAAGTTACCTAAGGCTGTCCAGCCTTGTCTGTCAGAGCTTAGATGTGGATTTGTTTGTGTGCACACCAAGGAATCAATCACACATGGCGGCTCACAACAACTCTCACTTATTTTCGTCTACAAAGTAATTTTAGCTAAAAATAGCTCTGTTCATTTTTCTTGCCTAAATTTTAAAACCCAAACTAAAAGAGAAAAAGCATATGAATAATGCCAAGCTAATCATCTGTGGGGATCTTATGACTGAACCCATCAGCTTGGTCTAGGGGTACAACTTAGCAGCAGAAGTCTTTCCAGTGTGCATGAGACTCAAGGTTTCCTCCTCAACACACATGCACACATTCACAGACACACATACGTGCACACACACACTCATGCATGTACCACAAAACTGAAATAAAAAAATTAACCATCAGTTTGATTTTAGACTTTAAACTGTTAGCTAATACTAAATTTATAGAACTTCTCTAGTCAGAGTAAGTATTGTTGCAATTCCAACAATTCACAGTTAAGTGGAAACTTTGTTTACTAGATAGTGAAAATTCAGAACTTTCTCAGAATTAATTGTTCTGGTTTACGGAATACTTAATTTGCTAAGCAAAATCGTAATTATTTGAAAACTAATTTGTGCTGTGGGTATATACAGTACACCAATATAAGTGTACTGGCATAGATGGCAGTGTAAAAGTGAGGAAATTAACTTCAGTTTGAAATAATGTAGTCAGAGCATTTGAGATAGATTAAGGAATGAATAGGCAGCATTTTGCCATCCAGAAGTTTGCATAACTTGACAGAGAAACAGTGAGCAATTAGGCATGATATCCAATAGGGAAAAAGACTTGATCAGTTTAGTCTTGTGGCACATATATACAGAGTAAAATGGAAAATGAAAGTAGATTATGAAATGTCTTGATTTCTGGAGTAATACTTTAGAACTTACTTGCTAGGAAGGAATCACAGGAAATGTGTGAACAGTACTCTGGGGTTTCCTTCTCTTTATCATGTTACTCTGGCAGTTAACGTATGACTATATCTGATAAGGATGAGCTATTGATGAAAGATTGCTCAGTTAGATGGTATATAAATAGGGACATCACCTTGAGCTTTTAAAAGACAGGACATTGAGAGACATGGTCCCTGATTTATAGATAGAAGAGAATGACGAACTCTAACGTGACTGTAACTTTTTTCTCATTAATTTATTTATTTGTTCACTTGACCGCAGGTTTTTAAACAGAGGACATTGAGGAAATAGCATTACAGCTGTTACTAGAAATACAGAGCTGATAAGTTTGGAAGGAAAAGCATTTGATTGATACATGTTAAGTTATAAGGTCTAAATGCAGGTTTTAAATAGTCTAGTCTGTGGGTAAATATAATTTTTTTAAATCTAGGACTAGCAAAATGATTCAGTGCCATTAAATGCCATTAAACTTGACAGTCAGAGTTCAGTCCCTGGAACTCACAGGGTGGAAGGAGAAAACTAAATCTCCTAAGTTTTTCTCTGACTTCCACGCATGCCATGGCATACATGTGCACATGCACACACTAGATAGATAGATAGATAGATAGATAGATAGATAGATAGATAGATAGATAGATAGATAGATAGATAGAGATTGATTTTAGATTGACATTTAAGATTAGAATTTTAAAGGTTGGACTAGAGAATAGCAAATATTAGAATAATATTGCTTGATAAATTTAATATTTAGCTTGAAAGAGAAGACTTCTTTCAATCCTTGGCAGAAAAAGAAAAGAAAGCCATGTGGAAGCAGACTTTTGGAGAAAGTACTTCTGTTGAAAGAGTAAGCAAAGGCAGGTTGTTAGCCAGAAAGGAACAAAAGTGGTCTGAAGAATAAGAAAGTACAGATATGGTATCCTGTTATAAAAACAAAAGAAGAAAATTACAAGTAAGGACATATAGTTAAATATTTCAATAGGTTTCTTCATGTACCAAGTCGAAATGAATGGTACTTTTAAATAACTAGACCAGTACTTGGATCTAAATCCTTGATGTATAAAGTGGAGGTTTATCAGTTGTTCAAATATAACAATGTCATTTTCAAAATTGCTGTTACTGCATTGTTCAAGTTGAGTCTAAAATAGCAATAGTAGAATTTCTTTGTGTGCATGTAGTATTACACTAAGATAACTCATACACAGAAATTAGTTTAGAGCTAGATACTAGCAGACGTGCTCAATGTTGGCCTCTGGTGTACAAGTAAACGTTACCTGCTTTCTGTCTGCTTTGTCATGGAGAAAGAACATTTCATTTTGCAGGGGATACAGTGGGAGCAAGAGTTGACACAATATGGCTGGTAGTCCTAGTACTGGCCATGTCACACAGCAGACAAGCAAAGAATGTTTTTAATGTTTTTAAATATTTGGGGGAAATGTGCAATACACTACTTTGTGACACAAATTCAAGTTTCATTGCCCATAAATACACTTTTATCAGAACACAGGCACATTCATTCACTTATGATCTGTGTTTTACAAAGTGTAGTTTGGTGTGTGTGCATGCATGTGTTGCCAAAATGTGTGGCTATTTGTGGCCAGGGGTAGTGGCACACTCGTAATCCAAACATTAGAGAGGCTGAGATAAGATTACCAGATTAAAGCCAGTCTGGATTGTGTCTTGGGACATTGTCTTGAAAAAGAGAAGGAGAGAACAAAGCTGGTAGAGTTCTTGTTACTTTGTTTGACACCCTGAAATAATTGAGTTTGCATGTAGGGAAGTGCGAACCAAGTACACTGTTGAAGAAAATTAACTACAAGATGTACCAGGAGTATTTTAAAGAAGTGGTCTTCTAGCACCACGGTATTATAAATGAAGTTCTGTTACCTACAGATGCTACCAGATTTTGACCATGTATGCAAATGATTTTTCTTTTTAATTAACAATACCTTGCTGTATTTAGTTGATATATTCTCTTCTCTGCACATTGAACGTTAAACTTCTGGAATTGAAAAAGTGAAGTTAATAAAGCGAATTATTTAAGGATGGTAATTAGTGTATTTTTAATATTGCTGCAAAACTCTGAAAGTAGAGCAATTGTTTGTGTATAAAAATAACTAAAATGTTGAAATTAAGGTTTGTTAAGAAAATTAAACAGTAAATTTAAAATTAATGCTATTTAAAAATATTGCTAAATTTACTTAGCAAATATCAGTTATTAAATTTTCACCTAGGGTGTATAAATCACTAAACAAAATTCATATGCAGTAATTTGTTCGCCCATAATTATATTGCTCTGTGTGCCAGTAACTGGTTTAGAATTTCCTTCATTCCTTTCTTCCCAATTACTACTTGCTGAAACTAGAATTTGTTTTAGTGGCCTTCGAAGGTTAGACCATCACACAAATACTAGACGTTAGTTTATTATAGAGTTGAAATATAGGAAAAATGTTGTGTTTTCTTTTAACTCACTTTCTGTTTCCATACTTTCAATCTGTATCTCTTGACCTGTCTTATTTTAATTGGCTTTAGTTTGATTTCATTGCTTCTCTCATGCCTGTGGAGTCAGTAGATCCTGCATCATGGAGGCAGGGCTTGCGCAAAACTGGCATTGTGCTGGTGCCCAGTAAGGGCGAAAAATCTATGGTGAGGCATTTCTTTGTGCAAGAATGTATATTGGGTTACAGCATAACAAGCTTCGTATGAGTGCTGGCTCCAAAGACGCATGGTTTAGGTTCTCATGGTGTGCTCATTTTTTTCTGTATCTGCATCATAATTTTCTGTGTGATATGAAGTGTGTAGTGTGTTTTTATAAATCTAACCTCTAGAAAGGTGGTCTATTTACTCTTTAAGGTTTACATTTTTATATTTTTGCTGTAAATCATTAACCTTATAAATGTGTTTTCTCTGAAACTATCACTTAAATTTTTAGACGCTATCTGTAAATTATTTCTAAATTAAGAAATGATTGGTTTTGATAACTTGTTGTTTTTGTTCTTTATGAAATAAAAACAGTTTCCAACTTCAACTACAAAAATTTCTCCCAAAGAAGAAGAAAGAAAAGATGAGTCTCCTGCATCTTGGAGGCTAGGACTTAGAAAGACTGGTAGTTATGGTGCGTTGGCTGAAATCACTGCGTCTAAAGAGGCCCAGAAGGAGAAAGACACTGCAGGTGTGATACGCTCAGCATCAAGTCCGAGACTTTCCTCCTCTTTGGACAATAAAGAAAAGGTAATCTGTTTCATAATCTGGTTTCAGTAAAATTTAACTGCTTTTCAAGGAGCATAACATCTACAGATCTGGTAGATTTTCTACTGAGCATCATTATATCCTGGCTATTAATTTAATTTACCAACTTTATAATATAGAATGTACTTGTCTTGTGAGTACCTGGAAGATCAGTTGTGTTTACTTAAAACATGTAATTTGGGGAGAATGCTAAAATCTTTTTAAAAGAAATTTAAAATTATTAAACTGCAAATAAAAGGACCCTGAGATTTCACCTTACACCCATTAGAATGTCTAAGATCAAAAACTCAAGTGACAACACATGCAGGAGAAAATGTGGAGAAAGAGGAACCCCTCTCCATTGCTAGTGGGAATATAAACTTGTACAAATACTTTGGAAATCAATCTAGCGCTTTCTCAGACAAATAGAAATAGTGCTACCTCAAGACCCAGCTATACCACTCCTAGGCAGATATCCAAAAGATGCTCAAGTATACAACAAGGACATTTGCTCAACCATGTTCTTAGCAGCTTTATTTGTAATAGCCAGAAGCTGGAAACAACCCAAATGTCCCTCAGTTAGGGAATGGATACAGAAATTATGGTACATTTATACAATGGAACACTACTCAGCAATCAAAAAGGAGGAAATCATGAAATTTGCAGGCAAATGGTGGGATCTAGAAAAGATCATCCTGAGTGAGGTATCCCAGAAGCAGAAAGACACACATGATATATATTCACTTATAAGTGGATATTAGACATATATTATAGGATAATCATACTAAAATCTATACACCTAAGGAAGCTAAGCAAGAAGGAGGATCCTGGGTGAGATGCTCAATCCTCATTCAAAAAGGCAAATGAGACAAACATCGGAGGAGGGAGAAGGCAGGGAACAGGACAGGAGCCTATCACGGACGGCCTCTGAAAGACTCCACCCAGCAGAGTATCAAAATATATGCTGAGATGTATAGCCAAACTTTTTGCAGAGTGCAGGGAATCTTATGAAAGAAGGGGGAGCTAGAAAGACCTGGAGGGAACAGAAGCTCCATGAGGGGAGCAACAGAACCAAAAAGTCTGGGCACAGGGGTCTTTTCTGAGACTGATACTCCAAACAATGAGCATGCGTAGAGGTAACTTGGAACCCCTGCACAGAAGTAGCCCAAGGCAGCTCAGTATCCAAGAGGGTTCCCCAGTGATAGGACCAGGGACCATCTCTGACATGAACTCATGGGCTGGTTCTTGAATCACCTCGACTTGAGGGGGGAGCAGCCTTGCCAGTCCACAGGGGAAGGCAGTCCTGATGAGACCTGATAGACTATGGTCAGATGGAAGGGGAAGACCTCCCCTAACATTGGACTGGAGGAAGGGCATAGTAGAAGGAGAGGGTGGGAGGGGATAAGGGAAGGGGCTACAGCTGGGATATAAACTGTAATTAATAAAATAAAAAATATATATAAAAATGTATTCATTGATTTGATGTAATATGCATGAGTTTTTGGTTTTGGTTGTTTTTTTGTTGTTGTTTTTGCTTTGTTTTTTTGTTTTTGTGGTTTTTTTCTTTTTTTTTTTTTTTTTTTTTTGCTTCTATGCATGTATGTGTAGCACATAAGTACCTAATACTCATAGAAATACTCATAGAAGTCAGAAATGGATGTTGGATTCCCTGGGACTGGAGTGACAGATGGTTGTGGGTCAACTGATTTTCTGCAAGAGCATTGAGTATCTTTAACCACTGAGCCATCTCTCCAGTGTCCCAAAGCCTACTTTTTGTACTAGAACGTACTAGAGAATGAACATTTGTTTTATTTATTATTGAATAGATTTCCCAGAGTTAAGGAATGCAAATTTTTATAGCATGTAATTCAATCATTATCTGCAGTTGGTAGGCCAGTTTTTTGATCTGGTACAAGTGTCTCTGTCTTAATGAGTGGTTTTAACTATATTTTGAAAGACAGTGCAAAAATTGGGTACAATCAAAATTGCTTTCTTACTGAATTATCTATGATTGGACTTCTTATGATTTTTTCAATACAGTTTTCTTTTTCAGAGTGTTACCTTGCCTTACATTTTCTAATATGAAGTTTCATTTTTGTTCACTTTAATGATTTTTATATTTTTATACCTCTACTGGCCATTTTTTCCAAGTATATGATAGTGTGTCAGTGTCACTAATAATACATACCACATATTGAAGTAATATGATATACATAGTGTTTGATATTTTAATATTCTAAAGCATAGATTGTCATACTTGTAAACAGCTTATATAAGTGACTCCTTGTTGAACTATATTCGAACCTTACTTCTTCGAAAAAAATGAATGTACTTTAACTTCTCATACTACCTTTAGTATAAATATTAGGAAAAAGTCATTAATGTGGAATTTTTCTTCCTTTCTCGGAGTAAATTATTTTCTAATTTTATCCTAAGAAGAATGAAAAGAAAACTGGTTGAGCTAGCCTTTCTTCATTGCTTTTATAGTACCTGGTTGACTTGTATCAGTTTTACAGTTCAGGAACTAAGCTCTGAAAATACTGCACCATAAATTGTGTGGTCATCTAAGGCTATGCTGTTGAAAAGCTGTTCTTGATATCTTCATCACACTTTTTTTTCATGCATTCTGTTTCCTGTTGCCAGGAGAGAGATAGTAAAGGAACAAGACTTGCGTATGTTGCACCTACAATACCGAGGCGCCTAGCCAGTACATCTGACATCGAAGAGAAAGAGAACAGGTGAGTGCAGTGGGAGATAATAGCAAGCATGATTCTCTGCAGCCTTTACTGATTGGTTAGGATGTGAGGACTGTAATTATGTGGGATAGAGGTTTCCGGAAGAGTTATAACCATGTCCTGGAAGAGCACCAGTTACATAGTCCTGAGGGACAAGGATGTACAGGCTTAGCGTGTTCTTAAATGGTAAGCAAGGAATTGCTGCTAAGCCAGAGAACGATGAAAGTTGCAAAAACAGAGGACACACTAAAACATTTAGAAGAGGGAAAAGCCAGCTAGGTCCCAGTACCTATTGGGTGGAACAGAGTCAAGTAGTTCTAAGTTCAAGGCCAGCCTAGTCTACAGAGCAAGTTCTGGAATAGCCATGCCTATAGAGAGAAACCCTGACTCTAAAAAATGGGGCAGTGGGAACCCTATGCCTGATTACTCAGTGGTTTCTTTCTTGTGGGTTTATTATTATTATTATTTCATATTTTTTAGTATACAGAGTTTGAAAATTTTTTATATTTGTAGTCATGCTTTAGTGTCTAATTGTGTACTTTCATTTTTTACCTGATATTTTATATATTGTGTATGTTCTCAATATTATTTTTAATACTAATATACCATATAGTATGTCTATATGTCTGACCCATGCAGTGGATCACAGTATTCTATCTCATAAATAATATGCTTGTAAATGCTTTTATTTAGGGCTATACACTGGCTCTTAGAACTAAAATTACTTCCACTTTTTGGTAAATATCCCTAAGTGTTCTGTGGGATTTTACTCATATCTACTCCTGTTTACTAGTATATGGCTTCCTTGAGTTTATTCTAAAATTGCTGACAAGGATCTGAAGGATATTCTTTTCACAGAGACTCTTCCAGTTTGCGAACAAGTAGTTCTTACACAAGAAGAAAATGGGAAGATGATCTTAAGAAGAATAGTTCAATCAATGAAGGATCCACCTACCATAGAAGGTAATGATGTAATTTGTAGTCTTCTGTGTTCTTAAAAAACAGCCCTCAATTTAACATCAGTTATGCAGATCTCTTCTTTTAACTGTTATATCTTGTTTTCTGTGTTTAATTTAGTTTAGAGGCATGGTATATATTTAAAGATGGTGTGGATTTGCTCTAACTTATCCTCTGCATAAATATTTAATTAAGCTTGTTATATTATGAAATATCTTTCAGCACTTCTAAAGGAAGTTCTTATGATTGACTAAATCAGCTGAAATGGATCAATGTCATAATTGATGTAGCCATTGTATATGATCATGAACATTTGTTTGGACTAGAGCTCGGAGCCAATAAAACATTTCAGTTTAGAAATGTTATGTCAGAGAGAAGGAAACAAAGAATAAGATGTGAATACAGAATGTGAATACAGACAGTATAGATATGGGTCCTAAGGATGTAACCCATTGCTAAAAAGTTTTCTTCAGGCTTGTCAAGTGCATTATTTTCCATGAATGAATCCACTCCTCGTTTTTTGTTAGGACCACTTGCCTTGACCATTTATGGTCTAGCATATTCTGAAAATGTGCCATGTTGAATGATACTGAAGGCACTGGGAGGAGGAGGCATAAAATTCTACACTCTTAAATCAAAGAAATTAATCTATACTCTAGCAGGTTGTAGATGCAACTCTTGGTGCTGGAGCTGGTGGTATAATGAGGAACACAGTTTGTTTCCTACTGTGTGAAACTAGTGTCTCAGTTGGTGACTATAGAATACACATAAAGATGCATCCTATACAGAAATGACTCTTTCCTTTAGTTACTCCTTTGGTAGAAGACAAGATGATTTGGTTAGTTCTAGTGTTCCAAGCACCGCATCAACACCAACAGTTACCTCTGCAGCTGAGCTTCAGAAGAGCCTCCTTTCCAGCACGAGCGCGCCTGCAAAGACTCCCGTGGGCTCTTCCTCCGTAGGCGCGCAGAGCAGGTGAGCCACGGAGACGGTCTGTCCAGCTCTACTGTGCGCTTGTGTACGTGCATGCATCATTGTGTAGGAGAATGTGGGCTCTGGATTTTTTTTATTTACCCTGCTAAAATTGCTCTTAAGCAAAAATTGCTTCCAAAAACAAGCAATTATGCATGTGTTGGGGAAAAAAATATCTAAGATCTTAAATTATATTGCTTAAAATAAAAATTTCCTCCTTTGATAGCTCTGGTTGAGCTGTTTGATTACTAATTTGAAAAAAGTCTCATCCTGTGTTTTTAAAAAATCCATCCCTGTTGTCACATGTTTTCAGCTTCTAGAAATTGCTTTCGTTGTTTAGCTGTTTTCCTTTTCTCTTTTTGTGTTGCTGCTTATGGTGCTATAGTACCTCAAATCGTTTGTGGGCTGAGGATAGTACTGAGAAAGAAAAGGACAGTGCTCCTACCGCAGTGACCATTCCTGTTGCTCCAACTGTTGTAAATGCTGCAGCTTCTACCACAACCCTGACTACAACTACTGCTGGCACTGTTTCCTCCACATCAGAGGTCAGGGAGAGACGCAGGTGTGTAAAGGTCTTAGTACTCGTTTGCCAAATGCTTGCTCAGTTTTTGGTATTTTGTGTTCTTTGCTTGTTTGTTTTGTTATTCTCAGAAATTTGATATATATGTATACGTTAGTTACTTTTCTGTTGCTGTGATAAAACACCAAGACCAAGGCAGCTTATAGAAGAGGGGGTTTTGCTTATGGTTCCAGAGGGTTAGAGTCCATAATGGGTGGGTGAAGGCAGCTAGAGCCACTAGAATGTGGCTAGAGCATGATGCTAAGAGTTCCTTACATCTTGAACTGCAGCACAGCACAGCGGGAGGAAGCACTGGGAATGGCAGATGGCTCTGACATCTCAGAGCCTACCCCCAGTTACATACTTCTTGCAACAAGGACACACTTCCAAAGCCGCCTCAAGCAGCTCTACCATCTGGGGACTGAGTGTTTGATCATAAGGGAGACATTCTCATTCAAACCACCACAATGACCATTTCTCTTCATAAGCTAAACTAATAAATAAGATATCATGTATCGACTCTGGCCTAGGTAAATGGACATCGCTAGCAGTTATTAGTGATTAGGCTTATTGGCCCATCTCTGAAAGAATTGTTGCAATCAGTTGAGGCAATCAAAGGCAAAGCCAGACAACTGTCTTCTTAGCTTTTGGGATCTTAGTGTTACTTAAAAGTGTGTGTGTGTGTGTGTGTGTGTGTGTGTGTGTGTGTGTGTGCATGCATGTGCACGCATGTATGTGTGATGAAGACCTAAAGATACTTAGGAAAAATTATATGCAACATACTAAGATTTATTGTTTTCGTTACAAAGAAAATAGACGTATTTTAAATAGTTTTGTTTTTAATTTTCATCATAAGATCATTGGACTGGCACTGTAGCTTAGTGGTAGCCATTGCTGTACCTGCCAAACCTGGGTTCCCTCTTCCCTCTTCCTCTTTCATCTCCCTTCCCTGATCTTTCTCTTCATCTTTCTTCCCAATTCTTTCACCCCTCCATCCCCTTACTTTTCCCTCCTCCTTTCTTCTGCTTCCTTCTTCATGTTTCTTTTTCATTAGGAGTCACACAAGGGCTTCCATCTACCACTGAGTTACACTAGAGACACTTTTTTTTTTGAGACATGGTTTCTCTGTATAGCCTTGACTGCCCTGAAACTCACTCTGTAGACTAGTCTGCCCTTGAACTCACAAAGATAAACCTGCCTCTGCCTTCATAAAAGCGTGAGTTTGTCCTGACAGCTCCACTAGTGAGATACAGGCAATGCTCTTTGGTTGCTGGAAATTGCCAAAATGTGTCTTTTGACCTTGTTTCAGTTCCATATTTCTAGAGAGTTTGTCTTATTTCAGTGATACTTAAAGTAATTTTAATATCTGGACTTCTTTCACACAAAATAATTAAAAGTTTTAATGCAGCCGGGTAGTCATGGTGCAAGCCTTTAATCCCAGCACTCAAGGAGGCAAAGGCAGGTGGATGTCTGTGAGATTAAGGCCAGCCTGGTCTACAGAGTGAGTTTCAGGACAGCTCGGGCTACACAGAGAAACCCTGTCTCAAAAAACAAAAACAAAACAAATAAAAGATTTCAAAAAAAATTTAATGCATGTTAACCTTTTCTGATTATCTTTTAATTAAATTCTGTCAGAGGGTCTGAAATGTCTTTAGTTATTTACCTTAAAATATGTACACAATGACATTAATGGGCAAGGCTAGAAGTTTGGCTCTGTGATAGAATATGTGTTAGCATGTGTGAGGTCCTGGGTGCTAGAAAAAAAAAAACATAAATTGTTACTGAAAAAAATAAATGAATACATTTATCCCATTATGTAGCACACTGTTAAATTATTCTAGTTGATCATGATTGTATCCAATGTCCTTTTTTTAAGCTAAAAATGCCAATCCATTAATTTGTTAATTTGTTTGTGTGTGGGTGGGGATAGTATATGTTTGCAGGTGCATCCATAGTTGTGCACATGGACACCTTTCTACTTGCTTTCTTGAGAGAGAGTCTTTCAGGGAACATGCTCTATCTTCCAGCATCTGCCTCTCTCAGCCCTCAAGGCTGGGTTACAAGGAGGTGCAGCCAAGCCCACCTTTTATGTGGGAGCCAAGGATTTGAACTAAGGCCATTATGCTTACACCACAAGAATGCTAACCCATGAGTCATCTTTATACCTGCCTAATAAATCAATTTTTGTTTGAAAGTAGAGAAAAGCTAACATCGACAAAATAGAATATGATAGGGACTTATTTCATTGTAAGTGCTTGTTATTTACTTGTCTTATAATTAATTCCATAGTTTACATGGAACTGTTCTTTAGTATAATTATTCTCTTCCAC
Organism: Meriones unguiculatus; assembly: GCF_030254825.1. Lineage (NCBI taxonomy): Eukaryota > Metazoa > Chordata > Mammalia > Rodentia > Muridae > Meriones > Meriones unguiculatus. Next base: position 116,548,957 of record NC_083350.1, read on the forward strand.
CATTTCTCATAGCTCTCATTTGTCTTTTTATATTTTCTCTGAGCTAGACGTGGTGTATCATAACTGTTACTCTAGCCCCTAGAGGCTGAGACAGAAAAGTCACAAGATCAAGGCCAATCTGGGATTACATAGTCCAGTCTGGACTGTATAGTAAAACTATATTTAAAAAAAAAAAAAACAGTGTGAAATAAGAAGGATGTTACATAGCTTGGTTGACAATTAAATATCATTATAAGCAAATACACTGTTTCAGCTAATAAATATCTGTAAAATAAAATTTGTAGAATAAATCATTAGGAAAAATCTTTATTTAAAAAGAAAAACTTTGATTTGATTAATAGGCCAGGGTGTTAGGCTAATTCGAGACATATTGCACAGAAAATTAAAGTATACAGATTTTACAAGCCTTTCAACTAGTAGCTTATCTCCTTAACCTGCATATGTTAAACAGTTAGGAGAAAGTAACATTCATGGAAATTTGGAAGTGAATTTACAAAAGAATCCAGGCCTATTGGAATACAGGCTAGGATGACAGGTTAGTGCTCTTTTCCATGGGGTAAAGTAAATAGTGGAGTGGGACTGGCGATGTGGCTCAGTGGATAAAAGGCTTGCTGCATAAGCGTGAGGATTAGAAACTAGATCCCCAGGAGTCCGTAAATACCAAGTGGTTGTGGCAAGGTAGCTAACCCAGCTAGCTATAACCAGCAAGCTCTGGGTTGAGAGACCCTACTTCAGTAAGTAAGTTGGAACACAAATGAGGAAGGCTGCTGATGTCAACCTCAGGCCTTCACATGCACCTACACACATACGCACACATATGTATTCATATAAACATTCTGTTCCCCTCACGTGCACACAAACAGCACATGTCCACACGTGAGACAGAGAAAATAAAGAGGATTTTTCCTACAGAGCTAAATTCAGAACTCAGTAGCCCATGTTCATATTTGCAAAGCAGCTCATGAGGGGCTGAAGTGATGGCTGTAGCCATCTTACACTTAAACTAGACAAGCTCTCACTTTGGGTTTCATCTTTTCTTTTTTTATCTAGTAGAATCTACAAAGGGCCAGTATGTGCAAAAATAAGGAAGGAAGAAAATAAATATATTTCCAGGAGTATCAATCAACATTTAGTGGATGTGCCACACAAAAAGAAAGGGAAAAGAAGGAAAGAAGTCCTTTATTTAAATAATTTTGGTAAATGCAGGTTACATCCTTTACTACATTGTAACTTGTGGTTAACACGATTGTCGTAGAGAAGACGGTAAAATTAAATCCTTATGATACACCAGAATGATGTATTTTAAACTTTAATACCAAGATTATTGGGTCTTCTCTTCTTCCTGTCAAGTCCTTTGGCATAGAAAATTCTGTATAATTGTTATGAAAATGGGAAATCTCTTATATCTATATAAAAACGGAGAATTAAGACAAGTAAAATTTGAGAATTTAGGTCAGAACTAGTATTCTGGTGAGATTTGGTTAAAAAGCATTCTTCTGTCGCAGCTAGAAAGATGGCTTAGTTGGAAGAGCACTGGCTGCTCTTCTAGAGGACCCTGGTTCAATTTCCAGTACCCACATGGCAGCTCACATTTCAGTTCCGGGCCTCTGACACCCTCCCACAAACATACATGCAGGCAAAATAGCAATAAACATAAAAAATTTAAAAAATTTTTCTATGAAATGCTTCAGTTACAGGTGTCCCTCAAGATAGACGTAGTGCTGCTATGACAGCAGAAAGTCATCTTCCAGGATTCTAACAATGTCAAGGTGAAAGCTATGGACAGCACAGGTGTTAAGAGGAGCTGAAACAGAACAAAAACTATAAACAATTACTTCTTTCTGACCAACGTGTGATACTCAGCTAGATGAGGATATACAGTATTTTTTGAAACCAGGCTTTTTTCCTTAGGCTTTCTAGTGCAGTGAAAACATCATGACTAAAAGCAGCTTGGGATGGGAAAGGTTTACAGCTTGTAGTCTACTGTCTAAGGCAGTTAGGGCAGGAACTTGGGCTAGGAACCTGGAACAGCAGCTAATAGAGGGGTCATGGAGGAATGCTGTTTACTGGCTTGCTTTCTCACAGCACCCAGGACCACCACCTACAGTGAGCTTGGCATCTCACATGAATCATTAATGGAGAAAATGTACCACGGGCTTGCCCACAGCCACATCTTGTTTGGGTGTTCTCAGTTGAGGTTCCCTCCCCAAATGACTGATGTGTCAAGTTGACATAACTAGCTAACACTGAGACCATTAAAAAAAAAAAGCTTAAGATGAATGAGATCATTGCTATAGTATAATTTTTCTTGTCTGTAAATTTGCTAAGTGTCTCACTGAAGGAAAAAATACCGTTTTTGAACTTTCCTGAGTCAGTTGCTCTCAGTTGCTGAAACCATAGAGGACATATAAACCAGTCTTCACCCTGTTTCAAACCATTGCATTTTACCTAACTGCTGAGATTGAGGCCACTGATGAGAAATTCGTCATCTGCCAGTTATCTAAGGAAGCAGATATTGAGAACAGCCAATCCTATATAATCCAGTCTTAGTAGCCTTCAGAAACAGTAACTGTCGATGATTGTAGGGAGTGTGGATGTGTGCTACTAGGTTCCCTGGAGTTTGGAGGGCTTGTGTAAGAAATACAAATGGCATAAAGCCAGTAATGGACTCTGAAGCTCACTGTGCTTTAGTGAGCAGTGTTGGGTCACAGAGCAGAGTGAGTGCTAACACTGACAAAGCCCTTTGGAAGAGTAGCGTTTGCATAAGGAAAACTGACCAGACCATTAACTGGGTTTTAGAGCAATGGGATGCACTAAACTTCACATAGAAAATAGAGGATTCTGTAATGTGTTCAGTCAAAGGTGAGTTCAGTGCTAAATAGTGTTTATGATTGAACTCTCCAAGTAATATTGGCTACTAGAGGCAAATCTTCATCTCCTTTTGTTATTATTCAGTTCTTGATCAGAATGTGAACAAGAATATGATTTGTCCTCAGTGTCTCCATAGCAATACAAATGTTCTGACATTTACTGTAGAGACTTTAAGTTAGACATCTTCATGTGTCATCTAAGACTGTTAAAAGCAAACAAAAACAGGCCAAAAGGGAACATTTAAGGAATTTGGAGTCATGTTTGGAAAGGAAGATGTACTTAAAAATATTTTAGGTATAGAAAAGCTAAAACCCTCCCTCCTGCCCTTGTTTGTTTGGTTTGATTTGACTTGGTATTTTGAGACAGTGTTTCTTTATGTAGCCCTGGCTGTAGACCAGACTGGCCTCAAACTCACAGAGATCCCCCTGCCTCTACCTCTACTTCTGAATGTGGGTGTGTGCCACTGCTTACTGCCCCTTCCCTTCCCTTTTTTATATAGTAAAAAAATAATAGGATGTGATCTATTAAATGTACAGTACTAATAAGTAGATTTATGGGATAATAGAAAAGTTACATGAAATGAGTTGTTTCTTGGTAGAAGTTAGCTTCACCCTCTCTAATCCTGTGAATTGGCCTCTTGCTAATGAGATGCTATGTGTCTTTATCTCTTTCAGATAGAACAAAACATTAAAATCATTAGTTCTCTGGTTTCTTTTTTTTTAATGAAGTTACATTATTTTTTAAATTAAGACCATTAAATATAGCAAGGAAGAAATGTTATATTAAGTTTAATTGGTTCCTGTTTAGAAAGAAATGATCATGGGCTAAAGAGCTTACTCAGTGCTTCCAGAGGGCCAGATTCAGTTCCCAGCACCCACATAGTGGTTCATAGCCGTCTGTAACTCTAGTTCCAAGGAAAACCCATGGTCTTTGTGGGATCAGGTAGGCAAGTAGTACAGACATATATGCAGGTAAAGTACCCATACACATAAAATTAAATAAGAAGAATGGTCATGTTTTATTTAATAAATTTCAAAGCAGGTATAGACATTTTATAAAGATTTTTTTAACCCATTAAACACTGTGCTAGCTTGTTTTAATTGCAAACATTGATAAATATTTCTATTCATAAATATTGAACCTCCAGCTAACAACTTTTATTTATTACTATAGGTCATACCTCACTCCTGTTAGGGATGAAGAGTCTGAATCCCAAAGAAAAGCAAGATCAAGACAAGCAAGGCAGTCTAGAAGGTCAACACAGGTATACCTAATGTGTATAATAAAGAGAACAAGTACATACTTAATAATGACATTTTCGTTTTCACTTGCTGTGTGAATAGATCAGAAGAGATAAAGGTTGTGGTAATCTTCCATAGCTTTTGTATATAAAGTTACGCTTTTGGTATCCCATTACATCTAATTAATAGTATCCTTTGTCCCTTTGAGTGTTGTTTTTTAATCCCCTATTTCTAGTTTGGTTTTTGGCAGAGTATTTATAAGTGTTAAAATGAATTAATTATATGATGCCTTTATTTTGGTTTTTTGTTTTGTTTTGTTTTGGGTTTTTTTGGTTTGTTTTGGTTTGTTGGTTTTTTTGAGACAAGGTTTCTTGGTGTAGCCCTGATTGTCCTGGAACTCACGCTGTAGACCAACCTGGCCTCGAACTTGGAGATCCTCCCGGCCTCAGCCTCCTGAATGCTGGGATTAAAGGTGTGCACCACCCTCTTCCCAGCCATATGATACTTTATAATTATGAAAGTTTTATGCATACATAGAGGTGAAGGAATGAAGAATAGGCCTAGTGTTCAATATAGAAAACCGCAAACAGGCAAATATAAGAACATTACCTCTCAGGATAGTTACTGTCTCACTTCCAACTCATTCTAACTATGATTCTAACTTTTCCCATCTAACTGGTTTTCATGGGTCTAACCTGAAAGCATTACTTACTTTTTGAAAATTTTGTCAACTCTCCAGTTAATGTGTGAAAATGAGTTCCTATAGTATATTATATCGATTGCTCTTCCTCTTCTCAAATTAGAAACATTTATTAAGATTTTTCCATTTTTCTTAATATTTTGTTAGTTTATTAATATAGACAGTTTCTTATCTATAGTTATAACTTTCCCAGTTCCTATCATTGTTTTTATTCATAAAATGAATGTGATTTGCTGTGTAAAAATTATGTTTGTATTTGATGTATTAGCTTGTAAAGTGTTCTTTTTAAATGAGAGTTAATGTGTCTCACAATTTGTGCCTTTTTGGTGTGCAGGGGGTAACACTGACTGATCTTCAAGAAGCTGAAAAAACAATAGGAAGAAGTCGTTCTACAAGAACCAGAGAACAAGAAAATGAAGAGAAAGAAAAAGAGGAAAAAGAAAAACAGGATAAAGAGAAACAAGAAGAAAAGAAGGAGTCAGAAACATCTAGAGAAGACGAATATAAACAAAAATATTCCAGAACATACGATGAGGTAATACTGTGGGCAGCACAGCTGAGTCATGGTATGTGGTTCTTACAGTCCTGAGTATGCTCTATGTATGGCCTAATAAACAGTGTATGAAACACGTGGAGACTTGGACTGGAATCGAATGGCTTTAGCATTAGAATAGTACTTGTTCTTTGAAATTAGTTTTGTGTCTTGTATATCTTTACTGTATTCAAGATTTAAAATGGGTTTTGATTTTAATGTTTCACAGACATATGCACGTTACAGACCAGTGTCAACATCAAGTTCAACCACTCCATCGTCCTCTTCACTCTCTACTATAAGCAGTTCACTCTATGCTTCAAGCCAACTAAACAGGCCAAATAGTCTTGTAGGGATAACTTCTGCCTACTCCCGGGGAGTAACAAAAGAAAATGAAAGAGGTAAGAAATCAGGTAATTTCAAGTAATCCTTTGAGCTATGTTTCCCTAATTGGTAGTGCAACCAAAGAACATCTTACACTGATTTACTGAGCAGGAACAAACCCAGTTACAGGCTCTTAATATGCTTATAGTACAGAAGCCATTTGCAGAGAAGAAACACAGATCTTAACATTAAGATGTTTATATTATATAGAGAGAATTTGTTCTTGTGATTCTTAAAAATGGATATGGGAGATTGAAATGGGTGTTTAAACCAAATATACAGGAGTATTGGTAAAGGCAAAAAAAATATTTTTAATTGGCTAAATGTAAGCTTCACAGAAGAGGCAAACCTAGAATTGAACTCTGGTTTTTTTTCCATGTATTTGTTTTGTATGTGCTGGGTAAGAGTATGCGTGAGTCTGGTGGTGACCTGTGGAGGTCAGAGCACAACTTGTCAGAATATATTCTTTCCTTCTACCATGTGGGCCCCCGGCAGCAGTTGTGTTTGTACACCAAAGCAAGCATCTAGCCAGGACTACAATTGTTTTGACATATGCTTGTGAAGACATTGTGAGGATAAATTTCATGGGGTTTATATAATCCATAACAGAGGGAGAGAAAAAAGAAGAGGAGAAAGAAGGTGAAGATAAATCACAGCCTAAGTCAATCAGAGAACGAAGGCGACCTAGAGAAAAAAGACGGTCCACTGGAGTTTCCTTCTGGACACAAGATGTGAGTACCTGTTAAAACACTTGATAGTATATTTACCTGCCAGAAGTGCTCATAATTTCTTATGTCCCTGAGAGTATATATGTTTTAAATCATCAGCCCATTTACTAAATTTTAAACTGCTTTATGAACACGATCACAAGGAGTTCTGTTCCAATTTTGGGATAATTATAATGGCTATTGGTTATGGTATATACATTATTTTAAAATGCTAAATAGTCCCTTTCTTCAAAGAAAGATAATTTACATGTTGTACATTTAATTTGACTTGCACATTATAATTGTACCTAAAAGAATCAGTTTTCCTTCAAGCGATGCTAGATTACAACAGTCCTTTGAAAAGGGAAGTTGGTCAACCTCGGGTTGTAGGCTAGGGTTGCATCACATTCCAAGCATGTACAAAGCATGTGCAAAGGTTCAGTTTCCAATACCACAAGTAAATTTCTTTTGCTAGATCCCCAATTACAAGCCTAATGTTGCTATTTATTAGCAAATGGAAGAAATGTGGAGTAGCACTGTTAATGTGAAAACATTCATATTTTAATAAAACATGTAATTTATGGAAGCAAAAAGATTTTAAATGTAACCTCTTGGTATTTTTTCCATTTCTAACAAACATTTTTTAGTAATTTCTATTCAAAGCTGAGGATCAGATTGGGACCTCGTACAAGCAAATGCTTTTTGAGTGACATACGACCTCAAGTCCAAAAAACACTTTTTATTAAAGTATATTTATCCAGACACATAATTATTAAATGTACAGCTTGGTGACAGCATAAAAATGGCAATATAAAGTCCCTATATTTTCTCTCAATCTTTTATCATCCTGGTTTTCAAATGTAAGAGCATTAGAATATAACTCTTATTTTGTTTTTGAAGTACATCTGTGCTGTTATATGTAGCAGTATATTTACTTTCCTTGCTCTAAAAAAAATTTTAATTTCTACATTGTTTACATTCTTCCATTGAAAAAACAGAGAAGGTTATCCAGCTGTTGAACTAACCCACATGGCTCCATATGTCCCCCCTACATTTAATGGTGTGAGCCTAAAAGTCCACCTGTTAAAGGGAGGAAGCTTTCTTCTTAGAATTTTTTTTAATATATCTTTTCAGAATTTTTATTTTTGGTTTCACCAAAACATGTCACAGTCAACTTTTTCTTAAAACTATCTTTTAATTCCAGAGACTTAGTTATCTTCATTTTAGTCTTTATTAACAGTGTGATTCCATGGCAGTACAAATAATATTGATATATGCAATTTAAGATATACAAGGAGCTATTATGATACATGAAGGCAGTAATTTAAAAATTTAATATAGAAAAGTTTGAACATACATAAAAGTTTCATGCTGTATTTTTGCACAGAAAAAAAATTTTAATTCAAAAAGTCTAAAGGTGTTAGATATGTGTGTCTGTTTTTGTAACAATTTGACAATGTGCTTTAGAGTGATGAAAATGAGCAAGAGCGGCAGTCAGACACAGAAGAAGGCTCCCACAAGAAGGAGACGCAGGTAAGCGACATCTGCACAGCGTGTAATTCTAAGGGTTGGATTTTAACTGCTCAACTGGGTTTGTTCATTCAAGATAATTAACGTGTGCTGTTCCTGCAGATAGTGTGCTTAGAAAGCTGCGAGTAGTGTCAATTGTGGCTTGGTTTAGGTTTGGGTGACTTTAATAAGACAGAGAGAAATTTTAGAGGTGATAGAAGGGAGGGAGTTTTATTGATGTGCAGCAATCATCAGAAAACTTAAACTTCGGAGTTGAACAAGTGAAAAAGAAAGGAATGAACAAGTAAAATTAAAGAAGTATAAAAGTATACTTGACCAAAGAAAAATACCTGAAAAGTACTCAGAAATGGCAGAAATCTGGAAGTCATAGGCTTATGTTTTATCACTGAAGTTGGCAAAGTTGTGATCTAAAGAAAGTCCACCTCTGACTCTCTTTTCATATGTTAGAATTGATTCTACAAAAGATTTTGTTATTAATCATACCTTAAATCACACTCCATAGTCAAGGAACACCTGAAGAGAGACCTCCCATCAGTATAGTTGGAGTGTCTTCTCCCTCCCTGCTTTTGGACTTCCTCTCATTCCCTGCTGGCTGTCCAGAATAGTAAAATACTTGATGGCTGTAGTCACACAATAATTGATCTTTGTGGTGGAATTAGCCCTTTATAGCTTTTTATTCCAGCCATGTTAATGTCATTTTCATTTCTGGTGTGGAGTTCCTTTCTAGAGAGCTGTTGCTTTTCCTTAAGCTATCAAGAGTGTGATGAAATATAAAATAACAACTGCTTACCTATATGCTTGTAGGTCCAAAAAGACCTATTTTTTCCTCAAAAGATACTTTTGATCTTTAGGTAAGTAGGTAGACAGCCAACACAATGAGTAAATTAGAACTGAGTTGAGAAGTTCAACAGGTAAACTCGCTTTCCACGTGGGCCTGGTGACCTAAGTTTGATCCTTAGAACCCACAGCATGGAAGCAGAGAACCAGCTCCCTTGTTTATCCTCATGTAGCCGCCCCACACAATCGTACAGTATCATTATCGTCGTCATCATCATCATCAAACTTTAATTTAAAAATACATATCAGAAGCCTTAAGGAAATGTTCAGGTTTTTAAGCTTATTATTTCCACTTCTAGATATTTATCCCAAGGATGTAAATGACGTGTATAAAAATAAATCTTTAGAGAATACATTATAACATTATTTGTAAAAGAAAACATTGAAAATAGATAAACTAAATGCATGTGCAAATGTTTGTATTATTTGTATTTTATGAATGTTATGTGCAGAATTGTTAACAGTTATTGTCTAGGGATTAGATTAATGGCTGGGAAAGCATAGAAATCTATATACTAGAGACATGTGAATATATTATTCAAAAAATGGAAAGGATATTTTTATTTTGAAAAAAAATTTAAATAGGGAGCAAGGGCATGCTAAATACAGTAAGCAAGACAGAGAAAGACAAATACTGTATGGTTCCATTTATTCAGGTATCTAACAATGTCAGACTCACAGAACAGAAAGTCAGATTGTGCTTACCAGGACTGGGAGGAGATAGGAAGAGAAAGGTGATTGGTTGCCTGTTGGATCTCATGGACATACCTAACACTACTACTATATATAATTTAATTTTTTAAGTTAAAAATTATTTACAAAGTAAATTTTTATGGAGTTTGTGGGTCACAGTTTAGCTTAAAAAATAAGCTAGAGTCAGATGGAAGGGGAGGAGGACAAGGAGCAGGGAGGAGATAAGGGACAGAGAGTGGGATTGGGAGGGAATAAGGGAAGGTGATACGGCTGGGATACAAAGCGAATAAAATGTAGTTAATGTAAAAAAATAAAAATTTAATTAAGAAAAAGAAAAAATAATGGTAACACCATGATTTTTAAAGACAAGTAGAATTTGAGCAGTTTCTAACTGCTAGAGTCTGTGAACAAACTAAAAATAACATATTATTTACATGAACATACTTTATTTGTCTGAATATTTTATATAATTTAATACCTTTACATATTAAATCTTTAAAACTGAAGACTTAAGTCAATAAAATAAACATATTAAGTACTGGGAACAAGGGCAAAATTAATTTTGCAAAAGAAATTTGAGCAGGCTTTAGTAAACCATTTTTAGTGCTGAAAAAGATTTAACAGTTCTAATGGAACACAGTAATTTTAGAACATGTAAAAATTGCAAATAAATTAAAGAGTCTTAAGAAACCAATTTTGAAGTTATTTTACAGAAAATTGTAAGTTAAGTGATAGAAGAGAAAAACTAATCTCCCCCCCAAAAAAAATGTATATTCATCCCTGTTTTGATTAAGATTTCTATTTCTGCAGCAAAACACCATTACCAAAAAACAAGTTGAGAAAGGGTTTATTTGGCTTACACTTCCACATTGATATTCAGTCACCAAAGGAAATCAGGACAGGAACGCAGACTGGGCAGGGCCCTGGAGGCAGTAGCTAATGTAGAGGCCATGGAGGGGTGCTGCTAGCCAGTACAATTCCAATTAAGATTATTTTTACCAGTTGTCATTTCATATAAGAAGAGTTATAGGAACTTCAATGTAGTATGTTACATGATGGAAATAAACATTTCTTTTTTTTTTTTTTGGAAATAAACATTTCTTATGGCTTAATTGCTAAGTCTTTAAAAAAAACATAAAGCTAGGTGTTTAGAATTTTAAATGCATTGTATATATACTATTCTATAGAAAACTTGATGTCCATTTGGTTGCCTCACATTAATGTCTTTAAAAATAAGAATGAGGAAAGTGGTTGTTCTGAAGTGTCACAAAGTAAGATGGTACTAACTTCACTTTTTCCTGCTGAGTGATAAGACCTTACTTTTCTTCTATTTAAAAAATAATGTGTGCTCAGTTGTACAGGAACTCAACAGGAAATGTTTCCAGATGAAATTGTATGGTTTTATTCATGCAAAAATATACAGTGATCCTGTGTTTTACAATTTCCCTTAAAATGACCATACTAAAAAGAAAGTGAATTATGAATAAGTTTATTTACAGTGTGAAATCATTGTTACATTAGATTGTCTTCATTAATTTCAATTAATAGTTTAATGAATGAATAAAATTTAATGTGCTTTTTTGGTTTTTGTTTTTACCTTCTAGACGGATTCTGTTTCTAGGTATGTTTAATTTTTTTTCCTGATATTATTTTCTCATTTTTACCTTTAAAGAATGTGTTGCTGGATGTTTATGCACTTTGAAGATTTATAGAATGAAATGGGTAGTAAAAATCTGTAAAACTGTAGATGACCTAGACTAGTGGGATGGCTCAGCAAGTAAGGGGCTTGCTGCCTAATGACCTAAATCAGTCCATGGGACCCACACAGTGGAAGGGGAGAAACAGCTCTCTCAAGTTGTCCTCTGACTTGTGCATGCATGCATATTATGGCAAGTACACACATGCACAAAATAAACAATTTTTGAAAATACATAATTTTTTAAAAATTAAGATGACCTAATCACTATTAGTAGTTTTCTGTGTTAATGGGTATGGTATCACTTTTAACTCATTGGTCATGTAAGTTACTATGAAAAAAGAATTTTCCCAAATCTCTACAGTAGTGTTAATTTTTGTTAGGCTTTCCCCATGTTTCCTAAGTTATTTCAACATTAACTATCTCATTATTAATATCAGAAATTGGTAAAAAGCCATACCCAGGACATGTATTGAATTAAGTATTCAATATCTTCTCTTTTAAAAGAAAATGAATGAGTACAGATATTTTTTTCACGTCATCTAGCTCAAAATCACTATCTTTGATTGTAATTTTGATCCATTTCCATTGCCCACAGCTTGTGACCAAAGTCCTTGTTGAACTAAGAATAAATTTTATATACTGATGATTCTGTTGAACTGAAATGTAAAACAATTTCATTTATCAGAAAAGATAATCTGAATTCATAACCAAATAGCAAACTTATAAACTGTTGTAACATGATAAAATATGAAATGGTTATTTTAAAAATTTAAAGAATTTGGCATAATATGAAACTGGCTTTGACTATAACTTTCCATTTAAGTGTCCCAAAAATTGATAACTTAAGGAAACTATTACTTAGTACCTGGAAACATAAAGGTGATACATAATTAGTGTATACTAACAGAATTTGTAAAAGCCTGTAATAACGTTTCTGTTTTCAACTCATCTTTTGAAGGTATGACAGCAGTTCCACATCATCAAGTGATCGGTATGATTCCTTGCTGGGTCGCTCTGGTTCATACAGTTACTTAGAAGAAAGAAAACCTTATAGTAGCAGGCTAGAAAAGGATGACTCAACTGACTTCAAAAAGGTATTTGGGTTATTTAGGTTTTTTTTGTTTTGTTTTGTTTTCTTTGCATTGTGTGTATGTGCTATTTATATTTTAATACTATTCTGAAAACCTGGCCTATAAAGAAATCATTATTTTGCAGTAACTTAGTTTCCGAATGGTAGGTAACATGGAAAGAACCATGTCTTAGAAAAGAGAAGTACCCAGGGCTTTGTATCTATTGTCTCTGTGTTGTTGGGATGAACTGCAAAGGATCGTTCAGAAGGGAAGAAGTGTCTGTGTATGCACAGATATAGTTTGTATCATTATCTTTTCATTTGGTTTTTTTGTTTGTTCTTTACACAGAGTCTTGCTATTTATTTAACACAGATTGGCCCCAAACTTGCAAGTTACTTCTAAGTAACTTCTAATATTAGTTCTGAATATATGTTTGGTTATTTTTAATGCTTTATTTAGTAATAAGGGGAATCAACATAATTAACAGTGTTTATTGTATTTATTTAAATAATTAGAATATATTTTCAGTACATTCTTTATAGTGTACATCTACATTAATTTTTTCTAATTTTAATATTGTAGTCATTGAGATCCCTTCAGGAGAGCCACAAAGGTAATCTGTTCTTCATTAACTTTTCTAGCTTTATGAACAAATTTTAGCTGAAAATGAAAAGCTGAAGGCACAGCTACATGACACAAATATGGAACTAACAGATCTAAAGTTGCAGTTGGAAAAGGCTACCCAGGTTTGTACCTTTTTCTCTTTGTTATTCTCAAGATAGCAAGGTGTTTAGTAAAACTAAAAGCTTATGTCTAATTTTCCTGTAATATTAGTTCTGAACATATGTTTGATTATTTATAATGCTTTATTTAGCAATAAAAAGGAATCAATGTAAGTAACAGTTAACTGATTCTGGAATATAAAAACACAGTATAATCATATAGAAAGATTGCAAGATTTTGTGTGTGTGTGTGTGTATGATGCATAAAATTGAAACCTAAAGTAACTAGTATGTGGGGGCTACAGAAATGACTCAGTGTTTAAGAGCTCCGGCTGCTCTTCCAAAGGACTCAGGTTTGATATTATAGGCTCAACATCAGAGTTCTCAGCATGTCATGACCTTGGGAGATTTAAATGACCCTTTCATAGCAGTCACTTAAAACCAGCAGGAAACACAGATATTTATATTACAGTTCATAACAGTAGCAAAATTACAGTTATGAAGTAGCAATAATCTTATCATTGGAGGTCACCACAACATGAGGAACTGTATTAAGAGTCAGCATTAGGAAGTCGAGAACCACTGCTCTACATGGTGGCTGGCTCACAGTGACTGTAATTCCAGTCCTTGGGAGCCTATGACCTCTTCTATCCGCACAGATACATGGCACACAGAGATACATGCAGAGAAACACCAATATATATATATATATATATATATTTACTCATATATATGTATATATATACATATATATGTGTGTATGTTGTATATTTGTGTATGTTGTGAATAGTTCCTGTTGTTCAAGTAAAAGTTATCTGAGGGCCTGGCTCAGCAATTAAGAGTGTTTCCTGCTAATTTGGGGACCCAAGCTCAGTTCCTAACACCCAGATGTCTCACAGCTGCCTGTAACTCCAGCTCCAGGGGATCTGACACCCTCTTCTGATCTCTGGGGGCTTAGAACCATTTCTCTCTCTCTCTCTCTCTCTCTCTCACTCACACATACTTGTCAGAAAGCATTTTCATGTTATTGTGCTGGATAATGATAATGTTTACTCTTATATAATTTCTTCCTCTCTTAGAGATGACAAAGCTCACATTATTTTACCTGGGAACTTGGAACTGTTTCTCAGGGTCTTTTCCCATGGAACACTATATCTGAGCAATAGTAATAAGCACATCTCCTCCTCCTTTTCCTTGTCATTTTAAACAAACAAACAAGAAAACAAAAATAATAGTTAATCAAAGAATAGTTAGGGGCTACGCAGTTTAAATCTCCAAGATTTTTACAGAAATCTATATATTACATGCTCTGAGGATTGATCTGATTCTTAAGAAAACAGTCTTGTTTAATAGCTGTGAATCCAACGTGAAAGAACTCATCTGAAATTGTCTGTTCATCTATGAATTCTACTGCATGCTTCTTTTTTGGACAGTTTTTGTGCCTGCCTTTTATTTCTTAAAAGTTTATTTTCTGTGTTGAACTCTTGTTACCAGGTCTTTTCCCCTCTCATTTCGAACTACTGGTGCTTTATAAAGCACTTATCTATGCACAACAGATGCTGTGCTAAATTCCAGAATCAGGTGACCCATGTAATATTAAAAAGATGCAATCTTTTGAGGGGGGTTCTTGTGAAGATAAACAGAAAAGGAAGGTAGTGCAGGAGCACACTTCACAGAATGGTGTCGAAATAACTTGGAATGTCTTTCAGGCTGCTTAAATGACTTACCAAGCCTTTGAACATATAACAAGTATACTGAACATTGTTGTAGCTCTAGGGATTTGGTCATGTTTTCCCAGTAAAGTTAACACTTATTGTTCGTCTGGTGTCATGCTTGATACACAGTGAACCAGCTAAGCTGTGTGTCTACTGCTGAACTCACTTTTCTGTGTCCCTCCTTTTCTCTGTGTCCTTTTGTCACCTAATATTTCTTGTTGTGTTAGTTCTGATTAATCCTATTTCTTTCTCAAACTTTATAAGAGAGGAAAGTTGGTAATAGTTCTTTTCCAGAATGGATCTGCCTGATAATGTTAGTGGCTGGACATGGTCTTATGTTCAGGTCACTGGCTTATAGCTTATAGATCTAGGTTATAGAAGAATGCTTTGGAGTGGGGCTTGTGGGTAGGGAGGTCTGGGTCTGAAAGAAAAGAAAGGTATTCTTCTGCAACCATGAGTACGTACAGATTCTGATTCGGATTCTGTAGCCAAAGAAACAAGTCTCTGAGTATCCTACTGTGGCACTGTTTGGCTGCTTCCTACAAAGCCATTCAACCTGTTGGTAAGGTGACTTTATTTAGGGTGGTGGAATCTGAACAGTCAGGTTAACCGTTCCTGATGAGAGAAAGTGAGCATCTGAGGGAAGGCTAGGGTGTTTTTCATGCAGTTGTTGTTGCTCACTTTTACCCTCAAACTAAAACTCCTATGGAAAAGTGAAACTGTAGCAAGTGACAGCCATAAAGGCCTTTCCATTCTTAAAAATCACTTTTATTTATCATTTCAACACATGCCTTGTTTTTATTCTTGTTATTTTACTTAAATTTGCCTATTATACCACCTGATTCTGTATTGTGCCACCTGCAGATTGTTTTTATAACACCCACCAGTAGAGGGTTACATTGTGTCCCTCATCTTTATTGCATTTACATCTTTTTTTTTAATTTTATTACAGAGACAAGAAAGATTTGCTGATAGGTCACTACTGGAGATGGAGAAAAGGGTGAGTGTCTGTCTTACTGAATCAGTATCATTGCCTCTTCCCCTTGTATTGTTTGGATAAGCAACAGTAGAATGTTTTGTTTCTGTAGACAGCAGTAGTTAATAAGGAAACCCTTTGTTGTTGGAGATGGTAGTTCACTTGTACTCCTTTCCAGTTATTATTACTGCTCAGGAGTCTGGCCATGGCCATAGGAATAGACCTATAAGTTCAGTCTAAAAACTTGAGAAAGTAACAATGGTCTACATGTTGAAAGAAAACCTATAAAATGCAGCACATCTGATTAGCAGCCAGACTTACAGGCTGGGGAGAAGAACACGCGGTGTGGTTACTGTGACCTATCTTGAGATCAGAGAATAAATATCAGGAACAGTTGATGTGAAAGCATTGTTCTTCCTTGGCATTTTGATTTGTTTGTTTGTTTGTTTGTATGTTTGTTCGTTTTGAGACAGGATTTCTCTGTGCAGCCTTGGCTATCCTGGACTCACTTTGTAGACCAGGCTATCCTTGAACTCACAGAGATCTGCCTCGAGGCAGTGTTTAAAGATTGGTGTAACTGATGGTTACTAAAAGTTCAGAATCATGTATTTTATTAAATTTAATATTACTGCGTATTGTTCATGTAGCTATATATCTTACAATATGTAACACTGAATTTTATCCCTAAGGCACATAGAACGACTAAGATCAGGTCTTATGCCAGTACAAATAGTTGCCATAAGAAAAACAGTGGGATATGTGTTTCTTTCACACTAACACTTTTAAAGAATATTTCTTAGGAAGACAATGCTTAGTACACAGATTTTACCACAAGAAAAAAGCAAAATCATCAGTGATTTTTATCAAGGATATGTTAATCACAAATATAGTGCCTTCCTTGTGACACACACATGTTTATATTCTCTTCTCACCTGACCTTGTTTCTGCTTGTCAAATGCATATAAATTATAAAGTAGCTCATGTGTTCCTGTTTAATACACTTCGGTGATTACGGTTTAATTGACATTACAGATTAATGTTAAGAGGTGCTAACATTTATTTGGGATTCCCCATGTGTAAGGCAGACACTGTACTAAGCAATTTGCATGTATAGTTTTCAGTTTAACAATTAATAGTTTCTTCAGGCTAGTAGGACCAGGTGATTGGGAATAGTGCTCCAGTGTTGCTTTATAACTGACTTAAAATCTTGAAGACACCTTGTAATATTGAGGTTCGTGGGAGTATTACCCGTCAGCCCAGAAGAAGTGTATGTATGTATGTGTGTATGTATGTATGTATGTGTGTACGTGTATGTAAAAGTTGTAAGGATCAAATATGAAGCTGTATTTGCTAGTGTTTTGAGAAATAGAGTGGTTATGTGAATTTGTTATGGTTGTGTTCGTAGCTAAAGGAAAGGTTTATTATAAAGTAACATTTTTGTCTATAATAATTTTTAAGCATGTTAATATTACATGAATTTAACAGTATTTATAAGAATATAAATGGCCCTCCGTCCCTTTTTTAAAAGCACATGCCCTAAACACATTGACATTTACAATAATTGTACTACATCACTAAATATTAACATTGATTGTTAATCTGGGAAAGAATGTCATTGACATAGTTTCCGTGTTGTTAAACTAAATGTAAATGGTTTGTATCTGAAAGGTGACCGGCAAGAGTCAGTATCTTCTGGGCGGTATGACCTAACAATTTTACAGCTCATCAGTGACTGCTGCTAGCTTCTCGCTTACCACTCTAGAAATGCTTATCATATAAGGGAGCAAAACAGTACACTGCGATAATATAGTGTCTGTTGGCTTTGCCTGCCACTCTTTGAAATGAGTTTAAAATAAATGCTGTAGTTGCTCTCCTGAATTCACTGCATTAACGCTACACGCAGCATCAACCTCTGACCATAAATCTATATAGCTGAAGCTGTAAAGTGAATTGGATAACTAATTCACAGTAAACATTGTGAGTGTGAGAAATGAGTTTCTCTGGGATCCTTTGGTAATTTTAAAGTACACATATTTTAGGCATGTTTGCTTCTCGCTTCTCTGCTCCTGTCACAGTAGTATAATTGCATCTTTGTGTGTGTGTATGTGTGTGTGTGTGTTCTTTTCTATTTAGTCTTCAATCTTGAATATTGGCTTACTCTACCCCTAAGTTTTATCTGAACTAAAATAATAATAATTTGGATATGTTATGTAACACCCTACTAGAAATACAGAACATTAAAGAAAGAGTAATTTTAAAAGATCTTCAGTTTGTTTCCCAGTTCTAGAGAGCTCTTTACACAGCACTGGCATCACATCTTTTTGTTCACTGCTCTTGATTTCATCTTTAATGCTGAAGTATCACTAGCTCACTATATAAAATACAATGTGAATATAATTCAATAATTATGATGCCTTAAATTGATCTAGGAACGAAGAGCCCTAGAAAGAAGAATATCTGAAATGGAAGAAGAGCTTAAAGTAAGTAAACCGTGCTATTGAGAACACTGTGGAGTTAAATCTTGTTAACACTGCTGTCCTACTGCTTATGTTCTTGATTCTGATGGCCCAAGCTGTGCATTCTCTATATGATGCTTCTCTTCCTAAATCTGTTTAAATAATCAAGAAGAGTAATTCAAGCTTAGTGCACTTTTGTTAGAGTTTTCATCTGTTTGTTTATTTTTTTGTTCATATTGTGTGGTGGATACACATGCCATGCATGAGTGTTGTGGTCAGACAGTATCTTTGGAGTCAGTACTCTCCTTCACCATGTGGGTTCTGGAGATTGGACTCTGGTCATCAGGCTGGGAGGCACTTTACCCACTGAGCCATCTTGCCAGCCCAAGATCATTGTCTTATTATAATTTCTATTACTTTTGACAGTTTTCTACCTGTATATAATTCATTCTGATTACTCTCACCCCCACCATCTCCTACTTCACTTCCCCCCACCCCAATTCAGCTGCTCCCCACTCTTTTCCCTACAGACTTCCTTCTTACATTCATGTTTGTTTTGCCTTCTGACCCACTGAGATTGACCAGGGCCATCTGTGTGGCGTGGGTTTATAGTGTTTTGAAGACAGGGTCTCCTGTGTAGCTCCAGCTGTCCTGGAACTCACTGTGAGACCAGTCTGACCCTGAGCTCGCAGCAATCCGCCTGTGTCTGCCTGTGCGGGATTAAAGGCAAGCGCCACTTCATCTGGCCACCATGGGTTTGGAATTGCTAACCAATTTGTATGGTACTTCTGATATTCGGGTATAAAAAGATTAAATGTTTATATAAGATGTATAAGATGTGAGGTCTATTAGTTCCACACATTTCCATTGGTAGTTCAGCTTTTTTTTTTTTTTTTTTTTTTTTTTGAAGGAAAACTATAGAGAGGGGACAAGAGAAGATAAAATTGCTTTTAAAAATAAGAGACAGTGAGGCTGAGGATCTAGGTCAGCTGTGAAGGACTTGCCAGTCCTAGAGGTCCTCCATCCAGTCCTCCATCCTGTCTTAGAGCTCCTCCATCCCATCCTAGAGGTCCTCCATCCAGTCCTCCATCCTATCCTAGAGCTCCTTCATCCAGTCCTAGAGCTCCTCCATTCAGCTTTCAGGTTAAGTGAAGTGAGCTCATGACCTGAGATTGACAGACGGAGGTATTACACTGCTTCACTGTGGTAATATGCTTTTGTTGTGGATGTTGAACACTGCAGAGGAACACAATGGTATAGTTAATTGGTTACCTATCAACTGTTACCACATTGTCTTTTATAAGATATCTTTATCACATAATTAATTATTAGTATGAAATAAAGATACCCTCTCACATCAGAATTACGCTTATGAAATTAGAATTTCAAGTTTTAAACATTTCACTGAATAAGTTTATAATTAGTCAATTATTTTTTAAGTAGCTTTGAAAAGTAGAAACATTTTATGGATTTTGTTTATGTATTGATTTTAGTTTGTTTCCTGTGATTCTCTATGTTCTTATTTTACTCTTGAGTATT
Source organism: Meriones unguiculatus (assembly GCF_030254825.1). NCBI lineage: Eukaryota > Metazoa > Chordata > Mammalia > Rodentia > Muridae > Meriones > Meriones unguiculatus. The sequence goes on from NC_083350.1 coordinate 116,568,629, forward strand.
TTCTTATTTTTTATTCCTATTTCTTTATGTTCTGATTCCTGCAGAACCTGCACCAAATAAACCAAAATGAACCTCTGAGGGAGCTAAATGAGAGGCTGCTGGCTGAGAATAGGGCCTTGACCAGAGTGGTAGCCAAGCGCTCAGGGTTCTGTAGGCAGCTGCAGTCTGTGAGCCTATAATTTATAGTTTCATCATTCCTTCTTGGTAGAGCCAGGCAGGTGTTTTTATGTTAGTAAGCGTGTTTTTGTAAAAGCTCACAACTACAAATTAATACCATGTGTCCAGAACTATCACATACATAACTGTTTAATTATGCATGGCTTCTCAGAACATTAAAATTGTCACTAATTGTATATTGTAACTGATAAGCTGCAGTAAAACTAGGGAATGATTTAGGAATGAAAAGGCTTGTCTGTCCTTTGCCGAGTTCATTCATAATTTTTTTCGCTTAAAAGTAGTTTAGATATATTTAGTATTTATAGCCCTTTGTGAGGTACAAACAAAGTAACATCTGAACCGAGCTGAAGACTGGGCTACTTTATCCGCCTTTGGGAATTGTTTGCACTACAGCCAGTGTTGGTACTCACTTGCCACCTCTGGGCTCTGAGCACAGGGCAGGGAGAACTGTGGCTCCCTGTGAAGCTCACTCTTCCAGAAGCCAGGGCTTGAATGAGTAGTTTTGTAAGCTGCACTTGTGTTCTCCCTAATGTGCCGGTGTCACAGGACATTCCAAAAACTGGAAGAAAAAAAAATCAGAAAATGTTTTAATGTCCTAAATAAGAACTATTTCATTTCATTGGTAGTCAGCCTGCCAAAGTACATACAGTTTCAGTTACCCTTAGTAGAAAGTTACTGTAATTTCTTACATTTCCCCTTCTTCAGTTTGGCTGCATAGCAACAGAGAATTAAATTGCTTTCTTTTCAACATGTAGCACTCAATTTATGTTTATTATTTTCATTTGATAAGGGCCTCTTTGGGATCAGACACTGTATTAGGCCCATCTGACTTGGGTCCTACAGATGGATTCTTTAAGAAATTGTAATCATTCAGAGTGAGTCCTCAAATTTTTTAAGCCGAGGTTTTGTTTTGGTTTTGGAGTGGTAGCGTTATCTAGCTTAATAGCAAAAGGCCTTCATTTAGGTGTTGACAGGAGCTATGACAGGAACTCACTTTACAATCCTATCCTAACAAAAACAGGCTTCATTTCACGGCTGCTCTAATACAGTGTGCTTGTGAGTCATAAAGTACAGTAGTCTAGTGAATTCAAGTTGATAATTTGGAGAGATAAACTTTCATCCCATCATTTACTCATCTAATTAGTGTCTAAGCATTGCTTTTCCTTCATGGTATATGTGTTAGACATTAGAGACACATACAACTGACAAAGCTTGATCATTTGTTTTGTGGTGACTATAACATTTGTAAAGAACATTGTTTGCCTTTTATATTGGAGTGAATGAACTGTTTTCTTATGTTTATTTATTTTTCCCCTTGTAGATGTTACCAGACTTAAAAGCAGACAACCAGAGGCTAAAGGATGAAAATGGGGCCTTAATCAGAGTTATAAGCAAACTTTCCAAGTAGCACGAACAACAGAAACAAGCAAAGCAGCAGGACTCGCACATGTTCCCTAGTGGACCACATTGGCAGTCACTGGACGCCTGAAAGAACCCTTGGAGACTGTCATTTTCCAATACCCTGCCAAATGCCCTCTTATCTAGGAGTTTCCTTTCGTTTAACTTTCGGCCCCGCCCCCTTGGTTATCAAGACCATTGTTTCATGTTAAAGCAGCTGCTGAGAAGATTTTTTTTTCCAATGACTGAGAAAACTTGTTTACAGCTCCAGCAAATAAAGAAAGTGTTCAAGGCCAGATATGCCTCAGCTATTTAACCAGTAAGCCTTAGTTGTACATAAATACTTTTGTGTCAACAAAAACTTCCAGCTCTCACAGAAGACAGTTATTCAACTTTTTTTTTTTTTTTTTTTTTTTGATGTGCCACAGTTTCTAGTTTCTCAATATTTAAATTGTTTGCTTTATATCTGAGTTTGGGTTTGTATTTTTTTCTTCTAACTCTTCATGTGGCAGAGTCTTTCTGTGTTCACAGTCTTCTCATTTACAGAAGACTTTCCTCTTCTGCGCTTCTTGTCACGTGTTAGGCTGTCGTGTTGTCTCCCACCTGGAACTGAATTGCTCGGTGGAACATTTTCTTTCACTGTTTGTGCAATATGCATTTATTTCTTATATGAATGCTTTAAAGTCCATTAAGATTTGATCTTCTATCTTCTGCCTTCATTGGTCACTTTTTGTTTTTGTTTTTCTATTGTAGTATAAGATGTTAGATTCTGTAATCTTCACGTTCATTTTAGCAGGTACTGAGTGATGCTGTATATATAAATAAGTGTATTGTTTTGATTTTTTTTTTTTAGACCACCATATGGCATGCTTGACTATTTTCTTAATTCAGATGTCTGCTAATGCAAAGTGGGCTACTCCATAATGGTGTTTTAAACAGAGCTTGCTAACAATGAAATATAAGGACCTTACAGGCTACACGGTTTATGGAGCCCTATCTTTACAAGTTTTTCTACTGTACAGTGCTTTTACTTTTGTTTTCATTTGGTAGTATTAAAGCATAACTAAAGTTGCATAAGATAATTGCTTCACATTTCACATGCCTATATTTATCTGAGTGCTGTCTAAAACTGTTGTGCTAGCCAAAGTAGTGCTAGGAAATCCTTTGCAGACTTAATCTGTGATTAATGTTAAGTGCACTGTTATTGCCATGTGAAGAGGCAGCAGCTTTGATACCACCGTCATGTTCAGACCATTTTTACACATTTCAGTGGCCTTTTTTTAAGGGAAAAAAAAAAAAGTAAAACGAAGTCCGTAGTGAAAATGGCTCTTATTTGGACAAATAACTTTTATATTTTCATTAAACCATAACAAAAATATTACATCTTCCTGGCACATAACTGTCTCCTTAACCACTGAACAGTTCAGCCATTTGAATAAATTGTACATTGTAAAGCTTATAGTAGCTGACTGTATTATTGAGTGTATTGTATACTATATTAAATGTGAATTTGTACCCCTTCATTTTAAAAGGTCATTGTGTTCTACTGCCTATTTTAGATTACTTTGGGGTTGGGAAAGGGTGTTTTGGTAAGTAGAATTTTAAGTCCTCTCTCTTGATTGGTTTTATGAAGATATAAGGTTATACTCTTACTACCAAGCTCAGGATTCTCGATTTTAAAGGTACAAGGATAGGTGTGAGGATTTATTTTTGGTTATATTTGAACTGTATGAATGGTGGGTCTGAATACAGAGTATTTCATGGTCTAGTGAGGAGGTAAAAGACACAGATAATTGATAAGTTTGTGTGACTGCAACGTGTTCTGGGTGCACAACAGTTAGGCATGCTGTGGTTTATATTTGTGAAGTTTGGATGCCTGTGAAGAATGATTAAATACCTGTTTCTAATATTTTAGTGTTTTGTATTTAGGTTATTTATTCTTTGTATCTAAAATTGAACAGCTACTGTGCTATATGGACTTTATTGGTAGTACTGAGCAGACCTTGTTTCTGCATGAAACTAGTTGCAAAACCCACTATTTTGGAAATAAAAAAAATGTATTTTGACATATACAAATAAAATGAATAAAACTATTTTAAATGTGTGAACTTTTAATGAAAACAGTTTAAATTTTGTTCTGAGATATTTAAATTCTGCATGGATATTTTTTCACTAAATGCTTTACTTGGATACCAGTTTGAATAATTTTTGAAATTGTAATATTGTGATAATTTGCACAGCAATGTACATGCTCATCTGTAAATGCAATCTTAACTGCCATATTTATGCAATCTGTATACCAATTTGGACAAATGTTTATGTATTTTACATAAAGCTGTCTGTATGCAGAATCTGAGAGCTAGTTTTTTATGACACGTGGCTAAAAATAATGGTAACTGAGATTCAAGATAGTTGCTTTGAAGCATGAGATTCTATTTCTATAAACATGTGCAGTGTTTAAAAACTAAACTTTGTTTTTTCTTAGCCATAAACTCAGGCTTAAGAATATATACTCAGATACTATTCCACTGAAATTTAAAATTTGCCCTCTATCTACTATTGGATTATTTTCCAACTTCGGTTTGTCCAGGGTTTAGTCTGCCAACACAGCTCTAAGTGGTTGAGTTGCATTTTTAATTTCTCATGTTGACCTTTAGGGTAGGGGACCTGAAGTAAGCCTATATTTAACTAAGTACCACATTCTGCTCTCTAGATTTCCAGTATTCTTTGTATTTGTGTTGACAGAATTATCTGTATTGCTTTTATCTTTGGAATGAAAGCCTCTGTCGAAGCATCTCAGAGACTGCCGATGATAAGCATAGTAGATTTTTTGCTTCTTCTTAAGCCTCTTGATTCTTTTACGTAAAACTTTATTTCCTTTGCTGGATGTAGTGGCATATACCTGCAGTTTTAGCAATTGAACATTAGAGGCTGGAAGATCAGGTGTTGAAGGTCATTCTTAACTACACAGCAGGCTCAAAGCCAGCCGAAATAACATAAGACCCTGTCTCAAATAGTAAAAGAGAAAATAAATTCTACCACCGCTTAGTCTTCCTGGCTAACCCAAGGAAGTCATGACTTCTGACTTGCATGCAGAGGCTGTTACATGTGCAGAGAGCCAGATTTTTCTCTCCAAACTGGACCATCTCTTCTCATACATTACATACATCCTCCCTCCACTTTTCGCAGTTCCTCCCCACCTCCTTTCTCCCCCAGATAAATACTCTTCTGTTTCTCTTTAAAAAGAAAAAAAAAAAAAAAGGTAGGCCTCCAAGCGATATCCACTGACCACGGCCTAACAAGGTAGAATAAGACTGGGCACAAACCCTCATATCTCGGCTGGATGTGGCAATGCAGTAGAAGAAGAAAAGTCCCAAGAGCAGGCAAAAGAATCAGAGACAGCACATGTGCACACACACACACACACACACACACACTCCCACTGTTGGAAGTCACACAAGAACGCCAAGCTATACAAATTTAACATATGCACAGGATCTAGCTCAGACTCATACAGTGTCTCTGATTGTAGCTTCACTCTCTGTGAGACCCTGTAAGCCCTGCTCAGTTGATTCTGTGGACCATGTTCTCCTGTCCTTGATCCCTCTGGCTCCTACAATCCTTCCCTCTTCTGCATGGTTTCCCTGGCTCCACCTAGTGTTTGGCTGTGAATGACTATCTTTTCTAAGGCCTATGCAGAGCAAATGCTCTGAGCAGGCATTAACTATCTGCCAGCCCTGCCTTCCTATAGAAAACCTCTAGTACAAAGGTACATATAAGTAGTAGTGTACAGAAATTCTAGGTTTAGAATGAAATATTTTTTTTTATCTCAATAATAGATCTGTTTCTTGGCTTTAGTTTTGGCAAGCATCTCTGCCTAATTTCTGTATAAATGGCAGTGCATTTTCTCTTGAGTAAATAAATACTACATTGCTGGTTTGTGCCTACAAAATAACCAGATTACAAAGTACTAAACGTGTGTATGTGAGAGAGAGAAAGAGAACCCAAAGTCCAGAATTGCAAGATTTTTTTAATTTTTTTTAAATTTATTTATTTGTTGATTATACCACATTCTCCCTGCATGTGTGTCTGCGCACCAGATCTCATTATAGATGGTTGCGAACCACCGAGTGGTTGCTGGGAATTGAACTCAGGACCTTTGGAGGAACAGCAAGTGTTCTTAACCTCTGAGCCATCTCTCCAGCCCAAGATTTTGAGTTTTGTAATATGGTAACTCATAGCATTTGGGAGGTGGGCTTGTTAATTTGTTCTAATGCTCAAGAAGTTAGTTGATTCCTTAATGCAGATTCTGACCATGGTCAATAGTAAATCATGCTTGTAAAATATTTCACATTCCTTTGTGGGGAGGGAGATTTTATTATAGTATTCCAAAAGAAAAAAAAAATTCCAGCTGTCAGTTGAAGCTAACTTTATTCCATGGGAAGATAGGCAATTTTGATAGTAGTGGTATTTTTCTCTTAATGACCGTGTGCGTAGAGTGCCAAATTTAAAAAATAAAAAAAGCATTTTAAAAACTCAGAACAGTGCCCTCCCCGCAATACTACTCAAAACCGGCTTCCCTAAGGCTGTCTTGGACAGCAACAGGACCTGTGATCACAGTGTTCCTGATCAAGTCTGCCCAACCCAGACTTACAAATAAATAAATGTGTTTTACTTGCTCTCTGGTGTAGTGGAGTGTGTAAGAAAGAATTTGTGTTAGCCTGAATTTTAAGTATGTTACTACCTTGTCCAACGATGGAAGAAAAAAAAAAATACCATGATAACCTCACAGTACAAGTTAGGGCTCTAATGGCCCTCAATAATTACAATTTAGGACCAGGGAGATGATTCCATGGGTAAAGTGGTTGATTCACAAGCAGGAAGATCGGAGTTTCATCTTGAGAAGCCATGTAAAAGGCCAGACGTGGTACCGCTCACTTGTTATCTCAGAGTTTTAGAGATAGAGACAGGATGATCCCTGGAGCCCAATGGCCAGCCAGTCCAACCTAAAGGTCTTGAAGATGACACATGAGGTTTGCATATGGCCACATGTAGGCAAATGTGCACATATGAACATTTCTGCAGCTTTGTGTGTTTATAGTCTCTAAAAATAGTCTCTAAAAATACAGCAATTTAAGTAGGTCGGATTTGAACCAAACCTTAAGAGCTGTAAAACCAAGGCTTAAAAAGAAAAACAAAAAAAAAAAAAAAAAGACAAAAGGAATTGACTTGCAAACCTTTGACATGCTGGATCTTTGAATTGAGTAAGCTCTAAATGAAGATCGCAGGTGTCAGTGTTAAATATCTTAAACTATTAGGGGGGTTGATACTACTCTTGACTAGAATATAGTGGAAGAGAATTTTAAGATACTATACTATAAACGTTTAATTTTTTGCTCTAAGACTAGTAAGAGAAAGATGCAAGTGGTGGATTTCAGAGGACTTCTTGAACATCATGGCAGAGGAGAGTGAGCACCTGTGACCATGCTGCCATGTGTGTCCTGGAGGACTCCAAGGACACTGGCCCACTGCACCTGTGAGTTTGTTTATGAGTCCCATTGCTTGCTGTCCTCAGAGATACACAAGGAATAGGTTCTCACATGCAAATTGGCATGGTGGGTGGTATGGGCTACGCATTATGGGGTATGCATTATTAGTACTTAAGGGTCATCATTAGCTGCACGTGCACTCAGGATGGCCTGGAATCTCAACATTTAGCATAACATTTAATGCCTGGTACATAGTACATATTGATTGGCTGTTTTAAAGAGGGAAGTAGCTTAGTTTGATCCTTGATCTCATGGTGGAAGAAAAACCAGAAGCAGACACACACATGGTGATGACAAAATGTTTTTAAGGAAGCAGTGGAGCTAAGTAATTCAGTTATGGCACATAAATTTTGTGGAATAAAAACTTGGCTGACATGTATAGTGTGTACATTTATGAATGTGTTGCCAGTGTTAAAACAGGAAAGACTCCACATATATTAAATGCTTTTTTAGTGAGCTGTACCCTCTGCAATAGCATCTAGATTTTTAAAAATACTGTAAAATGTGTATGCTGCTGTTTAGGCTACTTAGTCAGAACTGCCCCTGGGAGTATAGAATGCTTGCCTAGCATGTTGCCTAGCAACAAAACCCCAGAATCCCTTTTTAAGGTCTTAGGGCAGAAATTGGGGAGGAATACAATTTGGTTAGTCCAGTTGGCCCAACCAGGTGCCTTTTAGTTTCAGTGACGTCATATACAGCTTCCAGACAAAGATGTGTGATAACAAGGAGTCAGAACTCTGTTGTAGCATAGCTGGCCTCCAGCGAGGACATTCTCAGAATTGCTGCCTTAGTATTACTGCCTTACCTGACCAGTATCTTTCTCAGCAGTACCAGTTCTTTGGATTAAGGTGAGATATATTTAAATAGGTCCTATTAGCATAAGAATCTAAGTTAGTAATTCTCTAAAAGGTACTCTGAGACTAATATCAACATATTGTAGGAATACACATTGTCGTGACCAAATAAGACAGTTTAACAGTCTTCAACAAGTTCTCCCAAAGGATTACATTGTAAGCTAAAATTTAAGACCTGCTGGCCTTGGGTTTTAAATCTATCTAATTTGAAGTGGAATTAAGAATTAGGGATATTTTTCCCCCAAGACTGTGATTGGGAGCAAAGAGTTACCACCAGGGAGTGGGAAATCTGGCTGTTGGGCACGTAGCACTGATTCTGTTCCCTCTCAGAAAAACAATAGAGAAGATCTTCAGTGCAGCCAATACCCTCAACAGGACAATTTTACTCCAGTGGGTTCCTGTATAAGGGACCAACTTTAGGGGCCAGACAAGATTATATAGTAAAATGACACAGGTGAGATTGCTCAAGTGTGGTCTGTCCATTGTCATGATGCAGTCTAGTGAATGTCACCTCTGCTTTTCACCTTTTCTCAATTCAGTGACCTCATTACCTTGTTACAGGTGACCTTCCTTCATATGACTGGGTGACAAAAATCTCCAGGATGTAGAAATGATTTGTGTTATCACAGTATCTAACATTAAATCGTAGGGCATGAGACTGAACCTCGTGGAGGCAAGTACAGACTACTCTGAGCAAGAATGAATTGAAGCTCTGTGGTTGGTAACAGCAGAAAATACAGATACAACAATCAGTGCTACCTTCTTCCCCAAAGGAGGAGGCTATAGCCAGGAAAAGGAAAAAATGGCTATCCTGAATGTAATCCAAACAAGACCAAATCACTCAAATTTAAACCTTGAAATGTGCTCACCATTATTAAAGATAAACTTAACAAATTTAGAGGAAGTTTTGAACATAAGTTTGAGATGCATATTGGAATAGTTATTAAATATCAAAACCCTTCTGTTAAATTCAAAACATAAATCCAAACTGGAGGTTAAAATTTGGAGTGTGTGTGTGTAAGATTGTGAGACCAAGACTGAGATCCTGGAGGGAGGAGATTCAATTGAGAATAAAGTTGCAACCCTAGAACACTTGTTATCCAGTGTAATAGAATGTTTGCTATATAGGTAACATAAAGAATAATAAAGGAGGCCAGGCATGGTGGCACATGCCTTTGATTCCAACACTCGGATGGCAAAAGCAGGCATATCTCTGTGAGTTCAAGGCCAGCCTGGTCTGCAAAGTGAGTGCAGGATAGCCAGGGTTTGTTAAACAGAGAAACTCTGTCTTGAAAAAAAAAATAATAATAATACTAATAAAGGAAAGTCAAAGAGACAGGAGGAAATAAGAATGACATCCTAAAGAGTAAGAAAACGAAGTTTCCAGGGAGCAGTGGTTGTTGCTGCTACAGCCAGTACTACCAGCTGCTACAACTGACCAGTGAATGTAGCAATATTGAACCCTACAAGACCAGTTTCAGGTCAGAAGTTGAAGCGAGAATGAGAAGAAAGAAATTTAGCATAGGTCATTGTGTTCATGAATTGTCTGGGAAGGCTAAAGAAACCAAGATCCCAAAGAGACCAGCATTAAGCAGAACTTTCCTACAATCCATTGCCAATTTATAAATAATAGCAAAAACAAAACAAAATGAACAGGGCAGGAGATTCAAAACATGTGCCTACGGTTAAGGAATTGGGATAGTACTCTCAGCTTTTAGTTTTGATCCCAAAGGGCAACACATTAGAGGAAAAGCACAAGTCTGAACTAAAGTAAGCTCTCATAAGGTCTGAAATTAGCTCACTCCTGAACAGTACAAATATGACTCAACCTTGCCCTGATAAACAGTGCTGTGAGTAAAACAATAATAATTATGGAAGAAATAGTACTGTCCTTATTTGTTGTTAGCCTAGCATTCTTACACTTTTTATACACCTGTCTTGAATTCAACAACAAAAATGTACAAGACATACAAAAAGATTAAGTCAGACTTAAAAAAAAAAAAAAAAAAAAAAAAAAAAACAGAAAAGAAAGCAGGAATAGACCCAGGGAATCTGAACTCCCAGGTGGAATAAGGAATTTCTCGTAGCAATAATAGTTTTCACACGTGTAAGAGTTGCTGAGGGTCCAACAAGGCCGAGTGGCAGCCCAGTGACATCATGAGCAAAGTAAACTTTCCAAAGAAAGCCCAGATGAGCTGTTTGGGCAGAGTTGCTCTTTTATCCGATGAGGAACCTCTGGTTTTTTGCTAGTCTCCAGGCACTGCACTTGGAAGAGGAACATGAAGGAGAGTGGATTAGAAGGCCCCAGCTCCACAACTGTGTCTAACACCACAAAGATGGTCAGAGTGAGTAAAGAAAGTCTAAGGTGATATGCAAAACTATTACTAGCACTAATGATTAAGCAAGATCTCAGAATACAAGGCTATGTTCCTGTATACTGACCAAAAAAGTTTTTTAAATCATACAGTATATTATAGCTCAAAGTAAAGGATTTTAATTCTACAATATAAAATTTGTATGTCAGTCTATTCTTAACTGGTTATTCAAAGCAGTTTTAAAGATTTAAGAACTTAGTGAAGTTTTATCCTAAGAACTTTATACTAACTATTGCAGAATTATAGTACTTCAAGCAATTCTGAGGCTGGAGAGATGGCTTAGCCGTTAAGAACACTGGCTGCTCTTTCAAATGATACAGGTTCAATTCCCACCATCTGTAAAACCCTAGTCCCCAGGGATCAATGTCCTCTTCTGGTCGGCATAGGCACGGCATGCATGTGCTACACATAAACATACAGTCAAGACGTCTAAATGTAAGATGGTTTAAAGCAATTTTGAATTTACCCCAAAAAGAAAATAAGAAAATGATAAAGGACTCCAAGATGGCCCCAGACTTCTCCAGGAACCTAAACAATAGATGTAGCATCAGAAGTTGGTAGAGAAAAAAATGATTGAGGCACCTAGATTACCTAAGGAAAATAATATCAATATTGATCCTTATCATTATTATTTTACAAGGAGAGATAAATTCTGCTAAATCACATGGTTAAATACATGGTAAAAAAAGAAAAAAAAAAAAAAACTCAGTATTTCAGTATAGGAGACAGATTTGTTTTCTCTAAAATCCAGTGAAAGCACTAACGGAAAGGAAAGTAGCACCTTCATTACATGTAAGTTTAAACCAAACAGAATGAAACAGTGAGATCACTAAAATGAGATCTTTGCAAAGCTCTAACTGATCACTTATATCCTGAAACTCGCTCTGTAGACCAGGCTGGTTTCAAACTCAGAGACCCTGCAGCTTCTGCCTCCCAAATGCTTAATATATCATTCCTGACATATGAAGAATTTGCTTAGCTACTCATGGTGGCACACACCTTTGATCCCAGCACTCAGAGAGGCAGAGGCAGGCAGATCTTTGTGAGTTCGAGGCCAGCCTGTCCAGGACAGCCAAGGCTACACAGAGATACACACTGTCTCAAAACAAAAAGACAAAAAAACAAGAAAAAACAAAAACAAATAATAATAAATAAAAATTTAAAAAATAATTTGTTTAATAATTAACATATAACAAATGAAATTCAGTGGCTGATAAATATTCCAAAGGTTTATACAACCTCCTGTGCAATATCTCTGTAAAGGAAATACAGCCAAATGCTGCAGTGAGGTCTTGCAGATGGGGAAGAATGTAACGTTGGCATAACTCTGCATCTGGAAGCACCCGGAATTGTCACATACTCTGAATGGACATGTAACAACTATAAAGGAGGCTGAAGTTTTTCTCACAGAATCACAAGGTATGGCCCGCAGTCTAGAGATCCTGTTTCTCTAAGTGTTCCCTAGGTAAGCTTGTCAGTCTCTTTCACTTTGATCTGCCTAAAAGGGGTGACGCACCCTTGCCTTACCTAAATGGGTGAGTTTGATCATAGCGACAGGTGATCATCTGCAGGGCTCCAGCACCCATTTCTACCCCATTTAAAACACTTTAAACATATTTACATAGCTGGCAGTATGGGCATGTTTGTGCATATAGTTGTAGCTACTTGAGGGATTGAGACAGAAGGAATGATGAAGCCCAGAAATTTGGACCAGCTTGGGTAATATCAGAACCCCCTTCCCTTTTCTCTTTTTTTTTTCTCTCTCAGTCTGGCTGCCCTGGAACTTACCCTGTAAACCAGGCTGGCCTCAAACTTACAGATCCTCCTGCTTCTGCCTCCACAGTGCTGGGATTTAAGGTGTGTACCACCACACCCACCTCAGTTATTTTTTTTTTCTTATTATGTCTAGAATCTATGGCTGGGGGAGGGGAGGGAGTTAATCGGATATAAAATGCTGGAACCTACACCTCTGTATTGTTTTTATAACTTAAGCCAATCTCTTGAAAATGGAGAGTAGAAGAGAGAAAAGCATGGAGAGCATGGTCACCAGGTAGGAAGGGTTGCGTTCTGCAGGGAAATCCTGGTGTTTGGTTAAGTAGGACAAGCACAGGTAGATAACAAGCTCCTATAGAGTCCACATGACTGTAAGAAACATTTTAACTACAGGGAAATGGTCAATGTTTTCGAAGATAAGTCTCTACACTATTTTAAACATACAATGTACACACATCAACTATCACATAATATGCCATAAAAAAATGTTCAGTTTCTCCATTTATTTAAAAACAAGAAAAAGCATCGGAGAATAGGAGTCACTTTGTCACTGATATATATATATTTATTTTTTAATTTCCTATTAGTTTTGCTGTAGTTATGTTTTTAACGAAACCATATGTATTGACAGATAGAGTTAGCATGGAGGAAAAGGTGTAAAGGTGTTCCGATTGTAGGATGGGTACACAGTAAAAGGTGTGTTTGTGGGAAGAGATGAGTCATCGTTGGGTCAGCTGTTGAATAAGAACAGGGCGGCTATGGAAGGGTGGAGAGGTGTTAGAGAATTACAAGGAAACAAGCTTGGCCACATACAGAGGCAGTTAGCCTGGAATGCATGCTAAATTCCCTGTGTAATAAACTCGTGTACCATAGAGAACTGAGAATATTTTGTTTATAATTTTGCATTATTTTAGATTTCCAAATTAGCATTACACTAAAGTGAATATAGCGTACAAATACCACTACTGTGTGTTCATTTAGATGTAACTTGGAGAGGGACATAAAGGTAGGAAAGGGAGTGAACTGTAGTGTGGAGATTTGGGGGTGTTTTCTTTCTCTCTCTCTTTTTTTTTTTTTCATTGTAGGGTGGTAGCTCTACAATTTTCTTTCCTGAAGCATACAAGATGGGTGACTTTCACATTCCAGTGTTTTCAGTGTGGTAGCTGCAGGCCTACATGGGATAAACTGGAGATCCTGAGACATTCCCTTAATGCCTGTGGTGAGAGGCTTTTTCCTATAACTGGTCAGAAAGCACATTAGAATTAAAAGCAATAGGAAGAACCTCATAACCAGAAAACCCAGAGGCTGCTCTACTTTATTAAAATCAATAACGCGCAAACTCTATTCCTTTGTGTAACAAATATTTACTAACTGCCTTCTATGTGCAAAGCACTCTAATTTACTATTGTTATTATTTATTATTATTATTATTATTATTATTATTATTACTGCTATGACTACACAGATTGTGACTGGATTAGTTAAGCTGCTCATGAAAAGCTAAAGGGGACACTCAGAGGAACTCTGTTTTAAGTAATTCTGATCGTTGCAAATTTTTTGTAGACAAATTAAATGTGTAATGGCTTAAGAGGCTCCCTGGGAAGAGGGTCTGTGGGTAAAGTGCTTGCTCTACAGGGCTTAGGACCTGAGCTTGGATCCCCAGCACTCACATCTATGCCAGGCATAAAAGCAAGCATCTGCTACCTGTGGACAGAGGGGTGGAGATAGAACGATTCCCAGAGCTCACTGGCTGGCCAAAATAGATAACCAGTGAGCTGCAAGTTCAGTGGAAAAGGCCCTATCTCAAACAAACAAACAAACAGTGGGGTGGAGAGCAATGGAGGAGGGCACACAGAGCCCACTCAGCCTCCCTGGACAGGCACGTAAACGCCTTCACATGCCTACCCACATACAGGCAAATACATCTAATGACCTACAAAATCTCAGGCTGTAGAAAGCCCAGGAGCTCTCGGAGTCTCTGGAGCATCTTTTCAGTATAGACTGGAAGGTGGGAAAGTAAAGCAAAGCAAAGAAATCCCAAGATCTTTTCTTGCCTGGTTCACTCTCTTCATGTACTGTCTGTGTAAGACCTTTTGCCACCATTCATTTAAAGTGTGTCTTATGGGCATCCTGCTTGGTGGGTGCTAACTGTCCTGCCCAGGTGTCCAGTGTATCTTTTACCACCCAAAATGTTTCTTCGTATGAAGCCTCCATGACACAGGGACATGGAATACTTTGTACATGATGCTTAGTCATTAAATAGGTTATTTCCTGTCATTTTATTTTAATTGTTTCTAAGTCATCTTCAAGATAAAGTCCATGTTCTTCAGGTTCGTTTTCCAGGACCTCTTTGTAAACTGGTTACCAAGCCTTCTCCCTTCCTCTCCTGTTTTAAGATTGTACCTCCTTAGATGGCTACCAGTTTGCAAGTCCCAGCCAGCCTTTTCCCATGCTCCTCTTGCATCCTGTCTGCTCCCTGAGGACATGCAGGCCCAGTCAGCCCACATTCCTTATCTCCCCTCTCCTTTTTAAGACACTTACAGTCTCTTCGTGTGTAACAGTGATGTTTTCCCCAGAGGGACAGACATTTTCTTTTCACAACCTCAAATGCCCATATTGTCTCTTGCCACCTCATTTATAAGCTCCTAAAAAGAAAGAATCTAGAGGCCCAACCCAGTGAATTGCCTGTGTTTCTTCATTTGCCTTTGCCCTTTGTTTCCTTGTTCCTCTTTTCCTTTCCCTCTGTACATGCTTGACTCACCTCTTAGGTATCTGTCCAAGCATCCTAACCGCTAATAAAGCCTGCCTCTTCTCTTTTAACTCTCCCTTGCTGCTTCCCTGTTATCTCCCTGCTCCACACTGAGCGTACCCCAGTCCTAGTAGTCATTGGTGTATTTCCAGAAGCTGGCAAAATAGGTAGTTGATGAATATTTGTTGATTTAATGAGTATCTCTTGGTTTCCTTTGTTTTTCTCTCAGGTTAGATATTTTAATATGTCTCTGTCAGAGAAGGAAAGGTTGAAGAGAATTTCTGGAAAGTAGACTCAGATAATATAGGTGTGACTAAACAGTGTCGTGCAGACTTGGGCATTGTGTTCAAAATCCTCCCCCAGCTGGCCCCTTGCTGCTTTCTTCCTTCTCCTAATACTTAATTGAAACCTTCTGTGGTGGTTTGAATGAAAATGGTCCTATAGGGTCATAGGGATTGGCACTGTTAGGAGGTATGGCCTTGTTGGAGTGGGTGTGGCCTTGTTGGGGAAGTATGTCACAGGGCACGGGGTGGAGGTGGGGAGTGAGGTTTCAGAAGCTCAAGCCAGGCCCAGTGGCTCATGTTCTCTTCCTTTGAGTCCAAATATAGAACTCTCAGTTCCTCTCCAGTACCACGTTTGCCTGCATACTGCCATGACAGTAATGGAAGTGGATTAAACCTCTAAACTGTAAGCCAGCCCTAATTAAATGTTTTCCTTTCTAAGAGTTGCTATGGTTACAGTGTCTCTACCTCACAGAAATAGAAACCCAAACTAAGACAGTTTCAATATGTAGGCATTAGTATTAATGTGAGTAAGAAAATTGAAGCCACTACGTTTGGTAGCTAAACTCGTACCTAGTCAAAGGGGTGCGAGTTTATTATCTCATATTAAGAAGTGGTGGATGTAACATTGGCTGTGGTGATATAGAAAGAAAACCAAGAGACTAGGGGTCGAGCTCAATTAGTAGCATGCTTGCCTAACATATTAGAGACCCTGGGATCTGTCCCCAGCACTGCACAAAACTGGGGCATGGTGATACAGGCCTGTAATCCTAGCACAGGAGCTGAAATCTTTTAGAGTGCCTCCTTCATTAGACTAGAGAGCTTGCTTGCCAATGAGCCAGTATGTGAAAGAAACAAATTCTCGAAGCAGAAGTTTCTTTGGGCAGTGAGAAAATGGTCAAACAGGAAACTGTAAGAGGGGCAAAGTGCTGAGAATAAGTGATTGTTGAGTGATTGTCCCAAACAGGATATATATGTCACCCCTTCTGAGGTCCAGGGAACATGGTGGAAGAGGAGGTAGAAGGACTATGGGAACCAAATGATGGGGAAGAGTGACATGGGCTGCTGCAGTCACAAACACGTAGCAACTATGGGGCCTGGAGAGAAGGAGCTGCAAGGAAGAGAGGTAGAGGGAATGACACTAGCATAGGAGAGCTAACTGGGTAGAATGGGTTGGTGAGCATGAGAGACAGTAGTGGGGGAAGGCGAATGTGTCACAGTGTAATGGACGCAAGTATTATACTGTTGGAAGTAAAAATAAACCTTAAAAAATCCCTCTACATTTTTGCAGCCTCAGAAATTCCTCAGAAATGCCAGTGGTTGTAACTGGGGTTTATCCTTAGACTCATCTTCTCCCCTGAATTTCCAGATCTGGGGACTGGAGCAACATTTGGAAGGTCCTGTTCGTCCCCTGAGCCAGGGAGAGAGAGGAGTGTAATAGCATGGGACCTATGCCAGCTTTGAGGAACAAGGCGCCTTTCCAAGGGTTTCTCCTGACTCATTGGCTGCAGTGAACATGGCAAACCCAAAGCTTCTATATTGTGAGACATGCCCGTCTTCGGGTTCATTGCTGTGAAGAGACACCAGGCAGACCTAGTGCTGAAGAGGCAGCTGAGAGTTCTACATCTGGATAGGCAGACGGCAGGAAGACGGAGAACACCGGGAATAGCTTGGGCTTCAGAAATGCTAAAGCTCACCCCTAGTGGCACACTTCCTCCAACAAGGCCACACTTCCTAATGCCACTCCCTAAGCATTCAAATATATGAGCCTTTGGGGCCATTTCTACGCAAACCACTACAACACCCACTTTGGAGTGATTTGAGTAAGCAGAGTAAGGTTAGGTGTGTATCAACAGACCATACAGGCTCACTGAAAACACACAAAAAGGGCCCAAAATGATGGGCTTAATATTTTAAAGGATTTATTTGGGGAAAGACACAAAAATCCATTAATGATTTAGTTCAATGAGGGAAATAAACTTTAACTGACAATGCTATCCATTTAATAGGCACAGCTAGATACTTTTTTAGCTAAAGCTAGCCCTTCACATTTTAAATGTTTTTTTAAAGAAATTACATTACATTTTTACTTTGTATATTGCCATGTTTTAAAAATTGACTGAGCTTGCCACTTACCGATACCCCAGCCCTTTTTTATTTGTATTAAGTTATCAGCACAGTGTCGAATGGGCATCTATCAGCTGGAACCGCAAATGTGACTACAGTCGACGCCAGTGGTTCTCTAGCCTTCCTAATGCTGTGACCCTTTAGTGCAGGTGTCCTTGCTGTGGCGACCTTCCCCCGCCATCAGCAAATCATTCTGTGGCTACCTCATAGCTGTAACTTTGCTGTTGTTATGAATTGTAATGTAAACAGCTGATGGGCAGGTTCTCTGAAATGCGACGCCTGTGCAAGGGTCATTGGACTTCAGTGGGGTCGCGAACCACGGGTTGAGAACTGCTTATCTCTGTAGTTGTGAAAAACACTTTATGTTTCCAGGCTTGGCACAGTGATAACACCACATGAGGTAGCCCATCTTGAGTAAAATTAATAATTATCACTTGTACTTTCACATCATTGCAAAACTTAATAGCAGCAAGAGTATATTCTTGGCTCTTGGTATACAAGTTTCTTTAGAACTCCCACTTCACATTTGATATCAAGCCTAAAAAGCGAAGTGTTATTTTTGTAACTTACATACTTAATTGTCCCTTATTCTTTAGAAAGTTCTGTGATGTTGGCTCCAAACTAAGAAATTTGCAAGTTCAAGTTGAAATGGAACAAGTCAGTTTTGCTATCGTGTAATTATTAGATTTAAAAATATGCACGACTGGCACAAAATCTGCTTGTTATAATTATGCATAATAATAGATTCTCTGGGTATTAAGAATTTTATATGAAAGCTGCTGGGGGAAAAAAAAAACTTGTGGCTTTTTTTTTGCCAAAGCAAGTCTATGTAACATAGGAAACCAAAGAGTGTGGGAAAGAACTCCAAGGCCTGAGCTGGTTGCTTTGCTAAGCATGTCTGGCCAGTTGAATCACCAAGAGAAAGGAAGAAACTGTTCTTGCTATCTTCTGTGGCAGACGTTGGTAAACAGTTTACGCACAGCATCTGGTTTGATTCTCTCAATGGCCATAGGAAGCATATAATCACCACTTGACAGAAAGAAATAGAACTTGTGAGCTGAAAGCATCAAGACACCCTGCCATGAAGCCGCTAGCTTCGGCTCCAGCATTTGCCGAGCATGTGTGGGACCTGGATTTCATCCCCAGCACCAAAGTGAAACTGCAGTGAACATGGCAAACCCAAAGCTTCTATATTGTGAAACATGCCCGTCTTCGGGTTCATTGCTGTGAAGAGACACCAGGCAGACCTAGTGCTGAAGAGGCAGCTGAGAGTTCTACATCTGGATAGGCAGGAAGACGGAGAACACCTGGAATAGCTTGGGACTTCAGTGGGGTCGCGAACCCAAAATGCCAGGTTGGAACAATGTCCAATTTACTGCCCATCCTACTTCGTGCAACTTCAAGAAATCAACAGAAAAGTCCTTGTATGCATTTCCTTTAAAACCCACCTGTTGCCCCCTTGCCTCTTTTAACACCCAGATTGGACTGTCGAACTAAAGAATTCTGAGGATAGTTGGGCCTGGTGGAGCAGGCCTTTAATCCCAGCACTCCGGAGGCAGAGGCAGGCAGATCTCTGAGATTGAGGGCAACCTAGTCTACAGAATGAGTTCTTGGACAGCCATATTTGTAAAGAGACCCTTTCTCACAACAACAAAACAAGAGAGAATTCTGAGGATTGTTAAACTGTCTTATCTTTTTTCAAAGATGGCAAGTCTTCAAGCTGTTGGTGGAGATTTACACGAAGAGCTTCGTATTCCTGATGTGTTAGCTCATATACAATTACATCTCTAGTCCCAGCCCACTGGAAATGAGCTGTATCTGTGTTTTTGTAGTAACTTGTGTTGTTGTAAATAAAAATAAGGTGTTGGGCTAGATATTATTTATTATTAGCTCTAAGATTAGCACAGATGTATTGTTTAACCCAATATCACAAATAATAAAACACAGGTACCTGTCAGATTTGTAATTTCCTTATTTACCTTGGGCCTGGCAGATATTTCAGTTACAGTGTCAAAAACCTCATCATCCATCTCCCAGGCCCCATCCAATGTCATCTGCCTTAATCATCCTCATCTGGTCTACCTTCCATACATAATCCCAAAATGCTTGCTTGTATACTTCATCTGGGCCTTTTCACATCATTAGTGGAGTCCTTCCTCCCAGCCCACATGGTTTCTTCACCATGCTAACCCATCCTACTTCCTCCTCTCTTTCTGCCCAGGTATAGGCCATTTAATCAACCAATCAGGTATGTCTTAGGCAGGTTCACAAAACAAGGATAGGCGTAACCAGATCTTTAGGGATAGCACCAGAACAACCCCCAACACTTTTTTTTAGATTTATTTATTTATTTATTTATTATGTGTACTTTACTCTGCCTGTACGTATGCCTGCACATTAGAAGAGGGCATCAGATCTCATTACAGATGGTTGTAAGTTACCATATGGTTGCTGGGAATTGGACTCAAGGACCTTTGGAAGAGCAGCTGGTGCTCTTAACCTCTGAGCCATCTCTCCAGTCTTCCTCCCAACACTCTTGAACCACCAATCTGCAAAGCATGCCTCTACCTGACTGGTTAAAAACTTAGTCATAAGCCCGCTATGGTGGTGCACACCTTTGACCCCAGCACCTGAAAGGGAAAGGCAGGTGGATCTCTGTGAGTTCAAGACCAGCCTGGTACATATAGGGAGCTTCAGGACTGCATAGAGAGATATAATGTCTATATAGAGAAACAGTGTCTCAAAAAAAAAAAAAAAATCTCAGTCATGAACTAAGCATGGACAACTGAAAGCATGATGATTTCCATGGGTTGGAATTCACTTTCTTACTTATGTGCGGGGAGGGCGCAGTGCTTGCCATGGCATGTATGTGGTGTCAGCAGACATCTTTCAAGGTTCAGTTCTCTCCCCACGTGGGTTCTGGGATCAAACTGAGGTCATCAGCCCCAAGTTGAAATTTTTAAATTGGCCCTTCATTTTTTAGTTCTTGTATTAATCACACTTGTCCAGCCTGTTCAAACATTATCCCACATCTTCCCTTTTGCCATAATGGCATCTTGTCTTTGGAACCCTTTTCTCTTTCCTCCTGTCACTTGCTCCCTCTCCTGTATTCTGTAGCCTGTTCATCGTGGTTCGCCATCTAGTCTGCTCTGCAGCGTCTCCTTTCCCCTGTCTGCTGAGCATCTTCTGACTCATGGTCATAATCGTTCTGGAGATAGTGTGATAAGTGCTCAGAAGTTCAGCAATTTCTACGGCTAATAACACCTTCAGCAGACAAATTATTTTATGATTCACACCCCTCAGGACCCCTCAGGAGAGACACATGGTTATTTGATGGTGAGAGTGTACATGTAATTAAGTATTTAGGTGTTCAATAGCTGGAGTGATGGGCTTGCTCTGATCAGATAATTCCTTTGATGTGAGGACAAGGGTTGTTGCAGTGAGAAAAATGTACATACATAAGGAACTTCACACAGTTAAAAGGTGCTAAGGGTTAAATTGTGCACTTAATTCTAATTGCATATCTTTTCATATTAGGGTACAATAGAACCACAAATATTCTTTCACAGAATAATGCCTGATTCAGCAAAGAAATCCAGTTTAACAGGTTGGTTGTAGTTTTAAGCACAAGTAACTTAGCAATTAATTTTACAGGAATCATACAGATGTGCACTAAGTAAGAGCTTGCTATTTCACTTAATTCTGACTTCAGAATTAAGTGGAACAATCATTTGGGTTTACATACAGTTTTTAAATTTTCGGTTTTGTTTATTGGTGTGTGTGTGTGTGTGTGTGTGTGTGTGTGTGTGTGTGATGGGAAGGACATATGACTCGTTCATATGGAAGTTCAGAAGGCAACATTGTGGGGTCTGTTTTCTTCTTCTTTATTTTTGTTTGTTCCAATGATCAAACGTAGGTCATAGGCCTGCACAGCAAGTGTTTTTTATCTACTGAGGCATCTCACAGGCTCTGTGGATAAGTACAATTTGTTATTCGGTCAAGAAAAATATTTTAATAAAAAGAGATAAGGTAAACCAAAAGTCAGTCTCTTTCTTTTTATTAGAAAAACCTACAACACTATGGAAGAGGCTGGGAGTTAGCTGTGATGATTCTACACCTGATGGGCATAGCTCTCGGTTATGCCACTAGGTGGCGCCAACAGGCTTTTCCCAGTCTGCGTTAAACCAAGGCCTGTTAAGATGCTCCTTACAACGCATCCACCTGTTAAAAAACCATGTTCTATCTCACTGCTCTTCAGTGGGCCACACTTTCCTCGCATCTGACAAGTAAAATCAGATAATAGAACGCCTTACAAAACGGCAAGCAGTGTTGCTTTGGCAATTTACTAGATGCTTAAGGAGGTACTTAGAGGTTGAAGATCTTGGGAAAGCAATAAAAATATAAGACACCGGCTAGTAGTGAAACAACCCGTGGGCCTAAGGATGAAGTGTATTTGCTCTGGTCTTGAACCAGTGACTTCAGTGCCTTCCATAAGTCACAGCTTCCTTGCTTCTTTGTTTCTTGATTGATAAAATGAAAGACTGGGATTAGAGGAGTTGGTTGTAAAATCCCTTAAGTAAAAGCCTTTTGCTGTTGAGTTGTAATATGGACTCAGAAGAAAACGTGGCAGGAGGAAGGGAACTGGGGGTGGATGCTGGAAGAATGGGAGATACGGGAGGGAAGTCATGCCTTCCCAGCACTGTCTTAGAGTCTAACCTGTGGTCAGCCCTGAAATCATGGACACACAAACAAAAACAGACCCAGCAGGTTGCATTTATGTATCTGTATATATGCATATGTGTATGTAAAAATCATTAAAAGATGCCATCAACATGAGAAGGGTTGGAGGGAGAAAATGGAAGGGGGAAGTGATATAATTACATTTTAATTAAAAATATTTTTAAAAAATTAGGTGCTGCAAGGACCAAATATAACAGGGCACAGGTGTCTTTCAGGAGACTGTTTCTCCAACCAAGGACCATGTATGGATGTAACCTAGAACCCCTGCTCGGATATAGCCCATAGTAGCTCAGTATCCAAGTGGGTTCTCTAGTAAGGGGAACAGGAACTATTTCTGACATGAACTCACTGGCTGGCTCTTCAACCCCCCCTGACTGCTCCAAGGGAGGAGCAGCCTTGCTAGGCCACAGAGGAGGACATTGCAGCCAGTCCTAGAGATACCTGATAAGCTAGGGTCAGATGAAAGGGGAGGAGGTCCTCCCCTATCAGTGGACTTGGAAAGGGGTAGGGAGGAGATGAGGGAGGGAGGGTGGGATTGGGAGGGAATGAGGGAGGGGGCTACAGCTGGGATACAAAGTAAATAACCTGTGATTAATATAAAAAATAAAAAAAGTTTAAATCCATGCTTTTCAAGAAAAATCATAGCTGTTACACATTATGTGTTCAAGACAAAAATACTGTTTATCATTTGACACAAAGTGTGTAATTCAGCAAGACTCATAATTAAAATGTTACTATAAAATTAAAAAAAAAATTAGGTGCTGGAAAGATGGCTCAGCAGTTAAGAGCACAGGCTGCTCTTCCAAAGACCCAAGTATGACTCCCAGAACTTACATGGTGAATAGCTCACAGCCATGTGTAACTCCAGTTCCAAAGGATCCAGTACCTTTTGGTTTCTATGGGCACCAGGGATATGCATGTTACACAGACATACATGTACGCTGGACACCCACACACACAAGTGTACACACAAATTGTTTACTAAAATAAATAAATAAATAAGGGTTAAAATAAAAACAGGAAGAAAAAAATTTTCAAATGTTCACTGAAAATATCTGGAAAATGTATTTTAAATAAGAAGCACTCGGGGTGGTGGTGGCTCATGCCTTTAATCTTAGTACTTGGGAGGCAGTGGCAGGCGGATTTCTGAGTCGGAGGCCAGCCTGGTCTACAGATTGAGTTCCCTGGCAGCCAGGACTACACAGAGAAACCCCGTCTCAAACAAACAAACAACAAACAACTAAACAAACCCAAGAAACAAAAACAAATTACAACCGAAACAACAATAGTTATTTAGAGACCAATGAAACAAAACAGTTAAGTCCTTTCCAGCTCTCCTTGCCCAATCCCAGGAGACAGTAACTAACATCTTTCTATAAGCCTCCTAAACATGGACCAGAACCCAGGCCTTCTGTTCTATTTTGGTCTTGTAATTAAACTTTTATTTTCAGAAAATAGTTCAGTCACATGTTGGAAAGAGGAAAGAGAAAGAGGGAGAGAGAATCCAGAGGAATCCCAAGTCACAGTTTGCTCAGATGGTAAAGGTTTGCAAAGTTACGGTACACACAACAGCGCAGCCAGGAAGACTACAACCAAGACACAGCAGCTCCACCACACAGGCGTCCCTCTAGACTCTGCATTCTACCCTCACCCCTCCACTCCTAACTCCTGGGAATCACTAATTTGTTACATTTCAGGAATGTCATTTCAGGAATGCTATATAAATGGAATCATACAGCACATACTCTTAGGATTTGGTTTTCATGTGTGGGCTGGGCTGGGGATCAAACCCAGGACTTCAGGCAGACTGCCAGGCAAGCACCCTATCACTGAGCTAAACCCAGATATGGGTTTGCATTTCTGATGTGTGTTGCTTATCCCGCGTGTTCGTGTGCATGAGTGTTCGCATATGCACTGCACAGCACGCATGTGGAGGGCAGAGAACAGCTGTTAGGAATTGCTTCTCTGCTTCCAGTAGGTGTGTTCTGAACTAGCTATCATCTCACAGGCTTGCTGCTTTGCCGAACCAGTGATACTTTATTCTCTGCTAGTTCCCATCTGCGTAATCGTCCAGTGAGATTTATTGTGTAATTTCGTGCTGTTTTTCTTCTTTCCTTCCTTCCTTTCTTTGGAAACAGGGTCTCACCGTGTCTCCTTGGAAGGTCTGAAACTCCCTATGTAGACGAGATTGGCCTCAAACTCAGAGAGCCTCCTGCCTTTGCTTCCTGAATGTCGAGATTAAAGGAACACACTGCCACATCTGTCTGGCTTTGTTGTTGTTGTTGCTGTATTTAAGTTGTGCACACATTTTTTTTTTTTTTTTACCTCTACTATGTGCCGTACTCTGTTAAGTATCTTCTGCAGTGCTGCTTAGTGGTCAAGATTGTTTTACTCTAAATGTGACATAGAAGGTCTTTATTTCCCCTTTAGTTTTGAAGATTAATGTTGTATGTATTATCCTCGTTAGTAGTCGTTTTCTTCCTGCCCTGCTGTGTTCTTGCAGTGGTGTCTGTTTCTATTACGGTAAATCCCTTTATAAGTGACTTGGCACCTTCCTGACACAACCTGCTTCATCCTTTGTTCATCACTCTTGGTGTTTAGCACTACATGATATATGGAGGTGGCTTTTCTGGTCCTGCCTCGGTTGCGCTCTAAATGCCTCTTGCACTTGACTGTCCATTTCCTTAGAGTGGAGAAATTATGTACTATAACTATATTGAATATATTTTCCATACCTTTAAGCTGTATTTTAGTTCTTTTTTTTATAACAGAAATTTGCATTTGCAAGTTTGGTCTCTTAAATGTAATCTAGGGGTCTTGAATATTA
The DNA here is from genome assembly GCF_030254825.1 of Meriones unguiculatus. Taxonomy (NCBI): domain Eukaryota; kingdom Metazoa; phylum Chordata; class Mammalia; order Rodentia; family Muridae; genus Meriones; species Meriones unguiculatus. The sequence continues at coordinate 116,593,479 of NC_083350.1, forward strand.
TGATCATGATTATTTTTTTCTTTATTACCAAGTGAATAATTCTTGAACCTTGTCTTCATTCTCCCATATTATTTGAGGTATTTTTGTTTATTGAGCTTTTCATTTTCTTTTTTTTGTATATGTGTGATTTATTTCTCTCCTAAAATATACATTTCTTTGTTGAATTCTCATTCAAGTCTTGAATTGACTTTTTTATTTAATTTAACTGTTTATCTGAATCATCTTTATTAAGGTGAAGATCAGTGATCATTTTTAAATTAGACTTTTAAAGTCTTTGTCTAACATTTCAATATTCAGTAGTTTTTGGATAGTGAAGGGTTATGAACTATTGAAAAGTCATGTTAAATGTCTGGGTGTGGTGGTGAATGCTTTTAATCCCAACTCTCGGGAGGCAGAAGCAGGCAGATCTCTGTGAGTTCAAAGCCAGCCTGGTCTACAAATCAAGTCCAGGACAGCCAGGGCTACACAGAGAAACCCTGACTCGAAAAGAGAGAGAGAGAGGGAGAGGGAGAGGGAGAGGGAGAGGGAGAGAGAGAGAGAGAGGAAAGTCATGTTGCCTCTTAATTTTTCATATTTTTCTATGTTGCAATCTGTGCTTCTGTTGTTACGGATATCTTTTCTAGATTTACGTAGGCATCTTCTGAAAAACTGGATTTTTCTTGAGGACTCAATCTCCAGTTCTACAGAAGAGGAGAGAGCAAACACTGTGGCAGCACCAGCACCAGACCAGAATCATACTCAGAACAGAGAAAATTCACGTAAGTTAGACAAAGGCAAGATGAGGAACAGGAAGAAAAACAAAGGGTTGTTGAAACTATGTCATATGACACAAAAACACAGTAAAATAAAATGGAAAAAGGAGAAGAAAAGCGAAAGTCAGAGGTTGAGTTGAGGAAAGGATGGGTAGCGGGCCCCGTCTGGGTTCTATTACAGTGTGTCTCTGCTCCCGTGGGTTGCCATTGTATGCTGTGTGGTCCATAGCACTTTGCCTGGACGGGAGCCGCATTCACTTTAGAAGCTTCTCTTTGTAAGCCAGCACTGTAGCCTGTGGCTTGTGCATGCTCACTTTTCCTAGGGAGAGCCCAGTGTGTATACTCAAGCGCATCACACAACCAACCAGACAAGACTGAAGTGCCCTCCAATTGTGTGCCCAGGGACACGGGTTGTTTGAGCACTGCATGGAGAGAACCAAGGGGCTTTGCCCTGCACCTCTCAGATTCTGCGCGTTAGGACCCTTCTGCGCAGGAAACACTTCCACTGTGGAGGAGAAAGATATCTGTCAACCGTAGGCGCTCTTCTCTCTGTCCTGTGTCACAACAGCCCCCCAAAACACACACGGCAGGGCAACAACTCTGAAAATCAAGTAATGGCTGAACATGGGCTCCATGCTCAGTCTCCACATTAACCCACAGGCGGGTCCACCACACCCTTCACATCCCTGCTCTCTGACACTCCAAGTGTTCACCCTTGCTCTTTCTAGGACTGTATTTTGTGGTTGTCTTCCATAGGGCCACCATGGTATAATGTCATTGGCTACTGATGTGTGTGTGTGTGTGTGTGTATTGCTTTAGTTCTCTTTCCTTTCCTTTCCTCTTTCCTTTCCTTTCCTCTTTCCTTTCCTTTCCTCTTTCCTTTCCTTTCCTCTTTCCTTTCCTTTCCTTTCCTTTCCTTTCCTTTCCTTTCCTTTCCTTTCCTTTCCTTTCCTTTCCTTTCCTTTCCTTTCCTTTCCTTTCCTTTCCTTTCCTTTCCTTTCCTTCCCTTTCCTTTCCTTTCCTTTCCTTTCCTTTCCTTTTTCTTTTTCTTTCCTTTCCCCTTTCCTTTCTTCTTCCATTTCCTTTCCTCTTTCCTTTCCCCTTTCCTTTCTTCTTTCCTTTCCTTTCCTCTCTCCTTTTTCCTTTCCTTTCCTTTTTCCTTTCCTTCCTTTTTTTTTTCTTTTCTTGTTTCAAGTTCACCATCATACCCTCCTCTCAAGATGCTGGCTGGCTGTAGCACCATCTTTGTCTTCCATAGGGCCACCATGCTGTAGTGTCATTGGCTATTGACGTGTGTATGGTGTGTTGTGCTTGCGTGACCATGTGCTTGTATGTGTGTGAGTGTGTGTGTATGTGTGCATTGTTTTGTTTTGCTTGTTTGTTTGTTTGTTTCCAGTTCCCCAGCACAACCTCCTCTCAACACGGTGCCTCCCTGTAGCACTCTGAAAAAGAGAACGATGTTGTGGATTTTTCTCCAGCAGGAGCCTACCTTTCAGACCCACTCAGACTCAGGCTGGTGAGAGCTGGGTTTGTTCTGTTGGTAGGACCGCCAGCCAGTTACCAGCAGGGCTGCCTGCATTCTCCAGGTTTACCTCACGTATGTGGCATCTGCTCTACCCCATCCCACTGGGAAATGGAGCTCAGAGTGTATCTGCTTTTATTCTGCATTGTCTTTCTGTTTCTGTGCTTTTTGTTTGGCTGGTTTGGGTTTTGGTTTGGTTTTGGAGACAGTGTTTTATCATTTAGCCCTGGCTGTCCTTGAACTAGCTTTGTAGACCAGGCTGGCCAGCAAATCACAGAGATCTGCCTGCCTCTGCCTCCAAAGGTGCGCACCAGTGGGTTCACTTTTTTTTTTTTTTTAAGCTGTCCTGCTATCTTCCATTCTTGATTGCCTAAGTCATGCTCTTCCCATCTCTCCTCGGCACAGAGTCTCTCCTTTTAAAACCCAGCTCCTCCTCTTGTAACCCAGGTTTGTCACTACTCTGAGAATTTTACTGGCAACCAGTTCTCTTTGATGTTCTCCTTTCATTTCTGTATCATATTTTTGCCAGAATCTGAGTCAGTAATTGTTTTTCTTTATTCCTTAAAAAGGACTGTAGTGCTTCCTTAGAGCCTTCCCACCCTGGGATTTCTAATGGCAAGTCTAAGGTCACGTCAGTTGTTTAACTGTTACAGCCGGGAAGGGAAGTGCTATGTCATTTCTCTATTTGATTTCTGAGATTTTTCTCTGTATTCCATTTTCAAAAGTTTAGTGAACTATGTCATATCCTGTTGGCTTCTTACATTATATTAATTTGTGGAATCTGTAAGTTTATGTCTTTTATCAATTTTGGGAAATATTTAGCTTTCCTTCCCTCCATCCTTTCTTCCTCCCTTCCTTCCTTCCTCCCTGCCTGCCTGTCTTTTTTCCTCTCTTCCTTCCTCTACAGATGTGCAGGGTCTTATTCCTCCTGCTCTGCCCTGTTTTCTCTTCTTTTACTGTTCACTGCATGCAGCTTTGGTTATACCATCAAATTTCCCTTCTCATACCTCTCTAGCCGTGCTGATTCTCAGTGTCATGTAAATTCCACAGCTCACTCAGTTTTTGTTTTGTTTTTGAGACAGGGTGTCTGTGTAGCCTTAGCTGTCTTGGAACTCACTCTGTAGCCCAGGCTGGCCTCGAACTCACAGCAATGTGCCTTTCCCTGCCTCCCGAGGATTAAAGGATTAAAGGCCTGTGCACACCACTGCTGCCGCTACCACCATCAGCCTCACCCAGGTTTTCACTCTGTTCTCTAACAGAGATTCCCTGCTGGTGGATTTAATCCTACCGTGGAATTCTGAACAGAACATAAAGAAGTTAGATGTTTTGTAGAGGCCTCAGCCCCTTTCCTTCTTACCTCCCTTAGTTTGTCCATAACCCTCTATTGTGGCTTACATTATCTGCCTTTGACATTTCATCTTGTTTAGATTTCTCTTTCCAGATATTATCTTTTATCAGTCGGATCATTTCATGAAAAATTCTGAGAAATTTACAGACACAGCTGGGGTTTTCTTGGTATGCTTGTCTCCCGCCACAGAGAAGACACGGGCAGTTTCTCTCTGGTTTCTTAGGGTCACCTTTAACCATCTGGCTACAAATGGGGTGCTTGTACAAAAGAATCTGTTTTTTGTTTGTTTGTTTGTTATGTTCTCATTCTGGAAATCAGAATGCATAAATGTTGAATCTTTCCTTTTAGTTGCTTGGGCTAGAAAGGGTCTTTTCATATTTTTTCAGTCTACTTTTTTGTTGTTTAGACAGGACAATTTCTATTGTTCTAATTTCCAGTTCACTGATTCTTTTGTCTTCTGGATTCACCTGTTGGGAAATGAGCTCATTTAGGTTACTCTATTTGATATTGTTCTAAAATTTTCATTTGATTTTTTTTGTCATATCTTCTATTATTTTTTTTTCATCAAAACTTTCTAGTATTTTATATTTGGTCTTTCTCAGTTATGTTTGTAATGGCTCATTGGACTGTCCTCCACTACCCATCTTCCCTTTCGAGAGTAATGCCAGCGGAACTAGCTAAATCAAACCTCCAGATATGGTCTTGTAATCCAATAGTTCAATCGTCCTTATTCCAACAACAACAAAACTATCAGCCATACCAAGAAACAGGAAGACCTGACTCTGAGTTAAAGAGAAAGAAAGAGTCAACAGCTGCCAGCCCTCACCTGTCAGGTAACGGGTTGGCAGGATCTGGCAAATATTTCAAAGCAACTTCTCCTTGTAGGCCTTATTGCTCCAAGCAGTAGGAAGTCTTGCTCCACCCCAAAAGGCCTCAAACACCACCATGGTGGGGATGGGCAGGCACCTTTGGCTTGCCACAAGGCAGAGGAAACCCAGATTCTCATCCTCATGGAGTGTGGAGGTACAAAGCTACCTAGTGGGGAACGCAAGTCCTAACCCCAGCCTAGATTTCTCTTACACCGTGATGTTGAGAGCTCTGAGGTGCTTAACTGAAGAAGATGGAATTCCAGTCTCCACATCTGGCTATTCCTTGTGTGGATAGGAGTGAAGGCATTTTTGCAGTGGTGGGGTTTCATGATCTTCACAGTTTCTGCCTTTCTAGGCTGTTTGTCTCCTGGTCCTTCAGTTAGACAAGAGTAGTTTTTTGAGGTGTCCTTATACTTTGGTTTATGCCAATGAAATTAGTGTGGAATGGGCTTCTATACAATCTGAGGTACATGAAACAAAAAGAAAACTTAAGAACTTTGCTGCTCTGATATTCCTTGACTCTCACAGTCCCCGGATGGTCTGCCTTTTTTTTTTTCCTATTTCTGAGTCTATTTGTTTTATAGATGATGTTGGACTTTAGTTAAAGTTAGGAGGGGGAAAGTGTGCCCCTTCGGTCTTCTCAGAAATATCTCTTATTTCTGCTTTTTTTTTTTTTTTAATCTCTTCTTTGAGATAATAGTCTCTCCCTACCAAAGAGAACAACAATGAAGTGATCAGTTAAGATCCTGTTGGTAAGTAGCCACTGCTGCTCGGGAACTCCTGACAAGCTTAGCAAGACTTGTGGCCTCATTCAAAGCAGTAAATGACATCCTCTCGGTCCCGAAATTCTATGAGCATTGTGAAGCATGCTTTTGTCTTTTACCATGTGGCAGATGCGTCCAGTGATCAAATGTTGTAAACGGTAAATATCATGCCTACTTTGCAAGTGAGACTTGAAGTACAATAAACTAGGTTCTGGACTAGAACTCGTCTGTATAAGACCAAATAATGGAATTGTAACTTTGCCACCCTGATTCATTCCTTTGTAATCAAAGCAAATGCTTGCAGAGGGAACCACCGGGGAGCAGCCACTTGCCTTCACGCTCCTCAGTGTCTCTGATGTTTGGAAACAGGCACTGTTCTTTAATTGCATGTGATGTAAGCTGTGCCAGCATTATGAATCACAAGACAATGAAATGCTTCATGTGGCTTTAAAGCTTCAAAGCTCTTGAGCCTCAGGGGAAAATGCATTCCTGCCCAGTGAGGTGTTGCAAGGTGGTGTATCAATTTCTACCATTTCAAGTTATATAAAAGCACCTTTCCTATAACCACTGATGTTGTCCTTCCCATTAATCAAACGGACAGCCATGATATCATCCTTCAACCCATTCTTCTTTCTGAACACACAGATCTCTAGACGTGTCTTTCTAGATAAACACTTCTCATATGTTGAAAACTATCAGGTCTGGTCTTTTGTAGTTCGTGTCTGTTTGTATCTCTTCTCAAATTTCTGGGTGTATTTTGGCAAATACGCTTGGTCGTTTCTTTCTATTTAGAAGACACACCATAAGAGCATTCTGATTGAAAGCCTATCAACGTGGAGTTGAAAGTTAAGTCTAGCCTTAGTGTCACATGTCTTTAATCCCAGTCCTCTGGAGGCAGAGGCACAGGGATCTGTGAGTTCAAGGACAGCCCCGTCTACAGAGAGTTCCAGGACAGCCAGAGCTACACAGAAAAAACCTGTCTCAAAAAAAAAAAATAAGTTTTTTCAATGTACATTTCTCTTTTCAACGTTTTAAAGTCAGTATATATTAAGTGCCCACAAGATGCTGGCCCTCATTGAGATGCTAGGGCACAATAAAACAGAAAATGAAAAAGGAAAGAAGATTTATTTTGGCCTTAGAAGCAGTAACAGAACAATTTACATAGAGACAGTTATCTGTTTCCTTCTTGCACTGGGGCCCTATACCTCACCATTAAACTTTTTGCTGTGAGCTATGAAACATAAGAGAGATCAAGACTATCCTTTGGCCATGACTTGTTCTTCAAAGTTGAAGTGATGTGTATTTCATAACCCTTACATCTCTTATATTTATTAAGGGTGGCTATTCTTCATATCCCCATGACTTGCTTAAACTCTTGGCAAACATTTGCTAATGTTTCAAATTATCAAGCCCAGTGCTGTACATGGAAGGGAATGACAATATACAGAATATAGTCATTGACCTTGAGTGGCTACAGTGAAGACATGTTAGCGATTATTAAATATTATAAAGGCTAAGTACAAGAGTGAGAGATACTAGGTCCTTGGGCAGTGGGCATGAAGGACATTAGAGAAAGGTTATATTTGGTGAAGCAATGTTTGGGTTGAGTCTTAAAGTAAATGTGATGTTTTCAAGGCAGAAAAGAGAGAAGGAGAAGCCACTGCAGAATGCTGTTCTGTTTCTGTTACCCAACCCTTGCTGAAAAAGAAATAAAGATAAGATTGAAATTAAGTTTAAGTTAAGAAGTGGAGATTAGAGTTTATTCTAAAGCAACTTACAGAAAGCATTTTATTCTAGGAGTGTAATCATCAGAAGGATATTTTGTAGTATTTTTATTCATTTTTGACAATTTCACAGGGTACATAATACATGCTGATCACTTTCATTTCCTACACTGTCCCATCTCCCTATTCGTCCTGTCTACTCCCTTTCTTCCCTACAAACCTTTTTCTCATGTTGTTTTGGACCCAAGGCTATCATACAGAAGCCTACATAGCACCCTCTATGACACTGACAGCTAGCCAAGAGGGAGGAAATTTCCAGCTCACTTCCAGCTTACTTTCTCTATATCTTGCACAGATATCCCACACCGGCGTCTCAGAGTTTTGTATCAGCACTCTCTAGCCATTCAGGGTTACCCTGTTCAATCTCATCCACAGATGCCTGGAAATTAGAAAGGGCCATTTCAAAGAGAGGGATTAATAGGGCACAGATAGCAGGGAATTAAAGAAATATGCTGTAGAGGGAAAAATTTAAACGGAGGAAAATGGAAGAATTGTGAAGAGGAGGGTGTGTGGGGGACTGCTATGAACTCAGCCTCCTATGGCCCACTCTGATTTTTTGTTTTTTTAATTTTTATGTGGAAGGTGACTTACTCATCAATGGAGCTATCCTGAGTAGAACAGACAAGAATTTTCAAAATGGAAGGTAAGGTTTCAGTAGATAAGATGTGAGAGCTGGGGTGGGCATGTGCGGCCTGTTGTGACCCCTTGGATTCTAACTAGATACACAGCAATAGCAACGCACATTTTAACAATTTTAAGCAGTGCTTTGTTTTCATGGTTTTAATGCATGCCCAAACTTGAGAACATATCATGCTTGACAGCTTGTCTACCTCATTGCCAGCACTGATTTTTTTTTCCTCTTTCTCTGTGGTATATTTTTCATATGGAGATACCTTTGGTTTAACATAATTTGCGGATTGTCAAAGAAGACAATCAAATTTGGGCAAGAGGGAGAACATCAGCTGTGAGGGATAGGAAGGGGGTGGGGATTTGATTGTTGCTATTTGTTTTATGTTGGAGATTGAAGGCAAGGCCTTGTGTTTGCTCAATATGTGCTTTACCACAGAGATGCTTCAGCCTAGACTTTGCATATTAAACAATATCCCTGTTATTTGCATGCATATTAACGTCTGGGAGATACCGATCAAGACTTTCACAACTCAGAGTTAAGAAATCCATTTGGCACATCACTGATGCCAATTTTCTAAACTGGAATGGGAGAGGATAGGATTGATTAATAATAGAAAGATCTTAATGTAAAACATATAATTAGGGTAAGCATTACTTAAATTGTATGCATAAGATAACTTATAAATATATTTATTCTTGCATATTATAGTCAAATTATTTGATACTTCCGACCCATAGAGTAGCTGGAACTTGAGTTAAGAAATACCCTCTGGAGGAAAGTGATAATGGACTGTGACCATAACGTCAGTCAGATCTTCTTTCTTCTGAAGTTTTAGTGTAACATATTCCATGGAGCATGAACTGGGAAGAAAAAAATAGAGAGAGAAAAAAAAGAGGAGGCAATAAGTGTAAACTGTCAGATCATAGAAGCTGCTGCTGCAGTTTACTGGGATATGATTCTTCAAGCTGAGCCTTTTAATTACTGCCATGACTTCCCTTCTTCCTCACTTTCCCATTTTCTCTTACTAAGTCTTCACCACCAGACAGACCCTGGCAACCAGAAAGAGCCCAACACTGGACACCACCTTATAAAATGTGAGAAAGCACCCTCTGATGTCTTTCAGACACACACACACACACACACACACACACACACACACACACACACAGAGAGAGAGAACTAAAGAATCCTGGAATCCATGCTTTACCACGAGAGCTGTTGCCTGGTGTAGACTAGAACATGGACATGACATTTCATGACATGCGGGCTTTCTCACTGGGCTAGAAGTCATTTCTAAAATGACCGTGGGCACCAAGTAGGTAGGGAAAGTGTTTGCGGTAGCTGTGAAAAGCCTAGGAAGGAAAGTGGGGCTTAGGGGCTGACCTATAGAACTCTCAAGGGTTTGACCTCTGAGAGAGATCAGATTGTTAGTGCAGTATGGAAACAAAAGTCCAGAGGGATGATGGCGCAGCTGGTAACGTGCTCAGCACACAAGTACAAGGCCCCGCATTCAGCCCGTAAGCACTCAGGAAAAGCTAGGTGGAGTGATAGGCGCTTGTCATCTCAGCGTGGGAAAGCAGAGACTGGACAACCCCTGGGGATGGTGGGCCAGCTCCAGGTTCAGTGATTAAAATGAGCAGTGAGTAAAGACACAAGAAGTTGATTTCTGGACTCCACACACATGTTCATTCACACGCACCCACACATGTATGGACACAACACAAACATCCCCAAGACACACATCCGGGGTTGAGCGGGGAAATAAGAACACTAAGAAGCCAGTCAAGATGAAGCTGTCCTGAAACCTGTGTCAGGTAACTTCCAGTGTGTTTGCAGCCTGCTCCACTTAATGGTGAAGGTAAGGGTTTCTTTAAGTGAACATTGATGACCGGCCATCATCAAACTGATGCGCCATTCATAAAACTCCATTGTGCTGTGTCATCTTCCGTCTTCTTTTTTGTTTTTTAAGTTTGTTTTTCTTTACATGAATTGGTGTGCTGCTTGCTTCACACACCTATGTCTGAATGAAGGTGTCATGGTGTGAGATCTTGGAGTTAAAAGGGTTGTGAGTTGCCATGTGGGTGTTGGGACTTGAACCCAGGTCCTCCGGAAGAGCAGTCAGTGTTCTTAACCACTGAGCCATCTCTCTAGCAGCCAGGTTATCTTATTTCTCGATGGTGTTGAAGAGATGTCTGGTGTTGAGAAATATTTCTTTTTAGTCAACTAATTCAGTTTTATAGATGGTAGTAGGTAAGGCAGAATTCTGAACAGGAATCTTCATTGACTTTATTCCCTTAATGTCAATTATTATGTATTAGCCAATTGAATTGAAGACTCCGTATTCATTGTGCTTATAGGATGAAGCTCTGGCCTCTTTCGTTTGTGATGGGTCATAGACAATGAACACTCAAAGAGTTGGACCATTAAACTAAAGGGCTTGTTTTAATAATCTTTTCCAGAAAATTAAGTTTTTCTACGTTTTCTCCTGTCACGTGTAAGAGCCTATACTGTCACATGCATTCAGTTCCTCACCCCTCCACTGACTTCAAAGAAGAGTCAAACAGAGACCAAAACATCTGAAAGTCAGCAATTTGGGGCATTAGAAATGTCCTTAGCTCAGCATGTGTGCTGTTAATAAATAACAGATTTAGAAGCTTGCCTTGCCTTTGCAATGTCTCAAAAAGAGAAAAAAAAATTAAATTGCAGAGGATAGAATAAATTTTAACCATAATGGTTGATAGAGTTTCAGTAGCAATCCAATTTTTTTAAGCAATTTATAAACATGATATTTTGGTAGTAATAGGACATTTTGAAACCATCCACATTCATGAACTTAAAAAAAAGATGATGTATGCGAGGCTGACTAAAACCCATCATTTACTCCTCGGACCTGGCAACATTTCACTGACAGAAAACCACACCAGGCACACTAATCACCTGACAATCACTCACTCCACAGATTGCCTTAACATCTATTAGTCTTAAGGCATTTGTGGGGATGAAAATAAAAGTCTTTGCACAATTTCAGAGCCATTTTTCTCGACAGGGTATTTTGAGTATTGATAGAGTAGGCAGGGGAAGTTTTGGGCCGGTTAAAGACTGGTAAGATAACACGCTATTGGATAATGTGGGTATTGTACCCCTTGACCATTTTTGTTTGTTTGTTTTGTTTTGTTTTTGGAGGCTGGCCTCGAACTCACAGAGATCCACCTGCCTCCTCTGCCTCCCCAAGTGCTGGGGTTACAGGCGTGCCCCACAGAGCCCCACCCCCTCCCCATCCTTGACATTTGACAATTGTGTTACTGATCGGTGTCCTCTGCTAATCAATGAGCTGTTCCAGAGCAATAAAGTGAAATTTTTACCAATGAAATTCCCCTGTCACCGTATGATACGTGTCCACATGTTTCACTGTTCATCTTTTGTCTGTCTTCTCTGAGACCCTCTGCTGGAATGTAAGCAAGCAAGCAGCCATTTTGTGGATTTGGTCTAATGCTGTATCCACAGTACCTATGACTGTCTGGCAGTGTGGTTGTGCTACATAAGAACTTATCAGATGACTACAGAATGAATCTAGATGGACAAGCTCAAAAAAAAAAAATCTATGTCCAAGTGAAACAAGCAAGGTTCCAAGGTTCAGTGGCCGTCTATCCTTTGTGTAAAAGTGTATGCACAAAGTGCGTAAACACACACGGGAACTCTGAACACGTGCATGTGGGACCATCCAGAGACTCTCTGAGATCCAGGACTGTTCTGCTGGTTGTCCCATGAGACAACAGAACAATGTACTTGGGCATCTGGAGTGGAATCTCCTTGGCCCCTCTTCCCCCTGTAGCTTTGAATATTGGACCACATGCATGCTTTATACATCCAAAGCTGCCTTTATAGCCTTCTAGTTTAAGAGGCTGGAGAGAGGCTTGGTAGTTAAGAGCACTGGCTGCTCTTCCAGAGGATGTGGGTTCAATTCCTAGCTCCCACGTGGCACTCACTACTGTTTGTAACTCCGGCTCCAGGGGATTTGACATCCCCACACAAACACACATTCAAACATACATACATTGGAAAAACACCAATGCACATAAAGGAAAAATGAATCACTTTTTAAAAATTGCTGGTGTAGCAGGGCATGGTGGCATACAACTTTAATTACCACACTTGGGAGGCAGAGGCAGGTTGTGCAAATCTCTATGAGTTCAAGGCCAGCCTGGTATACATAGTGGGTTCCAGGACAACCAGAACTACATAAAGAGATCCTGTCTCCAAAAACCAACCAACCAAACAACAAAAAACAAAACAAAACCAAACCCCACCTGGAGGTGGAAAGGGTCTCCCGTGCCCCCAATTGTTTGATTTTACCAATAAAGACTGGGGAGCCAGATGTGGGGGTGAAAGCCTGCTAGCTCAGAGAGGCAGATAAAGCACCCAGCTGACCTTCCTTCTTCCTTCCAAAAGATGAATGCTCCTTCCCCAGGCCTTCTCCAAAAAACCTCTCAAACTGAATGTCCCTGCTTTATACTTCCTGTGTGTCTCTTTCCATCATCCTGACTTCTTCTTACTATCAATGTTTTTTTTCCCCTATGTTCACTTCCTGTAGACCAGTTGCTTGCTCTGCCTCTTGACCTAGGTTTAACTTTATTTAATCTTGTTTACAGTACTCAAGCAATACTCTTGGGTTAAAGGTATGTGCTAGGGCTGAACCTTACCACAACTAGAAACAGGTTTTTCCAGCAAACAACACAATTTTGGGGTTCACAATTGTGATCATATATCCTGCAACACTCACCGCACCCCCAATGCCAGCTTTCGAAAGCCACCACTGTCCCCATTCTTTGTAGACACTCTGCCACTCTGTGCCTGTCTTGTCTACTTGAAAGGTCTCTTCGTTCCCAGCGAAGCATCTCTTTCCTTGTTCCGAGCTCTCTTCTGCAGTGTGTTTCATTTTCTCTATAGAGTTGGCTACTGCCCTGGTTTTTATAGGTCTTTCTTTACACACCTGCTTTTGTTTCCCCAACTGCAGTCTCTGTGAAGGTGGGGCCGTCACTTCTGTGTCCACTTGCCTACAGCCACTTGGCTTGAATGAAAGGTCTGAGGAAAGTGTTTTGACCGGAGGTCTTGCTATGGCTGTTAACAGATCAAACCAAATCAAAGTGGCGTCATTTGCGCTCAGATGCCACAAAAAGCAAACCGAAACTTTAAGGAAGTAGATCCCAAAACAGACCAGTTTTTCCTGAAGACTCCCTGAAGATGCGAAGGTTCAGCCTACCTGAGTCAGAGCCATAAGGAAGTCCCTGCCTTAATCCTAACAAAGCAGAAGCTGATGTTAACTGTCAGTTAACATCCCCCATTGTTCTATTTCCCGTCCCCACCTTAGGAAACCTGCAGTTCTGCATTGCTCAGTGGGAGCTCTGTCCTATTGTGAGTGGTGTAGAAGTTACAGTGACTGATGAATCCTGACTAACCAATCAGATTTATAACTAAGTGTGCAGTAATATTTTTGACAGCTCATAGAAAAGAAAATTGGCACAAATGTCCTTGAGCAAAGGACCATATTCCTTTGCTTCATGCGGCTGACATGGAGGATGAAGGGGTCAGAGCTCCTTCCAGGGGCTTTGAAAATATTAGTGACTAATACTCTACAGTTATATTAGAATGGTCACCCAATAAAAGTGCCCTGGAAGGAGGCTGAGGAGATGGCTTCCTGGGTGAGATGCTTCCTGCCAAACAAGAGGACCTGAGTTCAGATCCCTAACACTCAAGTATAACCCAGGCATGGCAGTACACGCCCAGAACCACACCTGCTGGCCAGACAAGTGGAAAGCACTGAAACTCCAGGTTCAGTGAGAGAGCCTGTGTCAAAAAAAAAAAAAAAAGGGGGTGGGGGTGGGGGCGGGGAGAAAGACACTACACCAAACATCTGCTTCTATGCTTCTAGCATTCACATGGGTAGGCTTAAGTACAAACACACAGACAGACAGACAGACACACACACACCACAAAAAAACAAGTACTCTGAGAGATTTAAACTTAAAAAGTTCAACCTCTCTCCCCTCAAGGCTCTGAGATCTATGCTGAAGAGGAGGCAGAAAGTAAGGCAACAGCCAGAGCCAAGGAAACAGTGTCTTCTAGACACAATGCTAATGCACACAAGAACTCACAGATGCTGGCAGCACGCACAGGGCACGCATAGGTTCAAACCAGACAAAATCCCAGCACTGAGGAGGGAAAGTTGGCACAAAGTCCCACTTTAACCAAGAAGCTATCTCCAGCTGATACCTGCCTGGAAAGGCAAAATCAACTGTCTCCAATGGAGTGTCACTGGGTATATCAACCACACAGGCCTAGGACTAGTTGGCCAGCACAAAATGGACTCCACATGTGTGTGTGTGTGCGTGTGTGTGTGTGCGTGTGTACTTTTTGTTGTTGTTTTTGTATTATTGATTTTCTTCTCTTTTTTTGTTTTGATTTGTACAGCTTTGGTTGCTGTTTTTCCTTTTTTAGAGAGCGAGAATGCATAAAGTTGTGTGGATAGGGAGGTGGGAAGGATCTGTGAGGAGCTGGGGCAAAAATAAAAGAATATGATCAAAATATATTGCATAAAGATTAAATAAAAAAATTAAAGCTCAAAACAACTGGCCTTTTTAGAAATAAGAAAACTCACCTGAAAGATGTCTGACCGAAATCAGAAGCAGACTGCACGTGAAGGATGCTGAGACAAGGGTATTGGTCTCCTTAGCTTGATGATTGCGTATCCACAGAATATTTGGCAAAGCTGGCCTGTCTCCACTTCCCAAGTAAAAACCCAGGAGACAGTGAGCCTCGGAGGCGAGCCGGACTATGTGCTGTTTGACAAATGTTGTCTGACAGTCTAACACCTGCAGCATGGAAGGCATGGTCCCTCAAAGACAGCCGCTTAGGTGAGCCAAAATAATGTGGTTTCTCTACTCCACTGATTCTTAGTCATTTATTTATTCACTATGAAGTCCTATAATTTTGATGAAAAGCAAATAAGACACACAAAGTAAGAGCTATTTGCGCTCTTATTTCATTTTGCTGAAGATTAACTCTTTGGTGTATAAACTAAGGATGGATTCTGGAACCAGATAAGTCAAAATATTTTGCAAAATATTTTGCATAACAGCCCCAGCTGTTAACCTCAATACCTTCTTTTTTCTGATTTGTTAAAAGCAATAGAAATGCTTCTCTCCTGGGACTCTTGAAAGTGTTAAATGAGGCACTGTACATAAAGTGGGCAGCAGGGTTTTCAACTCAGAGTGGACAATTAATTCCTGCTATGATTATTATACAAAAATATTGTCTTTGGGAATTTTAATTCAAGCATGTCAAAACATAAAAGCCAACTTTTAATTTTGCTCAACAGTACAACAACAGTGGTGGAAACAGATTTTGTTTGCCCAGCTGGTTAAGTCATTGGTGCCATCTAGTTGATTTCAGAAAACACTGAAAAACATTGATTCATGCAAGCATCTTCTGCATATCATGAAATGACTTCATGACTCGGCTTCAACTCTTGTATGGCAAAGGAATATGACTTGGTGAAGTATATAGCTTTGAAGGTTTTTTTGGGGGGGGGCTGGATAAAAGAGATGCTAAATTGATTATTGAATTTTTAAATTTAGCTGAGCAGAAGTAACACTGAATCGAATTTGGCGGCGTTTTTAGGTGGTGGGAATCTCTGCTCGCAGAGAAGCTAGTGAGAACCCCGGGGGGTTCAAGACAGAGAAAGTACTTCCTGAAAAGGAATTTTATGTGTCACCTACGCCTTTGAAACGGTGTTCGAGCCACAGAAACGCTATGCAGCCCTTCAGTAGCAGCCCTAACGCTCTTCATAGGACCCAGGGTGAGATTTACCCTTGTTCTCAGGAAACTTTTCTAACAAAACCAGGGGTGAGTCCTAAAGTGTTCTGAACATGTACCCCGCCCACCTACCACTGAGGTTCTATCAAGGATCTGAAGAGCTGTCCCGTGGAAACACGTGTGTGTCTTTCTAGTCTGATTTTTTTTTTTTTTCTAGGCAAGATTTCTCCAGAAAGCTGAAACCAGGACTGGGCCCTCAAGAATTCGATGACTTCTGCAGTAGCAGATGGGATGCGATTGGCTGGCACAGCCCACCCTGTTTGCGGAAAGGACAAGGGCCCACAGAGGCTGAGGAGCCCCCTCAGCGAGCAGCTCATCCGGGAGTTTCTAAGGGCTCCTTCTGTGTGGGCCATGCCTACACACAGTTTTCCTTGATGGAGGTGCTTTTATACTACTGTCAGAGAAGAACATGACCTGTCGAGTTTCAAAAAATAATAAAAGAGTTCAGAAAAGCTTTTAGAGAAGTTGGAATGGTTCCTCCGTGGCCGTAGCCATGGCATCGGCACACAGATACAGGATGGGAGTTAAGTAGGCTTGAAAAGACACAGCAAGTTTCATCCAGCTCTTCGCCTATCCAGGCGAAGGCCCAAAAAGCAGCTCTGGGATCTGTTTGCAGATATTACTAGCAAGCCCAGTGACAAGGGGGGTGGGTGGGGAGGAAAGAGGATCAGCGCTGCTAAAGGGGAAGGGACTCCGAACTGGCCTGGCTTCTGTCCTCTTGTTTTGCTCCAAACCACAAACCATTTTAAACATTTCCAGGGCACATGGTTTCCATTCGGTTCTTTCCGATATGGAGAGTTTACTTGTCAAGGGCAGGGGGTTAGGGTTCAGGGTTCTCCTGAGAACTTGGGCCATATCCAAGTTTGTTAAAGTTGCAGTCATTTCCCTTTGCATTTGGAAAGATGGTTGTGAGTCCAGATATTTCCCTTCAAGTTTTACTTTAGATGCTAGCATATTTCCCAACACAAACACACACCTAAAATCATATAACAGTTTATAGATGGATACTCATATTCAGCAGATTATAACATTTATCTTAGCTATCTTTCCTTGTTTAAAAAAAATGCTATAAAAAAGTATTGCTGGGCTGGGGATGCAGCAATGACAGCGCCCTTCCCTAGTGTGTGCAAAGCCCCAGGTGTGGTCCCCAGAATATCACCCAAGGCCAGGAACTGTTGTGGCACTTAAATTTTCTTCCCTTCATCTGTTCTGAGAAGTAATTAGTAAATTTGATGCAGTTTCATTTTTGCAACAGAAGTACGTATCAGCCAACAGTCTGTTATTGCTTATATGTTTTAGAAATTTACATAAGTGAATGCTTCTGATATCCATCAGTTTTAATTATATGTCTGTGGGTGGAGAAGTGAATGTGAGAGCAGGTACCCTCGGGGCCAGAAGTAGTATCAGATGCCCTGGAGTTGTTGTCACAGGCAGTTGTGAGCCTCCTGATATAGGTGCTGGGATCCAAATGTTCTTTTCTGCAAGAACAATGTGTACTCTTAGCTGATGAGCCATCACTTCAGCTTGTGAAAACTGTTTTGTTTTGTTTTGTTTTGTTTTTTCCAGATAGAGTCTCACTGTATAGCCCTGGCTGGCTGGGAACTCTGTAGGTAGACGTAGCTGGCCTTGAATGCATAGATATCCACCTGCTGCTACCTCCAGAATGGTCAGATTAGAGGCCTGCACCACTGCTCCTAGTCTGAAAATGCTTTTGTTTGATTGTTTTAATTATGAGGTGCTATAAAACATCCTATTTTTTATACTTGCCTTTTGCCCTCTTGAGATAGGATGTTGCTACAAAATCGCAGTTCACTTCAAACTCACCGTCCTCCCAGTTTGGCCTGCTGTGTGCGGGGAGAAAAACATTATCACCTACAAGTCCACTTGACAATGGATTCTGGGTAGTTTTCCCACAATTTCAGTTACTGTTAGTGCCAGCAGTCAAGAGGTCTCTATGGTAGATGCCTAGAAGCAAATATTCTTGTGGGAAATCACATCTTCACTAGATGCTGCCAAAATTTCCCCAAAACTATTAGATCAATTACTACTCAGCACTAACCATTTCCCTCTGACTTCACACCACCTTTGGTATTTTCAGACTTGAGTTGTGCCAATATAGTAAGTATAAAATAATACTTTCTGGTATATTGGGGTATTTCTTTACGATCATCCTTTCCTGTTAATTTGAATGCTGTGAGTGGAATATTCATATTCGTGGTTGTCTTTTTTTTTTCTTCTTAATAAGTTGTCATAATTATTCCAGCACTCTGGATAAATTTCTTTATCCAGAATTCTTATGTCCCACACTGCTGTCTTTTCATTTTATCATGATTGGCCCCTTTTGTTTGGTTAAAGTATGTCTTAAGACATTGCATCTTTTCCATCTATCTCTTATCCTTTATATTTTCTTCTTTTGGCTGAGGAATCCAAGGTGGAAGGCACTCTTTCAACTTTATTGAAATGTGGTTTTCATTGGCAAAAATCTCTATATAAAAAAAGGGTTGTGTTGTGACTTGTGTAATCCAGCATAATCTGGAGGCCGAATCTCCTATTATGGTGGAGGTGGGGTGCTTGACCTAAGTTTGATGTAAGCAGAGGCAGATGTCTATTATACAGCAGCACATGTTCAATGTCCAAACAATGGATGGAGGACACAACATGAAAATTGTATGTTACTTAACTCCACAATGTCATGATTTGACATTCTAAGCAATTTTCTTTGCACACATACAAATTCTCTGCCAACCAGTGGAATATATTTTCTTATTTGGTTTGTAGGGCTTTCCAAATTCCCACAGAACTTAGATTAGATAGCTAATATTTACTCTCTAGTGAATACCTAGCATTTATTAGAGATGTCTTGTGTTTGAGGATACAAAGGTGGCATCAATAGGCAAGATGTCAGGTTCAGATGTTTATTCTAGAATAGGAGAGGCACAGAAAGTACATATGGGTGATCCCCAATAATGTAATATAATAAACTATAAAATGACATTGGTTTATGTTTATGACGTGGATTTTGGCTTCTTTCAGATTGAACAATCAGGGTAAGACTTTGCAGGTAATAGTTGACTGAGATCTCAATGACTAGAAAATCTTGTCATATCTAGGTAATAAGACAGGAGTGAGGTTGGGATAGTTTAAAAAGGTGAACTTGATGCGAAAGGGAATCATCTGACTTAAAGCCGTGGTGAAGGCAGGCATTAAATAGACTGGGGTCTGCATTTGTGAGGTTTTCGTTAGCAGAATGAAACACCTGAGGTAAGGTGACTTTACAAGGAAAGGTGATTTACTTTGCTTAAAATCGTGGAGATACATGGCACTGTGTTAAGTTTAGCTAGGGAGGACCTTATGGCACACAACAGGAATGTGAGCAAATGGTGGAGAAGATTGTGGAACCAAACAGGAAGCCAGGGAGTGTGGGTCTCACACTCACATGCAAGGGTAAGCCTCCAACATCTTTTTGTTTTGCTTGTTTTTAGAGACAGGGTTTCTCTGTGTGGCCATGGCTATCCTGGATTCTGATTTGTAGACCAGGCCGACGTGGAACTCACAGAGTTCTGCCTGCCTCTGCCTCCCTAAGTGCTGGGATTAACGGCGTGCACCACCATGCCCGGCTTCATTAATGCTCTTAATGATAGAGTCCCTGTCACCTCTTCTGTCACTAAAAAAAGACGGATCATGCCTCCAACACATGAATCTCTAGCGGACAACTCAAATCCAAATCATATTCATCCTGAACCCCCAAGCTTCATGCTCATTTCTCAAAGCAAAAGATATTCACTCTATCCTCAATACTCCCAGCATCTTAACTATCCCAGCATACCTCAAAACTCCAAAGTCTCCTCTGAGCCTTGAGGCAAAACTCGGATTGAAACCCCTGGGAAGTAAAAGAAGCAAGTTAGTTACTTTCGAGACAATTGTGAGATGGAGACAGGATAAACGTTCCTGTTCCAATAGGGAAAATGAGTAAGTAGAAAGAATTAGCTCAAACTAAGTGTGGTTGTTTGAAGGAGAATGGCCCCCAAAGGCTCGTATATTTGAATGCTTATTCATCAGGGAGTGGAACTGTTTGGGAAGGATTAGGAGCAACCTTGTTGGAGGAGGTGTGTCACTGGGAGTGGGCTTTGAGGTTTCAAAAGCCCCCACCACCACCACCATCACTGCCAGGCCCAGTCTCACCCTGTCTGCCTTAAGCCTGTGGATCAGGATGTAAAGCTCTCAGGTACTGCTCCAGCTCTATGCCTTTCTGCTTCCTGCCAGGATGATCATGAACTCTAACGCTCTAAGTAAGCCTCCAGTTGAATGCTTTCTTTTACTAGAGTTGCCTTGGTCATGCTGCCTCTTTACAACAATAGAACAGTAACTACAACGTTAACCTCAAATTCCAGCAAGGCAGACAACAAGGCAGATACTGGTAGCTCAATCCTCTGCACAGTGCAGTCAGTGGGAGCCCCAAACACTGTAGGCTTTGCTAGCTGCTCCCCACATGTTTGCTCTCTCACACTGTGCAATGATGGTGGCAGCTGTCTGCAACAGTCTACCATCTGGGGTCCCCATTATACTACCATACCCATAGTTTCACAAGGCATTCATTACCCTGTGGATGCTGTCTGCTGGGGTTGCAGCTTGGCAGCAGGTTTCTGCCTTGCCTCCCAGTCTCTGAACTCTCAGGGGAAGGGGCCATGGGCTCCATACCTTTGCTTTCTGCACACCTGCAGAACAAGTGGTTGCTGACGAGGACTGTACTGACATGAACCACAACTGAAGACAGAGAGCATTTGGGGGTGTCGATACAAAGAAGGAAATCTTGAGGCAGTCCTGTATCTGGTTCTATTTGGAGAAGGTGGTTCAATCAGCTCTAAGGTTTGAATCTTGAGATGGTTGCTGAGAGGATGAGGCAATGGATTTACATAGTCAGAGAAAGGCAAGAACCAAGGAAGCCTTTGGGGCTTTTGCTTGAACAACTGCATTGATGGCAACTCTATTTTATCAAAATGGGGAAGAAATGGGAGAGGGGTGGGGGTTGGATCAAATAGAGAAGTGGATGGAGAGCTTTGCTTTGCTGTATTCACTTTGGGGGCATGGTTGGACAGCTGCATGGAAATGTCACCCAGAGAAATGGAACATGAAAGCCTGGAATCTAGGGAGGAAAAGGTTATTCTAAGGCGCTAATTTGGCAGTGATTTCTAAAACCACGAGATTCCATGGAATCGTCTGGGGAGAATATTGCCTGAGGAAAATGGGAACAAGAACAATAACTATGTTTTGGGATGACCCTGGCTGCTGAGGTTATACAGAAGAGCACTGGGTAGAAAAGGACAAGAAGATGCCTTGGGGAAGCTGGTGGGAAAAATAAAAATTATTCTGGTGATTAAATTATGAAAGGGAGAATGAAAATAATGAAAGAATCATTATGCCAAATAATGAAAAAACAGGCTAAGTAGGTTTGTTTGTTTTTTAATGATGTAAGTGCTGAGTGTGTCAACACAAAGCTCGTTGATAATTTTGACAAGTAGTTAAGTCCATACATGGAGTAGGAAGAAGCAAAGACCATTGGGACATTGTCAGAAGAATGGCAAGAGACGGTTCTTTCAGGACTGTTGACAGTGAATATGAGAACTCAGAAACACAACACTGACACGATTGGATCTTGGAATTAAAGAAACTTTATTCTTTAAAGGGTATGGTAGGGTATGGCACCCAAAGACTTTCTGGCTCTTATTCATGGAGCGTATGGCTATATTAAATGGCATGAGAAGGGGAAATTAACGTTGATAGTCAACTGACCCTGAAATGGAGAGAATTGTGGAAAAGAGACATTCTGGGACTGCTGAGCTACCCACAGCTATGCAGAAAGTTCCAGGGATACAGCTTTTGTGAAACTCAACCCATGTTTGGATGGGCTTTTTGGTGATGTATCTGCTCTTCGGAGTTATCTCTACTCCTATAACTAACTCCTAGCTCATGCTCCTGTCAGCAACCCCAGTTAAAACTCATTGCTTCATCAAGTTGGACTTTAGGTGAAATCATTACTTTGGTTTGTGTGATAACTTTCTGTGGTGAGTAACTTTCTGTGGTGTGTGTGTAAGAAACAAAAACATTTTGTGATGTTCTTTGTTGTAGGATTAATTATCACTATTTAATATGGGCTTTTGATGAAATTCAATGAATAATGAAAAAGATGGTGAGGTGTTTACTGTAGACTTAACACGGAGATTTCACAGTATCTGGAAATCTGTGAAGCAGGTGAACTCTATTTCCTATTGAACACAACGGATTAAACACACATATTCACCTTTACTTCTTCAAGTAATGTCTATAAAACAAAAGTAAAATGCTAAAACAATAAAGGCAAGTGGACTGGGTGTAAGACCAAAGTTTTGGATGATGAGAGATGCAAAACAGACAGACTTACAGACTTTGGCAGAGAAAGGTGAATTCTAATGCTGGCCAGGAGACAAAGGTAACAGGACTGATAGTTTTTGTCTTACCAGTCCCTGAAAGGAGGCTAAAAATTGGGAACAGGGGTTGGGAAGACGGTTCAGTGAGTAAAGCACTAAAGGAGCATTAGGGCCTAGGTTGGAAAATCCTGGCCACATAAAGCCAGATGCAGTGGCTGTAAAAATCAGTGTGCCTGTAACAAGACAGGAAGCAGAGAAATGAGACTCCCTGAAAGATCAAGGGCCAGTTAGAATGGGGTCCAGGTGGTAAATGATGAAGAGATCCTGTCCCAGACAAAGTGTAGGGCATGACCTGACACCTGAGGTTGTCTTCTGACTTCCACATATGAGCTATGACATACATGTGCCCACATTCACACACATGAATGCGTGTGTGCGCGCACATGCATACATACACCATAAACACAGAGATGAAACTGGAAGCTGCAGTATAAACCTCCATGTGGAAACTGGGTCAGTTGACAAGCTAAGTGACTTCAGCAGGGCTTGGGGCAAGGAGGCAGTCTGACCTGATGAGAGAGGACTGGAAATTCATATTCTGCAGAAGATGAATAATGGGGGCTCAGATTCCAGTACTGCAGGCGTACTGAGGCCCAGGGAACACGTCTCCCAAGAAAAGGCAAAACAAAGCCAATAAATTAGCCAATGCACGTTGTGCTAAAATCGAGAAGAGGAAAGTTTGGGTGTCAACTTATAAGCAGTGTATAGAAAAAATACAGCAGGACCTGAAAAAGAAAACAAAAGCAAGCTTTAGCTGCAAAGGAACAGATTTATAACAAGGACATACTATAGTAAAAATAAGAAGTGGAATCATAGCACATCACACAACCCCGTGTTACAATGTGTTGCCATAACTCTACAAAAACGAAAGGTATATTCAGTAAGAATCATGATATAAATACACTTCAGAGTTTAGGAGCAAGAAAAATGTATACATAGCTAGTGTAAGAGAACTCTCCTCCCATCCCCCAAAAAAGGGGGTCAAACCAAAAGGGAAATAATAAGGTCAGCATATTTAAACAATAAAGACATATTTTTCCAGGCAGTAGACCTATTTATCTGCCTTCTAATGTGCTGCAGGAGCACTGATTTTCACGACTGCCTCTATTATCAGACACAATGAGGAGTTTATTGTTGTCACAGTATGGATGGTGGGGAGAGTCGGGAGGAATTTATGTTGTTTGTTACAATCCTTGTAAAACTGAAATATTTAACTCACACTTTCCTTGTCTAGTATTTTGATTTGAGGAAGAACTATAAGCTCTAGAGATATTTGCATTTGAAGCAAAAAACAAAAAAACAAACAAACAAACAAAAAAACAAAAGCTGGATACTTTTCCAATATACTATTCACTATTTCCATACATACAAACAGGCTAGTTCATGATACAGCTAGTCTAGTGCCTGGAAAATATAAGTGAGGGTTAGTATTTACAATTATTTTCACTTTGACACTTTCAAATAAAACCTTGCCTCTTTTGTTAGCATGATCATTTTCCTTTATTACTAAGCACAAGTGTTTCACTAAAATGAGTTATGTTAGGCCAACTCCGAGGGTTTTTACTGCTGAACAGGGACATTGGCGATGCCTCAAAGGGGCTGGTGGATGCTTCTGGCATCTGGAAGGTCAAAGTCCATGATGATGCTAAGCCTACTACAATGAATGAAGCAAACTCCTGAACAAAGCTCCACCCAAATGTCAACAGTGAGGAGGCTGAGAAATGGAGTTCCAAGTCTTTGAGGATTATTTCATCAAAAGTCTCTACATAATGATGATACGCAAACGTCTTGTAGTTCAGGGCTGACTCAGGTAAATATAACGTTGGTAGGAGGCCGGGTTGTGAAATGTATCTTCGGGAATACTGAGAATGGTAAAGCCGAGACAAAAGGTATAATAAGCGATAACAATAACAAAATAGGGTGCTTTGTACCTTACTAATCTCTTTCATCCGTGATTCCCTGGACACTTTATAGACTAGTAACTGCTCTGGTTCTCACGTATTGCCTTTTATCTAAGGACCTGAGGCACTTTCACAATGCGCTTACGATGTAGGAAGTATCATTATCCCATTTTATATGCAGGTAAACAGAGGCACAAAGGTTAAGCAACTTACCCAAAGCCTAGCAAGCCAGCACTCCTGACTCAGACACGATTCATGCTAAGAGATGCGGTGATAAATTCATATTCATAAATGTTACCCTTGTTCGTTCAAGGTATATCGTTTTCGAGTATTCATTACCTCGTCTTTTTCCTCCCCTTTTTTCTTTTTACTTCCTGTCTTCCCAGACAGAAACCCGTGACAGTTGATATCTTTTTAACAGGCGTGGTCCTTGAATCAAGCACGCTATAATCAAGGTCAACTCTTAAAACAGCTTTAAAATGTGTGGTACTGTTACTGATTTCATAGTAAAGAACGCTACTGAATTTCAGAGATTTTAAACATAAGCTGAAAATCTGTGCAGTGATTTACATATGTGTATCCAGGCCGAGCCTGATCTCTCCCCGCAGAGTCTCCCGTGCCTCCAAGAGCGAACTCCGTTAAGTGTTAAGAAACGCACGAATGTCAACATTTTACAGTCAGTCTCCGTCTCGCCTCAGAAAACAAAGCAAGGAGGGAAACTTCTGTGGGACACCTAAGTTGGTAGCAGCTAGGCTCACAGTCAGCCTGTTTTTGATTCTTCTCTCAGGGTGAGGCCTTTCACCAAGCCACTTTCTAAGCTCTCTGCAAGTTAACCGTTTGTCCAGCCCAACAGGCCGACCAAAGAGACCGGAACTGCTTCTGAGAAAAGCAGAGCCGGTGAGTCACTGCTGCCTGTTCTCACCGCTGTGGCAGGTAGCCGCTGCCTCCGGACCTGCCTTGTGCCACCCGAGCAAAACGACAAAGAGGTGTGATTAGGCCAGCCCGCGTAGCCCACGACTCTCACTGTTTTTGGGAAATGAAGGCACGGTGTCGCGGCCCCTGACAACCACGCACCCCGACAGTACGAGAGGTCAGCGGTAGCCCACTCAGCCCTGACGACTCGCACGTGAGGATGGACTCAGCCCTGGGCAGAGCAGGGATGCAAACACAGGAGACTCTGCAGCTCTCCGCCGTCGGTGGGAAGTTTGCTGCTGGCTCTGCCTACAAGCGGCGTAGAGACAGCGTGAAGATGGGCTGAACGGCCCCCACAAGAAGGCACGGAAGGGAATCACGACCGGCTAAAAGCTCGAGAGTAACCACCTCCTGGTAATTCGTCGATCGTTTCAGCCTCTTCTTCCCGCTACCTCCCTTTTGCCAGGACCCTCGCCGTGGCTGAAGGGGCTCGCTGGGTTCCCCAGCCCCCTACCCGCCACCCCGTGCATATGAAAAGGAGGAAATTGGCGAGGGGAAAGGGACGCCCGGGTATTTCCCCACCCTGGCGAGCCAGGTCCTGAATCATCACTCTCTGGTAGCACTTTCCTTCAGCAAGTCACAACTTTCCCTAAAATAACACGCTCTTGTACTTAAAAGGAAAGAGTGGTGGGAGACCGGAGAGGCGGGGGAAGAGTGAGAGAGGGGCGTGGACCGGCCGTCCCCGCCCCAGAAGCTGAAGAGTCGGGAGGCGGCCGCCGGGAACTGCTGCGGGGCCCCGGGATGAGCTGTCCGCGCTGCGGGCGCCCCAGCCGCGCCCGCCGAGGGAGGAGGAGGAGGCCCAGCGGCGGGAGGGGCGGGGCGCGGCGCACCTGAGCGCGGAGGGGCGGGGCCTCGGCGGCGCTCCCGCCCCCGCCCGCTCCCTCGCCGCCCTGACTCGGCCCTTTCCGTCCCGCTTCGGCCCCGCTCGGCTCCCGCCCCCCTCCGCCCCTCGCTTTCTCCCTCCCTCCGGCCAGGGACTGCCCCTGAGCTCAGGCCGGGCGAGTTGGCGGCGGCTGGTCGCGCGCGTCCCGTGCGCTGCGGCTCACCTGGACAACCCCCGTCCCACCCCCGCCCCGCGCCTCGTCCCACCTAAACTCCTTCGAGGTAAGGGGGCTCTCCCGGCCGCCCGCCACGGGACGGGCGCGGGGGACCCCTCTCCGCTGGACGTGTCCCCTCCTGCTCCAGCCGGCTGGGGGCTCCATGCCCCGTCCGGGAATGGAGGAGGGGACAGTCCGTAGCAGCGCGTAGCTGGGGCCCGCGCCGGCGGAGAGGAGTCGCGGGGGAGCGGGGCTCACAGGTGGCAGTGGCGCGCGGCGGCGGGCCCGGGTGGGACGGGTGGGGCTCGCGTCTCCTCCTCCTCGCCCTCCCCCCGGGGTCGCGGATCTCGGGGCGCGGGGCGGAGAGGGGCGCCCCGCGAACCGGTGGCCGGGAGGGCGCGGCGATCGCCGCCCCGGGGGCGCCCCGGGACCTGACTTCGCTCTCTCCCTCCCCTCCGCCCTCCCGCCCCGTGTGCTTCCCTGCAGAGCCTCGGTCGCGCCGCGCGACCGCCCCGCGCGGTCCCACTCGCCCTCTCGCTCCCGGGGGAGGCGGCGGCGGCGGCGGCGGGACTCGCGGCTGTGAGGGGCGCCCCCGCTGGCCCCTCTTGGGAACATGGCGACGGGCGGCTATCGGAGCGGCGGCGGCGGCACCACCACGGACTTCCTGGAGGAGTGGAAGGCGAAGCGGGAGAAGATGCGCGCCAAGCAGAACCCCGCGGGCCCGGGTCCGAGCGCCGGCGAAGCGGCCGCCAAGTCCCCCGGAGCCGCGGCCGCCGGGACCTCGGAGCTCAACCACGGCCCCCCGGGCGCGACCGCACCTGCCGCCCCCGGGCCCGCCGCCCTCAACTGCGCCCTGGGCCCCTCCGCGCTGCCCCGCGCGCCCCCGGGTTCGCGGCGGCCCGAGGACGAGGGTCCCGTCCCCGCCGCCGCCGCTGCCGCCGCCGCCGTCCCGGGGCCCCCGGCCAGCCGGGCGGACGAGGAGGAGCCCGACGGCGCCCCGGAGAAGGGCCGCAGCTCGGGGCCCAGCGCCAGGAAAGGCAAAGGGCAGATCGAGAAGAGGAAGCTGCGGGAGAAGCGGCGCTCCACCGGCGTGGTCAACATCCCCGCGGCCGAGGTGAGCCGGGGCGGGCGGGCCGGGGCGGGGCGCGGAGGGAGCGCGGCCGCCTCCCGGCTCCTCCAGCAGGGAGCTCCCTCGGCCCGGGTCCCTGAGTCCCCTGGATGCTTGCAGCCGTGACGGGGTCTGACTTGAGCAAACGGTTCCTGCAACTGTCCCCCCCCCCCATTAGTAGGACACGTGCTTTTTTTCCCCATCCCCTCGGAACTCGGCCACTGCCTTAGAGTGATGGGCAGTGGGTGCCCCGCGCCCCCACACTAAGATTTGGCAGCCCGGGCTGGTCCGTGTGGAGGTGACCAGTTAGGAAAACCGAGTCCCGGAGGGGATGACGTCTTCTGGTTTCCCACGTGTCCACCTCGGACTATCGGGTTGTTCTATCTCGGCTCCCCTAGCAGTGTTTACCGGGAGGACACCTGTGAAGCCAAGCGTAGGCTTGGCGGTAGCCCAGGCGGCGCTATCTCGCGGTAAACCCGAGAGGAGCGCGTCTGGATAGGAGTCCTCCAGGGAGCACGGCCGTCCCCGCCCCCCACCCTGCCCAGCGGCGTTCTGGACAGCAGGGATGCCGGAGCAGCCACCCTTCCGAGGGCTCCGAGACTTCTTGCGGTTATTGAACAGTCAGGGAAATATTTGCGAGGGGAGTGTGTGCTCTTTTGTTTGGGGGGTATTTTTGGTATTTCACCAAACATTTCTTCAGGCGGCAGCAGGAACATTTTATTAGAGGACTACTTTAAAGATTTTTTTTTTTTCCTTCACGGAAGTGTATAATTGCCCCTCCATCTACCTGAAAGAAAGCAACTCCAAAACCGTTTGGGGGAAGTGGTCTGCCCACTGTGCTTCACTCGAGGAAGCCACATCTCTTACTCGGTGGCTTTTTAGTTTTTACCCTCTGCCCACAACTTTATACTTGGCCTTTTTATCCATTAGGTGACTGATACAGTGTTTACTAACTTCGGGCGGGGAATGTAGCTTGGTGGTCGAGCGTTTGCAAAGCGTGCATTGAGGCCCAGTGTTTGATCCCCAGCACTGCCTAAACAAACCAAACCAGAACAAAACAGAACACAAAGCCACATTAAAAGCCAGGCATCGGGGCTCCTACCTGTAATTCCAGCCCTTTGTGGCTGAGGAGGAGAGATGGGCAGTTTTGAGACTCTTCAGGGTGACGTGTTTGTGAGACAGTCTCCACACCCAACCCCCACCAGTTTACTAACTCTAATTGTGGTTGAGGTAATTTGTAGTAAGTAGTGTATTAGAATTATAAATTTAAGTATTAATACGATTTTCATACCTAGAAGATCAGAGTATGTCTCTGTAGGGTCTATTTTTGTACTTTTATGTGAATGTTTCAGAGATTTTTATCAGCCAGAACAACTGTCCTTGTGGTTTGCTACTTGTACAAGATATCTGTTACTCATTAAAGTTGCTTTCAGAGGAATTCGTAAGAATGGTAATCAAATTTCCAGGTTTCTTTTTCTTAATGTAAAAATATGAAAATTGAGGAGACTTGAAGACAAAGCTTTGGAAAGACTGCATTCTCAGCTTTATTTTTAAAAGCAGCTTATGGTCCAAATAAAAGAACTTGTGAGTTTTTTTTTTTTTTTTTTTCCTCCTCATGGTTCATCTGACAGGGATCTTATTTTGGTAAATATGTTGGCAGATGTTAAACTTCATTCTTTTGGTCTGGCTGCTTGTGCTAAAATTATTTTTTAATTACTAAAAAAAACCCCCAAAAACAGGGAAAATAAGTAGGGTGTATCTTTGGAGAGCCTAAGAAGCATCCTTTGTTACTGGGTCCTCCTCTGAGCGAGGGAACGCAGTGCTGAGAATGTGAGAATGTAGATGACTCCCCACTGCAACTGAGTCTAATACTCTGGAATGTTTTTCCTTTGGGTGTTGGCAACTCCTAAATTTAATCTTCCTGAAAAACAAACAATGCAGGGTACCATTTTTTTTTTTTTTTTTTTTTTTTTTTGTCTGTGGAATTTGAACCTTTTTTATTGAATAGGGAATTGAGGATTGCTTTCTTTCTAGTGGTAACCATGGCTTCGTTTCAAGCTGTAGGACCCAACAAAACAAAGTCATATTTTACCACAGTATCTAATTAGTAGGCATACTTCTCCAGTGTCTCTTTTCCTTGGTTCTAGAATTTTAGAACATTTTTTTTTCTAGATTGCTTTAACAGTTGGAGAATATATATTGCAGAACTTTGAAGCTGAACCATTTTCATATCTTTCGGGTTGTTGCTGTTTTAGAATTGTATGCAATGCCTTCTAGTTTTGAACAGTGAAAGCCACTTGCTGAAGGGCTTCGTGGGTTCCGTAGTTTAGCCCTCCTGTTTTAGTAAGTTGTATTTTATAAACTTTTTAGATACCACCAACCTGTTGCTAGTGAAACAAAGAGGTATTTTGTCTCCTGTGGAGTGATGCTTGCATTCATTCACAGTGTTCCCAGCCAGGTTTACTCCAGATTACCCTGGAGTCTATGTAGAAGACACGTTTCAGGTCTTGAAAAACATTACTCCTTCCAGAAGTCTGTACTCTTGGCTGTGGTGGTCTATGTTTTCAGTCTCTCTGTGGTTGAGGCCTGGAATACACAGTGAAACCATCACCCTCCCCACCCCCAATATGGACACACTAAACATCCATGTGTTATATTTATTCTGGCTTTCAACAACTCACTTTATTATTCTATTGTGTTAGCCACAAAGGCTACAGCGAAACATTCCAGTACCAACCAGGAGGTAATTTATCGAGGAAACAGGTTAAAAGCTAAAACCACCTGATGCAGGATAGGAGACAAGGCAGGACTGTGGGAGTTGAGTCTAAAAGTCCAAATTTCCAGATATCCTTTCATGAGGCAAAATCTAGTTTTCATAATTAGTTTTCTTTTCTTTTCTTTTCTTTTCTTTTCTTTTCTTTTCTTTTCTTTATTCCTCTGACTTTACGTTTTCTGCTATTCCTGTGCAGTAGTGACAAGCTCTAGGTTGGATAATTAGGACATAGCATACTACCCGCTTCTAGTGTTCAGGTTTTTCAAATCAGACAAATGATCATTACATACCCGTGTTCACTGCCTTGTGTAACAACCTGGGCAAAACAACGAAGCGAGTGTTTGGAGAGAACAAGGCTGGAGTCTAGGAAGAGGGGTAAGCCATAGCTCTGCCTTACTGGGAAAAGCATGGGGACGCATGGGAACACAGCCCGCTGTTTGCTGGGATGCTCTACCTTTCGAGGGAAAAGAGGATTGAGCTGGGACCAACTTGAGGATGAGGCTTTTGGGTTGAGAATATGCACGTGCATATTCTCATGTATGCTTGCACACAAATGTGGTATTTTAAGTGTCAAAGCATAGTGGTTCTTAACTTTGGCAGCCTGTTGGTATCATGTGCGGAACTTAAAAATAAATGCTCCCCCTGCTGATTCTTGGCCCTTCCTGCCCTCCACTCCCACTCCCCTGTGATTTAATGGGTTTGGGAATGGAGCCCAGGCATTAATATTTTTATAAGCTCCCCATGTAGTTCTAATGTGAGTCAGGGTTAAAGCCCATCGGGTCGCAGCGTGGGGCTACAGAAGTGACCAGAACACAGCATTGTCCCCAGTACAAGGAAACATGCTTAGGAATGGTGGGCTTCATCCCTAAGCAGCACACCTCCTTCAGAGGAGGCGGCAGCACTCAGGGCTTCTCAGGCAGTTGTTTATCTGCTCTGTTTACCAAGCAGCTGCCTGAAGACAGTCGTCGCAGAAAATAGGTGATGGTAGCATTGAAGGCTTGGTTTATGTTAAAAGCCAGTGTCTATTTCAGCCTACTTCCTGCACAGTGCTTGGCTAAAGTGCTTACTGTCCTTGCAACGTTGTTATGTAGTTGCTCTCTTTCCTAGGACCAGAGAAGAAAGTAAAGTTTAAATGACTCAGAGAATACAGACGTAAATGTGACACTTATTATATGCTGATTTAAAAAAAGGTGCCACAGAGGTGGTAGAGCAGTGTTTTCATGTTCTTGTGTGTGTATGTGTGTGTAAGAAAGACAGATTTTTTTTTAAAAGAATTAACTTTGCATTATTTAGCATATTTCCTTATCTTTCTCCCCTCATGTTTTATTAAAGTTGTCATTAATAGTTAGGCCTTTGAAAGAGAGCCCGTAAAGGCTTGGAATTGAGTAGAAATTAAGCCAAATTTGTAGGCTCAGAGGCTGCTTTCTGATCCTTTATAGTTTGCCTCTTCTGAAGCACTGAACAAGATTTTTTAACAACAGGGTGCTATCATAATTTAAAAAAAATATGAAATTATTTTTGTTAGCAATTCAAAAATGTATACTTTAATACTACTTAAATGATATATATATATATATTTTCTTGTCAAGATAGTGTTGCTGCTGCATAATTTGAACTTAGGCCTTCAGAGGTGAGGCTGGAGGATCATTTACTATTGAGAGCGCTTTCACGTGAGTACTGTCCAGGAGGCAGTTATTCAGCAGATTTGCCGACCCACGCATGGGGTTTGTTCAACTTAGTGAACCTTATAAATCCTGGTAGGTTAGGAAATGGTTCTTACTACATAGCAAGCCCAGTGTCCTAAGTGACTGCAGCGTTTGTACACTGTACTCCCATTCACATGTCAGATTTTCTCCACCTCTGACTCACTGCTAGTGTCTTTCCTGATTCATCACCCAGAAAGGTGGACAGTCTGGAACACGATGGGAATACCAAGGGACTTTTCTTAATCTTCCTGGAGGGTTTAGTAAGAGTGCTGATATAAAATGTTTTGTAGGTTTAAAATTGTTGCTAAATATCTGGGCTCGCAGTTTTCTCAGGTTCCCCTTTAGTCCTTTAAAAGCGGAGAGATCCGCATACCATAAAATCCATCCTTTTATCAGCGTAGCTGCGGGCCTGGGGACCTATTGTTCATTGCGAGAGCACTTGTTAACATGCATGAGGCCCTCGGTCTGACTCCCAACAGAAAAGAAACGAGCAGGCAGTTCTGTTCCTTCACTGCGCTCATAGGCTGTGCTCTGTAAGTGCTTTTGTCTTTTCATCTGGAATTTTCTTCACGTTATGGAACGTGTGGTTGGCTAGGTTTTAGCTCTCACTCCGTAAAGGGCAATAGATCTCAAACCGTGACAAGGTAATGATTTTAAGTAATGTAGCACCAGTCTCTCCTATGTTTCACAGAAAAGAAATTCTGATGTACTCCTTTGTTTTCCTTTTTTTTTTTTTTTTTTTTTTAAGTTGGGCACCTAATCTCTGCTGGAATTTGGTGCTAGAAGTATTTAATGGAATATTATGTATATTTTGAGTTATTTCATGTTCATGAAGACCTGCAAAGTTTTGATTACATAACCACTTGAGAGTATTGCTCCATATTGAGAAAACAGTGGCGCTTTAGATTGCTTGAAGGTTGAACTGTGTTAGCGAAAAAAGGTGATCTTTAAAAATGTGGATTAAGTAGGGAACAGACCAGGTGTGTGAAACCTGCTTATTTCAGTGTAGACTTGCCAGATCCACCTGATTAGAGTGAGGTGCCTGGGACTGTGCTTTGACATGTTCTTGAGTGACTAGTGTGTATGTATGTTTTGTGTTTGTATGTATATATGTGTATGCATGCGTGTATGTATATGTATGTATATATGTGTTGATGTGAGTCTGTATGTATGTGTTTGTGTGTTTGTATGTGTGTGTATATGTATGCATTTGTGTGTGTATGTGTAAGTTTGAGAACTGACATGAATAGACTAGTTTACTCATTTATT
Source organism: Meriones unguiculatus (assembly GCF_030254825.1). Lineage (NCBI taxonomy): Eukaryota > Metazoa > Chordata > Mammalia > Rodentia > Muridae > Meriones > Meriones unguiculatus. The sequence continues at coordinate 116,626,251 of NC_083350.1, forward strand.
GAACTAAACTAATACTAGTTATCTGGCGGAGTAGCTGTGTGATTCTAATTAATGTGGAAGAGGTTAAGGCAGGAGGATGGTGTCGGAGATGAGCATGACTTCTACAGGAAGACATTGTCTCAAAAAAAGGGGGGTTATAAAAATCTTCAAAAGGTAGTTACATGAATTACATTGATAACTGCTTCTTGTGTAGTGGACTTGATACAAGGATGGTAATTATTTTTTTCCTCTTAAAGCTTATTGCAGATACTTTCACAGAGATAATTTGATCTGCTTGGAAATTTATATCACTTTAAATATTTATATAATGCCATGTATTCAATGCAAAATGCATCTGCTTCTTGTCCTGCATTTATCAATAGCTTTTAGCTTTAGGTAAACCTTGTATGGTTTACCGTAGAGAAGCACATGTAATAAATATATGTAACTAGAACTGAACTGCCACTCAAGTTTTACATATGATTAAGGGAAAGTACACAATACATTTATGGATACTTAATAACCAGCAGTTCAAACTCTTTAATGGTTTTCTAGCCTTCTTATCAAAACTTGTGTTAGATGCAGAATGGTTTCCTTTGTTTGCGGACTAGCAGTTGATTTTCTACATACTTGGAGAAGAAGGAACTTCCTGGTTGTTTTAGACAGTTGTGCTAGAACCAGGACACGGGCTGGTATGGGATCAGTCACAGCCATCTGTTCCTTTAGCTTACCTCATACACCTGGTACTGTGACACCTGAGATCTATAATAACACTAAATGTCTAAGTGGCAAAACTACATTTCAGAGGTAGAGATAGCTCCAAGTTTAAATCCCAATATATGATTTGCAGCTAGTAGACCATGCTTTGATGTTTTTAGAAATACTCATCTAATTTTCCTCCCTTTTCTTCTTCCCCTTCTTCCTCTTTTCTTCCCCTCCCCCTCTCTCCCTTCCTTTTTCTCCTTCCTCCCTTCCTCCCTTCCTCCCTTCCTCCCTTCCTCCCTTCCTCCCTTCCTCCCTTCCTCCCTTTTCCTGAGAAAACAGGGTCTCTAGCTAGCCTAGAACATTCTATGTAGAGCCTTTTGCACTTGAACTCACAGAGATCCTGCTCTGCTTCCAAGGTGCTAGGATCACAGGCAAGCACTGTAAGCCCAGCTCAGGTCTGATTTAAGTAGTGTTGTTTCTGTTTCACATTGAATATCAAGAAATATGACTGTCAGGTTTTGAAAGGCATTATTTTGTTAGGGTTTTGCTGGAATTAATGGATATGAAAGTTTATGTTGCAGATCAGTTTGTTTTTATATCTGTAATAAACATTCAGGGGCTAAGGGTATAGGATTACTGAAAATAGAATCAAGTTGGAAATAGAGTGAAAATCAATGTCTAATGTCTTATAATCTAATTCATGACTAAACTTATAGGCATGTAAACTAGTATTTCTTTGAGAACTTGCTATATAATATATGAATTATTTTTATTATTTCTGGAGTTGCAGAATATTTTTTTAAAAAGTACTGACTTAATTTTTTTAACTTTTATTAATTACACTTTATTCACTTTGTGTCTCCCCCTCTCCCTCCCCTCTTAATCCTACCTTCCCTCCCCCTTCTTCATGCATGCACCTCCCTAAGTCCACTGATAGGGGAAGTCCCCCTCTCTTTCCTTCTGATCTTAGTCTATCAGATCTCATCAGGAGTGGCTGCATTGTCATCTTCTGTGGCCTGGTAAGGCTGCTCCCCCCTCAGGGGGAGGTGATCAAAGAGCAGGCCAATCAGATTATGTCAGAGGCAGTCCCTCTTCCCATTACTATGGAACCTACTTGGAAACTGAACTGCCATGGGCTATATCTATGCAGGGGTTCTAGGTTATCTCCATGCATGGTACTTGGTTGGAGTATGAGTCTCTGGAAAGACCCCTGTGTTCAAATTTTCTGGTTCTGTTGCTCTCCTTGTGGAGTTCCTGTCCTTTCCAGATCTTAATATTTCCTACTTCTTACATAAGATTCCATGCAGTCTGCCCAACAGTTGGCCATAAGTCTCAGTATCTGCTTTGATAGTCTGCAGGGCAGAGCCTTTCTGAGGCCCTCTGTGGCAGGTTCCTAACTTGTTTTCCTGTTTTCTTCTTCTTCTGATGTCCATCCACTTTGCTTTTCTGGATGGGGATTGAGCATTTTAGTCAGAGTCCTCCCTCTTGATTAGTTTCTGTAGATGCACAAATTTTAGTAGGTTTATCCTATATTATATGTCTATATGAGTGAGTATATACTGTGTGTGTCTTTCTGCTTCTGGGACAACTCACTCAGGATGATCCTTTGCAGTTCCCACCATTTACCTGCAAATTTTATGATTTCCTTATTTTTCATTACTGAGTAATATTCCATTGTGTAGATATACCACAATTTCTGTATCCATTCTTCAGTTGAGGGGGTTGCAGAATATTTTTAGTAAGGAGAGCAGGGGCTATCTCTGACATAAACTCAGTTGCCTGCTCTTTGATCACTTCCCCCTGGCAGGGCAGGCTTGCCGAGCCACAGAGGAAGAGGATCCAGGCAGTCCTAATGAGATTTGATAGGTTAGGTTCAGATAGGGGAGGAGGACTCCCCTATCCAGTGGTCTAGGGGAGGTGGGGAGGAGGGAGGGAACAGCCTACAATTGAGATAAAAAGTGAATAAATTATTAAAAAAATTAAAAAAATAGTCAGGATGTCACAATAAAACAAAACAAACCCGTTTCATGTTTCAGACAATTAACAGGGAAAAATAAGTTAATATCAAACACACACACATAAAAATACATAGAAGATTTATTTCTTTAAAGTACACACAGTTTGGAGGCAGGACAGGTGTCCCTGTGGGTAAGATCACATACCTCTTTTCCACATACCTCAAAAACAACTGTAGCTCTAGCAACAAGGGATCCTGCATTCAAACGTGTGCATGTACCTCTGTGTGTTTGTGTGTGTGTGCATGTGTGTGTGCCCGTGTGTGTGGGTATTTGTGGTTGTATGTTCTTGAATACACACACACACAATTAAATATAAAAATAGATCTTTTAAGCTTGTGGTTAGGAGTGTAGCTCAGTGATACAGCGGTAAACCTCTGGATCTGATCATGGAACAGAAAGAAAAGGTGTAGGCGATTCATTTACTGTGGTAGATGCAGTGGGGTTGTACTCACCAAAGCAGCCACAGAAGTCACTTTTAGGATTTAAGTCCTCAACAAACTTGTTGATACTCTACAGCATCCAGGTGGACTCTAACCGATGAGTGTCAAGGCAGGAGCAGAGAGACAATAACTTTTGCTTATGTCGGTTATTGTCTGTGCATTTCCGAGCAGGGGCTTCCCCGCGGTATGTCTTCACATTAACTCAGAAGGTGGTTTTTTTTTTCCATCATTGTAGGAGACAAGGAATTTGAGCCTCAAAGAAGCTGTGTCTTGCCCAAAGGCTGTACTGGCAGACTGTAGTCTGTTTGGGCACAGCGCTCACATCGCACATTGGTTGTCATTGTTGGAAACACCTTGGGTCTGATCTCTCAGAAGTAACTAATGTGCAGAGAATCTGTGGTGGGCAGGGAGTGGAGAACAGTTAATGAGGAGTGGGCAGCTCAGCCTGGGATGGATCCCAGGGGCAGGCCAAGGAATCCAACTGATTCTGTTGCTCTTTGTCAGTGTACTTGGCACAGCGCTCCCTTCCTCTGTCCATACCTGTTTATACAATAACTCTCATTAGTTTCTGGAAAGGAAGAAGGTTACCTGCCTAATGTGAAATCCTTACTAAGAGGACTCTTTGTTCAGGAACAGATAAATCTCCTGAAGAGGAATGAACTATATAAAGTAGTGTCAAATAATAGATACATAGTAAGAGAAGGAATTTCAAATTTCCGAGTTGAAAAGTAACTCGGGCAGGTGGTGGTAGTGCACACTTTAAATCCAGCACCCGAGGCAGACAGATGTCTGTGGGTTCAGTGCCAGTCTACAGAGAGAGTCCTAGGACAGCCAGGGCTGCAAAAAGAAACCCTGTTTCAAAAAAAAAAAAAAAATCTTAAGAAGGGTGGTGGGGGAGACAGTAAGTAACTCATTGATAGAATCCAACACAAATGTAGCTTTATGATGAATACATTTGTGAATGACTTTGGAGGTGAGGTGAAGAGACTGGGATATCAAATGTCCTTAATCTGGGCCAGTGGGTAAAGAGGCTATTGCTAAGTCTGAAAACCTGAGTTTGCTCCCTAGGGAGACATGATGGAAGCAGAGAACAGATTCTTGCAACTTGGCTTTTGACTTTCAAGTCTATATACATCATGACATATACTTTCCACTCTGCTGCCACACAAATAAATGAGTAAATAAAAAGATATAATACATCTTTTTTTTTATTGCCAGAATGTGATCTGAACATAAGTCACCGAGAAGTTTACAGGTTGCTATTGTTTCTCGAGTTCGGACTTTCCTCTTCCTGGGCTGTGAAAGCCAGGGATCTGTTGCTTTCTTAACTGCCTCCCATTCTTCTTGGAATACGATTCCTTAAAGGATAAGTGTTACCTTGCAATCTTTTCTCTCTTCTTGTGCAGCTTCTCCACGTTTTCCTTCCTCTCCTTTGTTTCCCGTTTGTGTTTTTGAAGAACTCTGGTGCTTTTCCAAATCACGGTTTGAGATACGATATTTGTCTCACATGTGCAAGAGCCTGATGTATATGTGGCTGTGTGTATGTGAGCGTGCACGCCTGCACACTCCTGTAGCGAGGCTAAAGGAGGATGTCAGATAGCCTGCTCTACTGGGCCCTGCCCCATTCAGTCTCTCATTAAACCAGGAGCTCCCAGATACTTTAGCTAGGCTGGCTGGCCAGCAGGCCCCAGGATCCACCCGTTCTGTCTGCTCCAGTGCTGGGGTTCATGTGCCCATGCTGTTTGTTTTAAGGTTGCCATCAATCCAAACTCAAGTCTGTGTGCCTGCATTCCAGGCACTCTTTTATTTGCTGAGCCGTCTCCCACCTTTACCTTATTTTTCGAGACAATCTCCCTTTGAACCGAGAACTTGCCATTCTTGGAGGTAGATGAGGCTGGCTCTGTTAGGCTCTGGGTACCCCCTTCCCTTTATAGCCCCAGGTCTGGGGTCATAGGTGGTCATCAGCAAACCCAGGTTTGCATTGACCACCGTGAAGCTGAACTCAGTGTCTCCTGCTTGCACAGTAAGTGCTTTATCCACTGAGCCATCTCCCCAGCAGTGACAGAGGTGATCAGGAAGGGGAGAAACAACTCCCAGAACTTGTCCTTTGACCACCACATGTACTCTGTGTCACACACACTCACACTAAAAAAAAAAAAAAAAAAAAAAAAGAGGGTTGTGTAAGATTAATTATGGATTAACATTTACTGGTTTGATATATTTTCTTTTTACATATTGTGTTAGGTTTTATGTATATATTTAATAACCTTCCTTTAAACTTGACATTGTCTCATGAATTTTTACATCGTTTTTAACATTTTGTATGAATGAGTGTTTGGCCATCGTGTGTCCATGCGCATGATGTGTGTGCCTAAGATGATTCTGGAACATTAAAGGATGTGGATAGGCCAGGCATGGTGATGCATCCCTTTAATCCCAATACCCAGGAGGCAGAGACAGACAGATCTCAGGGTTTTTCTGTGTAGCCCTGGCTGTTCTAGAACTCACTCTGTAGACCAGGCTGACTTTGAACTCAGAGATCCATCTGCCTCTGTCTCCAGCTGCTGGGATTAAAGGCATGTTCCACCATGCCAGGGCTACACAGAGAAACACTGTCTCACAAAACAAAAACAAACACACAAAAATTGCTCGCACTATACATGGGCAATGAATATTGTTTTGATCATGGAGTAACTTAGGTATTTGTATTTTATAATAAGCAGGTCATATTCACAATAGGTGATCCTGTGTTCCTTATGCCTTTCTCCTATGTGCTTTGCACATTTTTAATTTATTCATCTTTAGACTGTCTTCAGGGAGAGTGCTGTTGTTGTCCTGTACATCTTTAACAGCTATAACAGCATGACCCAGAGGAAAAGAGCCATTCTGAATTTCTGATTTGGGAAATTCATCACCACCTATGGTCTGTCTTCTCTGTTTTTTTTTTTTTTTTTTTTTTTTCTAGAGTCTGGCTTCACCACAGGATGACAGTCACCTTTTACAGTCAAACCTGAGCAATGTGACATCGTTATATCATGCATGCTTTCAGGTTTTAAATGGTATTATTTATTCACAGGATGTCTCAGTTGATTTCTTTCTTTTTTCTTTTTCCATGCTGGGATGTCCCTAAGTCCACACAAAGGTGAGGCCTGTGCCCAAAGCTGAGTTACAATCCCAGACACCAGGTTTTGGAAGTTTTAATGTTATCCATTTCTGAGGTGCTTGTATGAAAATCCAGAATACCAATACATACAGTTTTCTGTTTACTCTTAGCTCTTATTCTCAGCACTCATAGACCAAATCTAAATCAGAATGATTTAGTTGTTTAGTTTTATATTAATAAAGTCTCGGTTTTAATCTCCAGTTAGAGAGGGAAGTGGTTCCTACTTTTAACAGGGAATTTAACTTAGAGAATTGCCAGCCATGTACCGGAAAAGATGGGCTGTCTCTTACTGGCACGTGAATGTGGAGCTGGAGGACGCGCTTTCAGCTTTTAGTAGTACAAACCATAGTTTAAGAGGTCTGCTTGTTTACCGGGGACAAAGTTAGAGTGATGTAAACATTTAGAGGTTTGTCCAGAGGCTTGTGGACTGCAGACTTCTGTCTGACAAGAGGGTGGTGTTGGGCTTGAGGGGCCCATTCTCAGATCTGCAAATGGTGCCTCCAGCTGTCCGCTGCTGGGGTTCTGAGGTCCGGGGGCACTGCAAAGCTGATCTCTGATGCTATGTGAAGCAATGCTGCCGTGGTAACGAAGAACAGTTCAGGTGATACTAATGGGAACAGGGGCAGGCAGGACAGGACAGCAAGCAGAGGCAAAGGAACAGCTCATGTAACACGGGCCAGAGTAATTGAGACTATTATCCTCTAACTGGGTGTGGCTTTTTGTTGTTGTTGTTAAGATTTGTTTGTTTAGGTATATGGGTGTTTTGCCTGCCTGTATGTCTGTACTACATGTGTGCATTGTCCTCAGAAGTGAGAATCCCCTGTCACCATGTGGGTGCTGGGAATCAAACACAGGTTGTCTGGAAGAGCAGCCAGAGCTCTTAACCACTGAACCACCTCGCAGTGTTAGTTGTTATAATGGTTTAGTGTGTATTTTGAAGGTGTTCTTTTATGATTGCCACATTTAGATGAACTATGGCTGCAGAGTCATAGTCATATATCAGTAAGTAAATGAAAATGCTAGAATTGAAACTAGTGATGGACAAATGAGGACACATTTTATCATCTTCTCTACTTTCTATGTGTTTACAGTTTTATAGAGAAAAATGAGGTACGTGTGTGTGTATGTGTGTGTGTGTGTGTGTCTGTGCATGTGCAAGTTTAAACTGATGTGACAGAAGGGTGTGTACAATGGAAGGCAGATAGAAAATCTGGTGATAGTACTGTGGAGAAGCCTAAGCAAGAAGAGAGGGCTGCAGAATGGTCGTCCTACTTTAGGGTTGTCAGTGAAGGCTCTGGTGAAACAAGGCTTTTGAATCGAGAGCTGACTTTGGGGAATGAACAAGTTGTGTACAAATTAAGGGAAGGAGCTGAGGGAAAAGCTGTGGTGGAAAAGAGTACAGAACAGGCTTCAGGGAAACGATCTTGCATTATGCAGTGTATCAGAGAGGTCTACCTACCTGGGTGATGCATATGTGCAAAGAAAGCGACAGGTTCAGGGTCCTGGCAAGTAGAGTGCAGCAGGGAGCAGCATAGGTGGTCACTAGAGGTTGATCTCCTCACTGGTTTCGGGGGGGAGGGGGCGATTGCTGCAGGTGAGCCAGGATGTTCTAGGTGAGTGCTCCATCAGAAAGCTACTCTTTTGGCCTTCACGTTCCCCATCAGCTCCATTTGTTGAGTTATGGTTTTAAAGTGTGAACACAAAATCATCTGCTTTGTAGGTTGGCTGACTATGAGTGTTTGAAGGTAATTATTTTTGTTACTGTTGGTGGTGGTGATCCTTAATATTTGTTTGCCATGTAAGATTACGAAGAATTTTAGAAGGATAGGATACATATCCAAATGGAGTAATAATTTTATTTAAATTAAAAAAAATTTTAATCCTAGAGTTCTCTAAAAATCACAGATGTTGAGAAATACACTTAAAACGTGTAGCAAGGGCTGGTGAGATGGCTCAGAGGTTAAGAGCACTGGCTGTTCTTCCAGAGGTCCTGAGCTCAATTCCCAGCAACCATATGGTAGCTCACAACCATCTATAATGAATTCTGGTGTGCAGGTGTACATGCAGACAGAACACTGTATACATAATAAATAAATAAATCTTAAAAAAAAGTAGCGAGACTTAGATATCCTTCTTTGAAAATTGTGAGCTGTAGCTTTATTATTGAGTATTAGGAAATACCTGCCAACAGTTGTTTGGACATCAGAACGAGCCAGTTGCAACCATTGCTGTTAGCTCTGATATTATGCAAATTGATCCCCAGGTGGTGCTTGCTGTCTTGGGAAGCCTGATGATGATGGTTAGGTAGTGTGGCCCTTTTTAGAATGAAATTGGCCAAGAGCTTTTTAAAACAAAACAAAACAAAACAAAACTTTTTTTTTTTTTATGAAAAATTTCAGTGGACATTTGTTTTGCCCTTTAAGAAATTAGTCCCAGTATAAACAAAGAAAGGAATCGCTGTTTATCATTTTTTAAATAATGTATTTAAGTTTCAGTATATATTTTCTTTTTCTATGTATCTTTAGATGTTTTAAAAGGGAATACTTGAGAGACCCTAAACTAAGGATGGATGGAGAAAATAACCTGTTAGAATGATTATCGTGTTTCTGTGTTACTTAAGTCCATGATTGTGCAGATTGTGGGACCTGAACCAGTCATCAGTATATAATGTCAGAGGACGGTATGGGTAATTTGGATGAATAAGCATACCTCTGCTCTGCGATAGAGCTTCCCTTTCTCCTGCCATTGCAGAGAACTTCTGAGACTTCTGCTTTTGTGTATGTTTGCATTCTCTTGAATGTAAATCACCTTTTGTTGTTTTAAGTTGCATTAAAATCATTGTGCACAAAACCCTAAATGTAAGGTTTATTGGCCTTCCTTAATTTTACACAGTGCTCTACCCTAGGGAATTTTGTACACACCTCAGATCCTCCAGCATCTCAAAAACCAAAATCATTCTAACACAACTAGTCAGGGTCTTTGAATTGTCTGAAATATATAGGTTAAGATGGAAGGAATTATCTTAAAGTGTACTTACTACAGGTTTCATCCCTGGGCTTGTCACTTCTGAATCCGTCTGGACAATGGCAGGCAGGAGCCTGTATGGGTCTCTTTACTGAGAATAGTGCATCCCCATAATCCTTGTCCTGGTTCTTCAAGCTGCACCCCCTCCCTGTTCTCTAATCTTCCTTTCTAATCAGGTGTTGAGAGTGTGAGGGTGGACGGCAGTGTAGAGCACTTCAGGTGCCTGGAAGCAGGTGTCGCTAGTTCTTTTCAGAAGCTCCACTGTCTCTAATGCCCCAGGCTTGAAGCTGAACTGTTTCGCTAGGGAAATACATTTTTGTTGTTGTTGCTGGAAACATTAAAATATCTCACACTTTTGTAATTAAGAAAAGTCAAACAAGCAATCTATGTATAGATGTGCCATTGTATATCGCCAATAATTGTCAACTTATACCCAATCTTATTTCACCCATTTTTAACCCTATTATTTCGCAATGGTTCTAGATTTCCTAACATTTCACTTGTAAATAGTATGAGTTTATGAAAGATATATACAATTATTTTTCAAAGATAATCACTATCACTATTATATATAAATCTCTTATGATGGGGCAGCCAGAGTTCAAATTTCTATTTGTGTCTTGTGATTTTATATATTGATCTTGTATGCTGCAGGGCTGGCTGTGTGTCTTTGTAATTTATTTGTTGAATAGAGATGGTCATTTGCTTGGTAGTACTTGTCTTAAAGTTTAACGTAACCCTTGGAATTCATCATTTCCTATAAATTGTAGGTTAGATTTCAGCTCAGGTTCAGTCATTGCTTTTGTAGGAAGAATGCTTCTTCATGGTTGGCTCTCTGCTTCTGTAGGAGGAGAAACCGTCTGCTTCATTTTCTTTCTGTGATATCTTCAGTGACTGAGTTGACTGGACACCTGTCACCAAACTTTATTTTTAGGAGCCATTCTTATTCGTAAAAATAACTGAGTGCCCTCAGAGACTTTTTTTTGGTCTATGTTTAAATATTACTATGTCTACAAGTGTTTGTCTTACTAGAAACTCAAGACTGATAACCTTTAGAAGTTTCTGTTATGTAGAAGTAACAGGAAAAAACTGTCTAGTGGTGTTTACATAAACAACATCTTTGTAAAGAATGTTTTCTAAGGCAGAAACTCCAAAGGCGGATGTTCTGCATTTCTGTGTCTTTACTCTCCAGCTGCAGACACAGCTGGATTCCCATCATTGCCTACTCAGCTTGTTGTGAAATCATATATCACGGAGCCTTTGTGGCTTGATGTGCATTCCTGTGAGTGAGAGAGGGCCAGGTACATAGTGGTATTGTGCAAACTGTGTTGATGTGGCTGACTCTGAAGATGGGATCTACGTGGTGCCTAGACTATGCTTCTGGAGCTGTTAGTTTTTGGTCCATTTTATTTCTTTTCTTCATTCATTCATTTATGGTTTTTTGAGATCCCTCTCAGAACTCACTCTATAGACCAGGCTGGCCTTGAACTTGGAGATCTGCCTGCCTCTGCCTCCCAAGTGCTGGGATTAAAGCATGCACCACCATTGCCCAGTTTGGTCCATTTTTATTAGTGGTTGCAAAATGGAATTACTTTTCTATTCTCCTCCTTCTCTTCCTCTTCTTCCACTTCCTTTTTCTTTTGTACATCAGTGACCTCCTTTGATTAGCCATTTAGTTATGGAGATGCAGTTTGCAAAGATAAGGTCCTTTTAAGTGAGCTAGAACCTTTCCTAGGTTTGTTTGACCCTGGAAGAGAAGGACAAGGATAAAGCTGTGTTGAAACATACACTCGAGAGCACCCTCCACGTAAAGGAAGGCTACGGATTCATTTGCTTTGCTCTCTTGGATTATTAAGATGGAGTTGCATCTCACAGGCCGTGTGTTTGAATACCATATCAAATAACATTATAATCTAAGGAACTTGCTTGGGGAATCTAAAAAGGACAGGATCTTCTCAGTTAAATACTGTCACCTATTGGCTTCCTTATAGAAATGTTGTAAAGATTGGCAAGATAGTGTGTGTTCACAGTTTAAAGAGCTTATTTATTATGGGATGGATAATTGTTAACTCCATAGTGGGGGGAAAAATTACAGATTCTGTTACAGGATGTAGAGTTTTGCTACAGTTTGGTCTTAAAAATCTGAGCTATTTAATCTGCTTCCAGAATTACTTCCCAAACTCGAGTACTTCTGAATAAAGACAGGAAGTTGTAAGAATGCATACATGATAAAACTCAGACTAAAACTTGGAATGGAATAAAGTGGAGAGAGGGAGGTGTGTGTTAGGGCAATGGAAGCAGCAGATTAATTAGGCATAATAAAATTTCCATTCTTTTTCTTAGCCGCTAACGAAAAGAGGTCATCTTAACTGCTTACTTGTGTATATTTGAGAGGAATTGTAAAATCAGTTTTCCTGTACTTAAAAATTGGTACTTCAATTGACTTCTGGAATTTTATGATACAATAGATGAGACAAGTTTATTGAGCTAACTATATATAGATCTGAAAATGTTTGGCAGTTTAAATAGCTATTTAATGTGGGCCAGCAGTGGGAAGTATATGAGTTAAAGGATGGAAGGAAGCTAAACCAAGTATAATAATCTGTCAGTAAAATAAATCTTTTCCAGTTAGACTTACTTTCTGTTGTTTTTGGAACTGGTGAAAATTGTTTTAGAGATAAGCAGTTAATAGCATGGTAATAGACTGAAGAAGGTTCCAAGTTAGATATTTGTAGACTATAAGCAAATAAAAGAAATCAAAATAGTTTTTGTGTTTACAAAGTTTTCTTAAAAAAAATGAAGCTGGTTTGTGGTGGCTTATGTCTGTAATCACAGCACCGAGAAGCTGAGGCAGGAGGATTGCCTCAAGTTCACAGTGTGAGACCTTGTCTCAAGCAAATAAAATTAGAGGTGTTTCTGAGAACCTTATAAATAATGTAATCACTCCATGAAAACATGTCTTAAATTGGAGAAGAAATTAAATCTCTTCTTTCATTGTTTTTAGTCTGTTTCGTATTTACTGGGGTATAGAGCAAATGTTATAGTTCAAGGCCCAAACTGTAAATTTTCTTGAATTTTGGAAAGGGAATTAGTGAACGTTCCCTCTTTCAAAGTTGAAAATTGAAGGATTACTGTCTCATGTAGGTGATGAATGCAATCAGCAAGCTCAACAGTACATGGGAATTGATTTTGGTTACATGTTACTGTAACTATCAACTTTTAGGTCCTCTTTTTTTTTTCCCCCATTCATTTACTTTGGAGCTTTAAAAAAGGTACTCAGGAACCAGAGATGAAGTATAGTTGGTAGAATACTTGCCTACAGTGCATGAAACACTGGCTTAGTGCTAAACAGTGCAGAAACCAGGCTTGGGGGAGCATGCCTGTATTCAGGAAATAGATGTAAGATGGTCAGAAGTTCGAGCTCAGCCTCATCTGTAATTAGTTTAAGTCCAGCCAGGGATATATGAGAACCTTCTCCAAAAAAGGTACTCTGATCTTTAGTCACATTTAGCACTCTATTTTTAATATTACATTGAGAATGTTAGTATTGTAAAAAAAATTTTCAAAATAATCTGTAATCTCAAATGTATCTACTCAAACACCGTTTTAAATACCTTTTAGAGACATTGTCTACTTTATGTTTTCTATTTTTTATAATGAATTTGAAATCTCTTGCAAGTTAAAAGTACTGTACATAAGGGTTGGAGAGATGGCTCAGTGGTAAAGGGCATTTACACTCCTCCAAAGGAAGAACCTGAGTTGGGTTCCCACCACCACATCTGGAACCACCCTTAAACTCTACATTTTTATCCCTGTTGTGAATGTCAGAATTTTACAATTTTTTTAATAGCTAGATGCTATTTTATTGTGTATACCTACCAGGCCTGGCCTCCCAGAGATTTTTCTGTCAAGATTGTGATCATTCAACATAATGGATTTAAAATCTTCTGCAGGTTAGAAGCAGTATGCATATTTAAGGTTGACGGGACAGCTCAGTGGTTAAGAGCCCTTACTGCCCTCACAGAGGACAGGAGTTTGGTTTCCAGTGCCCTTGTCTGTAACTACCTTTAATTACGGCTCCAGAGGATCTGACACCCTCTTCTGGCGTCTGAGGGATCCTGCACTCATGTACGCATATCTAGACAGAGACACATATACATACTAAAGTTGTGAAAAAAAAAATCCTAATTATACTTAAGAATGGGAATGTAAAATTTTATGGGTAGATTTGTTTGTTGTTGTTGTTCTTACTCTTCATGTTAATTGCGTCGCCTGTATGGTCCCATCATCTTAAAATATGGGCAAATGCTATTGGCCATTCTCCTGGCTATGTCAAGTCTAGCTGAGGGGAGAGGGTCTGACATGAGATACCGCACTTCACGTCCATCAGCCCGTGGCTGTGGTTCTCTTTGCACACACATCAACATTACTTGGGGCTGTTGCCTGTGGTTGGCACAGAAACCCAGACAGTTTCCCAATCAGGAAGCATCGATGTGCGTTTGAGAATTTGCATATCTGACGTGTTCCCAAGTAAGTCTGCTGTTACTCTGGGGATGTCCTTTGAGAAGTAATTACATTATTTAAGCCACAGGAGAATAGGGAGATCCTTGGGGAGGAAGCTGAGATACAAAAGGCAGAGGATGTTAAACCCAGGGAGTCAGTGGTGAGCTGGAGGAGCAGAGTGTATTCAGATACACTGAAGGGCGAAACATTCAAAGCAAAATTATGTTGTAGCTGCCTGGAGAGCAATAAGAAGGGTTTGTAGCTAGTGCATCAATCCCCTCTATTTGGACAGGAGAGGCGGGGATGGCAGGTGTAGTGGCCAAAGGCATATTATCTGGGTTTATGACCAAAAGGACCTGTTAGCAACAAAAAGCCTCTAGCAGTTTCCCGGTTTGGAAGCTAGTTTACTTGTGTTTCAGTTTTAGTCTTCAGGATTCGCTGCCTGAAATAGGCTGTTAGTCCTTTTGTTGTTGTTTTGTTTTCTTTATGAATGAATGTTAAGACATAGTAGGTGTTCCATTAATACATTTTCACTTCTACCAGATAACCTTAACTGGTAAAAGGTTAGTGCCTTTGATGATACGTTTTGATTTTGCTACTGCATTCAGTTTCACAGTTTCTCTCTGATACTCGATGAAAGAGGAGGTGGATAAAGGCCTTCTGTCTTTCCTAAGTGCTTAGCAGCTTAGCTGGGTGCGAAGGTCAGGAATTTGGAGCCTTCCGTTCACTGAAACCTTTGTTCTTCTCATTTCGCATCTGATTCCTGAGCCACGAGAGCCACGTGTAGCTTTTGAGCACCTGAAATATGGAGAGCCTGGAGTAGAGTTGGACTGTAACTGTAAAATATTCACCAGTTTTCTGTGAAATAATACTAATAACAAATCGATATTAAAGTTTAAAAACTGTTAATGTTTTATAAAATATACGCTGAAACATTTAATGTATATATACATTAAATACATATAGAAGTAATTTTACTCTTTTATTTTAATTAATTAACTTATTTTGGGGGGGGTTATTTTTGATAGTCTTGCTACGATAGCTGACTTGGCTGGCTTGGACTTTGCTGGGTAGACCAGGCTGACCTGCAAGTCAGAGACCTGCCCCCTTCTGCCTCCTGAGTTCTTGTATTAAAGGCATGAGTCACCATACCTTGCTGCTGCTGCTGCTGCTGCTGCTTCTCCTTCTTCTTCCTTCTCCTCCTCCTCCTCCTCCTCCTCTTCTTCTTCTTCTTCTTCTCCTTCTTCATCTTCTTCCTCTTCTTCTTTTAACTTCTCACTAAATGTGGCTACTAAAACATTTTAAATTATATGGATTACCCTCCCTGGCCCCCTTTCTCTTGGGCATGCTGATCTCTTTTGGAATACAGCCCAGGGCAGTGCTCATGCTAACTGTGCACAGGCTGTACCACTAAACTACATGTGCATTCCCCTAATAATTTACTTCTATTAACCCTCAATGATTTAGAGATACGAAAGTCATAGAAGACACAGCTTTTGAGACTTTGACAGGAGATAAAAGGCATTATGTGGAAGGAGAAAGGCAATCTAGGTAATGAAATATACAGTGTCATAAAATAATTAACAAAAATCAGTTATCTTGTCAGAAGCAATTGGCAAACATGTTTTTGGAGACAGGATCTCTCTGTGGAGTCCGGCTGCCCTGGAAGTTGCTTTGTAGACAGGCTGGCCTTGAACTCAGTTATCCTCTTGCCTGTGCCCTTGGATGCTGGGATTAAAGGTATGCACCACCACCTCCTGGCAGCATATATATATATATAATTTTTTTAAAAAGATAGAGTGGTAGACAATCTTCTGTAAATGTCAACTTTATATAAAAGTAACTTTTCTGGGCAGAGTGGGAGGGAGGAAGGCACCCAGAGACTCGCTAGATGTGTGCCCCACCTGCAGCAGGTACCACTATGATGTGCAGGTATGTGGTGGTGAGATGGGAGAGAGAGAGGTGGACCGGTCTGAGCATTTTGAAGGGAGGTGGTACTGGAGACTCAAGGGTGGAGATGTATTGCCTGTTGTGAGTAGCCTGCGTGCCATCTGAGAGGCCATGGTAAAGCTGTAGCCTGTACTGCCCCTGCAGGCCATATCTGGCTTCATGCAGCAGCAGGGGTCTGTGTTGGGGTCCGTGGCTTATATTAGCACCAAAGGCCACGTGGACAGCTCTGGAGGACTGTGCAGAGCTGGCCCCACCCCCACCAGCTGCAGTGGGATGTGCACTTTGCATGGGCAGCACAGCAGAGCTGACCCTGGTGGTGGGGCTGTGGGTGAGCTGACCCCAAGGGTGTGAGAGTGGGAGGGCTAGTCCCGCTCTCACTGACGGAAGCACTCACAGCAGTACCTCACCTGGGTAGCAGGGAGAGCAGTACCCCACCTGGATATGGTAAGGCTATTCTGGTGGAACGGGTGGGTGCGGGTGAATGACCCGAGGGTGTGATAGTGGAGGAGCTGGCTCTGCCCCTTGCTCACTGCTGCACTGGGTGAGCTAACATTTATCTGCCCCCATCTATAAACTGCTGGAACAAGTGAAGGGGCTGGTCCCACAGATCCAAATCTGCAGGCTCTCCATAACACAAGGCAACCACAGGACACTGGAGAGGAGTCCTGGTGAGGATCCAGTATCCATGTTGTAGCAGAAGCCAGAGGCCTCGAATCAGACCAGTGACTCGTTGCAATGAACATTTGCAAGTAAAGATGTGTGGACCAAAGGGTACACTGTGACACACTACAGCTTCCACAATGAGACGGTTTTGTTGTTGTTTTGTTTTTGTTCTGGTTTCGTTTTTTATTTTCTTTTCGAGGGGGGAGCATAGGGTGAATACTAAGGGACAGGG
Source organism: Meriones unguiculatus (assembly GCF_030254825.1). Taxonomy (NCBI): domain Eukaryota; kingdom Metazoa; phylum Chordata; class Mammalia; order Rodentia; family Muridae; genus Meriones; species Meriones unguiculatus. Next base: position 116,642,928 of record NC_083350.1, read on the forward strand.
AGATGAGTGGGATTGGGGTGCATGATGTGAAATTCACAAAGAATCAGTAAAAAGTTAAAACAAAAGGGGCTTGTCTTAGTCTGGATGTGGTGGTTCATTCCTTTAATCCTGCCACTCAGGAGGCTGAGGCAGGCAGATTTCTGTGAGTTGGCGGTCACCTTGGTCTACATAGTGAATTCCAGACCAGCCAGACCTACACAATGTGATGCTGTTTTAAAAAACAAACGAACAACAACAAACCCAAAACCTGACTTTCAGAGGAAAAAAAACCCAGCCGTTTGTTTTGTTGTACAACCAAACACATTGTATACATCTGATCATGTGAACCTCATTTTTGCTACCTGTGGAAAGAGATTAAGTGTTATGCCACAGGCTTATTATACAAATGGGTGCTTCTCAAACCATGGGATTCTCTCTAGGCAGCAAAGGCTATGCTTTCCTAAGACACCCAAGTTATGCTGCCATGGCCTAGGCCTCAGCCCTCTCCTGGCTTATCACTTTCTGAATACCTGGCTGCTGTAGAACCCTGTCAGCACAGTGCTCCTGGGAATTGGGGTGCTGTGTTGGACTCCTCAGTATGTGTAGGTTTCCTCAAATCAGAAGCACGGTGTCAGAGTCAGTGGACCTCTGTCAGATCCAGTCTGTCCTGAGGGTCTTCCTTTGAGCCCTGAACACAGTCGTGAGAAACAGAATGCCGTTCCCAGCTTTCTTTTCAGTTTCTCTCACATTCCTCAGCTCTTGTCAAGGATTGATTTGAATTGACAGGATTTGGGATAAAAAACTCAGCTCAGTAGATAACGTAAGCAAATATAACTGACCTTTTTACCTCACATTCTAAAGTCTCCTAACGTGGAGTTGCTTGTGTAAAATGGGGCTAACCTCTGCGGCTTGACGTGGCGTTAGTTTTGGGAATGGCAGTGGCGGTGACGTTAGAAGCCAGCAGGATTGCTGACTGCAGCTGTCATCATACATTGTTCCTGTTTTCCGACTGAAGAAACTGTCTGGAATTCAGACCTGTGAACTGCTGCGTTCACGAGTTTGTACTCTACGAGCTGGACTATCATTTAGTACATGAGGTACCTCACTAATAATCATTAAATAATAGATTAAAAACTAAATGCAAATAAAACCATTACACACACACACAAAATGTTTTACTAGGAAGGATAGCAAATAAAAAAATGGAAAACAAAGTGACATTTAGGTAAACAGTGAGAAGTTTGTTCAGGGTCATTCTACTGAGATGAGGTAGGAACAGAAAAACAAATTAGACTTTTGGGTTCAGAGTATAGCCATTAAGGGATGAGCTATCTTTCCATCCTCATATTAGAGTTTTTGGTCTTACTGTCAAGGAAATGATTGGACCACCTGTAGCCAAGATAATTTATCTATAGGCTATGGAGAATGACTGTCTTGGAGGGGGAGGTTAATCCTGTGTGTACTCAACCCACAGACAATGAAGTTGGTGATGAGTGAGGCATGAGATACCCAAAACAGCCCATCCATCGAATGTTTTCCACACTTTAAAAATCAATACAATTTTACACTGTGAAAATACCTCTTTTGGGTGTGGACGCCTGTGTGTACACATGCATGCTTGTATCTGTGTGCGTATATGTGCACACATATGTGTGGGGTGGGTCAGAGGATACCCTTCTGGGTCATTCCTAGGATAGTTTCATTCATTCATTCATTCATTCATTCATTCATTCATTCGTGACAGGGTCTCTTCCTGGCCTGGAACTCATAAAGAGCCAAAGGCTAGCCACTGAGCCCCAGGAATCATTGGCCAGGCCTGTCTTTGCCTGCCCAGCTCTGGGATCACAAATATGCACTTCCATATGTCTAGCTTTTTTTTTTTTTTTTTTTTTCTCTTGAGGCAGGGTTTCTCTCTGTAGCCTTGACTGTCCTGGACTCAATAATTTGTAGACCAGGCTGGCCTCAGACTCACAAAGATCTGCCTGCCTCTGCCTCCCCAAGTGCACCACCATGCCTGGATGTATGTAGCCTTTTTATTTTAATTTATTTTTTATTTTTGGTTTTTTGAGATACAGTTTTTCTGTGTAGTCCTCTCTGACCTGGACTCACTTTTTAGACCAGCTGGCCTGGAACTCACAGAGATCCTCCAGCCTCTGCCTTCCAAAGTCCTGGGATTACAGGCATGTGCCACTGTGCCTGGCTCAATTTTAATTTTTTTTAAAAATGTATATTCTGGGGATCAAACCCAAGTCCCTCTTCTACAGCTATCTCTTCCCAGAAGTGTCTTTTAAACTGTAGAACATTCTTCTAACTTTTGCTTTTCGTTTCATTGTCACCTAGACTTTTCTGACTTGGGCCTTACCTTTGAAATCAGTATCCAGTTAGAGCCATTGCTGCTTAAGACTTGAATAGGGGCCTGGGGAGACGGCTCAGCAGCTCCGAGCACTGGCTGCTCTTCCAAAGGACCCCAGTTCAATTCACAGTACCCACATGGCAGCTCACAACTGTCTATAACTCCAGTTCTAGGGGATCTGTCACCCTCACACACACATATGTGGAGGAAAACCACTAATGCAAATAAAATAAAAATAAACAAATCATTAAAAAAAACACTTGAATGGCTTTTGGTGTAGACACTCATAAATTTGTATTATCTCTTCTTTGGGATCTTTGTATTTTCCTCCCTCTTTTTTGCCCTCACCTTCCATGTGTTTTACCATGGTCTTCATTCAGTACAATTTTGGATATGGTGTACTTCAGTCCGTACAGTGATGTAATGGAGTCCCTCCACTCTGAGAAGACAGACATTAGTCAGTGGTCACGAGTTGGGTGTAGATTACAGAAGGGTAAGTATAGAGCTGAACCTCTCAGTGTGTTGTTTTCAAGGTATCATCACCTAGAAGCTGGGTAGACATGCAAATTCTCTGGCCTGGCCTCAAAACTACTTCTTTTAGCAAACTTTCCAGGCACTGTTGATGCATGTTGGAGTTAAGAGCTGGTACAGGCTTTTCTTCAAGTCTGTAACAGGGAGGAATTCTGCTCTTGTGAGAGAGAAGTGCTCCTGGTGGTGATGGTTGCATGCACAGGCCCTCTGTAGGAAGTCATCTTTATGCCCTGCTTCCATTGTTCGTTCTTCCTTCATCTCCTCTGAATGCAGCCTCTGAGCATGTCGGGTGCTCATTTCTGGTTTTGTTACCATCAGTAATGTGTAACTATGATTCCTTTCATTCTCTGCTTCCTGCTTTGAGTTGATCAGGGAAGGACCATACTGCCTTCTGTCCAATCCTCTTTGAGGTATATCCTTGGAAAAAGCGTCAAGTGTCTTATCTTTGCTGTTTCCTTCATCTCGTTTTCCCTGGAGTAAAATTGTCAGACTTGAGTCAGTCTGAGCTCTAAATAATACCATTTTCTAGTGCAATGTCTGGGGTTTATTTTAGTGGCCAATATAGCTCCCAAACTGTTAACATGGAATCTGACACTGCACTCAGCAGGCAATGTATTGTTTTTAGTGTTTTCTTTTTATTGTAACTTCTTTCAGCCTTATGTAATAAAGCGATGACAACTAGTGGTGCTTCTGACCATGTCCTGTTTCCTCCTCTGCTGACTTTCATCTTTTGAACAGTTTGTAAATCCGCTTCAGGGAAGTGTGTAGTCTTCTAAGCCCAAGTGTTTTCTTTTGTTAAGTAGTGGAGAAAATGAGCAGGATGGACCATAGACAAAATCTTTCCTAAATGCAACAAAACAAATTTTAAAAAGCTCCATCACATTTTATCATTGATAGACTTTTTATTAATGTGGTTTCTCAGGCTGCAGCAATTTATTTCCCTCTTTAGTTGCATAAGAATGCAATAAATATTCTGAGTAATCACGGATAAAAATGTGCATGGTTGTGAAATGGGGTGTGCTGTGAACATTTTTGTTAATATTTAAATCTTATTCAGGGATTGGCTGTTAGGGATGGCTTTGGGCTCACAGCCTTTCTCTAGTGTCACCTCTGTGTAATGGGAGGTTTAGCTACTGACACGGGGTAGAGATCAAAGACAGTGTTTCTAAGGACATCAGCAAATACAGCCAGCCGTTGTGGCCATATATGGTTTTATTTTGCCTCCCACATTTGTTTGTTTTAGTCATTCTAAAATATCCTCCCTGCCATAATATATGACTTCTTGTTAGTTAGTTTGTTTTGTTTTTCCAGTCAGGGTTTCTCTGAGTAGCCTTGGCTATCCTGGACTCATTTTGATATGTGCCATTTTTTAAAACTTCATAATATATGATTTTTTTTTAAGCTTGCGTTTAAACCTTTTTTTAAGTGATTGCTGTGTGTCAAAGACTAGATAACCTCTTTTATAAAACTATACATAGTAAGTTGAATGTGAACAAAAAATAAGGTAATAAGCATAGCTACTTTGCCACATTTGCTCTTAACTTTTAAGCATTCTGTAGCAGGAATCTGCATGTTTTGAAGATTGCTCATTGCATTTAATCTGAGGAGATAAAGTAGCAGGCACTGGTGATGGGCATCTACATGTAAGCAGGCTTTTACTATAGCATGCGGTGTTAAAAAAAAAACAAAAAAAACAACAAGACCTTTTCTCCCTGTCTGATAGGAAAATAAATATCCCTGTTACTCATTAAAAAGAAAAACTGGAAGGATTTCAAGTATTTAGTTTCCTATTACAGTTAGATGAAAAGATAGCCCTCCAGATTGAACTTTTCCTCATGCTTAATGAGTGTACGCATTAATAACTCTGCATAATTCTGATTTAATTTCTCTTGAAGACTCAATTAAGGACAATTAATTCTTGTTTATGTTGAATATAGCATAGACGTTAGGAGGCCAGTGCAGGAAGCTTTCAGCATCTTGCAGTCATGGTTTTTCTTAACTGTTGAATATGAACTAAAAATTTCTCCAGCAGGGCTGGAGATGCCACTTGGCGGGAGAGCATTCTCAGTGATGGCAAGACCGTGAGTTTAATCCTCTCTACCCCCAATCCTGTGGGTTTCCTATGTATTTAGGTAAACATGACAAACAACTGGATACAGGGTGAGAATTGTTTGTTGACACCTATTTCCCTACACCATCCTCTCTGCCTCCTATTCTCCTTCCTCTACTTTGAATTTGGGTCTCACCTCATGTTTGACACTGGATAACACTTTCATTTTTACCCCCACGTGCCCCCAAACCACCTTTTTCTTTATTTTAAAGATATGAAACCCTCCAAGGTTCAGTTCTAGCTCTTTGGAGACTCCTGCCTAATCTCTTTGCTACTTTCTTAAATGTTAGGGGTGGGTTTTTTTGTTTTTGTTTTTTGCTTTTGTTGTCGTTGTTTTATTATCTGTTTCTCTTTTCAAGCTGCATGGGATTTCTTAGGATTTTAGCCACCTCCATAACTAGTTAGCTTTGTGTATGCTAGTAAGTTTCTCAAGGTTTTTACTGAAGTACAGTTAGCACACAGCAACCTGCATTCATTTGAAGTGTGCTTTGACTCGTTTTAGCTCATAAATAAAACCATATAGCTATCACTAGAGTTTGAGCTATTCAAGGGTCAGTTCCCCTAAGGTTTTCCTATGTTCTTTTGCAACACCTTCTTACCCCTTCCACCGTAACTTTCCGATATGCTACAATGGCTTACTTCACATTTTCCAGAATTTTACATGATTGCAATCATGCATTTCCCATGATACATTTATAACCTTTATCACCCGGTTTGGCTTCACTTAACAAGTTTATTTTGAGGTTAATCCATGTTGCCTGTATGAATTTTCTTTATGTTTAGTCCTTCATGGCTAGCCTCTGGCCTGTGGATTCCAGGATATTATAAATACACAAAGTCTGTAACCTGACATAAAATCATGTGAGCTGTGTATGTGGTGTGTGTATGTGTGTTTTGCAACTTCATTACACAATCTAGAACATGGACTTTGTAGATATTAAGGTGCCAAAAGCTTGGGCACGCCTGCTTGCTTGCAGGTGCTTTTCCTCTCAGGCTTAGAGTCTGGCCTCATGTGGCACATGCTGGTCAGTACTATGGACTCTAAGGAGATGCTCTCACTGTTCTCTTCATCATAGAGCTGCCCCACAAACTCAGCCTACTGCCTGGGTCTTCCCACGCTCATCTTCAGATTCTCAGCTGTTTTCTCCTGTCCAGTCTAAAGCTTGAATGTGTGTGAGTGGTGAGATAAGAGCAGGCCTGGGGTTGATAGGGATGAAGGTTCCAGGTAGGACTCCTGAAGCTCAGCGTCTGCTTAACAATGCAGATTTTTAACTGTGTTGTTTTACTAAACTGGAGTTTGTTTAAAGATCTGATTCGTAGTTTATCAAGCTTCTGGCCAATCCAGTAGAAAACTAGTAAAGGGTAATGTGACTTTAATATAACATTATTTCTGCTTCCTTAACTGTTCGCTCAGAGGCCATCTGTTGCACTAGCCAGTGCAGAAAGATCCAAGAGACTTTCTGAGCAGAAGGCAGTGCAACCCCCAGTGGGAAGCCCCTCTTTCCATGGGGTGCAGAAGCACTTGCTTTTCGGGCTGCTTTCCAACAAGGAAAGCCAGCTCAACAGACCTTTGTTTGGCTCATGGGTAAGGAGTAACACATTGCTTTTGTATAGGGGACAAAAGAGCTGTCTCTTTAGCCATTGTCTTAGAATTGATGAGAAACTTACCTCAATGGAAGCACAGGCTCCCCCATCCTTTTAAAAACATGTTAATTATATTTCTGCTCAGTTATTGTTACTATTTTTTGGTTACATAACTTTGGGTTGCTTAGTCCATACCCCTTCTCTTTCTGTTGGTGAAAGGGTATTTGTACTCCAGACACATTTTAAGGGGCATTATATATAGTTGGACATTTGTATTAAGGAAATGAATGCAAACCAGCACTGCTGGTAGATTGAGACCTGTTTAGGATGCTGTGTCACTTAGTCAAAGAACTGGAACATTTTTCACAGGAGTCTTGGTTTTGCTCTATCTTGTCAAGGATTCCCAGTTTGGTTTTGCTTGTTTTATTGTGCGTTTTCTTTGCTCAGAGTCGCAGTAGCTGTCTGTGTATGCGGGTGAGAGTACATGTGCACCTGGTGTGTAGAGGTCAGAGGGCAAACTTGGGTATCAGTCTTCAGACCCCATTTGTTTGTTTGTTTTTTATTAGAGATGGGATCTCTGATTGGTCTGAATTTTACCATTAGGCCCAGAAGGCAGGCTGCTAGGTTCCAGGGTCCTCCTACCTCCTCACAGCTATATTGCAAGTGTGTACCACTGTGCCAGGTCCTAGCTTGTGATGTAAACACTTCCCCTGCTAAGCTCTGCTCGCAGCCCCTCCCCCTCAGTAACTGTTTAAGGGGCCTCACTATATGAGTTAAGCTGATTTGACAACTCTGTGGCTTTTAGGAAGTCTCATTCAAATAGTATTCCCAGTGCTGTTTGGATTCTCTGTGATTTAACACAGTCTGATTTGTATGTGTAAAATAAAACTTGCCAAACTAACTTGAGTCCTATTGTCTACAGTTAAGCTCTCAGACTTTTAAGGAGCCCACTCAGTACAGTGCTAGCTAGCCACACAAGCATGAGGACTCAAATCAACATACAAACTTGAGCCCAGGAGATGGTGTCTGTATGTGTAATAGAAGCACTTAAGAGACTGAGCCAGGAGAATCTGTGAGTTCCAGCCCAGCCTTCCCCTGAGCTTGAAACTCTGTCTCAAAACAACAAACAAAAATCCTCAAATGAAAAAAAAACATTTAAGGAGTTTGAAATTGCAACAATAAAATAAACAAACAAACAAAAAACCAGCAACAGTCAAACAAACAGACAAACGATAAAACAAAACCCCAAACCTGTCTTGCTTTCTAGTAGAGAACTGGTTTTCAAAAGCTGAACAATTAAGTTTTTAAGGCATTGGAGCAGGTTCTCCTATAGCAAGATATGTGATGTAGTGTCTCCCTGCTCATCCCCATTCCTACCTCCTCTATCTTTTGGCTGAAAGTAGAAATGTGGCTTAAAGTACACAAGAAATGCATAGCCAGCCACCAGTACAGTACCTGTTCTTAGTTCAGATTTTGTATGATTTTGTTGCTTTACTGGTGTGTGGAAAAACCTAAGTGTGAAAACCATGATGGAATAGTGTAAATCGTTTGGAAGGAAACTCTTTGTCAAGTCCTACATCCAGCCCTGTGTTTGTGAGCCAGATTTCAGTCCCTCACAAACTAATTTAAATCCTCCCAGGAATGTGCAGTGTCCCTGCCAAAGGTCTTCAGATGATGATTGATGGAAAGATCTGTGGCCAAACACGCATTCTTTTAAAATGCATTTCAGGCATAGGTTAATACAGAGGTTGGAAAATTAAGTAACTTCATGATACACTGTGCTTTCAACGCATTTGATGATTGAACTCTTTCCAAGGATCTTTTGAAAAGACATGTCCCCTCAGAATCACTGGTCTGAAGCCTTTTCATATAAAAGCCCCACTGATTTCTATTGCAGGCTTCTCGTTAATGAGCTCAAATTCTCAGTCACTTTGTAGACTGTAATGCAAGGTGCAATTTAGCCAATGGGTCTGTTTGATTCACTTAGTAAATTAAATATTTAAATTCTGCATATATTATTGAAAGACGTTCGGGGTCTTTACAGTGGATGTAAATTTAATTGCTTTCATTTTGGTGATGCAAAGTATACATAATATCGAATTTACTATTTTGACTATAGCATGGTGGCATGAAGCACATATGATATACAGCTATCACACTGTCTGCAGAACTTTTTCTAAAGTCTTTCCAAAGAGAAACTTAGAATCCATGAACTTAAGAACTTTGTGTTTTCCCCCAAGTCCCAGCCTCACCCTTTGTGTTACTGTCGATGTGATTTCTCAAGGCACTTCACGGAAGTGGGATTGTCTACGCTGTGTCCTTTTATGCCTGGCTTGTTTCATATAGTACAGTGTCTTTTAAGGTTTTCTATATGGTGACATGCCAGAATTTCCTCCTTCATTAATGCTGAATCATCTTCCACATTCAGTTTGTTATGGTTCATCCATGCATCCGTGGCTTGGTGAACACACTGTTGCTTCCATTTCTTTCCTTTTGTAGCACAAATTTTAAATACTGATCATGTTGTATCTTCCTTGTTCCTGTAGGAGGTACCAAGGAATTGAACAGTAGGAATGATACCTTTCTTTGTTGATGGCTTTTTCAGTATCACATGAGTTGTTATTTTGATGCCTGGCCTATATAAGAGAATAGTTTCATCTTTTGGGCAGATGAGGTGGCTCCATTTACAGGCACTGAACTAAAACATAGAACACAACCATCTGGGACCAGGTCCAGGCTTACAAGGTAAAGCTCCAAATGCAAATTATGGACCATTACTCCTTTAGCTATTCTTTCGAACTGTGGACATTATTTGTATGGCATTAATGCTTTATATTGGGCCTCACAAATTGTTTTTCTTCCTTAGAACACTTGTATTGTAACTTGCAAATGGAATGTTTGCATGATTAGAATGAATTCAAGCAGTGTACTATTCGGCCTCTGGAGTGCATAATTTGAAGGATTCACTTTTGGAACATTTTGACTACTAGTTGATATATGGACTTAGGTGAAAATACAATGGAAAAGAATAGATATTGCTCATTCATAACATGATGATTTAATCCATCATTGTTAATCAGAGAAATCATTGGGACAGTACGACTTCCCATTTCTCTGTAATGGGACATTTTAAAAGTTGATTGATTGGCTTCTAGTTGAGAAAGAAGGTTCAGCTCCTGCCAGTAGTAGTGTTTACCAGCTGTGCCTGTGAAAACATTCCTTTTACCCCCAGATGTTCTTGTCGTGTTCTGTTTCCCAAGTGACCTTATCAGAGCCTTGGGAAATTAAAAGCACACTTAAAACATGAATAGCTGGGTCTCTCTTCAGTTTAGCCAGATTTCTACTTGTTATGATAAGGCAAACGGGGAGGGATTTCTGGAATTGTAGAGAATTTTAAGTTTAAGTTGTCAAGTGTCTTTTGGGTTATAAGAACATAAACCATAAAAGTATAAAGCATATAACCAGTAGGTGGGTATGTGTGTGCACATGCATATCTCTGACCTTGGCATGGTTGTACCTCTTTGAGATGCTGAACAGCAAACCTAGTTAATTGGCCATTTGCTTGCCTATGAATCTAAAGTCATTTTATTATACCTTGTGGATTTTATAAGAATCTTTATAAGGAGTCATAAGGTTAGAAATGTTGGAAAGAAATATTGGGAATTTGATTGTAGGGATATTCAGAGGGATTTTTTTTTTACCCTTTTTCCACTTTCAGCTCTCTTCCCTATGACCACATGACAAGTGAGTTACTTAAAATTAGCATAGCTCAAAGACCTAATTTCCCTAAATGTTTACTTCTATTAGGAAAAGCCCCAGAGGAAGAAAGTCTGTGGCCAGCCTACGTTAAGTCAGTATAAAGCCAAAGGATCTGCTTCTGTAAGTCTTTTTAAAGGTTTGTAGAACTAGGGACTAGAGCAGTGGCTCAGCAGTTAAGAGCAGCGACTGCTCTTCCAGAGAAAATGGGGTTTGATTTTCAGCACCCACGTCACGGTTCACATCATAGCTGTCTGTTCTTCCATTTTCAGGGGATCCAGTGCCCTCTTCTGGTCTCCACAGGTACCCAGCACACATGTGGTGAACAGTCATACATGCAGGCAAAATATCTATATACATAAAATAACATAATAAAAATTTTTAAAAAGTTTTCTAAAAAGGAGCTAGAAAGATAGGTTAGCAGCTAAAAGCACTGTCTGCCCTTCCAGAGGTTCTGAGTTCAGTTCTCAGCAACCACATAGTGGCTCACTACCATCTGTACGGGGATCTGTTGCCCTCCTCAGATAGAGCATTCACCCACATTAAATAAACAAACAAACAAACAAATATGTTTTTAAAGTCTCTAGAATGACATTTGAAGGGGTCATGAGAGTTGGTAGGAGTTTGGGTCTGTTTGGCTTTGACAACCCAGTGCAGTAACTGTCATTGGAGGAGTATGGTCCCAGACATGTACAAGTGCTCTTTGCAGAGCATCCAGGTTGATGTTCCATTCTCTAAATGTTTCCCTGACTAAGCAACAGTACCTGAAACTACAGGCTCAGGAGACTGTTTTTTTTTTTTTGTTGTTGTTGTTGTTGTTGTTTCCTAATATATATTGAAATAACAATTTTGTTTGACTCTTATGTCAAGCTGTATTGCATTATCTCTATGTTCATTAGTGTAGCTTGTCTGACAGGTTGAGCACCGAATCTGTAAGCTTAGTTCCTTCTCTTCCCTTGATAATGTAGTATGCTTTATGGTGGACAAGAACCATTATGAATACTTACTGAATACAGTGTGGCGGATACGTCATAAAGTGAGACCCAGTTGCTTTAATGCTCTTTTTCAGCGACTGATGCCCATGTGGGGAAGGGGATGGGAGAGCCACAGACTTTCACACCTTGCTTCTTACAGAACTTGTTCCTTGCTCCTATTCTGGACTAGAGCGGATGCCTCAATCCAGCATCCCTTGAGTTTGATACTTGGGAAAAACAAACTATTCTCACAAGGAGGGTATAGTTGCTTGACTGAGAAGGGAAGGGGTGGTGGTCTTCACCATTTCCCCAGCTCCTGACTCTTTCCCCTTTGCCTCTGGGGACTTGAGATGTTCTGATTCCTCATCCTTTTCTCTAAATCATCAATGCATAGTTTTCTCCATTTTTAGTTACATTATCACCATGAGACAGGACATTTTGCCTCTATTACAGTTAATGTAGGTCATTCTTGATGGAAAATGAAACCTAGACCCCATGAATTCCATTTAAACATTCTTGTTCTTACTACCAAATTCTCTTTATCCAGAGCCACCAGAAAATTAGAAATTAAAACACCTTTGAGATGCCACAACTCTTCTGAGAATGACTGTAATCAAAGAAGTCTTGGCGATCAAGAAATCTGACACAAATGCTGGTGTGGTGTGGGGAAAGAGGAATCCTAATTCATTGTTGGTGGGAGTGCAAACTAGTTGTCTTAGTAAGAAGAGACCCCAAGACCATGGCAACTTATAAAGGAAAACATCTAATTGGAGCTCACTTACAGTTCAAAGGTTTAGTCCATTATCGTGGGCAGCTTGGTGTAATGCTGACAGACATGGTACTGGAGAGGTAGCTGAGAGTTCTATGTTGGAACAGCAGGCAGCAGGAAGAGAGAGAGAGTGTGTGTGAGCCTCTGGGCCTGCCTTAAGCTTCTGAAACCTCAGAGTCCACCCCCTGTGACACACTTCCTCCAAAGCCACACCTCCTAATAGTGTCACTCCCTACAGGCCTATGGGGACTATTTTTGTTCAAACCACATTAGTCTAGCTATTGTAGAGACCAGTGTGGTAGAACCTCTAGGAACTAAAAGGAGAAAAAACCCCTATGAGCCAGATATACCAGTGTTGACAAGATATACACAGGATATACATATACATAGTTACACATAGCCTACTAGACACTTGCATAGCCATGTTTATTTCTGACCTGTTTACAATAGTTAAAATAAGTGATGAGAAAGGAGTGGGAAAACAAAAGGACACATGGGACATGAAAGTGGAAAGTAGACTGGTGTAGACGTTATAGGTGGGGTCAGAGGGCAAGGGATGGTTGAGATGAGCGAGGAGGAGAATCTTCGAGACACGATTTTTAAGGTCTTGTGTGATAATGTAAAAATTAACATAAAAATGTACAAACTCTATTTTTTAAATTGTGAGTTTGAAAGGTTATTTGTGAGGTGTCACACTAGTTTCATTTACTTAGTACTTTGGTTCAAAGAGGCCAAGTGTGTCTTAATAACCTAGTAGCCAGTTAAATAAATAATATGCATGAATTCTTTTAGTTTTCTTCTTTGAAAAATTATTTTTATTATGTTCACAACTAAGATTTCTTTGTGTCAGGATATATAAATGTATTGGGCACTGCAGAACTTCTTAATCCTAGGAATCAGATTGGAACCTCTACCTTCATGTTCTGTTTCACAGTGATTTGGGAAAGGGTTTCTTTCTTTCTTTTTTTAATTCATAAAGAAATTTACTTTTAAAGATGTGGTACTTAGAATATAAAAGTATCTGGTATTTTCAAACAGAACTGCTATGAGTTAGTGAGTCTGGTGTCTGGATTTGTTTCCCACACACAAAACAAAGAACCCAAAAACCTTGGTAAGCCTGTGAATTAGGGCACCTTTGTGCCCAGATTGAGAACTTCCATCGTTCATTCCAGAACCGTTAGCCCTGGGACAGTGGACTTGACTGTTTACGATCTAAGGGAACTTTAAGTTTCATTTTGAGACCACACGCCTTTTTCCTTCATTTTTAGTATTTGTTTAATTTTAAGGTGAAAATATCTTTACTAGCAAAATAAAAACAGGAAGAAGCTCATCTTTGTTTATATCTTTGTTTCTGCCCTCCTTCCTTCTCTCTCCTTCTCCCTCCCCCTCTTCCTTCATCTCCCTCTGCCTAACCACCCCTCCTCTGCTGTCTTTAACCTGAAATAATAGGATTTTTTTTAAGTTTCTGAAAAAAGATTATTTAACTACTGGTTATTTGATAAAGGCGACAGGGAAGCGAGTGGGGTATAGAGACATGCAGTGTGCTGCCCATTTAAATCTCCCATTGAGTGATTTTAAATGGAAGGGGACAGTTCTGAACACCGAGGGAAGGTATGTAAATGAATACTTTATGGTTGTAATTGTTAGGCATAGAATTTGATCTGAACTATGCAATGTGAAAGGCGTATTATTATTATCATTCTTCAAAAGGCTTTGCAAAGAATGCTATGCAAGAGTGTTTTCCACTACATGTTAAAATTAAGACAAATTAACTTACTTTTTGAAGACATTCTGTTTTTCTCTCTTTATTGTAAAAGTTTCATTTTGTCATTCTGATATGACATTGGGGAATTCTGGATACCTTTAAGACAAACTAAGACCCCATGATAATGGGAGTTTGACAATTCAGACGAAAATTTCAGTTACAAAGAGGAGAATCCACATAATAAGCATGTTTGCATCAAAGGAATGTTTCCCTTCTAAATGACTGTTGTGTTTTAATGTCTGACTTGACGCATTGGGGGCTGGTGAGTAGCACTGTCACCCTCCTGTTCGCTTCAGTCTTAACTTATGTGAGAAGGAAGGACGTGCAGGGAGCCGCTAACACTGCTGCTTAGTGTGTGGCCAGTAGCCGGTGTCCGATGGTTCCATGCCCGCTGTGTAGGCCCTGTTACTGTATCAAATGATGGTTTCCCCTGACAGTTGACGGCCATCACCATTTTCCTTCATTTTATCTATAATTTATTTATACAGTATTATGCCTGCATGTGTACCTGCATGCCAGAAGAGATTACCGGATCCCACCACAGGTGGCTATGAGCCACCACGTGATTGCTGGGAACCAAACCCAGGACCCCCGAAAGTACAGCCAGTGCTCTTAACCTCCAAGCCATCTCTCCAGCCCCCATATATATATATATTAATTTTTAAAGTAAGCTTATATTTGTTTATAGCCTTCTGCCCTTCTTCCTTCTCTTTCCCACTCTCTCCCCTTCTCCTGCCATCTCTTTCTTCCTTTCCACTCCTCCTCAGCTCATACCTTTTTTGGATATTGTTTTGTGTCAGTCTTCTGAGTGCCAAACCAAAACATGTTAGGGTGACGTGTTGTACTGTGAAAGGATTTGATATCTGTCCCCTTTATCTCCCTAGCTTGCCCTCGCCTGTCTCCTCCTTCATTGAGTGCTGTGTGTGGATCGGTTAGCAAGGTGCTAGTCAGCTGAACCAAAACAGTAGTCTTTTTCTTAATTAGTGTAGAGAAGACCACTGCATAATGCAGACTGGGTTGTTTCTGGTATAATATATTTAGCAAGAACTAACATTAAGAACATTTTCATGGGCTCTTCAAAAATTCTAAGCACACCATGTAGTTGCTAACATTAGTCACAAATGAAGAACTACTCTTTTTTTTTTTCTAGTGTAGAAATAACTTCATATCACTGTTGGTTCTGCAGTGGCTCACGACAAATACAGTGTTCTGTGTTCTAGGACCGGGCTCCCAGACGAGCAGCTGTTACACGTTGTTATAGACTGTTTTGTGCCCCCAGATTTGTATACTTTAAGTGCTGAGAGAGAAAGGGCAGAAGGCAGAAAGAGAGACAATATGAATCCCAAAGATGCACACACTTGGTGACAAGGTCCTGCCTGTTGCAGGGCGACCTCTGCAAGCCAACGAGAGAGGCCTTGGGAGAATTCACACCTTCTAGCACTTTCGTTTTGGACTCACAGCCTCCAGAACTGCAAGAAAATAAGCCTCTGTGGTTTACTTCGTTCATACCTGTGGTATTTTGTTTTGGCAGCACTGGCAAGCTATTGCACATGTTCTGTTGTGCTCATGGTTGGTAAAGCAGTTTCTCTTATTAAAAATGTCTTCAGCCACAAAGCCTCAGTTTTAAATTGTTTGTTCGTGAAGGATCTCACTGTGTATCCTAAACTGCAACCTAACTTGCTGCTTGGTAGCCCAGGCTGGCCTTGAACTCATGTACCTCCTGATTTTTATAGGCGTGGGACCTCCTGCCTTATTTAGTAGGTGCTTTTAGTTGATTCCTTCTATATTACAGATAGATTTTGAGAGTGACAGCAGGCTTTGAGAGTCCTGCAGTTTCTTTTTCTCCCTTTATTAAGCAGCTGGGTGTTGAAGGTTTGAGTGATGGTTATCTCACACCGTAGTCATGCTCTTCTTCACATTTTACATAACGGCATATTATATAGAACACTTGCTGTGTTTGAGGCTCTGCTAAAGTTGGGAACAAGCCTAGCATCGTAAAGCCGTAAATACAGTGTAGGGGTTAAGTGCTGGTTCCAGCCAGGTTGCTCTGCATTAAATTACAGTCCCATTGCTTATTAGTGATGTAACTCGGGCCTATCATATAACTCCTTCCGAGACCATACAGGAGTGCACACAGGCCATTGTCATTGTTACACCTCCAAACAACGGCAGACAGTGTGCTGCGTATAGGTGATACACTCCTTGTTATCATTCTTCCTGTATCTGAGCTCATTTGGATAAGTGCTCCTCTAATTTTTTCTTTTAATTATCAGCTGACGCTTCCACATACTTATCTTTATGTTCATTGATTATATAGTTCTCAGCCCTGATCAACTGCCTATTAATACAGAGACTCAGAACAGGACAAAGGACAGAGAACAAGAGAGTGTGAAGTGCTCAGCCCTAAATGGGACATCTGTATGATATACTCCCGCACAAGGTTTAGGAGCCATGGAGGAAAAGAAGGTGGGAAGAAAGATTGTGAGCCAGACAGCAGAGGACATCTGCAAAACAGTTTTACAGACACGACAGGGCAGTTGCAGACCTGAACTGACAGAGGCTAGGGCTGCACAGTCAAGACCCGACATGAGTTCAAGACAGTCCAGATTTTAACATGGATAGATGGTGGGCATGGGGGGCATACGACTCACAAAGTCCCTCAAGCTATTGACAGTGGATGGCTGCTGGCGGAAGGGGAGTCCATTTTCTTTAGATGTGGCCCCCGAGAGGCTTCCTGTGTTTCCGTCTATGGCCCTTACGCTCCGGCCTAGGCGACATCGCTGAGAATATATGACGCCGGGAGGAAGTGTGGGTGGTGGGAGTATGGAAGACGTTAGAGGGGTGGGAGTGGTGGAGTGGGTTTGATGAGAACTTATTATATTCATGGATGAGATTCTCAACCAATAAAAAGATTTATCCGGTCGTTGTCTTGCTTAAGAATGAAGGACGGAGAGGGAGCTCGGTGTTACACAGTAAACGTGAACTGAAGAGTGGGCATTGAATGGTGGCCATGCTGTAGTCCTTAGATAAAATTGGACTGACGGCTTCAGTTCCTTTTTCACGTCTTTTAGTATTTAGTCACTGGCAGTGTGACAGGACACTTGGTTTGGTTCTTTCTGACCTCAGACTCTCAGATGTGCCTGCAGACACAGCACTTGGCAAAGATTCCTCCCCTCCGCCCCAGACTCCTGCGGGACTTTCTCACTATGCATTCCCATTCTTCCAAGGGATCAGCCTCTCCTATGTCAGAGGGGTGTGTGTCAAAAGAAGTGGCAGCTAGAGAGGCAGGTTCTCTGCGGTTATGTTCTTGGTCTTAGCATGGTTCTAAGCCTGGGACAGGGGAAGAAGATTCAGCAGCCACACTCTGCATCTGCCGGAGGAGGGGTGAGAGATAAGGGAGGGTTTAGAACTTAGTTGTTTTTCCTGTTGTGATAAAAAGACTCTCAAAACAACTACTGGAAGAAAGAATCTGTTTGGCTCCCAGTTCTACTATGGCAGGCAAGTCACAGGGGCTGGAGCTTGAGAGAACTGGTCACATCACATTCCTGGTCAAGGGCAGAGAGCGGTGAATTAATGCATGCTAGTGCTCAGTTTGCTTTCTCTATTCTGAAACAGGCCAGGATCGCCAGCCCAGGGGAAGCTACTGCCCACAGTGTGCAGGTCTCCCACTAATGAAAACAATTCCCCACAGACACATCCCCCAGCCCAACCTAGTCTCCATCGCCTTGATTCTAGATTGTGTGAATGAGTGAAGGGGACCTTTCCTTCATGGGGAACTTGACAACTGTAAAGTATTAGTAGGCTATCTTAATTGTGATGTTGTTCGTTCATTTATTTAATATTGCCGCTGTACCTTGTGGGCTGTATAGCCTTCATGCTAAGTGTGGGTTTACATTCGGGGCCGGTTGTGGTTTGTTTTAAGCTAAGCAGGAGCACATATTGGGATGAATGGTTTCTTCGATGGGGTCCCACTTATTTTCAGATGCACCTGTGGAGAGGCAGTTAGAAGAGAGTGTAAACGGGGACAAAGCTTCTCCCGGGTAGGGGGAGAAAAGACGGAGAAGAGAGCATAGACACCAAACCATAGGGCAGAGACATGTGCAGGGCCCCTTTCCTATGACGACCTCTCCTGCGTAATGCTAAACCAAACGATGGTGTTCTCTGAAATGTTCTGCCCAAAAGAGTCAGAAGCTGCTTGGCTTTGTCTCCCGAAGCATGCCTGTGATTGCTGAGCTCCTGCGGGTTCTGTGCTGTCATTCCTTCTGCCCAAGTATGTATACAAATTATCCTGCCAGTGGGCGTCCCAAATAGTTTTGAACCCTCAGCAAAACATATGGGCTTGGAGAAATCTCAGCATGTACTCTGCCTTCAGCTTAATCTTCTCTCTGCCCCACACTGGCAATTCTTAGTATTTTCCCAAGCGTTCCCACCCATGCTGGCAAGACTGGACTTACTTAAGTGTCAAGGCTCCTGCAGCAAATTTGAAGCTACAGCCTGACCTAGCTCTTCTGGATGTGTTTAACCAACGTGACGGGGTGTGATACTGCGATTCATACTGACTGCATCCACTTTGAGAAGTGTAACTGCTGGGAGTGTCCTTTCAGTGTGCACACGCTGTGTGAGCTGTGGGTAAGAGGCTGCAGGGGCCAGTTTGTCCTTCAGTGAAATTGCCCAGAGTAAAACTGAAATAGGTTCAGAAGGCATTTTTCTTTGTACAGAGCGGTTTTACTATATTCTGAGGTAGAAGGAAGGAAGTATTAGGAAAACATTTTATATTGAAGTCATTTAAATTTTTTATTCTAGGACCTTTAGAAATATTAAATTGGGGAATGTCCATTTGTATTTATTAGGTTCCTGTTTCTTTGGGTATTAATTGCTGAGTGGAGACTAAAGGACCCTGTGTCAGCCTTGGGTCAGTTCTCTGGCTTTGGGAACATTAAATTCTGTTTGGCCAAGTGAGTTTGCAAACAGGGAAGCAGAGAGGACTGTCAAGGGTGTAAACAGCTGGTCTGGGCCTGTGGCGTGCTCTCTACTATTGGCCTGTTGGGAGGATGTCAAGGCCAGCCCTGGAGTGATAGTGAGATCGTGTGTCATGGGGTAAAACTGTTGAAATTAGGAAATTGAAAACTTATAGTCAAACTTTGTGTGGTGTGTGGACAGTATCTGTGTGCATGTGTGCAGATAAGATGTCCATGCTGGGGCATCTTCCCCTCTCACTTTCCGCCTTAATTTGGGAGACAGGCTTCAGGCTTTCTGGCTGAACTTAGAATTCCTTGATTTTGGTCAAGAAAGGCTGCAGGATCCTCCATCTCTCTTCCCCCTCTTTTCTCAGTCACACATGGGTATTGACGTTGGAGGTGTGTGCCTCCACTAAGCTTTTACTTGGCTGTTGGGAACCTGAATGCGGGCTGCCATGCCAGTGTAGCAAGCACTGAATCCACCGAGCCATCGCTCTGAGCATCTGGGCTTTACCTTTCACCTTTGAAACTACAGGGCAAGCTTTTATCTAGTCAGTCAATATGAAGGGCCTACTCTGTGAAGAAATGGATATTTGTGGGTTGACCCACAGAGAATTAAAGTGATGATTCCAGGTGAAATGCTCAAGAACTTGAAAATAGCAATATTAATGTTGTTAACATGCTTATGTGGATGTCCGTGTTCTTTAATAGAAGTTGCAGTTATTACGACAGTGATACGTTGGTGGAGAGCTGTGTGCCAGCCATGCTGATGAGTGCTGTTACCTTTAGTCATCCCAAGGGTTAGGGGGTAGCTGGTGCTGTTTCCATTTAAGAGATGAGAAAAACCGAAGCATTAGTTTTGCCTACTATTGGCCTGTTGGGAGGATGTCAAGGCCAGCCCTGGAGTGATAGTGAGATCGTGTGTCATGGGGTAAAACTGTTGAAATTAGGAAATTGAAAACTTATAGTCAAACTTTGTGTGGTGTGTGGACAGTATCTGTGTGCATGTGTGCAGATAAGATGTCCATGCTGGGGCATCTTCCCCTCTCACTTTCCGCCTTAATTTGGGAGACAGGCTTCAGGCTTTCTGGCTGAACTTAGAATTAAGTTCCAGGCTACTAGGTTAAGTGTCCAAGCTACTAGGAAGTTCTAGAATAACTTAGTGTTATTAATAAACTGTTAGTGTCCAGCTTTCATCATTGGAATAGCCAAGGAAAGGCTTTGTGTACTACACTGTGTAAATATGCTAACAGCTGAGAGCTCAGTGCACTTCTAGGTTCTTTCTTTGATGGTTGTGAGCCTTGGTGCTTTGGGAGTATAGCCATCCTGGTGAAAGTCTGAAGTTGACTTCCCACTGTGCGTGTTTAAAAGCTGTCAGAGATACATTTAAGACGGAGTGGCTTCTGCATCTTGCCTGTTTGTCAGTTTCTTCTTAAGATGTCTCCTTCCTTACGGTGGTGCTTACTGGGTTTTCCTCTCTGCTTGTGTGACTCACGTTGAGGAATTTTTAGGTTGTAAATACCCAGGCTTACTTACCTCCCAGCTGGAAAGCACTGAGACATTTTGGTTGGAATGTTTGTTGTGGGTGATAATGCACAGCCTATGAAGTTTGTAACACTGGGGAAAGAGTTTTCACCTAAAACTAGCACCGTTCTAGAATCTTGATTACTTTTAGTAACTTAGAAGGAGAAAGAAATGCCAGTGGGGGAAAAGTCAGATGTTGCTGGAAGACGCCGTTAATAAAAGTATGTTCAACTATAATTGCATAGTTAATATCCTGCCTGTTGAGACTTGCTTCTGAGTAACCTGTCTGAACAGTGAAAAGATATGCAATGACCTTCTTCCACATTCATTCCAAAAATAAGAAGGCAGTTGGGCCTGATAGTGCATGTCTGTGATACCAGCACTCCGGAGGCTGAAGCAGGAGGATTGATTGCTAATTTGAGGCTAGCCTGGGCTACGTGGCAAGATCCTGCCTCAAAAAGGAACAGATAATAAATAATAGATAGATAGATAGATAGATAGATAGATAGATAGATAGATAGATAGATAAACAGACAGATGGATGAACAAATAAGCAAGCTTGTGGAAAATATGAATCTGAATCATTTTCAAAGGAAAATTGCACTCATAGCACTAATAAAATCTAGTAACAGCCAACTAAAAACACTATAGATTAGTGACATTGAAGTCTTAGGGACCATTTATTGTCCCAGACCTTCAGGACTTATTTGGAAATTATAAAAGTAACTTTTATTCACTTGCTTCAATTGATGTCTTGGAGGCTTACTTCCTTCTTCTGCTAACCTATGCCTAGTCCTGGCAGCGTCTAGCCTCCATACCATCTAACCTAGGCCTAGAATGTTTTCAGCCTCTGGGACTTACTGCTTAAACTCACCCTTTCTTGTTCTTTCTGAGCTCATAGTTGGCTTGTTCAACTCAGCTGTTCTGGCTCAAACTCCTCTCCCAGCTGACTTATTCAATCTGGCTTCTTTCTCAGCCCCTGAATTGGTCTGCTTGGCCTCAAACTAACTCCATCATTTTGCTCTATCCTCTGGCCCCTTATCTCTGGCTCATTCAGTCTTCGCCTGAGTTCTCTCTCTGCAACCTATCTCTCTGTTATTGTCCCGGTAAAACTGCCTCCTCTCTTCCTTCCTCCCTCCTTTTTCCCCTCCCTCCTTCTCTCCTTCTTCCTCCCTCTTTATCCCCCTCTTCTCTTGTCTACATCACTTTCAAACTTGGGTGCTTCCTTCTACAAACTATCTTTACTTTCATTGTTTGGGATTGAAGGTATATACTATCACGCCGGGACCTAAGCTTTTCTTTACTGATATTTGATACCAGGCTGCCTTGAACTCAGATCTTCTTGCCTGTCTCCTGTACTAAAGACATGTTTGTATTCCAGCAGATCATACAGACCAAGAAGGTCTTTGAATGTGATCTACCAGAGCAGCTATGCTCTAAATTAAAATCCCTCTACAGGAAATCCTTCCACATTTTTATTTAATTCATTTTCATCCTTCTGCCCTTATCCTAAGCTTCCCATGTATGTTAACTTTATTCTGTTTCTGCTCATCACAGAAGGCTGTATTCATTGCAGGCAACAGAGACTACTGCTAGAGCTCTCTGCTTTATGTGCCTGTATTGTCTGAGTTAATCTATTTGGATTCTTTTAAAGAACAAGGTGTTTCACCTTTCTTAAGTCCCTCTGGCCCCTCTGCTTATTTTGTTTCCCATCAGTATTGCAAGTCCTCTACCTTGCTCCCTCAGTTTCCTATTGTTAAATTTTATACTGTGTTAATGAAAAGCAGGTGTTGTCTTGTTATCATGTTGCTGTTAGTGTTTTTCTGTTCTCAGTGTGTATTTGTGGAAGGTCTACCCCTTGGAACTTTGATTTTCTTAGATAGCCACAACCCTCTTTAGGAGGCAAAGATGTGGCCCCCATTTACAAGGTTACACCCCAACAAGTGTTATCCAGAATTTTTCTCTGAATAATTTATTTATTAAATGAAAGATATGGAGTCCAAATTGAAAGAATAAGTTGACTAGGGAAGATTTAACAATGAATGAGAAAGAATGGTGCTGGCACAGGTTACTGGATGTCATTAACTCACAATGGTAAAAGGAGGGTCCCTTTTACATTAATGTAGAGAGGTCAGTAAAACAGAATAAGTGAAAAACATACTCATCCAAAAATACATGATAAAGATAGCATTTTTTCTTCCCAGACAGGATCTCACTATGTAGCTCTGGCTGTCCTAGAACTCACTCCATAAACCAGGCTGGCCTTGAACTTACGAAGAGATCCTCCTGCCTCCACCTCCCACGTGCTGGGATCAAAGGCGTGCACCATTGTGTCCCTGTTGAAGAAATCATTTTGAATGGAAGGTGAGGAGGTAAATGTAGGTCACCTGGGTGAACCTGAAATGTGCTGGGCTCTGGTGGGAGCCATCAGTGTTCATGGCGAGACAGTTTGTCATTGTTGAGAAAAGAGACCAGGACATTCCAAGCTCATTATGTAATAATTAATGAATGTGACAGCAAGAACTAGGAAATACATGACTGATTAGATCTTTAAGTCGGAAACCTTAGCGTAAAACTACATGAGAAAATGTCACAGAGGTTAATCACAGTAAACTAGGAAAAGATCCTTGCCAAGTGTGATACACAAATTTCTTATCTTTACAGTATATGAAGAACCTTTTAGATGCTAAGAAAGTGAAGATGTTAAGGAGATTCCCAAAGCGAATAAAATTGTGACGGAAGCCCACCCTACTAACTGAGGCTTACAGAAACCATTATTTTCCTAAGGGCTTAGAAAGAGGTGAAAGAGTAGCCCTACCAGTCCTCCTCACTGTTGCCGTCGTTGCCAGCCAACCTGTAAGGTTTTGGGAATGTAAGTTGCTAACATTTTAAGAGCTGTGAGAGTTGCAGATATATCCGAAGCTTGCAAGATAGGGCTAGATTAGCTTACAGTCACACACAGGCAGAGTGGACCAGCTGCCTGTAGTCAGCGTCTGCTGCGCAGGGGCAAGCGCACGACCAAGCAGGGCTCCCATCGCCAGCCTGAGAGTTTAAGCGGAGGAAGATTTTATTTTTTCCTTCATTTCTATAGTTAAAGGTTTTTGTTGTTGTTGTTGTTTATAATGCACGGTGATTGATTTAATAATTAGGGGAAATGTCATCTTGTTGTTTAAAAGCTACCCAACTGAAATTTATTATTTTGTTGAAGAATGTGATAGAGCTTCCTCAGGATAGCTTGTTCAGAGGACCTGGTAGAGGTTAGCCCTGAGACCTGGTGACGGGAGACTGACCACGGCTGAAGTACTTGCTGCAGATTCAAGAGACTTCAGGGGTAGAGAAGGTGGTGTAAGGGGGAAGAGTGAAATTTTATTTGTATTTGTTTGCTGTGTGTGGCACTTGTACATGGTGTTGTGGGAAGGAACACAGAGGCCGAGAAGAAGGTTCACTTACATCCTCCATGTCATTCTCCACCTTGTTCCCTTGAGACAGTATTCCTCAGGGATCCCAAAGCTAGCTAGGCTGGCAGCCGGCAAGCCTGTAAAATACGGTCCATTCTCCTACAGAGATGCCGGGTGCGATGGAACGGGTGCCTAGGCAGCTGTGCCATGGGAAGAAATGCAGGGTTTCAATGTTTTACTTGATGTCTCAGTTTGTCTCATCATGGTGGTTTACTTTCAAACATGTACTGCATTTTTCACTTTTGTTTTTAATTTGCCTGGGGGTGGGGTCTTCTGTAATTAAAGGAGTGATGCAAAGGAAAAGGTAATTAAGGTGCTGGGTCTCAGAAAATGGAAATAAGCATAAACCAAAGAACATCCGGTGTTGAGAGAGTTCACGGCTACCTGCCCCGACTCTGGCTTTCTATCTGTCCAGGCTTGTGGTTTAGAATTCTGGTTTTAAACTCCTGATGCTGTATGATATATCTTAGCACCGAGGGACTTCTGCTGTTTAGACCCTGGGAGTGAGCCTAGTCATTGCTAACGGAACAGACCACAGATGAGACAACTGATTCTCCCTGGATCTTTTTGTTGTTGTTGCTTGCTTGGTTTGTGTTGATTTTTGAAACAGGGTTTCCCTGGCTGTCCTGGAACTCATTATGTAGACCAGGCTGGCCTCACACTCGTAGAGATCCACCTGCTTCTGTTGGGACTAAACTGCCCTGCCCTTTCCCTGGATCTTTTGTTCTTGCTTCTTAGTCTGTCCTGTGCATTGAAGGGTTGGCATTGCTTCCGTTACGTTGCTGTTGTGTCGAGAAGGTATTTATTCCTCCTGTTTATCGAAAAGACGTCTTAAGGAACTTTAATGATAAATATTTTTTAGTTTACAGTTTTAAAGAGTCATAAATAAAATGGTGATAGTTGCTTCCTTTGTAACACTTGAGCCCTGTAGTCTCAAGTTGGTTTGTTACCCAGTAGTTCCAGAGCAACCATGGCAGAAGACATCACTGGCCTAATTTGACTCTTGGACGTTGTCTCTGTTGGTTTAAGAAAGGCTTTCTACCCTTAAGCTCCTAAGGGAGTCTTTTTCCCATTAGGATTAGTGGGCAATTTTGTGCCATTTATTGGATTTCTTTTTGTTGATTATGCTTTTTATTTGTTTAGGATTTGTATTTTATTTTCTGAATTCAAATTATCAATTTTGTTAACTATCTTTTCTACTTTCATTCTCTCTTCCTGTTAATTTGGACTTAATTGCTATTCTTAGGCCCCTCCCACCTCCACCTCCCAAGCCAGCTTTGGTCATATATTGATGTTCCAAGTCCTGTAACAGCTTTCTGTTCCGACTTCTCAGTTTATTTATTGTCTGTGTCTCTTTGGAGATAAGAATTTATGCCTTTCCAGTCCTCTCCTCAAGAGCCGTGGTGCTGAAATTTTACCCTATGTAAGTCAAACCTGTGGCTCCTAGCAGAAGCTACTGGTCTCCTGGCTTGGAGTCAAGAGCAGTTTAGACTCACAGCAACAACAGTAGCACACAACCATAATTTTCCTCACCCAAGTTCTCAGCAGCTGGTCGGCTGAGCCGCAGCTCAGTCACACCCGTGTAAGCACACTCTGCTGTTTTCTAGAAGGGTCTGAACATGCTCTGCCACCTCAGTCTGCTTGCTCCTCTGTTTGCCCTTCTGATCTGTTGCCAGACTCCTCTGTGTCTAGATAGATGCCTTCCCACGTCTCTCATTGTCCACCTTGTTTTTTAATTGCCTTTGAAAGCTCCACACCTCAAAGCTGCCCTTCTGTTTGCACAGTGCCCAGTTCTGATCTTGCAGGTAGGTCCTAGTGGCCTCCCTGCCATCCTGGACTTCAGTCAGTGTCTTTGTGGACAGTGCCTGTAGAGATAATTTTTTGGATCTCACAGAGAACCTAACTGGGTCAGCATGTGGGTTAGGTGTATGCTGTGAGTAGCTCATAACCAGGGCCAAAATAACATAGGACTTTGTTTCCTTGTGGCAGGTTTGGAGATAGATAACTGCTGCTGTCGGTTCAGCTCTTTGGTAACCCTCTAGTAAGCATCTTCAGTATGCTGTTCTCACCATGTGAAATTCCCTTTGTCCAGATATGTGCTTCCAGTTATACCCATCTTTAAATTACTAGCTGTTCCAGAGCCTTTCTTAACTCCCATATGAAAATATTATTTCTTTATATTCCCGAGGCAGCGTGAAGGTAGAAAATGACCTTATCATTAGCACACACATGCACACACATGCACGCACCTACGTGTGCACACTTTCTTACTGAGCTATAAATTCATGCTTGTACATAGAGTTGCCCTCTGCAGAGTGCTGTGTTTAAGGCCATAGTGGGTTTCCATGTTGAATGTCTGGTAGAGAATGAATGAGCCATCTCCTCGAGAAACTTGTTATTAGTAAATAGAACTTTGAGAAGAGATACGCTGCCATGGGTGAGAATATAGAGGTGTTGGATTTTAGCAGAGAATTTAATTCTTAGGAATGGAATGTACGTATTGCTGAAAAGGGACGTCTTTATTTTCTAAACTTATGTGGGATCACGTACAGTTTCTTAAAACGCTAGCAGATGTGTTTTTACGTACAATTAAAGCATTCTATTGCTTAGATGGGGACTGAACTGGAGACTGTTCTTTCTTTCAGTGCTTAGATGAGTATGAAGATGACGAAGCAGGACAGAAAGAACGGAAGCGAGAAGATGCCCTCACCCAACAGAACACCATCCAGAACGAAGCTGCCAGCCTCTTAGATCCAGGCGCCTCCTACCTGTCTCAGGTGAGCCTTAAAATGACCAGGAAGGCACTGGCTATTTGAACAACAGTCTTCTAAATTGCTCTTAATAGTTTTCCAGGCTCATTTTAGTAGTATCAGGCTGAGTCAATCATTTCCTGTGGGTTTAGCCACCAAATCTTTTCTATCCAAATACTTCTAGACTTGATCATTGTTTGGCTCTTAGTCCCTGAGCAAGACTGACTGACTGACTGGCTGGCTGACTGACTAACCAACTGACTGAGACTGACTGACTGAGTTTAGTTAATAACATCAGTTGTAAAAATAACCAAGAAAAATAATAACTTTCTTATTACTAAGAAGTAAGAGTTAAATTGTTGAGGTGAGTGTCCCTTTCTGTTCTAGACTTTTGGATCATAACCACATAGAATAAAGAGGTGACCTGCTTTCTCCAGTCAACTGTTTAGACATGATGCAGTGTTGGGAATGGTGTCATGTTAAGAGTTCCCAGAAACACTTGCATTCTCTGTATACTTTTGGAGGGCTGGAGAGATGGCTCAGCAGTTAAGAGCACTGGCTGCTCTTCGAGAGGACCTAGGTTCAATTCCCAGCAGCCACATGGCTGCTTACAACTGTCTGTGACTCTAGTTCCAGGGGGTCCAACACCCTCACAAAGATACACATAGAAGCAAAACACAAATGCATGTAAAATAAAAATAAATAAACCATTTAAAAAAAAGACCATACTTTTCAAAAAGTACTTTAGGAAATAAAACCTCAGTTTCACTTTAGTTTCTCCCTTTTGACTATGAACCCAATCATCTGTAGAATATATTTTTGCATGCTTCTGAGGACAGAGTCCACTGCCCTGATGTGTCTCTCATCGCTAGAATGAGTTAAGTGTGTTTTCAAATATTATTGATATAATTTGTCCGAAGCTTGTTATTTCTGTGACATTTTAAGTGCCTGCCTACCTTTCAACTCCCCTGTCTTCTCTCCCTTCCTCTTGTTCTCCTCCCTCTCCTTCCTCTCTCCCCATTTCGTCTATTTCCCTCTGCACACTACATGCACAGGACAGATGATAGAACTCAGCTGAGACATCATCCCTCAGACGCTGTCTACTTCTTTTTGAAACAAGGTCTTTCAGTGTCCTGGTACTTGCCAAGTAAGCTAGGCTGACTGGTGAGGCAGGCTGGGGACAAGCCTGTCTGTGCCTCTCTGGAGCTGCCATTATAAGGGCATACCACCACACCCATGCTTTTCTTTTTGAGAGAAGTCTTGTTCTGTAGCCTAGGCTGGCCTTGAACTTGCTCTGTATCCTCAGGTTGGCCTCAAAGTTGTGACCCTCCTGTCTCTACCTTCCCAGTGCTGTCACCACGCACAGTTTGCATCCTAAAAGATCATGTCTTTTCAGAATTACCTTCCCTCCTCTCCCCCTACTCTCCCTTTTCCTCCTTTCCCTTCCTGTTCTTTCCTTTCCCCTCCCTTCCCTTGTAGCAAGAATGACCTTGAACCTCTGATCCTCTTTCCTCCGACGGCTGGGTGGTAGGATTGCCCCCCCCCAGCTTTGCTGGAAAGTGAATTCAGGCCTTTGTGCTGGGTAGATAAACAACCTACTCACTGAGCTAGGTCCCCAGCCCCTCGTCTTGGTTTTCTAAATTCATTATATTGTGATGTGATTTTAAAAGGCATTTTGGAGGACTATGCACATTTCTATACTTAATGAAAGTGTATTCATTTCTATACTTGATGAAAAGATTAAATATATGCCTATTTGCAATTTTTTTTCCTGTTTGCTATTCTTTGCAACATTATGAAGACATTTTGACAGAGGGAGGCAGACTATTTTGAAGTGGTTAGGAACGTCTCTGTCTTCTCTAATGCTGAAGTTACTGACATAGATCTGTAGTGTAATATGCTCCATCTTTACCCCTCATCCCTCACTGTGAGTAATGATCATCATGGCTCTCTAATGCTGAAGTTACTGACATAGATCTGTAGTGTAATATGCTCCATCTTTACCCCTCATCCCTCACTGTGAGTAATGATCATCATGGCTCTCTAATGCTGAAGTTACTGACATAGATCTGTAGTGTAATATGCTCCATCTTTACCCCTCATCCCTCACTGTGAGTAATGATCATCATGGCTCTGGAAAATAAAAAAAAAAAATTAATAAGCTTCATAGCACATTAGCTGAGCAGTTACTACTCTATTCTTAACTCTCTAAACTAATCTTGCTTCCTCCAGAGTAAATCCCCGAGATTATTTGCACTTTATTGCTTTCCTCCTCCAGCTCCTCTCTTGTGACATCTCCTGGACTTCTGCTGGTGGCAGAATACCCTACTTCCTCCTCTAACTCTTCTTCCCCTGGCTGGCAGGAAGTCCAGCCTTTTTCTTTACCCTGCTCAGCGATTGGCTATAAGATGCTTTATTGGCATATCAAGAGACAATTGGGGAGCAGTGTTTACACAACATTGAGACAGGAGATTCTCAGAACAAGGATTACAACCAGATAAGGAGTTGGGGAAGGGGGTCAGTACAGAAGCCAGCATTTGAATTATACAATAACCTTATGCCTGCAGTCCCCTATAATGCTAATGGTGCCATTTCTCTCAACTGTTTGTGATTGGTCGTCATCTACAAGTATCTTTGTGCTTTTTTGTTTAACAAAATTGAAATTAAACTTGGTACTCTTTCAATGATGACTTCCCACACAATGAAGGTTTAATTTACAGCAGTGGAGAAAATACACCATTTTAATTGAAAGTCTAGACTTGGTTTCAGTTCTTGCCCTTCAGCTTACTCTGGACACTTTAAGAACAAAGCCATACTAACAGCATAATAATATCACAGTGTCTTTAGACAAAGGCTGAATTTTTTTCAATACGAAAAGGCTCTGTTTGCTGTAGTCCAATTATTTTCTGTGTACACGCTAACGTGGACTTATAGCTCAGCGGAGCTGGTCTTCCAGAGCTTGCTGCCCTGATGCATCTGTCATTATTTAACTATTCTGAGGTCTTCCCAGACCTGCTCTTCATTTCTTCAGTTCCTGTCTGTCTGTTTTATTCGTAATTAGGATTAAATGTTGGCCACTGGCTGTGACCTTGGCTTCAAGTGTATTTTGCCAGGCCAGTTGCTTAGCATGAGAGTGAAGCTAAGTCCTCTCTGTGGGCCTCCCTAATGGCTTCATCAGAGGTGGCAGTGGGAACCGGAGATGTTCTGTTCACATAGTTGACATCTCTCTGAGCTACAATCTCAGTTTGCAGTGCCTATTGCCCCAAAAGGATAGATACTCACAGCACCAAAATCTAGAGGAGTTGTGTGGGAGAGGAAGGATGGAGAAGGGAGCAGTCTTAGCATCATTAGTTGTTTTAGTTTAGTAGGACAGAAAGAAAGGCCATATCCTAGCATTGTCTACAGATCTGAGCCACTCAAGGATATAGGTTTTTAAGAGTGAAGACTGCAAAGGCCAATATGAGTTTGGCTTGGCTTTGTGGGTGGTTAGAGTATTTTATTTCTGGTTTAAATTTTTAATGTAATACAGACAATGTTAATAGAAAATGAAGATTCAAACACTTTTTCTTTTTCTTTTTTTCTTTTAAACAGACTGTTGGGTTGTTTTGTTTTTTAGATTTACTTATTATATATACAATGTTCTGCTTGCATGTATACCTGCATGACAGAAGAGGGCATCAGATCTCATTATAGATGGTTGTGAGCCACCATGTGGTTGCTGGGAATTGAACTGAGGACCTCTAGGAAGAGGACCCAGAGAGGGTATGAGCCATCTCTCCAGCCCCTCTTTTATTTTTTTTAGCTGTGCCTTCGTACAGCTTTTAAATGTGGTCATGCTTGCTTTTTAAGTAAAACTTTTGTGATTAAATTAAATTTAGACAATAATAGAGCATAAAAAAAACACTTTGTAGCTGATTAATTCATTTATGGTCTGCTGTTTTCTGTGAACTTTTGAATCTTACTCTTAATTTTTCAAAGGTGGGTGATCATGTGGCACAAAATCCAAAATCATAAGTGCGTGGTAAAAGGCTGGCCTTCCTAGAAGCAGCTACATATAGCTTTAGAACTAACCCACAGAACGAAAGCTGTCTCTGTCTGTCTGTCTGTCTATCCCACAGCAGTGTTTAGTTGTAACACTAACTTCATCAAAGGATTATTTCGTTGGTGGATACATAATTTGATGGCATTATTAGGCTATAGTTCTTAGTCCGAAAGTGGGTCTGTGGCCCATCTTCAATCCTTATGAAGTAAGCAGTGGTGCCCTCTTCCCATGAAGCGCTGCTCCACCACAGGCCTATAGCAAAGGGGCCAGCCACCGGCCAAAACCTCGGCAACTGGGAAGGAGCTTAAGTCTGACTCCCTTTGAGATTGTCTGCCAGGTATTTTGTCACAGTAGTGACAGGCGGGCGAACACACCGTCGTCCTTGCAGGACTTTACCCAGGCTGTTTTCCACCATGACTTTTTCACTTGGTACTGTACACGGACTTATGCAACAGTCCAGGAGGGGCTTAAGTATTATTTTTCACAGATGCAGAATTTTCCATTTTATAAGCACACGAATATTTTAAGCTAATTTTGGTTACTAAGGTTGTTTGTTTGTTTATTGCTGTAAAAGAAAAACATTGCAGTATTGGGAAGCCCCAAAGATATTACTTTGCACATGTGTGATAAAATCCCAACACTGGAATTGCTGGATTGTGTGTATGTTTGAATTTTTGCTTCCTTTGGTTTTTCAAGACAGGGTTTCTCTGTGTAGCCATGGCTATTCTGGAACTTACTCTGTAGACAGGCTGTCCTTAAACTTGGAGCTCTGCCTGCCTCTGTGTGCACTACCTTGCCTGTGTTTGGAGCTTCTTCTGAAATGTCCTTGTAGATGTTACAGGATGAACATTTTCCTTATATTCAGAACTGTTATTTCAAGAGTGTGGCTGCACGTGTTGGCAATTCTAGCACAGATTAGGAGCCAGCCTCTATTATATTCTAAGTGACAAGCCAGCCAGGGAAGCATGGACCTTTCCTTAAAACACAACTTATTCAGTAGCATAAAATTTTCTTTTTAGTTAACACAAATTAGCCGTTAATGGTAATCATCAATGGTTAAAATCTTTTACTCTTGTAAGTAACAATAATAACAACTGTATGTATTAAGCCATTTGTTTTGAGTTGTTTTCTTTGAATAGATTTATAGAGAAAAACTTTTGTGTTGAAGATGCACAGATCATTTCCAGGATTAAAAAGGAATAAAAAAGTAACCTGTTGCATACTGTCTAAGTTACTTGCAAGATCTGTCTGTCCTCAGTGTCATTTCCTGAATGGGCATTAGCAATTTTTACTCTTAGTCTTAACGTATTGAAAAGTTACAAGGACTCACAGAAAACATTCTTCTTATAAAACCATTTCTTGAATACGTTGTTGTTTTCTAAGAACAAGGTCCACTGAGTGACCACTTTGCTCATTTTCAGGCCTCATTAAATTCCTTCTAGTTGCTCCAGCAGTCCTGTCCCAAGGCAGAACAGAGGAGTCAAATTCAAAATCGCTTGCTGCTGTAACTGCCCGTGACTCTTCCTCAGTTAGAAAGCCCTCTGTGGTCTTTCCCAACCTTTCCCGTCCCAACCCACTGGAAGATAAATTGATGACATGGCCAACAATTTGGGTTGTGGCCTGTTTACTTACAGGAAGTTCAAATGTGAAGAGAGAGAGAGAGAGAGAGAGAGAGAGAGAGAGAGAGAGAGAGAGAGCAGAGAAGGTCTTCTGCATGCTTGTAGAAAGTACATCTGTGCTTGATCCTGGTTTTGGAAGTCCCAGGTTCCATGCTACAAGATCCTTTGAAAACACCCCAGGTCTGTTACACAACACATTTCAAGCCTATTTTTCCTTGCAAGGGAAGGGGAAGTACCTGGGCAGAGCTTGGAAAATGTTGGCAAAGCACCAGCTTGTTTTGCCTTGTTGGAACATAGAACAGTCAGTAAGGAAATCTCTGAACACAGTCCTCGCAGGTGAGATGCAGTGAGGGCCTGTGCTGTGTAAACAGAAGGGAAGCGTATGTGAAATAAGATCGGAGAAACACTAGCCCAGGAAGGTCAGGTCACAGATAAAGTGGACCTGTCGAGTTCAGCAGTAATCACTTGTGATTATTAATGAGGTTCTCTAATAATTATACAGTTAGTAAGCTCCTCTGCGTTGGAATTTTTGTGGTCATGGAAATGAATTTTCTAGCTAGGAAATTGTAAGGAAGAGAGGTTATATTTGTGTAGAATTCCATCTGTATGTGGAGGAACAGTGAGCATTCTCCCCCTTATAAAAGAATCATGTTGTGCTGGAGTATGAGTAGCTGGAGTTTATAAACCTTGGTTTTTTCCTGTTATTCTCTGGAGATAAGCTTGCTTTTATAAATAGAGAATCTATTTTGCTAAATTACTACAGAAAAGCAAACACTGACCTTCATTTTAGTGGATGCCTTTTTAAGGACAAAGGGTGAAGAAATGTCTTAGTATTTGTTTGCCAAGGTTTTGTTGCGCTCTCTGCGTTACGACCAGCTGATACCCAGGCGAGTGACGATGTCTTCCCACTGGCTGTCACGGGAGATGCCCCCAGAAGTAGTACTGAACTCTGTTCCTGGGGTCAGGCCCGCCCAGATGCTCCAGGATCCTGTCACCTGGCTCTTTTTCCCCTCTTATAACATTCTTGTTGTCAGGGCTTGGGATTTTGTTGCCTTCGTTGGTTTTATTTTCCTTTCCCGTAACATCCATCGGATTGCAAAGAAAGTGATATCTCTAGATTTAGGGGCAAGGGCAGGCTTCCAGAAGCTCAGCTTTTACTTAACAAATAAGGAATAAAAATGGAACATTTCGATAAGGGCATTATCTTTTAGTGGTTTTTGATGCTTAGTGGGGATCTATTGGGAGTAGTTAGCCCATGTGGGAGAAGTTGATGAAGATTTTATGTCTCAGTTAGCTTTTTAAACTTCCACCAGCTTTACATTGTAAGCCTGCTGTGCTCACTTCTGTCATACAATTCCACAATACAGTGGGCATGTCTTCTGCTTCCTGTTACGGCACTAGAAGAAACCTGAACCCCTAGTCTCCACTGCCGAGTGGCAGGTCTGGCTGGAAGGTGGCTTAGTCCTTCCTCCTGAACGGTTTCCTGGACTGTTGCCCAGGTCGCTATGCAGTTAGCTGCAGTCAGTCGCTAGTGTTCTGTTGTACAACTGGTCATCTTATAAAGTGACTCATTCTTTCATTTTAACTAGGCCAGAAATTCTTTAATTATATAATCTTCTTAGGTTTAACACTATTATCCGTTTTAAAGGGGCTCATCACTTAAATTTGATGTTTTGTTAAGATGAAACTAAAAGCGTATCTGAGGAACCCAGACTTATCACAATTACTGCCTACTTATTTGCACAGTACTTTTCCACCTTCGGGGTTAATATTAACTTTCAGGAGTCTGTCTGTCTTTCTCTTTTTTTTTTTTTTATTTTTATAGCTTAGGATCATCACAGTAATATGTACTTTGCTCACTTTTTATTTTTAGCTCTACTCTTAAAAGTTATTAATCTCTGTGTGTATGTGGTGAGTGATAGGTTTCTTTAACTTTTTCTTTTATTGTTTATGTGTATGCGTGTATCTTTGTAAGTACAGAAGCCAGAAGAGGGTGCCCTGGCCCTAAGAACTGGGCTGGGATTTGAACTCTAGTTCTGCAGGAGGAGCCGGTGCTCTGAGCTGAGCCACCTCTCCAGCCACATTTGTTGGTAGATCCTCCTGCCTCTGCCTTCTGGGTGCTGGGATTACAGGCGCACGCCACCCTGTTGTTGTTGTCATCATTTTTGTTTGTTGGTTTGTTTAGCTTTGTTTTAGCGGGAGCATAATAAAGACAGGGATATAACATAAGACAGTGTTTAGCAGGTTGAAGCGGTAGGAAGGTGCTTAGCTAGTGTGCTCCAATCACGGGGGCCAGTCTCCTGCCGTAACCAGGGTGTGGTGGTGCACATACACAATCCCTGCGCTCAGATGGAGGCAGGGAGATCAGACAGTCACGGCTGTCCTCAGGGCCCCAGCTAGTTCCAGGCCAGCCTTGTTTATTTGAAACCATAACTAAAAGAAAAGAAGAAACTCTGACTATTATGGTTT
This sequence comes from Meriones unguiculatus, assembly GCF_030254825.1. NCBI lineage: Eukaryota > Metazoa > Chordata > Mammalia > Rodentia > Muridae > Meriones > Meriones unguiculatus. Next base: position 116,677,569 of record NC_083350.1, read on the forward strand.
TTGCATGCTTATGTTATACCTCATGTCTGTTTTCTAACTTTTAAAATACTTTAGGCTGGAAAAATCACTCAGCCATTAAAGGCTAAACTCACAACCAAAATATTTCACTATTAAACTTTAAAACATGATTGGTTTGGGCTGAAAAACCAGATACAGGTCCTTTTTGTTTGATCATTGGTGTGACGTGTTCTTAAGTGCAGTTGTTCCGCATAGTTCTTTGGCAGTGACCGTTTTGTTTTTCCAAAGCCTGTGGTTGTGTAGTGACGCACGCACAGCTGATTTCTTGTATTTTACTTTCCAGGACCCTTCGAGAACAGTCCCAGGCAGATACAAAAGGTAAGAAGCTTTGTTACACCTTACAGGCTTGAGGACAGTGCCTGTCTCAATGTTGACTTAACTGGCTGGACCTGCTTCCAGTCACTTTCCTAAAGCAAGAAACCAGAACCATAATAATGTGTTTTTAAAAAGAAATTCCCAGGGCTGGAGAGATGGGTCAGTAGTTAAGAGCCCTGGCTGTTCTTCCAGATGTCCTGAGTTCAATTCCCAGCAACCACATGTTGGCTCACAACTGTCTTTGACTGTAGTCCCATGGAATCCAGTGCCCTCTTCTGGTGCGCATACATGCAGACAAAACACCCATATGTGTAAAATACATAACTAAATAAATCTTAAAAAAAGAAAAACAAAAACAAAAACAGGAATTTGTAAGACAGAGGTGCAGCATGTGTCAGCCACAGCTTGTTTCTGACTGATTCCAGAGTCTTTGAAAACTGTCTGCACCGAGTCCTCCCGGGTCTGAAACAAAAACTTAGAATTGATTTTCTTCTGTGTAGTTTTTACACTGACAATACAAGGAGACCACATGTAATGACAAAATGCTATAAACTACTTGGGTTAAACAAAACGGTTATTTTTTTCAAGTCTCTAGAGGCTTGAAGTTGAAAACTAGAGCCAGCCTGCCTGGTGCAGTGGTGGTGCTGGTGGTGGTGCTGGTGGTGGTATGAAGGGGTGGTCTCTTAAGACCTGGTTTGGAGATGGTCATTTTGCTGTGTTTTTTTGTCAGCGTTGACGTCAAATTCTTTACCCTTCTTAGAAGGGCACTAACCATACTGTGAGGGCGTCCACCCCCATGGCCCCATGTGAGCCTAATTAATTACTGTTACAATATTTACTACTAAGAACTCTCAGCTTTACTACCAAGCAAGCACAAGTAAAATGTAATTGTGTTTTTCTCTTTGGTGGGATCTGTGGTTAGGGGAAAGGTGAGAGGGCCAGTGTGGCAGGAGCTAAACAAGTGCACCTCACATCTCTGATCCATAGAAAGAATCCATGTTGGCTGCTGCTTTCATTTTCCTGTCTGCTTAATTTGTATGTGTGCGTGACAAAACAACCCTTCTTTAATACAGTGAAGTAGTCTGTTTACCATGACTAGATTAATCCAACACAATAAATTTTCTTTTGTCAGAAACCATGGCCAAATTAGCTTTGACTTGACCTTTTTCTTTTTTTGGATTGGTTTGGTTTTGGTTTTTCAGACAGAGTTTCTCTGTAGCCCAGGCTGGCCTCGAACTCACAGAGATCTGCCTGCCTCTGCCTCCCAGTGCTGGGATTAAAGGCATGCAGCACTGCCTCCTTGTAGCATATTTTCAAATTAAAAAAAACAAAACAAAACATTTTCATTTTTCGAAAAAACAAAAATCATTTTTCATTGTTGTTTGGTAAACAAAGTTAACATTCGGTTATTTATCAACTATGTTATACATATTTAATTCTAATCAAAGTTTATATTATAAACAGTACTTTTATATGTGTGTCCTGGAATTGGATTCAATGAGAGAATACTTAATTTTTTTTTTTTTTAATTTCTGTAAATTCTCACTGGAGAGATGGCCCAGCAGTTTAGAGAGAGGACTGACTGCTTTTGTGGAGGGTTAGAGTTTGATTCCTAACAGACAGCTCACAACTGCTGGTGGCTCTAGCTCCATCGTTGTCTTCTGGCCTCTGTGGGCACTACACCCGCGCAAGCACACATGTGCTTAGGTGCACACACTCAGGCACACATGCATGCACACACACAATTAAAATAGCAACAAAAATAAACATTCCTTTCCAAAACTGTTACAAAATTAGCATTGTCTTAAGTTAGAAATTGTTTCCCATGGTATATATTTTTTACTCTTGAGATTTGAAACCACTGTTTTTCTTGTGACACGTTCATCTGCTTATACTTTCATTTTTGTAGCCTGAAGCAGTTTTCAGCTTTCAAAGATTCAGCCCTGTTTAATATTACTAAGAATACTTTTAAACAGCCAACACACCTGAGAGGACAAGCAGGAATGCTGAGTTTGAGGCTAGCATGACCTAATAGTTTTAATCTGTTGAAATGAGTATATTTTAATACAGTAGAAGCCTAGACTCACATCTGAAATTATCCATTTTGTTATCTCACTGGACTATCTCACATAGCCTGTCAACAGTTCATTACTTTCGCCAGTCAGCAAGCTGTAGCAGCCATCAGAAATGGTGTCTCTTGACGAGGGTGTCTCTTGACAAATGGGGATGACAAAAATGAGGAATGGCCTAAAAGACAAATCATTGGTATCACATGTTTGGCAGTATTTTCTATAAACTAAGTGACTTGTATATGCACACACTTGGCAGTAACTCTGAGAAGTTTCTGGGGCTTTCAAATCTCTGACCCCATGTGCTCTTTTCTCTCACTAATTACACATTCATTTTCTCTTACAAATGTCAAGAATGCAGGGTTTTTTTTTTAGCTCTTTGAAGCAGCAGGCTAGCCAGGCGGTGCTCCTAAAGTGCAGTGGGCTCTCATTGGTCCAGCAAGTCCCACACATACTCACTGTCTTTATTTTAAACTTCAACTGTTTGGCGATGAGGACGGTGCCACTTTTGATACTCAGTTTAGGAAAGATGGATCAAGGGCAGGTGTTGGGGTTTGTTTTCCAGTGTGTGATTCTGTCACTAGTGTTTCCTTGGTTAGGTTTCTAGTACACTGAATACAGTTTGGAGAAAGAGAAGGTGGGATTTTTCTAGGTTGTGTCACACTTGGAACACAGTCAACAGGTAGTGACACTTTGCTGTTATGGGGTGACTCCCTGGGGGCTTTCATAAGTGTGGCCAGTGTAGGCTTAGCTGTTTTGTGATGTGAACTAATATATAATTTTAACGATCCTTCTGATGTGGGTCAGAGCACATCTCTGTAGCGTTGGCTGTCCCTCCACCTTTCTTAGGGCTCCAGTGTTAAGGTCAGGTGGCCAGGCGTGTGCAACGTCACAGAGGAATTCTCCTTCTGCCTTTCTGTGGGATGCCGAGATGGAACTCCATGTAGGCAGGAATGGTGAGAGGTTTTGCTCTGAACCATCTTATGGGCCCCCTTTTCTGCCCTTTAAAAGAAATGCTTACTTCTTAGTGAATGTGGTAAGTATGGAAAACTAGTATTAATCAAACACAATCCTATCTTGTAAACCGAACACTACTGCCAATTTTTAAATTTTAAATTTTTTTATTGCAAGTTTCTAAATGGCTTTTCATCTCCTATGGGCAACAGTAGATGTGCAGTTCTGCATCCTGTCAGCTCCTCAGTGTAACATGGATGCCTGCTGATAAATGGTGGCTGCTCTCAGCTGCCTCAGCTCTGCCTCTTCAACATAGACAGCACACGGACACACAGAAAACCCACTGCTTCTGCTTCGGGAAGCCACTGTTTCTTTTGTATCTGAGCAGAGTGTGCACATGATTCTTTTTCCTGACATTCTCTTCCCAGTCAGCTCTGATGTAAGGCCTGCTTTGGAGAGGTAGCTCGTTCTGATTGATGCGTTCGGGGACAAATTTCCTCAGATCTCACATTTCATGGGCACATGAAATGACAGCCACCTTCAGCTACATGGGAGCGTACAGTCAGGTGTATACTGCCCACAGCGATCAGCCAATCCAGTGTGAATACAGCCTGCTTTCCCGGGGGGGGGGGGGGCGTAACTTCCTCTCCTTCCCCACCCCCTCCTTCTCACACTCCACAGTGAAGCTGCACAAATCTCTTGTGATGCCAGCTTTCATAAACACACTTCCTTTTTTATGACAAAATGCCATATTTATGTATTTCTTGAATATTTAACATGTTTATGACATTGGTAATGTTTCTCTTCACTTTTCCCTCCCTTCCATTTAATGTGTCACTGAAAGTAGTTTTTGAGATTATGTCCTTAGCTCCATGTTCTCTATAATCCTTCTGTTTGTGTTGAGCAGTTTTGTATTGTGTACTGGTTTTTGCAAGTATACATTGCAGTCCCAGAGGCTTACCCTCTGGGTGCATGGCTTAGTGAACTAAATCTTTGTCTTTGTTTGTGTGGGAAGACTGCTCTTATATAACACGGATGTGCTTGATCTGAGATACCCTGAACAAACACTTGTTTTAGATTTAAGTTTTTTTCTTTGTGTATGCCTGTGTGTGTACCATATGCATGCCTGGTGCCAGCACAGGTCAGGAGAGGGCATGAGACCCCCACAGAACTGGACTAAGATGACTGTGAGCTGCCGCATGGATGCTGGGAACCGAGTGTGGGTCCTCTACAAGAACAAGTACTGGTGACCACTGAACCACTCTCAAATGTATGCATTTCAAGAGTAATGAAGAGATGTAGGAACAAATGGACCTTAGTTGGCACTGTGCAGGTTATCTCACATTCTGCTCCTCTATAAGCCAGCAGTCACCATGAGCATGGGGGTAGATGAAACCTGACAAAACCTATAAGCAAACAAACAAATAAATAAATAAATGGAAAGACAATCAGTACTTTGAGATGGGTCTATAGTCCTTCAGAGGAAAGCAATTTCTTTTTAAGATCTTGCCTGTAGGGGCTGGAGAGATGGCTCAGCAGTTAGAAGCACTGACTGTTCTTCCAGAGGACCTGGTTCAATTCCCAGCACCCACATGGCAGCTCACAACTGTCTGTAACTACAGTTCCAGGAGATCAGACACACACAGACATATAAACAGGTAAACACCAGTGCACATTAAAAACAAATCAAATCTTCCCAGTTTTCTTACACTAAGTGTGTGTCACGGTGTTAATAAAGAGCCTGGGTGCTGATTTTGAGTTTTAGTTGTGTGTGCTTGCATTTAAAGGAAAAGAGTCCAGCAGGGTGGGGAAAACCTGGGAGTTTGGAGTCCAGCAGTTACTTAGGAAGGTCATGATCTGTCTAACACTTCTGGATGTTTGATACCCATTGTTTAATAGGATTTTACCCATGAGTCTTGTATTTCATCTCGTTGCTGAGCTTTAAAATGTCTGTATTAGTGGAAAATCCCTCTGACTGTAATCTCTTAATGCTACCAATCTCATTCTCATGAGAGCTCTAGAATAACAGTGTTATTTTCCTGAACATAGCAGTGGCCTCTCATCTTTCCACAGAAGATGTGAAAATTCCCAGAAGGGAAAAACTTCCAGTAAAGGGTGGTATTTATTTTTTATAATACTGCTTATTACTTTCCCTTTACTGAACATCATATTTAATATCTCTGTGGCTGAGACTAGACAATTTTGTCTTTGGATCTTAGGTTTGTGTTAACATTCCTAACTAGAACATCACAAACCTTTTGGAGTGCATAAAACAATTTTTTATTCTGAATATTTTCCATTGTGCATATCCGGCCTACAAAATAGGTTGAAAACATTTGTGTGTTAGGATAAACAGCTAAATTTGGCAACAAAATCAAGAAGCACACAGCCCTTTCTGATTATGGCATTATTTCTTTCAAATCTAGTGTGTATGAGGGTCAAAGAGCTGGTTTAACTTTTCAGCAGTCATTCTTTGCTTTCACATATGCACAGGGTTTTATTTATTTATTGACATTGTTGACATTCAGGGCTCTTATGCTCATAAGTGAAACGCCTAAAACTTGGTTTTGTTGTTTTCAGTCGATGTTTATTTGTTCGTATTTGTGGAGTAATGTAATAATTCACTACCTGCGAACCGTGGAATATGCATCCCTTCTGCTTGTCATCTGCCTCGTTTAGGAATCTCTGCTCTCGTTTATTCTACAGTATATCATACATTGTTGTGGACTGAGTTCCCCTGCTGTGATCAGAACAACGTAGCTGATCCCTTTATGTGATTGTATTTGTGTGCATTATGGAACCTCCATGTCTCCTCCCTTCCTAGTGTTCAGTGACCACTATTCTCCGGTGTCCTCAGAGATCACCCTCTGTTACCTGGCTTACTGCACCTTTCATCTGACATATCTTTCATTTCTCCACAAGGGACATGAGCTTGTTCTTTTTATTGCACTCTTATGTACCTATGCAGCAGTTATTTTTCTTTTGTATTAATCAAAGTTCTTTGATAGTTTCATGCATATTTTACATATATATATATGTTTATACCCACCCTTGTCCTTCTTTACCACCCTTTTAATCTCCCTGTCCTCATCCTTTTATTTTTTTTTCACATTCTCGCTTTTCTTTTTGTCCTATGACCCTTTTATTGATTTAATGATTCCATTTCTCAGTTTCTGCTTGTTTCTTATCTCTGGAATTTCTCATTGATGCCATGGCTAGGCCTTTCATGTGTTGAATTATGTACTTAGACTCTGTTGTATCTCACTTGGTTTCCTTAGGATCATTGTTTTGATTTTTTTTTCAAGGACTTAATAGATTTCTTTCATGTTGGGATCTTCTCGAAAACTGTTTCTCAACCTTCCTAATGCTGTGCCCCTTTATACAGTTCCTCAAGTGATGATGACCCCCAGCCATAAAATTATTTCATTTCTACTTTAGAACTGTAAATTTGCTACTCTTATGTATTGTACTGTGACTATCTGATGTGCAGAATATCTGAATTGTGACTCCTGTGAAAGAGCCCTTTGACCCCAAAGCGTTATGCCCACACTGATATTCTATACTATTGCTCTATTGGATGTCTGTTCCCTTGCCTTTTTATGTCTTTGTGTTGCTGTGTTGTCTGTACAGCTGCTGCACTGTCTTCTTTCAATTTTATGCAGTAGATTTTCCAGAGGAAGACATTTTCCTTTACATAAATTGTAGGTGTCATTTTGTATAGATGCCATGGCATCAGCTATCAGTGCAGAGGTCTGGACTCCATATGATCTTTCTTTCAGTTCTAGTCACCGTTGCCTGGGCTGTGTAAACTGCAGGTATTTGTGGCGGCAGTAGTGTGCTTTGTGATAGACATGGGTAGCAGGAGTGTGGGACCATAGGCCCTGCTGAAAGACAGGTACTGATGGCAGTGAGCTAGCTGCAAGGCTGGGACGCTGTTTACAGAGTGGCATGCAAAAGTGAATGTTGAAAGTAGTGGCAGCAGCCGTGATGCTAAGGAAGACAGTTACAGAGGAGTATATCTAGGACCTTGCAGAAGTAGATGCTGATGGCACCAAGCCCTCTGTCAGTGTAACCTGTAATGCTTCAGGATGCTGAGTAGCAATGGTCAGAAGTAATGGTGGTCCCCCTGGCAATGGGCAAAGAGACACTTGGTGGTGGTGGTGTTCTTACGTCAGTCGGGCAGAACAGATGGCAGTCCTTTGTTCATCCTAGCTTGAGGCCTGGCTTGGCAGCCAAAGCTGTTTTATGCCTAGGACATTTAAAAGCAAAACAAAGCAAGTCCAGGCAGTGCAGCACAGGAGGAGGTTGATAGAGACCCAAGTTCCACCATGCCACTCGGTGCGGGAGGGGAAGGACGCCCAGGCCTGCCCTCTGCCCCACAGCATGAGCAAGCCGTAGACATACAGAGCCCCGCCTACCACCACACAGAGCAGCAGCACGTTGCAGTGCAGCGCAGAGCAGGAGGAGGAAGGCAGAGACCTGTGGAATGCCATGACACCCACAGACTTGCCCCCTGGCTCACAGCACAGGTGGGCTGTATACACCTTCTTGCCAGAGCATGTCACCCAGGGGCCAGCCTGCAATGGGGCCACCACAGTGTGCGAGTGTGTGGTGGACAGATGGGAGAAAAAGAGAAGTGGAGCAACTTGAGCTTTATAAAGAGAGATGGAACTGGAGACGCGAGGGTGGAAAGAAGTAGCCTGTTGTGAGTGGCCAGCCCCACCACCTGGGGCCATGGCGAGGTCCTACCCCAAGCTGGTGGGACCATGTCTAGGTCCGGGGCTATGCAGCGGCAGGGGTAAGTGTAGGTCTTACCACTAGAGGACTTGAGAACATCTCTGGTCGGGACAGCCACCAGGGACCACATGGATGTGCAGGGAGTGTGCTGAACTAGCCCAACCCCTCACTGGATGTGGCACTCTGGAGAGCTGGGCCTGTAGAGGGCGAGAGTGTGGGAAGGCTGACCCTACCACTTGTCTGCTGTGGGGTGGCACGGGCACAGAGGTGATTGCCCCCATGTGGGGAAAGCTGCTCACAGGGTCATGAGTGCAGGTGAGCAGGCCTGAGAGCAAGAACACGGAAAGCTGGCCCCCATCATTTACCTTCTGGGAGGTGGTTTGGTTGCAGGGGTAAGGCCCTCCCCTTCTCCTCCTCACTACCTTTGGTAGTTGGGGGAGTTGGCCTGGCCCCCTAGCTATAGCTCTCGGGAGAGTGGGCCCTGTACCTTGTCTGGGCAACATGGTGGAGCTGGTCCTGATGGTGAAGGTGTGGGTAAGCCAGCCCTGCATGTGTGAGAGCACGGTGCTGGCACAGCCCCTCACAGGCTGCGGGACTTGGGAGGGTCAGCCCAGCACCTCGACTGACTGGCTCTGAGGGCATGAGAGCAAGAGAGCTGACTCTTCCCTCCTGCCTTTGGTGGCATCGGCCTCACTGTCGCATGCTGGAGAGCTAGCCCTGGTGATGCATGCAAATAAGGGAGAGCCCACCGGCTGAGCAGCTCAGCTGCCACCCAGGCCCAGGTCCAGGGCTCTAAAGTGGCTCACCCCAAAATCAGTGGAAGGTCGGGACATTTGAAAGGGCCAGTCCTGCTGATGCAAAGCTGCAGGATCTCTGTGACAGAGGACAATAGGATACCTGCAGGGGAGACTTAGTGAGGATCCAATACTGATGGTGTCACAGAAGCCAGAGGTCTCAAACCAAAGCAATGACTCATTGAAATGAACATTTGCAAGTGAAGATGCATGGACAGAGTGATTTACTGTGGGACACTGTGACATACTACAGCTTCCATGATTTGTTTTCTATGCTTTGTTTGGTGTGTGTGTGTGTGTGTGTGTGTGTGTGTGTGTGTATGTGTGTATGTATATGTTGGGGGGAGGAGGTTGCAAGGGCAAAGGATGGATATGAGGCGATGGGGAAATGAGCAGGACTGGAGTGCATGATGTGAAACTCACGAAGAATCAATAAAAAGTTAAGAAAAGTAATGGTGAGGCATCTGGTGTCAGTATCCACCATGGCACTCATAGGCCCGTGGGCCTGCGCTAGGCTTGTTAGGCCTCTCAGAAGAATGCTGATGACTGCAGCTGTAGTTGAAGCACCAAGTAGGAGGTGGGAAGATAGTATTTTAGGCCTGAGCGTGCCAGGGCACCTGAGAACAGTGCTGTATGGACTTGTGCTATCAGGTCACGGTTTTACAACTGATCTAGCCATGTTCATGAAATTGGACTCTAAGGATGATGTCACGCAGTGGCTACTGTTCCCTAGGTCAGTGGCTCTGTTTTTCAGATTGCTACATGTTATATGGCAATGTGGTCTCTAGGAGGTGGGAGAGAGGTCCAAAGTGAGTTAGTTCCTTCTGAGTCAACACAATCAGAGACATTGGACCATTGTTCAAAATAGATTCAGAGCCAGTGAGGACTGAGGCACTCATTTCATTGTTAGGGCAGTAGTACATGGCGATAGTGGCGGACCACGGAGTTAGCTTGGGGCAGGAGTCACATTTATAATGCAGTGTTTTACACTACACGATGCCATCCAGGTCTCTGGATTTCTTGTCTCTCACTGAGCTTTCACACTCCCTCTGTCGATCTCCCTGAGATGCTGTGATTTCCCTGTGAGGAGGACAGTCTGTCCAACACATTCTTTTAAGCTGTTCCTTGAGTAATTCTGGAACCACTGGAACCATTCATATTTTAGTGTTTTGTCCAAGCTGTTGTCATTTCTCCCTGGATATCTCTTGTTGCTATAGAAAATCTGGATGGGACAGGGAGAAGAGGAGAGAAGGGGCCGCAACAGAGATACAAAGGGAATAAATTGTAATAAAAATGTGTAAATAAAAGTAAAATAAAATAAAGAGCCTCTAAAGGACCCTCTAAGCTGGTTTCAGTGTTCCTCTGTATCTCGGTGTGACTTCATTGTGAGGGCCCTGCCTTGGACTTCTTCCTGTCTCAGCTGCCCTTGTTCTTCCTCTTTTATTACATTGATTAGTAGTCGAGTCTCTTAGAACTTATTTTCTGTCTTGTCTTATGTGCTAGAAAAAGTAGCCAGCAACTGTTAGATGTGAGATTGCTGAGTGCTCAGCTCAGGGGGTTCAAACATGAATGTTACATGGTAGGTGTCATAATACATGCGTGTTTATTTGTTGATTCTTGCTGACACTAGACTTAGGCACGCTGTGAACCAGGGCCTCAGGCATGCTAGAACTGCTTTATTAGCCATTTTCGTGCCGTTATCTCACCTGGTTATGCAACCCTTATTGAGATTAACTGAAGGCTTTTTATTGCCCTACCACATCCTACTTGGATAATTACGGTAGCCTAAGCTAACTGCGGGCCCCTGTGTGATCTTGGCTGCTCTGTAATATGTTTTGTAAAGGCATTCTAGTCCCTTTCCTGCCTTATTTGGTTTGGATGCTGGACATTGAACTAAGGGCCTTACACATGTGGGTCGGGGCATCTAACTTTGCCACACTGTATTCCCGGGTCCTGCTACATGAGTCAGTGGTTTCTCAAGTAGCTTTTGTACACAAGATTATCTGTCAGCGTGCAGGTGTTCATTATTACAATCTCTATTACTTTCGATAAATGTGTTTATTTGTTGCTTTGAGATGGTGTTCTGTTCTGTTTCCTAGGCTGGACTCAGACTCCAGGGCCCGAGTAGGTCCTCCAACCTCAGCCTCCTTTAGGAGCTGGGATTACAGATGTTCACCCCCGTCTTGGTTATGTTTACCTTTTCTCTGAGGGTGGGGAGCAGACATGGCTGTTTGGTAGCCATCCCTGTGCATGGTTATTTAGGCATTCCTTCTTGTCCCACGGCCACTTAACACTAAGGTGTCCAGAAAGCAATAGCCTTTGTTCACTTTGTCCCTCTTGCACAATATTGAAACTAGACTGTTTAATGGGCTTATAAATTATCTACTTTAGGGGGCTGGAGAGTTGGCTCAGAGGTTAAGAGCACTGGCTGCTCTTCCAGAGGTCATGAGTTCAATTCCCAGCAACCACATGGTGGCTGACAACCATCTGTAATGAGATCTGGAGCCTTCTTCAGGCGTGCAGGTGTACATGCAAACACAACATTGTATACATAATAAATAAAAAAATCTTTAAAAAAATTATCTACTTTAGCTAACGATCACAAAATAAGTAAGTCCGCGGTTAGGAACTCTGTGGAGAAAACGTGAGCAAATATGACCACATGGTGGTTCATCTCACAAGATGCACAGGTCAGGTCTGTTCTTCTTATATGAGAACAGAGGTGCACACCTTTGTAATCCCAGCACTCAGGGAGGCAGAGGCAGGTGGATTGCTGTGAGTTCAAGGCCAGCCCGGTCTACAAAGTGACTTCAGCACAGCCACGGCTACAAAAGAAACCCTGTCTCGAGAAAAAAAAAAAAAAAAAAGTAAACTTCTTCAACATTTTTCAGATTTTACATCTCTGTGATAACCATTAAAGACAAATATATAAATGGATCATTCTTTGAATTTCTATATCATGAGGTATTAAAATAAATTCTCAGAATAAAGCATATTCCCTATTTTTAAAATTTTTTAAATAGTCATTTTCTGTAAGAATGAATATTGTAGCATAAGTAAGTAAAATTTTAGGCTCTTTCAATCCTTTGTATACTATATTTTGGCAACACAGATGTTTACTACCTTTCTATGATCATAAATCCCACAAAATAATGGTTAAGTGAATACCCATTCCAATATGGGTATGCTAGTAAAAAAATGGAGACTGTTTTTGAGTTTGAATTAGTTTGAACTGTATGAAATAGCTTTCCGGTTTTCTGCTTGCTTTTCTGTCCTCCTACCACCTTCTGTTTACATTTTTATGTCGTAGCCTTATTGGGCTGCCCTTCTCGGCTGCTCTCTGTACTCTGTACCTTATTCTTCTCAATGTGAGTTTAAATACTGTAGCATAGTCCCGCTCCTAGTGTGCTCCTTAAACTGGTACGGGAGCTTGCATCCGAGTGTAAGCTTGTTGTTGGAGAATGTATTGCTGTGTCAGCTAAGCTCCATCAACTGAACATTCAGCACAGTAGTTCACTAAAGGCACAGAGGACTAAAACGCTAATGCTTTAAATCTGAAATTCCTGAAAAATGTTAGCTTGGGCTTGATCTTATCATCCAGGCTAATCGACTCTTGTATGCTAAGTGGTTATAGGTTGGCTTTCAAAGGAAAAATTTCAGTCAGAAGTATTTGAACTTCAGGTGAACTTTGGGTGTTTTTGCAAGATAAGAAAGTATTTTGGTGGCCCACTTTATAAGTATGTGCCTTGGACTTACTTGGCTGCTAGCGAGCACCTCCCCTCCACACACAGATACTTCTCTCTTTTTTAATTATTTTAACCTTTTGTGCAAGGAAGGAATGTCAGATGTTTTTCAATGGCAGATAGGATCAAAGAACAAAAAAAAAATGGTAGTAATTATATGGTGAAGTTCCTATAGCTCACCTTCGTGGGTTCATAATAAAGTTAGAATAATCAATGAAGTAAATGGTTGTCATGGTATTGCGTGTTTGAAAATTACCATTGGATGGTATAAGGTCAAACAGAATGAAAAGATCTGAGTGGGAAGTTCATAAATCAGGAATCCATTTTTTCTTTAAAAGCTACTATCTTAGGATTTTATTACTGTGAAGAGACAGCATGACCATGGCAGCTCTTATAAAGAAAAACATTTGATTGGGGCAGGCTTACAGTTTTAGAAGTTTAGTCCATTATCGTCACAATGGGAAGCATGGCAGCATCTACATGGTGTGGGAGAAGGAGCTGAGAGTTCTACATCTTCGTCGGCAGCCAGCAGGAAACTGTGTCACTTGAGCATATATGAGACCTCACAGCCAGCCTCCACAGTGACACACTTCCTCCAACAAGGCCACACCTCCTAGTAGTGCCATTCCCTGTGTGTCTTTGGGAACCAATTACATTCAATCTACCACAGCTACTTTAAGATTTCACAGTAATTTTGCATATAAGATATTTCAAGTGGCCACTAATGAAAGATTGAAAACAAAAAAATTTAAAAGCATAGTTTATAGATTTTCAATTAATGTTTTTTGTTTGTTTGTTTTGTTTGAGGAGGTGGGGTTGGATTTTTGGTTTTTTGTTTGTTTATTTGTTTGTTTTTTTGAGGCAAGTTTTTCTCTGTGTAGTCCTGACTGTCCTGGAACTCTGTAGACTAAGCTGGCATCAAACTCACAGAGACCTGCCTAACTCTGCCTTCCATATGCTGGGATTAAAGGTGTGCATCACCAATGTCAGGCTCAGTTAATGTTTTTTAAAATGATTATCCTGAGCTTTCTGCAGCTGCTTTAAAATAAATTTGTCAACTTGCTTCTATGAGACTAGTTTCTAAGTGCTATTAAGACAGATAGCACTCCTGTGATCTAGTAGAGATGAATCACCAAATGCAGTAGCCAGCCTTCAAGGTGGCCCCTGATGAGCCCTCCCTCCCCGTTACTTAAGCCTTCTGTAACTCCCTCTCAGTGTTTCACCAGGGCGATCTTTGACACGTAGCAAAAGGAAGCAGGTGTGATGGCCTGCCACCTTGAGACTGGGTTGTGGCAGACACTTCAGCCTCTGGTCTGATTTCTAAAGTGTAATCTCTCTGGAAGCCTGCTGCTGTGTGTTAAGTAGCCCAGCGGAGGAACTGAGGCCTCTGGCTGACAGCCGGGAGGCACTGAATACGTTCGCCCACAGACGCTTGAGTGGGCTTGCAGGCCGACTCTCCAGCTCAGTTAAACCTTCAGGTGACTGTAGCTCTCAGCAGCTCTCACGGGAGACCCACAGCCTTAATTATTCTCTAAGCTGCTTCTGAATTCTCCAACAGCAGAAACTTTGAGTCAGTAAGTGTGCACTACCTTAAGCCATAAAGTTTGGGGGTGATTTTTATGTAGTAGGAGATAACACAGAGCGCAGAGCAACAGCTGTTACGTTGAATCCGTTAAATATTGACAGTGCTATTAATCTGCTGTAAGCTAGTGTTGAATTTGAGGAAGTGCTGGTGAAGCTTGCAGTATGAATAAGTTACCAGAGTGGAAGTAGTTGCCTATATTAGCACACTTTTGGTTACAATTTTGCGAGTTTATCAGTTCTTTCCTTTTTTCAGTTAAAATTATATTGATGTTATGTTTTGGAATTTAATGAAACATTGAACTCTGAAAATAAAAAGGTTTTCTTTTCTTTCTTTTTTTCTTTTTCTTTTTTTTTTTCCAGACAGTGTTTCTCTGTGTAGCCTTGGCTGTCCTGGAACTCACTCTGTAGACCAGGCTGGCCTCAAATTCAGAGATCTGCCTGCCTCTGCTCCCAAGAGCTGGGGTTGAAGGTGTGCACTACCACCACCTGGCTATTAAAAAATAAAAAAAATAAGAGAAGTGAATTCACCACAGATGGTCTAGGAGATCATGTTCCAGTCCCTATCATGTCTGCCCGAGACTGAAAAGTGATGGCCACTTTACTGTATTATATCTGTTGGCATTCCCAGTTGAAAGGACAGTCCCTGTTTGTGGTTGCTCTCAACATCTTCAGAACCTAGAACTCTGCCTGACACTGACAGCCAGCTTGGAATTAGCTGAAAGAATCAATGTGCCTTTATGGTTTCTTTTCCCATTGTGTTTGAATAAGGGTTAAATTCTGCAGTTTTGTGTGTCCTCAAAGACTGTTAACTGTTCAGACCAAAGAGAAAACAACCCTGGCGTCTTTCTTTAGAGTGTGGCGGTGGTTATGAAATGTTCGCTTTTATTTTCACAGCACGAGCAGTGCCCCAGAAGATGAAGTCTCAAGTAGATATCCCCGCATGGACAGAAGTGGGTTCAGCAGGCAGAGCCGAGATGCAAATGCAGCAGGAAACTTTGCCTCCAGTAGCACCTTGGAAAAGAGAATTGAAGATCTTGAAAAGGTATGAATTGTAAATTAGTCAAAATAAAATTAACACTTCTTGGCATTTTCTCTCAGTCTCCCAAATAGAAAGGGAGGGGGCATCTGGGCAGGAGAGGCCTGGCTCTACTCCAGGAGCAACTTTGGCTCTTTCTGCACCAGCTTCTAGATACTCTTGATTAGGTATACCCCCATTTCCTCAGTGCTTTTCTGTCCACAAAAACGTGAGGAATGAGCTGAATTTTTGAACTTGTCAATCCAGTAGCCATTCCTGTCCCATCAAGTCTTCCTTGCAGTGTCAAGAGCAGTGTCTTGAGTGCTTAGATGTCTGCGCTGTTGGGCTGTACTTCCCTGTGCTACATCGTCTGAACACACTGTTGATTTAGACCTTATAGCGATTCTGAGTTGGGTCCATATCTGGGGCTTGAACCACTCTCATGTAGGAAGAGGATAACCTTGCTTAGATGTTCTGACAATTCAGATGAACATTGCAGCAAAACTAAACCACAGGCTCTCCCACAGACTCACCTGAAACCGATTACTGGTGCTGACTGAATTGGTTGAAATATGTTTTGTTTCAGTGAATGGAAGTTATTCTTTATGCTACAATGATTAGCTTTTAATTTACTGCTTACACAGTGTTTTGTTTTGTTAGGTTGCATTTAAGCTTTAACCCCTGTTTCTGATAGGAACCATTACTTAAATTTAAAGGCTTAGAGAATACACATTAGTTTTTAACAAGTTTCTCCAAAAGGCTCCAGGAGGTTCCCGGGTGGAGTTGCTCGCAGCCTTTGATGGCTGTGGGTAGCCTGCTCCATCCTCTGAGGGCTGGGATAAAAGTGAGTCCTTCTAGAGCCCATTCCATCTCTTCGAGGAAGTCCTTGGAGTCTTTCATCTGTTACTGGCTTACTGAGACCAAATCTCATACAGTCTAGGTAACTGAAGATGATCATGGACCTGAGCTGCTAGTCTCCACCCCCTAAGAGCTAGGATTATAGCTGTGTACAAAACACCATGCTGGAGGTCCTAAATTCAAGAACTTCTAAATTAAGATTTGTTTGTTTGTTTTTAAATAAATAGCTGGGCATGATGGCACACGCCCAGCACTCCAGGAGTCAGAGGCAGGTGGATATCTGTGAGTTTGAGGCCAGCCTGGTCTACAAATCGAGTCCTAGACAGCCAAGGCTACACAAAAGAATCTCTGTCTCAAAACAAAAACAAAACAAAACAAAACAACAAAAAAAGGCAGTTTTATTAGCTCACAAAGTATCATATTTTGTTATGGTGTTTTTCAATCAAAAATTTTTTGTTTTGTTTTTTTCACTTTTCTTCCTATTCTTCCTTCCTTGTATCCCCATCATTCCCTGTATCTTTTCTGCTTTCTTGTCACATGTCATCTTCCCCTACTTTTTTTTTTTTTAACACTTCTTGTTCTCTAGTGGTCTGATACCTGGTCTCGTAACCTGTGCCAACTCTCACACCTCTGTTTGCATATACTGAAAATTGGAGACTATAAGTGGGAGGGAATGTGTGATTTCCGTCTTTATGAGACTAGGTTACCTCAGTACAGTATTTTCCAGGTCTGACTGTTCTTTGAGTAAGATGCTTTGTAGGGGTTTGTTGTTGTTTGTTTTTTTCTTTTGGAGATTTATTGTGGCTCGTGGTTTTCGAATTACGGCCGGTCCTGTTGTTTCTGGTCTTTGCTGAAGCAAGGGCGTGAGGGAAGGGATGCTCACCTCTGGCAGGAAGAAGAGAAGAGGAGCAAGACGGGGATTCCCCACTTCCTTCTCCCCTTTTTTATGTTCCATATAAGTACACCCTGGTGCGCTTTACCCTTCTCCTAACTGCTTCTTTCTGTTAGAATGTACTGATTATATATACTAACAGGCTTCACTATGACATTTCATATGTGTACATACTGTATTTTGCATGTCCATCCTCATCTCTCCCAGCCACTTCCATTAATCCTTTTTCCAACTAGCCCCACTTCTGCGAGTTCCGTTGGGGTTGTTTATGGGCTCATGGGCATCTTATCAATGCCTTCACCACTAAAGGAAATAACCTCTTTCTCCCCCGACAGGATCTTGTTATGGTGCTGCAGTTAGCTTTGAACCCCTAAGCTCAAGTTATCCTCTTGCCTCAGACTCCCAACTGCCGCACTAAGTATGGTCCACCATGCCTAGGAAATACCATCTCTTTTAAAAGAAAACAGCAGAGCAGCAGCAGCAAATACACCTTTTCCATGTTCATTCTCAAAATTCACAACAAGTTTTCATTTTTGCTCTTTAAAAAATTATGTGGATTCTCTTTTTCCTTTACAAAGTTGGGGTGTGTGTGTGTGTGTGTGTGTACGTATGTGTCATTGTCACTATCAAGTCTTCAGAGTCAGATATGCGTGGAAGAGACCCTGCTAATCTCTGGTGGAATCTTACTGTTACTGACAGATGTCTGCCATTTTAAACTATGTAATCAGCCAGTTCCCTGTTAATGCTCTGTGATTTTATTTACCAGGAAGTAGTAAGAGAAAGGCAAGAAAACCTTAGACTTGTGAGGCTGATGCAAGATAAAGAAGAAATGATTGGAAAACTCAAGGAAGAGATTGATTTGTTGAATAGAGTAAGTATTTCTGCATTCCTATCCCGGGGTTCTTCTTTTGCTAATTGGGTGAAGGCACGTGAGGCTGAAGACATTGTGTGTTGCCTTGTGCGGTTTGGTTAATCAGACAGTTATTAATGGTGAGACCCTCCGCTTCTTCCAGTGATACTTAACATTCCTGGCTCTGGGTTGAGGTCCCAAGCTCTGCAGTGTTCATTTGGGAGCTGTTCCTTTTTCTGTTCAACCCCAGAATTTACTTCATGCTGGAAGCCAGAGGGATCTACTAAGGTGGCTGTGAGGAGAAAAGATCCCATTGTTCTGCTTTTTACAGGATCTTACCTAAGATGGAGGCAAGAAAAGTTCGCTTCAGCCCCCTTATCCATCTTAACTCAAACCGCCAAATAACTTAATGGTGAAGTGCTTGCCTAGCTTGTACAGTGCCCTGGGTTTAGTTTCATTTGCCACTCTAAAGGAAGGGCCTTCCTTGGGCCAGCCTCTGCCTCAAGGGCAGAGCCTCTGCCTCAGGGGCAATACCTGAGTTATAGATGAGGACACCCCGTTTAACTTGCTCAAAGTTGCTTGTGGTAGTTGGCGGAGCCAGTATTTGACTTGGGTCTTTTGTAGTTTTTCATCTTGATCCTGGGATAGGCATGTCTTTGTTTGTGCTGGAATTCAGTGTAAGAGGCTGGGCAAATACTTGCGATGTCCATGATGTGTTTGTGCTGTCTCAGGCACTGAGAGCATTAAGAATAATCAGAAAACCTCTTCCTTCCCAAGTTTATAATTTAGTCATGATTCATATGACTCATAAATTCATAAATTCATGTGTATAGTTTGGTAATAATACACAAATGTATTTTATCACTTAATTTTAAATGTAGGCAGATCTAGGTTGTACTAATTTTAGGAACCTCATTTTTACACCAGTTTGAACAGATTGGTTTCTTAGCATCATCCAGTCTGTGAATAAGTGCAAATTCTGACTTTGCTAAAGTTTTGGTCTGCCTAATAGTCCAAGAGCAAAGTGTAAGCTCACATCAGTGCTGGGGTTCTGTGTCATATGAGACACAGGTAGACTTTGTCAAGTCTCAGTATTATAAACTGCAAAGTTAAGTCTATACATGTGTGCTTTTCCTTCAAGTGATACTTCTCATAACAAAAGCTATTATGGTTTTAGTACTAACTATAAGGCTATGCATTTTTGGCCAGAATTCTAACCAGAGAACCCATTGCGGCCTCTCTCTCTCTCTCTCTCTCTCTCTAGATTTGAAAAAACTTTGACTTCTTGCTTTTTTTTGTTTTTTTTTGTTTATTTGTTTGTTTTTTGTTTAATTTCAGAAGTGGCCTATTCAAGCAATGTTAGGGCATGTAATTTTTAGAACTTATCACTTCAGAGATAATTGAGTAATTATCTATTACTATTTCAGTTCTCCTTTACAGTATTTTTCAGCATTTTTAAAGTATTATTTTCTCCCTACCCTCAGGACCTTGATGACATAGAAGATGAAAATGAACAACTAAAGCAGGAAAATAAAACTCTTTTGAAAGTTGTTGGGCAGCTGACAAGGTAGAAGATTCAAGGCTCGGTGTGGAAAAATCTGTTTGAAACTACTGATTGAATGTCAAGGCTAAGACAACGCCCCTGTGCTTCAGTACATTGCGATAACTGTATATTTATTTCTAGAAAACACATGGATATTTCTTTTCAAAATTACTCTTCTTCATTGTTTTAAAAAGTATCAACCTTGTATTTCACAGATAAGTAACATTTTTAGTTTTTAAAATGATAGGCAGTGCCTCTTGGTTTTGTGTTATATTCAAATAATGTATGGTTCACAGTAACAACCATTTGCATATATTTTATCTATGTTAGTACGAATTCTCCCTAAAGGAATATGCATAGTCTTTGTTTACATGAATTCAAATACTTGCAGGAATGCCTTATTACTAATGTGTGCAGCCTTCTGTTGTTAATACTTACTCAGAGAGACCTGTGCTGTCATCTGTTCTCTCCACACTAATGATTTTGAGTAGTAATAGGCACACTATTTTGTATAGCAGTAATCATTCAAAGGAAAGCTATTTTACAGAGTTACTTAATATGGTCTAGTTGGCTAAATATAAACTCAAGAGAATACTTGAACTGTGTTATAGTAAGTGAAAATTTACTATTTTGTGTTTCAATATTGAAATTTTTCGATTATTTCTGAAAAACAGTTAATGTATAGTTTCTTATGTAGGTACTTTTTTATTGCTCTAGGGTTTATTAGTAAATATGGGATATTTAAAAATTTGTTTATTCTTCAGTCCTCAAGTTGTATACAATTTCAGTGTTGAAGAAGAAAATTGATGCTTTTAACATCATGTGCTTCAAAATCAGAACCAAAATCTTTTTCATGCTTAAAAAATGTATATATATGTTAGCACATGTAAGCAGAGGTGACACAGAATAATCCCAGCTAATTCCTGAGTGGGCGAAGCACTGGGATGCCTTTTTTCTCATGAGAGAATAGTCACATATCCAAGGGCTACTTCTTCCCAACACTGAAAATTTTAAAGCAACCATATTTGAAGATTTATAAAATAAAGTTGTCTTCTGTTAAATGTCCTTAGTATTTAGGATTGTTTTGTGTTATATTTTCATATTAAGAACCCCCCGCTCCCAAACATATGGATGCCTTACAGTTGAATCTCTTTCCCTTTTTGGTTCCTCTTTGTAATGGTGCTGGGACTAAACCCAGCAGGCATTCTGAGCAACTGGATAGCTCATCTCCAGTCCGGACAGGTGAATTTAAGGCGGACATGCTGACAGCCTGTCCACCAGTGTTCAGAACTTGAACATAGTAAAACCCTATTGGGTTCCCTCCCAGCTGTTTTTACTCCACTTTCCAAACCCATCCGTTTATCCTCTGCTGGAAGAACAGGGGCGATGAGACAGGTGGGGCAAGTGTGGAGCAGCGTCACACACACCGATACTGTCTTCCCACAGGTGTCTTTATTCGCCACGAGCGTCTCCCCAACTCGTCACCTCAGAAATTCTGGGATTGACCATTCATAATCACTTGAGGAAAGTAAATAGAATTCCTGCTGGAGCTCCCAGAGAGGCATGGTTTAGACCTTGGTTTCCAGAACCCAGACAGTTTCTCAGCTGCCGATTCTGAATCACTTGGCTTGAGAGTCAGGGCTGCTGTTTCCCACAAAGTCACTGGAGCTGGGACTCTCCTGTCCCCCACCTCCCACTTTAACTTAGCGGTTCACCCGGCCTCCCCAACAGTGGTCTGCAGCCCACGTGAAGGTCTTAGCCGACCGACTCTGTCACCCCCTTGGCTGTGAGGTACTCTTCTCTTTTAGATGTCTGGCGGAAGCATCCCCAGTGCCTCATTCCGTACTCACCTTTAGAGGTTGTAAAAATGCTGTCAGCATCCAACCCTAAAATACATTAGTATATTGATTTTTCAATAAGATAGTTTGAAATATCTTTTTAATTTGTACATAAGGGTACATTTAATTTCACTTTCTAAAAATTACATCAGCTATGAACGTTTTTTTAAAAAACTGAGCTGTTTTGAAGTTTCTCCCATTCAGATAATGTGGAGGACTTTCGGCATATTTTTTCTTTTTTAAAATAATACTAGCAGGTGCACTTGCTACAGGAGCCTGGCAGTTAGTGGGCCGTGTCATTGGAGCCCTTTCCCCAACTCCTTAAAATATGGATTTATTTCACATACAGACTTTTACACACTGTTGAAAACAACAGGATCAACTACAATTCTCCTTTTAAATTCATTCTTAAACTAAACTTTGATAAAAATGTTAAACAATACTAAGAGCAGTTTTTGCTCATCAGTAAATTGGAATTTGGAGCCAGGCACAATCTGCAGTGCCATAACTCAGAATACAGAGGCAGTAAGATTGTGAGCTCAAAGCCAGCCCCGGCTAGGGTTCCCTGTTTCCAAAAGTGAAAAAATAAGTGCTCAGGGGAGTTTTTAATAGATATCTTTAGTATATGTGCAGTGATCAAGAAGCCTTGACTAGTGTCTGTAAAGTACAAAGATTTGTGAATTTTAGTTCTGTCACTCAGTATTTCTCAAGTCTCCTGGTAATTTGTGGCATAGTAAGCCATACACAAAGTCCTGATAGATTTGTGACACTTTTAAAAAAATAAGTTTGTTATCCCCCCAAATGAACGTGGTGTGCCTTCCCAATGCTGATAAGAATTAACTGAAAATTGCTGTAGTAATCTTGACTTCATTCTAGATTTCCTGGTAGTTTTGTTATATTGCGCTTGCATTAGAAAAGAAGGAAAGGGGATGGGCTAGGTATTTTCAAGTAATCTGAGAGAGACATTAAATAATAGATTAGAACTGTTACATTTATTCGAGTAATTTCAGATGTACGAATTAAACACCAAACAGATATATGAAGTAATGTAATTTTTTTTATCCCATAGTAATTAAAAAAAATTGAATAGTGATAGGATGCATTCTTAAGATTTAAAAACAACAACACAAACCTACCTCGGTTATATGTGGTCTGTTTTCTGGAGTAATCTGGAGTTTTCAAATTAGAAACTAAAATGTAAACATTTGAGTCCATTTTTTTCAGTGTTTAAGCGGGACAGATCAGTGTAGTAAAAATATCAGCATCTTTCACATCACAAGATGAAAAGAAAAAAGACTTTGTCCAGAGTCCTGCCTGGGATTGGAGAAGTGATCTGGTAGCCTGAACAACTTTCAGGAATACAGTGGCAGGCCCCCCTCCCTCCTGCTCTTCCTCAGCAGACTTCAATCAGTGACAACTTAATAAGTTTCAGATACCTAGCCAGAAAGGTGGCACTTACTTAATAAGTATTCATAGTTTTTATTAATTTCCTCTAGGATTTAGCCATGTATTTTTATTGCAGTATATGAACCCAGGTGCACCAGCTTTGCCATAGAGGGAATATGGAAAGTGAGACAGAACCAATGTTTAAAGGTCCAAGCAAGCTTTCTGTAAGTTACAATTAGTGTCAAGCATCCACATCCTGGTGTGTGCCAGCAAAGGTCGGCCTCTCTTATTTTTTGGGTGATAGTAAGATTATTTTTTTTTTTTAATTTTTAAAAATTTACTACAATTTTTTCATTTTGTATCCCAGCTGCAGCCCAATCCCACCCTCCCTCCCTCTTCTCCTCCCATGCCCCTTCCCCAGTCCACTGATAGAGGAGGTCCTCCTCCCCTTCCATCTGACCCTAGCCTATCAGGTCTCGTCAGGACTGGCTGCATTGTCTTCCTCTGTGGCCTGGTAATGCTGCTCCCTCATCAGGGAGTGGTGGTCAAAGATCCAGCCACTGAGTTCATGTCAGAGACAATCCCTCCCTATTTCCCCTTACTAGGGAACCCACTTGGAGATTGAGCTGCCATGGGCTACATCTGTGTATGAGTTCTAGGTTATCTCCATGCATAGTCCCTGGTTGCAGTATCAGTCTCAGAAAAGACCCCTGGGCCCAGATTTTTTGGCTCTGTTTTTGTTCTGAAACTAAAGGGCATCTTGTTTTCATCTTTAAGTTAGATATTTCTTACTTCTTGCGGTACTGAGAACTGAACCCAAAACCGAGGTAAGCACAGCATCACCGAGCTCTGTGTGTACTCCACAGGACATCTTGCGGATGCGAATTTTAAATAGTATTTACCTGAACACGATGTGGTGCGGTTTTGTTCCATCAAACTGAAAACAACCCTACTGAACAGCTGTTTGCTGGCCAGTCCCTGCCAGAGGCACTCCTGCACGCCCCCACCCCCATGGTGCTCACTGTGTTCTATGTGGACACGGTGATGGTTCCCATCTGTGCTTAAAGACTTGAAGCAGCTGGGCATTCCACAGCCCACCTAGTCAACACGCTTCCTCCCAAGTCTGAACCCCAGGCTTCAGACTCCAGAACCCACACGGGGGAAGGAGACCCGACTCTCACAAGCTGTCCCTCTGACATCTACATTTGTAATGTGGTGCACATGCATACACACACACAGACACACAGAAACCCTCACACTAAACGGAAAAATAATAAGACTTGAACCGTTGGTCAAGAAAACCTGAGCCTGTTTTAGTCTTCTGTTCTGAGTTTTTAAGAAGGTCTCCCATTGTAGCCTAACCTGGCTTGAGACTCAGTTTGTCATCCAGGCCAGCCTCAAAGTCATCATCCTCCTGCCTTAGCCTTGTGAGATTTGTTTGTTTGTTTGTTTGTTTGTTTTGTGTGTGTTTCATTTGTTTGGTTTTGGCTTAGCTGTGTTTCCTAACATAGTACAACTCAAATAGTTCCGTGAGCCTCTCTGTACTAAATTTTCTTACCCGTTTCAAGCAGACACTTAGGTGACCATCTGCTGGCTCTTCCATGTATAGTCCAAGCAGTGTATAGGAGCGTGAAGTACAGGAGCCGTTCTAGGGAGCTAAACGGCTGAATCTGCATAGGTGATTGCAAAGCAGGTCTCATTCCTATCCCGCCCTTGACTGTTAGGTCTAGTTAATAGGTACTGTTCCATTTGCTGGAACATTTCTGAGCGGTAAAGGGAAAGAACTGGCGAACACCAGAAAGTATCTTCCTATCTTTTTGTGTAAGTATGCATTAGGAAGTGATAATTACGAAATGTCGTAAAGACCAGGTGGTGGTCTTTAATCCCAGCACTCAGGATGCAGAGGCAGGGGGATCTCTGTGAGTTTGAGGCCAGCCTGGTCTACATGGTTTCAGGACAGCCAGAGCTACACAGAAAAACTCTTGTCTTGAAAAAAGAAGAAAAGAAATGTAATAAAATAAAAAGTTTAATGCATGTCATATACACAATTGTTGGTTATATTCAAATTGAATTGTTGGTTATGTTCAAATTAGTATTTCTGTATTCGATATTGGTCACTGCTGTGCTTTTGAGCGTGCCATCTGTCAAACCTTCGGTTCAGTTGTCAGTAGACACTCTGGTAATTAAAATGGCAATGACAGTCACTTGGTGGACATTGATTGACTGCCCTGTTTTGTTTTAGTTTTTTCTCTGCATGCCAAATTGTGTGTATGTTTTTTGTTTGTCAACTTAGTCCTTTAAAAATTTGGTTTCATTCTGCGAGGGTTTTATTTGCCTGTTACTTTTTTTCTCTAAATTTAAGAAGCAAGTGGGCATGTACCAGCAAAAGTCACAAGACAACTAAGACTTACCTTACAGTTTGATTAAGATCAACTGAACCCAAATATTAATGAAAATTATCTGGATTAAGTAATTGGACACAGTGTTGTGTAAATAGGTTTGGTCCATCCCATTGTGTGGGCTTCCATCACGGAAGAGTGAACTCAATGTAATAGATTCACTCTTACAATAAGCTTTGCATGGAAAAAATGAATCTTCAATAAAAAGTATGTTTTCATCTTTTCAATACTGGTTAGTTGTTTCTTTTCCCTTTTCTTTGTGTTTTAAAACTATAGAAACAGTTTCTTGATTCAAAGTTGGAACTGTTACTAACCCAATCGGGTTATTCAAAGAATTTCAGGTCTCAATTAGCTTAAAACAGATAACATCAGTTTGGGGGTATAAAAATCTAGTCTTTGTTTTTTCAGCAAATGCTTTACATAACCTTTTAGCTAAGGTGTCAGTCTGTGGACACCTGCACAAGCAAATCAGCCTTCCCTCCTGGAGGACTGTACTTAAGTAATCTCCGTAACACCGGCCATCTCTAGCAAGTCCACAGGCATCCCGGCATGAGTATTTTGCTAACATCTCTAGTTCTTCGGTAAGAAGGTAATGCTTTTAATTAGCACACCCAGTGAAAAGGTTTTTGCAAGATCTCCATTGTTTTGAGATTATAATATAATTACATTTCTCTCTTTCCTCCCTCCAAACCCTCCCGTACAGCCCTCCGCCCTCCTCCAAATTCAAAGGTCTCATAATCTTAATTGAAACGGAAGCCTTTATTGTTGGTTTCACCAAAACTCTGTGCTTTTTAGTGTGCGATTTGCTGTGTGTGCAGGTGGGAATGCACACGTTTAGCCAGCTGCTGAGCTGATAGTTCCTCGGTTCCCTGGCCTTGTGCCTCCTCTTCTGCATCTTCACATTTTATTATCAGTTGCCTCTCAGAATAGAATATTTAACATTAGATCTTCACATAGGGCTGGTTATAATTTCTTTACAGCCTTTAATTTATATATATATATATATATATATCTAACAGAATAAAAAGAAAACTAGAAAGCAAAACTTTTTCTTAATCTTGGACCAAATATACTTTAGAAAATTTTGAGTCATAATGTGTGTGTGTGTCTTCCTCATATATGCTATAGTGAGCTACCCAGTTGTTAATAACACCTTTAAACAAAGAGAAAGGCACTCAGTGTTAGGGGTGCAGCATGGAAAAATTAACGTGATTTTCTCAGACAGGGTTTCTCTTTGTAGCCTTGGCTGTCCCAGCCCTTATTTTGCAGACTAGGCTGGCCTGGAACTCACAGAAATTCACCTGCCTCTGCCTCTGCCTCCAGAGTGCTGGGATTAAGTTAGGCATCCAGTAAAAAAGGAAAATTGAGCTTTTGTGTTAGGGCTGTTATAGCATCTTTTGTTTTTTGTTTTTCCATGTTAAAGCCTGCTGTCAATTAGTCAGGTGCTATTCTTACTTAGACACACTGCAGGGCATGCACAGGCTTCTAGCCAAAGAAATGTTCGTCTCCATTTAAAGTCCCAGCTCTCTGCTGCCGTTAACCGGAGGTAGAACCTGTCATCGGTGGGCATTTTTAACTTTATAAAAGGAAATGGTTGAAAAAAAAAAGCAAATAGGAAGGCATCAGGTTTCTTTGACTGTTTTTCTAGTGAAAAAGCCTAAACAAAAGCTGTCTTGTCAGTGGCAAAGAGATCCACACAGAAGAATCAGAAAATAGCTTTTGATAAGAAAACAGTCATTAGCTGGTATCAGAGCTGGAAAGCTCAGCCTTCTGTAGGCCGTTGAGGGCTTCGTGAGCACATGTCCAAGGATGGCGAACAATACTGACATAAAGTCTGATAATGCCACTCACATTCAGGTTCAGCAGCTGCCATCGGTGAGGTCAGCGGGCGTCTTCATGGAATGAATAAGCGGGACCTTAAAATCGCTGAAGCTCCCAGGCGGCCTGGGATGCCTCCACTTGTAGCCCTTTCCAAGATCATATGCTTCAGTTTCTGATGACTAAGGAGACCGGGTGTGTCCCCCGAAGAGCGTTCTGTGCTGTAGAGACTGTTTTGTCCCCTACGGTGCGTTCCTTGCTTTAGAGACTGTTTTGTTTGGTTCTTCGAAGCCCGTGATTCCCAGACATCACAAAACTCCTTGCGTTTGACTACAGGACTTTGCAATCTGTAAACACGTGGACTTCGTACGGGGCTGTAATCACGGCCCTGCAAAGTGTTTGTTTGACCTGTGTTCTCAGTGTTTCTCACAGTACCGGCATCCATTTCACTTGGGAACCTGATAGGAATACAAAAGTCTTTGGCCCCACCTAACACCTGAATTTGAGAAATTTGGGGGAAAAGCCAGGTGATTTGTCTAATAACAATGACTTCAGGTAGTCCTGCTTGTGAAAAGTTTTAAGTCACTGAACTACGCTGCTATTTTTTAATCAATGCAGAGATTTCTATCTCTTCTTGTTATTTGCTTTGTTTTAGACATATTGTCTAAAGAGTATAATGTGAATTTTGATCTTTGTTGCTCTCACTGATAAAGACACTATCAGTAGACCCTCCTCACACTGGCAGCTTGATGCACTGCTTCAGAGTAGTACTATTATCTGTGGAGTTCAGTTTGGTTCACAAGTCCAAGAAATCAGGCAACAGAATCTTGGTTGTTCTCTTTCTTAACAGTTATTTCCTAAAGGGTATTTTAAGTATCAATCACACGTTTGTATCAGATTTTAAAGCTTGATTGCAACATCAAGTTTTAAATATGTGCCTCAGGGGTACTGGGTTTTGTGTTTTGCATGTACATTGCAATCACTTGGCAGGGGTGGGGCTTGGGGAGTCTAAAGCTTTTCAACTTTTCTTGTGAGTTCAGAAAATTAAATGACACTTTCTAGCTAATGGCTTACTGGTGACGCACAGTTGGCATTCTAGTGAGTACAGATAGACACTCAATTTGGGCCATTAGTTTCTTAAACATGATATTTTAAAATAAGCTTTTAATTAAAAAAAACATTTATGTTTCTAGAGGGTCTTACCATATATAATCACTAGCTAGTCTGGAACTCATCTAAGATTAGGGTGGCATTGAATTTACAGAGATCCAGCTGCCTCTGCCCCACAAATGCTGGGATTAGAGATTTGTCCTAGCACTAACAATTAAGAATTAAAAAAGAAAAAGGAAAAAAAAAGTTTTAGGACATGCTGAGCTTTACAAAATTACAGTAATACGGAGAATTCTTAGATGGCCTGTGTCTGTCCCATGTTGCACCTTACATTTTATATTGTACATTGCAAACAATGAATCAGTTTTAATACATCACTCAGTTCCCATTTTTTCATTGTTTCCCTGGTGTGTGTACATGCATGTGCCAAGAGCTAGTCCAACTGCAAATCATACTCAGTTCTTTATGTCTCGGGTTCTTCCTGGCTATGACCATTTCTCAGATGTCTCTTCATTTTGACATCTTCAGCAGTTTCCAAGATTGACCACATCTTCCTTTAGGTATCGCACAAAGTACAGGAAATCTCAGTATCTGACTGGTGTTATTTTACCACCCAACCACTTTTCCTGTGGTGTTTTAAACTCTTATTTTCCTATAAATATGTTCTTACGGCTCTCCTATAGTGAGAAATAATAACCACAGCATTGTCATGGCACTGAAGTGAGTATATATTTTTAGTATGTATTTTGGTGGGGTTCTCAGAGAAACAGTCATGTCAGACTTCCTAGAAGAAAACTTTTCTTAGGAAATGAGGAGGAAGCTAGAGAAGGTTGAGGAAGCTGTCAGAGGCTAGGAGGTGAAGGCAAGAGAGGAATGATCGACGTTCTGCAGAGATGTCCTTAAAGCTGATGCAGAGCCCTCCAGCTGAAGGCGCTTGCCGTTGAGGGGCCTCGGGCCTGGTGCAGTGGGCCTGCTGTAGAGTTCCTGCTCTGTTTACTGATAGCCTAAGAAAAGCCTGCACTCAGCTGAAGGCCATCCTGAATTCAGAGCACAGCCGGCCTTCAGTTAGCTA
Organism: Meriones unguiculatus; assembly: GCF_030254825.1. NCBI lineage: Eukaryota > Metazoa > Chordata > Mammalia > Rodentia > Muridae > Meriones > Meriones unguiculatus. The sequence continues at coordinate 116,706,564 of NC_083350.1, forward strand.
CACACCTCAAAGCAATTCTCCTACCTCAACTTCACTGTCATGGACCGTTCCACAATCGAATACTGTATGTTCAGATTTTCTCCAGATATGGAAGGAATAAAGAAGAAGGATCCTTTGGCCTGTTGATTTATGCTGGTAAGGATGTATTTTGAGAAGAATCCATTGTACTTGGTATAGCTAAGTCTTTTTAACCTGCTAATTAGTTCCACATCCTATTTAACACTGCTTTTTAAATGGAAGGGCTTGGGTGATTTGCTCTGTAGAACCCCCCCCCCCAGCCCCCGTCAGGATGTGACTGTTTGAATCTTTCTGCTACCCTCTCGTTTCTGTAAATTGCTAGACTGAGGAGAAAGCTTGCACTCCCCATTGAGTGCCATGAGAAGCCACAATGTCTGCTTGTTGTTTCATGATATAAAGACTGCTTACTCAAACACTACCAGCTTGGCTGCTCGGTTATGAATTCTCTGTTAATCCATCCTCCCTTCCTCCCACCCTTCTTTCCCATCTTTCTTGGAATTGAACCTAAGACCTCACATATGCTAGGCTAGGCAAGTAAGTTGCACTGGCTGGCCCAGAAGTCCCAGGCAGGCCTTCAGAGAGCAATTCTTGCTCAGCCTGCCCCAGCTGCTGAGATTAAAGGATTCATTCCTAGCTCCAGCCTAACCCTCCAGTGTTTTCAAGAAACAGATGGTTACCAGGTTTTGTGAAGGGGTTTTCTAATCTGTCTTTCCATTTACTTTAGTACGTATGTTTTTTTAAGGGTGTGGAGTACACACTATGTAGCTCTGGGTGGCATGGCACTCACAGAGAACCCCCTTCCTCTGCCTTCTGAGTGCTGGCATCTAGTCAGAACTCTTTTAAAATAAGTTTTCAGCTCAACATCATGGCACATGCCTATAATCACAGCACTGAAGAGAGAGGATGGAAGATCTTGCTCTTGAGGCCTAGATAGTGGGCAACACAGTCAAACTGTCACCATAAAACAATCGTGTTTATTGAATTTTTTATTTAAAAAATTATTTTATGTGTTATGGGTGTTTTGCCTGCATGTATGTCCACATACCACTTGTGTGCCAGGTGCTTGTGGAGGTCAGAAAAGGGCATCTGATCCCTGTACTGAGTTACAGATCGTTGTGAGTATCCACGAGGGTGCTGGGAATCAAACCCTGATCCTTTGGGAAAAGCAGCCAATGCCCTTAAGTGCAGAGCCATCTCTCCAGCCCCACTATTTATCAATTTTATAATCATGGTGGACCAGGGTCTTGGCAACCGTCAAAGGTAAGTCACGACTTTGTTTTACTTGTTTTTGTGCTTTTAACTGGCCATGGTCATTTTTATGTCCAAATTGTCTGATCCTGAGCCAGTGGCAGCTTTCAAGTGGACTTTATCCCTCCAGTTCTAGTTAGTGTACTTCTTTTCTGGCATAGGCTGGTCCAGCTTCATCACGTACATTTCAATTTGAGGCTGTGGCATGGAGAACTGCTCCTTTCATAAAGAATGAAAAACCTCACTAGCCCTCTGAGGGGGTCGGGTGTGACCGCCATGTAGTATTAATATTGTTTTTAGCTGTGAAATGTAGATAATATTGAAACATTTTCTAACTTGTGTTTTTACTATACATTTTTAAAATTCAAGTAAATATCCAAAGTGTGTTTTGTTGGTTTGGTTTGGTTTGGTTTGGTTTATCTTTTGGCAATTTTGCATTTATTTTCTCATTCTTAGGATTAGCGTGACTTTTCTTTGAAAATGTATATCTAAGTGTATTGTAAACATCAAGGGATTGTCATAAATGTTGAGGGTTTTGCGTTTGCTGTGTTTATAAAGTTAAAAACATTTTATAAAGTGTGTAAATCAGGATGTAGCCACATAACTGTAAAAATGTATAGATAACTGAGTTACATATGAAAAGACATTAAGGTATATAAAAATTGAAACTACAGTTTAAAGAAAAAGTGGATCTGTGAAAGCATGGAGAGCTCAATTTAAATCCCCAGAGCTCACATAGAAAGCCAGGCATGACTTTAATCCAGCATTAGAGAGGTAGAGGCAGGCATACCTCTATGAGTTTGAGGCCAGCCTGGTCTACATAGTAAGTTTCAGGACAGCCAAGGCTACACAGAGAAACCCTGCCTTGGGGGGAAAGGAAAGGAAGGAAAAAAATAGAGAGGAAGGAAGGAAGGAAGGAAGGAAGGAAGGAAGGAAGGAAGGAAGGAAGGAAGGAAGGAAGGAAGGAAACCCAGCCCAGCATGGCACTGTGCTCCAGAAAGTGGGACTGGGGAGGCAGAAAGAGGAGAATCTGGGACTTGAGGTGACCTGCCTACGTCAGCCACTGAGCTCCAGGTTCAGTGAGAGAAATGACTCAAAAATTGCTAGAGAAGGATTGAGGGAAACAGTTGATGTCAGTCTCGGGGCTGCATATGCTTGGGCATGCACACCAGCACACAAATACACACACACACACACACACGATGCTGAAGTGTGCTGTCCTACTTAAAACTTGACCCAAACTCGTAGGTTTTACTAGAGATTCCACACTTTGTATCAAGGTCTTGTTTCAGCGTGTGCACGCAAACACACATGGAGTACAGGCACTGGTAAGTTTTCACCTCCAGTTGTGAGGCAGGAGTGTCTGCTGACAGGAGCAGGTTGAGCCGTTGGCTGTGATGGTTCATGAATCAAGGGTCTCTTAGCGGCTCAGCATAAAATCTAGTTACTGGCAGTTTTCCTAGGGGAGCGCTTGGCAATGAAAACTGGCAAACCCATCTCTCTACTACTTAGGACCTCTGCGTAGAGAAGAGGGAGGAGGAAGGGCCACTGTATTTTTTTCTTTTTTTTTTTTTTACTGATATGAAAACCAACTCCAGTCTTGCCGTTTATATCTTAGATTGGTTCATAGATATCCATTGTCATGCCTTCTTTGTGGTAGGTTCAGTTCAGTTATTTAGGAGTAAACAACATCAACAAAGAATCGTAGCTCATGCCGTTTTATAACTTACTGACGCAGTGAAAGAGTCCTAACCTGGGGATAAGAGGGCTTGTTTCTCACAGTAAGTCCTTTGGTCCTTTCTGAATGGTGAGCACTCAAGTCAGTTATGGAGACCACATTAGTTCTCCTCCTGGGCTGTGGTTTGTGCTGTAAGAAGTTGCTGATAGTCTTTTGTTTGTTTTGTTTTTCAGGACAAGGTTTCTCTGTGTGTAGCCTTGCCTGTCCTGGACTCAATTTGTAGACCAGGCTGGCCTTGAAATCACCAAGATCTGCCTGCCTCTGCCTCCCTGAGTGCTGGGACTAAAGGCATGCGCCATCGAGCCAGGCTGTCCTGATAGTCTTAATGTTTGGAAATAAACTGCATGCCCGATCTTGAGAAACTGAGAGGGAATAGGAATTGGGAGAACAAAATCATGTTTCCATTAATTTAATTTGTGACATGAATTTTTACTTTTGCCCAGCTGTCTTATTTTTAATGACTGTTGCTTTTTAAGATCTCAGTAGAGGTCAGAGTCCCACATTTTTTAGTACATTCTGATCATCTCAAGAACCAGGATAGTTTCAGAACATTCTTAATTTTGCAATGAGCTTCCAAATATCTGTGTTTATATAGTTCACAAAATTCCCACAGCCACTATTGTGAAGTAAAAGTGTTTCTTAACGCTTTTCTATCTGTTTGAGCTTTGCAGCTGAACTGGAACCAAGGAGAGACCTTGACAAGCTTTGTATCTGGTTACTTCAAAAATCTTCTTACCATGGTTGAAATCCTCCTTTTACTTTCTTTTCTTTTGTAACTGAGTACAGCAGACACTTTATTCTTTTATTGTCATCCTTGTCTTTGGGTTTCTTTTTCACCAGAGTGGGGGTAGGGGAACATATTTGAAAGCTTTAGATGAGGTTGGTAGGATTTACTTACAAACTTAGAATGTTTTGAAAACAGCTGAAATTCTTCCCCTACTTTGGGAGACATAAGAACATCCTTTTCTTGGTTTTAAGGGACTCAGTTGTAACGTGTTCAAAACTAAAGACGTGGCTCTTTGAGGATGAGGAAGGAGAACTGAGAGAGGGGGGTTGTTCACCTTAAAAAGTCACATGATGGTAAAACCAAATCCTGTTTTCTGCCAGGTTCAGAAAATACCTTTAACTCCACCACTCTAGCGGCAAGAGGCTTGTGGATCTCTCTGAGTTTGAGGCCAGCCTGGTCTACATAGTGAGTTCCAGGACAGCCAGAGCTATGTAGAGGGACCCTGCTTTGAAAACAAAACAGAATTGCCTGTTTAAAAGGAAAGCAAAAGATTTAAAAATACTATAAAAAGTACTGTTGAGCAGAGTAGGAAGTTTGCCCTGGTTTTAACCATTTTATCCATTGCCTCCTTTAGAAACTGGTTTATATTTGTTACCATTGGAAAAAAATGTTTCTTTAAGTATGAGAGTCCCTCTTGTCCTTTCATCAGTAAAACTGTCACCTGGAACTGACAGGTGGACTCAAAGAAATAGGATACTTGTGCCTGATGAAGGACACCTGATGTTATCTTCTGTCTCTCTCTCTCTCTCTCTGTCTCTGTCTCACACACATGCATACATATACACTACTGAAGGAGAATTCTTTAGAATCGCGCTTTTGAGGCAAGCACTGAAAAAGTTCAGCTAGGATTTGTACTAGTCAGGAAGACTAACACAGAAAAAGGCACTCAGTTTCTGGTGAGCCACCGTGCTGTGTCTGAGTGCCACGTTTGATTCTCTAGTAATGTGCTGCTTCATGATATGTTGGTCCTAGTTTAGGCCACCTTGGGTACCAACTTTTCATTCAGAACAACGTGAATCCAGATCCCAGGCGCACCACTTCAGCTGTGTGACCGCGCACAGGTTGCTTTATCGTTTCATCTTCAGTGTGAAGAATGAAATAGCGAAGTCGTGTAACAGCGTGGCCTGTACCAGTAGAGAAGCTGAGGACATTACAATGGCCCTTTCTCCAGAAATGAAAAATGATTACAAAGAAGCGACTGCAGTAAGTAAACTGCCATTTGATCTTGTGTTTCTGCTTTCTTAGGAAAAGCCTGTCCTTAGAAACTCAACAGAAGCTGGGAGATGGTGGTGTGTGTGCCTTTAATCCCAGCACTCTGGAGGGAGAGGCAGGCAGAAAAAAAGAAGGAAGGAAGGAAGGAAGGAAGGAAGGAAGGAAGGAAGGAAGGAAGGAAGAAAGAAAGAAAGAAAGAAAGAAAGAAAGAAAGAAAGAAAGAAAGAAAGAAAGAAAGAAAAAAAGAATGAAAGAAAAAGCCTCTAGCTAATTTACTTGCACATCTCCCAGTATCCTCCCTTTTACCTTATTCTTTCCCACAGATCCCCTAGGTACAATCTGGGTCTTCTACCCTCTTGAGAAGTCTCTCTGCTTGGACTAGGAAGCAAATGTATCCCAGGGCTATGTCATTAGCTGACAGGCTTATGGAAACTAAAGTAACAGGTGAATTAGCTTGGATCCAGGTGGGGCAGTAACAAGACAGTTTCTTTCTTTACTTGGGGCTTTTTGTTGGTTTGTCACTAGCGATCAGTGTGTCCTGAAAGCAGATCAAAGCAAGACATGGTTCCTGGATGAGTTTATTCCTGTATTTTATTGTTTTAATGTTTTTATTGTTTTAATGGACAAGTACAAGACTGAAAAAAAAAAACAATGGCAGAAGTTTGGCACGAGGAAAGATCTGTCCTTGTTGCAGAAGGCCACACGATACATAAAAAAGTTCAGAACAAGTTGTATTTCCTGCTGAATTGGGCAAGTTTGAAAGTAGTGTTTGCCCTGTGACCTAGAAAAAGGATCTAACTGGAATGTAGATTTTGCACTATTGAAATGAGACACAGGCTAAATCCTCTGTGCTGCATTCTTCAAACATTCTGGGTTTTGTATTGTCCATTTTCACACCTTCCTTACACAGCTTAAGAATATAGCTGAGTTACACACTAACTCTTTTCATCTCAAACATGCTGGATTTACTTGTGATTTTTGTGAAATAAAATAAAATTTAATCTCTTACTTAACTTTAGTTTACAAATACTAGGACTTCTTCCTCCATCCCTGATTAGTGAAATTAAAAGAAAAACAGGTATTCAATCTTTTTGTTTGTTTGTTTTTTGTTTTTGTTTTTCAAGACAGGGTTTCTCTGTGTAGCCCGGGCTCTCCTGGACTCCCTTTGTAGACTTGACTGGCATTGAACTCATAGCAATCTGCCTGCCTCTTTTTGAACAGCTGTAATGTGGCCACAGAAAATGATTTCTGGGCTGGGGATATAGCTTAGTTGGTAGGACACATATGTGAAAACCCAGGTCTAACCCCTTTAGTTGCCACTACCTTCATAAATGGGGGATAGTAGCACTCACCTATAATCCAGCAAGAAGCAGGAGGATCTTGAGTTCAAGGTTGTCTTCAGCAAATAATGAATCCCAGGCTAACCTCCCCTACCCACGTACATACATACATACATACATATGTGTTTGTTTGTGTGTGTGTGTGTGTGTATGTGGTTTCTATAGGAAATGCTATATATGTGTAGTTCCTATAGAATAAATGTTCAGGCTGGTGAGATGACTCAGTAGCTAAGAGCACTGGCTGCTCATTAAAAAAGAACTGAGGCTCAGTTCCCAGCACCCACATGGCAGCTCACAACTGTCTCTAAATCCAGCACCAGGGGAATCTGACACCTTTACACAAACATAGATGCAGGCAAAACACTAATGCACATAAAATAGATACTTACAAAAAGAAAACTAAATGTTCAGTGAGCTAGGCATGGTGGTGCATGCTTTAGACCCCAGCACTCAGGAGGCAGAGACCTCTGTGAGTTCAAGGCCAGCTTGCCTGGAACTAAGGAGTATCATGGCAACATAGTGACACCCTGCCTTTAAAAAGGAAGAAGAAAGGAAAGAAAGAAAAAAGGCTATCCCTTAAATTGGGATGTGCTAAAGCCAGAACACCCTTTCTCAAGTTCTACCTTTTTTCAAGTGGACTCCAGAACTACTGGGTGAGGGGAAGAACCTTGTAGGATGGTCAGTGAACAGTGAACCATAGCTATGAGTTTCACTGTCCTTTAGAAACCCTGCATGACGCATTATACATTTTTGCAACACTGCTCTGTATACTCACAGCTTTTCTTTCTTTATCTATAAAAGGGCATTAAATACCTATAAGGTCCTTAATGAATGTTTATTAACCATTGGAATTAGTTACTAAAATCCGGTAATGTCTAATGTGCCTAGAGTTTGAAAGTCACTCATTTGAACTCCACTGTCTCGGGTTAGGGCACCATGTTGGATGTCCAAAGCAATGTCTGAATGAAAGCCGATATCCGTCTACAACAAGCTTAAATCATTAGTGATGGACACAGGTGAATGAGCACAAAGCACCAAGAAGACATAAGGGTCTGGTGTCTGTCAGGGTTCAGAGGGGATTGTTGTGGAAGACTGGGCCGGTCCGTGTGACATGGTGGATGGAACACTAGCATTGTGGATACCTTGGGCTGTCTTACAGTACTCTGAACCTGTGACCTTGTTCACACTAGTCGGGACACTGCTGCTCTTAGGCACGCCTCCAACCCCCCCAGGCGGTTTTCCTACATTTCTCCCTACTCTGAAAGTAGGGTGTCTACATGCTTTCCAGCCAGTGTGTGTGTGTGTGTGTGTGTGTGTGTGTGTGTGTGTGTGTGTGTTTGTATTTGTAGATGTTTTGCCACGCTGATGAAGTTTCCTTGTGCGTCTCCTCCTTTTTTTATAAATCAACGGATGCATTCTTCTTATTTCAGTTTCAAAACGCTGGCTGTAAAAATCTCCCACGAGGATAAGGTTTTATTCTAACGCCATTAGATTCCTAGACTCTCCAGAGTGATGGACTTCCACTTTCCAAGCCCTGGAACAGACGCTTATGTGGCCAGTGCTCACTGTATCAGTAGTTCTGTGGGGTTGGGGCTTATCCAGGTGTTGCTTTTTCGCTTTTCACAGCTGCCCCCCACTTCCCGTCCCACTTTTTTTTTCTTTAACTGTCTTATTGTTTCTCAAGTATGAATACATAAAAAGTGGCAGAGCTGGTTTAAAAAAGTAAAAGATAAAAATAAATAAATAGAAAATCTTGAGCATCCAGAAAGTAAAGGATGATTCCCAGTTTTGAGAATTGTATTGCTCTCAGTGATAGTTTCAGAGGAGACCTTGTTAGCCACAGTGGACACTAATGATATGGTGTGGTTAGGATATAGATCAGAGATTTGACCTTTCCTCTTCTCACTGATAGGCTGTGAAACTTGTGCACAACAATTGATTTATTGTGTAACAGGTAAAATGAGTACCTAATTTGGATTCGTGGTTCACATGGATGCCAGGAAAGGAATGTAAGGAATTCACTGAATGTGGACACAGTGTTCTAAATACCAAACAAGGAAGCTTTAAGGGGAGGAGGGAGGGGGCAGGAGTGCCGAGTCTAATAAGATATTGCATCAGGTGAGGCTGGAATTCTGTTTTCTCTTCTTTCCCCTTTCAAATTCTACATCATCAGCAACCATTAGGTACTATTTGAAATATTTTATAGCTAATGAGTTCTTATTACTTACAAAATTTGGATACAGTTTTCTACCTGTGTAACACTAATGTGTAAAACAGGCACAGAATCTGAGAAACCAAGGCAAACTCACTAAATAATGCTAAAATAGGAACTAACATGGTTTCCCAGTTTCCTTCATGTCTGCTCATGTGTTCCGGGGGGTTTCACATTTATTTTTAAGCCAAAGGAGACAGGTCTGCTTTAAAAGCAAAGAGATTAAGATGAAATAAAAATATTTTAAATTTGAATGTTAAAGAAGAATTCTGTCATGCTGTAGCATATCAATCTTAAGGCTGGCAAAAAAAAAAAAAACCAAAAAACAAAAACCACAAAGGCTTAAATTTTAGTGTGTGTGTGTATGTGTGCGTGTGCGTGTGCGTGTGTGTGCAGGCACCCACATGCCATGGTGTGCCAGCGGAGGTGGAGGTCAGAGGACAACTCTGAGTCTATTCTCCAACGTCACCTGTGGGACCCAGAGATTGCCATCAGGTCACCCAGCACCTCTTCCCCACTGAGCCCAAAAGCTTGAATTTTAAACTACCCCTAGAAGACTGATTTTTCAGATTTGGCTCATGACTGTCATTTCTCTTCCTTGTATCTCTACTTCCTAATATTAAAAAAAATGGTCATATCTCCCTTATATATTTTTTTTAATATTGATAATATAAATGAATGAATTCAAGTGCATCTGCTGTCTTTTGGCTGTATTTCCTGGTGGTATTTTACCTTCAAATCCTCCACACATCTTTCCTAAGTAATGACTTGGGTTGGTTGTTTCCAGTTTTTTTTTTTTTTTTTTTTTTTTTTTTACATTCCTTTTCCGGTCTGTAATCTCATTCTGTGACCCCCATCATGGATTCTGGTAGGTCATGCATTTGTGACTCAAGGAAGTCAGTCAATTAAACTTGATTTAGAATGGAGTTCATGGGCTGTGTGGCTTGGTTTGGAATGAGCTTAGGTTCAGCTAATCTTACTTGGTTTAATCCATGTGGGAAGGATAGAAATGGAGGAAAGACAATAAAACCAGGAGCTATTCTTGTAGAATGGCAAGTACATTTAGGGCCAAAACTTAAAATACTCTTTATTAGGGGTTTTGGGCAAGATTGAGCAAAGGAATTTAGATTAATTTCTCCAGTCATCTGAGTTAGTGTTTGTTTTTCTAGATTTCCCAAGCCAAGATCTCTAGGCTTTTAAAATGTAGATGCTCTTGAGCAAGACAGTACTTAATATAGTTCATTTAAAAAAAAAAAAATCTTTTCCGGGGCTCTGGAAATGGGTAGCCTCAATTTCTCAGAAATTTTATCAACCAGGGAAATGAAAAACCAAATTCCAATGATGATGTTGTGTTCACATGTTGGTGTGCCAGTCTTTAGTTTTTTATGCACTCCCAGGAGGAGTGCTGAGGACATCAGGAACCGCCATCACTGAGGGTTTCTTTAAGCTGAACTTTTCTTCCCGTTACTTTTTGCATCATGTGATGTGTGGGGCCACTTCAGACTTAACCTAGGTACACAGAGTCCAGGAAATCCCCTTTCCGAGTTGGCTGGAGATAGTTGAATTAAGATGGGAAATTGGTCAAAGTTGCTGGGCAAAGAGGAAGCCATCAGTGAGATCCTGCCCTTCAAGGTTGCGGGACCATAGTGGCATTGTTCCTGGAGGGAATTCCCTCTGCTTCGTTCTTAAAAAGGAGACTTACTCCAGACCCTGTGAGTAAGTTTTGTTCCCTACAGTTGAATTTCTTCTCCTGGAACTCATGTGTTCAACTTAAGTTCTACTTAGGTGTTCTTTGGCTACAGCAGGGGTTTTCAACCTTCCTACTGCTGTGACCCTTTACCACTCCACAACATGAGGAATGCCGTGGTGTCCCCCAACCATCAAATTATTTTGTTACTACTTCATAACTGTAATTTTGCTACTGTGATGAACTGTGATGTGAATATCTGATAAGCAAGATATCTGATCTGTGACCCCTGTGGGGGGTTCCGCCCACAGCTGAGAACCGATGTGGTAGTTCGTGCAAACTTGGCTTCCATTTAAAAGACAAACATTTCTTCACATTACTTTTAACTTAGTATATGTTGAACAACAGATTAAAAGACTGAATTAAGGTAACACAAGTGAAGTTACCATAATACAGAATTTTACCAATATTCAGCATAGGGCTGGGAGTACCCAGTCTCCCACCTAGTAGTAGCCTGAGATCAGTGCAGTCTTTCTTTGGGGAGTTTTCAAAGATGACAACATGATTTTGCACTGTTCCTCACTGCTTCAGCTTTACTCAGAAGCGGATGAATTGCGGCTCTGGCGAATTTCCCGGGAGCAAATCTCATTAGCTTCAACCTTTAAAAAGGGTAAGTGGCTTTGATTGCTGCAGCCAGCCTTAGGTATTTAAGAAATTATTCTGTGTCATTTCCATGTGTAAAATGATTATATACACCCACTGCCGAGGTTGGTTTGAAAGATTAAAGCAAACAAACAAAAACCATGAAAGTCCTAGTTACAGATTATCTCAAAAGTGAAGTTACCTAGCTCTTTGGGTGAATGAGGTACTGACAGAAAAAGAATTTCACTTCATTCTGTTATGGAATCAAAGAAATTACTGTTTCATTTGTTCAGTCTTGATTATCTCAGATAATCAGTTACTGTTGAGAAATCTAATCTTTTAAAAAAATTATTTAATTTTATTTCATGTGCATTACCATGAAGGTGTCAGATCCCTTGGAATTGGGGTTACAGACAGTTGTGAGCTGCCATGTGGATGCTGGGAATTGAACCTGGGACCTTTGGAAAGGCAGAGGGTACTCTCAACCATTGAGCCATCTCTCCAGCCCCCATGAGAAATCTAATCTTTTAAAAGAAATGTTAATTTACTAACTCAGGTGCTCCTAGTGTGAATTTAAAGAAAGCATTGCTGACAGAAAAAGGGCTTGATAAAAAAAAGCCACACTCTAACTAATGATCTTTTTCATTGGTTACACACACGCACATACACACACACACATAACAAATATGGACACCTTAAATCGCTTGTGCAATAGATGCTCAGGCATGTGAAATCAGATGTGATCCTGCTGCTACTTTTAAAAGGATGGTAATTTAAAAAAAAAGAGAAAGAATGCTACATTTTTATGTTTAAAAATTAAATTAAATGGTAATTAATTAATTAAAAACATTGAAAGGATGATAAAATTTACCTATCTGGTATAATTGACTAATAAGCACAGAATGAAGACTCAAATACTTTTCGATATTTCTACATTGTCCATTTTTCTATCTTGCATTATCTTGTCGTGCATTTCTCACATTTCACACGCCCGTGTTTGCACGCTGGAAGAGACCTTCCACCCCTGCAGTTTCCAGGCTCTTCCGGTAGCCCCAGGCCTCTTTGAAGCTGCATTTCTAGCGTGCTTCTGCCACCTGGTGCTTCTTCAAATCCACTGCATGGCCGTCGACACAAAGGGGCTGGGGCTGGGGTGGTAGATGGGGTTAATATGGTCCATAGTGTGGGAAAGGGGGACACAACATTTTCAGATACCTGGAAGACTCACATGAGAGACAGAGAGATCTGGTGTGTATGTGTGTGTGAGTGTGTGTGTGTGTGTGTGTGGTATTTCCAGAGATTGTGGGCTTTGTTTTCACTCCCTTAGATTAGTATGAAGATGTTATTTTACCATTTGGAACTGCAACCTAACAAGGAGAGTGAAGACAGTACTGACAACTCTGTAACTCGCTGGAACAACACCTAGATACTGTCTTTTCTTGCCTACTTTTTAACCTTTCTCCTTTCTGCGAACAATCCTGAAACACAGCTGTGCCTGGAAAGCCTCTGTAGCTCTCAGGATGGACTTCTTTAAATTAAATGGCCTGCTGTGTTTACACAAACTGTTTTCCTCCTTCCACATTATCATTCCAGACAACATTCCATTTGTCCGGTGCCCCAAACTATTTTTATGGTCTGCTGCCTGGGAGCTATGTTGAGTTCTAGAAAGGGGAGCCTTTACCTGGAACTTTGGCCTCCCCTGGCTTGATAGTGGATAAGCCAGGCTTGCTGAGTTGCCTGAGATGCTCTCAGACCCTTGAGGGACCAATTTTAACTGCATTCCACTTTGAAATGGCTTTTAAGGAACCATGGACACAAATCATCTGTGTTGTTTCCAGGATGATAGTGAAATGGCCACTCCTAGCCTGCTAAAATGTTGAGAATTTCAGGTCAAAGCCAGTTACTCTTTGGCATAGGGCTCACATGGAAACATCACAGTTACGACTATAGCATTAGAATCCCAGTGGGTGGCCTACATGGTACAGAGCTGTTTGCTGAGGTCTGATGAAGGGTTTGTATGTATGTAACCACATATTACTCTCAGTGCAAAGCTGTGCTTTGTGGTCATTTTGAGGAAACTGAGACCAGAGATAAAGCTCGGTAGTGGGAAGGTAGGAACTTAAACTTGAGTGTTTCTGACCCTCGAATTTATAATCTTTGCAGTAGATCTTTCTCTGTGGCAAATGTTGAGGGAACTTGGGTGTAGAGGAGACTGAATTGACAGTCTGGTCATGTTGGGAAACATGCCTGCAGCTTCAGCATGGGCACTACCTCTTGACAAAACCACATCACACCTCCCCCCCCCCCCCCCCGACGTGGAGCCTGGTGCTGTTGTGGTTGGCAGGGAATGACAGGGAGTTTGGAAGCCTTTCCCCAGCCTCCCAGTTTTTCCTATTTAGGAAAAGCCAGTGCAACACCCTCCATGCTAAACCTCCCACCTCCACCCCGTTATCTACTCTGCATCTGGAACGGCCTTTCCAAAGCGTAAATAAGATCCTGTCATTCTCTTTTTTTTCACAGGGTTCTCGTTAGTGGAGGGAGGTCCAAACTCTAGCTTGTTAGCTCCGTCCATTCTCTAGCCTCACATCGGTGCACTGACCATGGCAAACACTGCTTCAGCCCATTAAGGTTAATTACTAGACCTCTCAAATGGACCGAAGGGATCAGTAAGGGCAGGGCACCCCCTAGACCAAGTTCTTAGCACAAAGGAGATTTATTTGCCTCAGAGGGAAAAAAGCCAGGGAATGAGAGGCAAACACAGGAGATAGAGGACTTTTTATTTCTCTAGAGATAGAAGGAGAAGGGAACAAGGAAGTGGAGGCAGAGGTATTTGTCCCCGGGTGACAAAGGACTGCCTGTGGATAGAGAGGAGAGACACACATGGCCCAGAGGCAAATGACAGTTTATAGAAGTAAAGGGGGAAGCCCCATGTAGGATGAGGCGTTTACCTGATGGACTAATTTGAACTGGTCATGTTATTTAGGTGAGCTGAAGAGAACCTTTTTATTAATAATTTCTTTAATTTTATTTTTCTGTGCATTGGTATGAGGGTGTCAGACCACCTGGAACTGGAGTCACAGACAGTTGTGAGCTCCCGTGTGGGTGCTGGGAGTTGAACTCGGGTCCTTTGGAAGAGCAGACAGGGCTTGTAACCACTGAGCCATCTCTCCAGCCCTGAGGGGAATTTTTGATTGCTGGACTTTAGTAATTTGATAGGTGGACCTGGGTAGTCAGCTTCAAGAGGAAGACGTGGCCATATAAGGTAATGGACCTTTGTGGCTAGCTTTAGGACTGTAACAGTTTTTAGTAAGGCAGAGGGAATGGGGAGAAGGGCAAGGCCTGCCGGAGCCTTGTTGGCCATGCTCAGGCTGGCCAGAGTCCTTTCATGGACTCTGTACCCATACCCAGCTCTAAGCACATTCTGTTGGTCCATTCTTCCTCCTCTGTCCCTCTTCCTCACGCTGGTCATGCTTAAAGTCTCTTCTTTTATGAATACTTCCTGAGTTTCTTTTTCTAGTTCAGCTATGCAGAACCAGCATTCTGTTCTAATATGGTACATATCACATGAGATGGAATTACCTTGTTTTATCCAGTGCTAATTAACCTAAAGTCCCCTTTAAAATATATATAATTCAGTATATATATTTTTTTTAAAATATAATATATATTTTAGTAGATTGAAAAGGTTGTGCAGTCATCAAATATAATTTCAGAACATTTTCAGTCAAGCTCCAGTTATCACATATCCGTCCACTAATATCCTCTTCTCCATTACTTTTTTCCCAATTATATGACAACTGCTGATCTACTTTTATCTGTGGTTTTGCCTTATCTGGGCATTTTCTATAAAGAGTATTTGCTGTGAGTTTGTCTGACTTTTTTCACTGAGCATGTTTTTGGGTTAACCCATGTCATCAAATGCATCAGTACTCCAGTCCTTCTTTAATGACTAAATGGCGTACACTGGCCTGTAATTACAGAGCACAGTTTTCTTTATCAGCTGGTAGGACTTTTGGGTTGTTTGGGGATTGGTTAAATATCCATGCATTTAGTTGCTGTATGATTCCACGCTTCCAGTTCTCATAGGAGTTCCTTTACAGGTGGAATTGTTGAACTCTGTGGTGACTCTCCAGCTTTCTGAGGAACTTCCTTCAGCAGATCAGGGTGGACTCTCATAGTTTTCATCCTCACCAATACCTACCTTCCTTTCTCCTTCCCTCCCCCCTTTTTGCCTTTGTGCATGTGAAATTAAAATTGCTTAAAGTTCTTTCTTAATTTTTTTGTTTGCTTGTTTGTTTCGTTTTTGAATTGGTATGTTTCCTTGTAAAGGCAAGAACTAAGCTAGGCTTTCTTGTGCTCTGCTAGATCTTAATCATTATTACACTCCAATGCCTGAGGCACAGACTGAGTTCTCAACAAATACCTGCAGAATGAGCTGGGAGACCTCAAAGACTTTCCTTTTCTTTACTTCGTTCTGCTTCTGGAAGTCCAGGAGCTATAAGGGGCTGGGGTGGGAAGCTGCATTCTGGCTTCCCGTCCACACATTCACGGGAGTGCCATGGGGTCGGAATGGCTGCACCGTCCTGTGGTTTTCAGTAGACTCACCTGAGATGCTCCCCGCAGCTCAGAGTCCTGCTCAGAGACCAGCAGGACTTCTCATTTAACCTGCTCAGAGCCTCCACTCTGCTGGCAGTCTATGCGGTGGCAGGGTGTGGGGGAGGGGGGACCTTCCCTTCTAAACCCATTTTCTAAGAGCCTGTGAACACTGGCTAATGAGAAAGCCATTCGTTCTGCGTGAAAGTAGAGAGAGAGAGAAAGAAAAGGCAAAACAAAAGTTCCTTTACTGGAAACAGATGGGCCCCATCAATTATACATTCAGAAGAACACAGACCGAGGCCAACTTGTCATGTACCGAAACAACTCTATTTAGCCAAGTTCCTACCGGGACTTCACGGACTGTTTATTCTCTCTCCCCTAGTTCTGTTTTTATTTTTCCCAGTGTGCCAGATCTGGGATTTGTAAAGGTGAAGTGGGAGAGAAGAGGTGGTTGTTTCTTCATTTTCTGGGGTACACCGGCCTGTAAGCAAAATGCCAGTAAAGAAAAGGTCTTGTTGATGTCTTCCTGACAAGGCCTGAGAGGTCGTGAGCAGGTGAGCGAGGGCGGTGGCCACAGACTCTCCAGAACACCTCCGCCCTTTGTCAACACTCTATCTCAGATTTTGCTGGGTCAGGGGTAAATCGCTGAAAGCCTCTGGTTCAAGTTCCGGGGCAGCCTCCTTCAACACAATTCCATCTTTGCTATTCTGTACTTTCTTTCTCTAGGCCTGCAGTGAAAGTGCTACCGGCCCTGGAAGACTTCTGTGCCATTTTAGTATTTAACCTAGAATTCCCACCTAACTGATTTCAGTAAGCTTTGCCTCTACCTTAGTTTTCTCTTACGAAACATAGTATATGTTCGTGACCCTTGGAGGGTCTGGATCTCCTCTGTTTGGAGACCAGAGGCTTTGGGGACAGTTCTAGGACCAAAGCACTGACCTTGTGTAAAGAAGGTTAAATGTTATTATATAGCAGTGAAAACACAAAAGATAGAAGAAAATAACATACTTATCATTGTCCAAATATGGCCTTCTTGAACTCTGGATGCTATTTCAGCACTGTGGGGAAATTCCAGAAATCTCTGCCTACAAACATTTCCCTCACCTTATCTGCCTTTGCTGAGAAACCAATGATAAGCTTGGTATCAGTAAATACCACTGTCTAAAGACGCACAACGCCAGCGCTGGGGTCCAGAAAGCTCTGTCTGAGACATGCGTCCTCTTCACGCCTGATTCAGCTTCACTCAGGTCTTCAGCCCCAAGGTTAGTTTCCGGTGGTTCTCGACGCTGTGACCCTTTAATACAGCTCCTCATGTTGTGGCGATTCCCCAGCCATAAAATCACCTTCGTTGTTGCTTCATAACTGCAATTTTGCTACTGTTATGAATCATAATGTAAACAGTTTTGAAGATAGCGAGTTGCCGAGGGGGTCGCGACCCACAGGCTGAGAACCACGGTTTTAGTTTAGACAGTTACTTCTAGTACTCACAGTTACTCTAGTACTAACGCTGGGGCGGTCCTAGGAAGGACCCTAAACCCTAAGCTGAACTATCTGGGAAAGAAATACTGCCCCTGGAGCCCAAGACTTCTGTAACTTTTCTTGGTCCACTGAGACAGATTCAGCCGACCTCAGTTTATACTCATTCCAAGACAAACATCCTTGGCCGTCCGTGCCCGTGTTTTGTGTACACCAGTAATCTTACAGATTTTGCCCAGCTGAGCTTCTCTGCTTTTGACGAAGGCATACGCCGAGAACTTGAATACAGAAACAAAACAGAATCTTGTACAACTAGAGCTGCCCTAGATCATTTTTTTAAATTTAATTTTATTTACCCTGGATCATTTAACTTGGCCTTTCTCTGCAAAGTTCTCTTTGCTCTCAGGGACAGCATTTGAGAGAAATTCCAAAGCTTAAACTCTGATTATGGTATGCTATAAAATTGGGCAAAGCTGTGGATTTGCCAGGAATTTGAACCTGCGTGATCCGCAGGGGGTTACTGGGATGTGAGTCTGGGTGTATCAGCCCGAGTTGTTTATTTACGCGGCAAATTGAAGGAAGAGTGCAGAAACATCCTGTTACAGGATGTGCTTGCTGATGGGCCAGGCTGAGTGTGGAGAGAGAGGAAATCTGGAGACTGCTATCAGCACTGCCCTCTAGCGGCTGTGTGTAGTTTTACTGACTAGAATACAGGGGCACCTTCCAATTCTCCAATTGACCTAAGCAAACTCCCGGATTGTGTACGGGAAAGACAAAGGGAGGGAGGGCTGAGGGAGAAGCAGAAGGAGGAGAAAAGTTCCTCAGAGCACCCAGCACAGGGGCTCTGAAGCTGCAGTAGTTACTTTAGTACTCTGACTGAGACATTTGAGATTCACTGAGCCTTCCTCACACCCACAGGATACACAGACGGACCAACCGACCCACAGATGGATCGACAGACAGACAGACAGACACACACACACATACACACACACACACAGCAAGTTGTTTTACCTAAAAAATAAAAATTAAAAAAAAAAATCTTTATTTGAGGACTTTCAGCTCCCTTTCAGTCCCTAGGTGAGTCACTGCAGAGCTGAGCAGGGAAACCTTGCGTTGCAGGTTAGACCAAGCTTGTTTATTGAACTTTCCACCCTCCTGTGTTTCTTTAGGGCTTTCTCCTGTCTTTGCACTCAGCTCCCCACAGAAGAGCAGTTCCTCAGGTGCCTGAGGACGTAAGGGTTAGAGTTGCCTCAGCCCTTAGGGAACGACAGGAATGCTGAGAATGTCTGGCGCCACTTTTCAGACCCTCTGGGAAAGGAAGTGTTGGATCAGGGGGAATGGAGGGAGCTATCTTTACCCCTGACCACAGTTTACCTAAGGATGAGGAACTGACCCCTGAGCCCAAGTGTCAGCTGGTGGACTCCTCCCGGTCCGTGCACCTGGGAACACAGGCCCCGGGAAAAGGTTGCATAGAAAACTATAAATGTGAAATTATTTTACATGTCATTCCTCATCCTGATTTATTTATTCTGAGACTTCAGTGGCTGGGAAAGAAAATGGGTATCACCTTATGATCCACCGTCCAGAGTTCAGATGTTGGGCATTCTATCAGCTCTGATAAGTCAAAGAACTTCTGGAATAACTTTTTTAAATGTATATAGAAAAGGAAGGAAAAATAGGTAAGGGTTGGCTCCCAAGGGTCACCACACAGTAGTTGTTCCGGTTCTCCATTCCCAGTCTTAATTTGGTTGTATTCAAGTCTGCATTTACCTCACACAGGTATAAGGACAGCCACTGAGTCATAAACCATATCACAAGGTCAACTACTTTTGCGGCAACCTCTGTGATGAGTGGAATTGCTCATGAAGAGTGTGATTAGATGAAGACTTTACCCTAACCCTAAGACCTCATCACATTGACACTATGCCCCACCCTTTGTCTCCATAGGAACCTCTGTGGAGGGACATTTCACCTTGCATTCAGGAAGTGCAAATATTGACATAAGAGCAGGTTAGTGAGGATGTTTGTCTGTATGTATCCGGCACAAACATGAAAGGGTTTTCTTTTTCCTGTAATTGCTACTGAGAGTATTCTGTCAAAATGTTCTTTGCCTGCTACCTGCTGTAAGCTTTTCTTATGGCAGCTCAGTTCAGTGTCCCTGACTTGGGTCACTTCCTGTGTTTAAAAAGCTCACAAATATCTTAAGACTCAGCAGTGTGTGTTTTAAAAGAAGTTTAAAATCCGTTGCTTTTAAAGCCTCTGCCTTCTCCTCCAAAGGGGGGGAGGTGTTAATCCTTAGTATTAACATCCTCCCAACCCCCAACCCCTGCCTTGCTGTAGGATCTGAAGCCTATACTTCCCTTTCTTGCTCTAGTGAGGCTGCTGTATTATCTTTTTCTGTAGGTTGTAGCTGCTTATCTGTCCAACGCCAACTACACTTCTCTTGATTTTACATCGAATTTTTGATATCTCTGTCTTGAGCTACATGGGCTGGCTCTTTTTTGTTTTTCCAAGACAGGTTTCTCTATGTTGCCCTGGATATCCTGGGTCTTATTCTGTAGCCCAGGCTGGCCTTGGACCACAGAGATCTGCCTTCCTCTGCCTCCCTTGGATCAAAGGTGTGCGCTGGCTCTTAAGAGGGTGGGTGGGCTCTCCCACCTGTCCTTGGTCCTTGATGAGTTTCTCTTGATGTGCTTCACATCATAATAAAGCATAACTGAAAAGCTTGTTGGCCTAGCTCCAGCCACTTTGTAGTTGATATGAACTGTGAAGAAACCCTTTGGCTTTTGCTACTCCAGAGAGTGTAGAGAGAGCCTTGGTATCTGACATGTCACCTCCACTTTAGCATCACTTTCCTTCTCCTTTTTTTCTCTCAAGGATCAGGTACTGTCTGAGTTCAAAGACCATGCCCTTTCCTCCCAAAGCCACCCTCCACTACACAGCTCGGTGCTGATAGTGGCAACCAACTTCTCGATTACAGTTTCATCCTGGGGAGGGCCCAGTCCAGTTCTCTCCATGTAAGAAGAGGCTATGAAAGGGACTTCAGCTTCTCTGAAAAACGTATCATTTGTTTTCTCTAAAGCCTTCCTCTTTCATCAGAGAAGTGGGTGAACTGAAAGGTTGACTATCTGCAATCCCAATTCCCAACGCCTGTAAGTTCTTTAAACATGGACCAGGATGTAGTTTTATTTTGTTCTTAATGATAGCAATTCTTGATATCCAAGGGACAAGTGCTGAGGCAGGCAGGGCTACCCCAGGAAGGTATACTCATCTACCTGCTAAAAAATTAGGTGGGGTAATTATCCCTTTCATATGATACTGTACTTTTCCTTCCCAGAATTCCTGCTCCCTAGCTGTCCCTACCAACCAGCATGATCTTCTTTGGAGCTGCCCATCTTTCTAAGATGCAATTTTTCTGCTTCCTTTCTCTTGTCTTTATTTGGGATGCTGGCCAGAACCTAAGCATGCTTCTTCCCATACTTTGGGACTGTGGGAAGAATGCCTCTTCTTCCTGTGGCCTTTAAAGTCCCTGTTCAGTTGCTTCATTCATTCCCCTTTTCCTCTGAGTCTTCTTTTTCAACTGCTGAACTAGGGCCTACTCCTCTACAGTAAGCCTACTTTCTAGGGAGGCATCTTACTCAGAGGAGCAGAGGGAACATCCCTTTCTCGCATCTCCTTTGAGGGAGACAGCAAATATACTAATAACATTCTAATATTCTTATTGACCTAATTAGAATCATATGTCCATCTTAAAATCAGGGATCAGTGAAGGGACTGGGAACTCATGGGTGACCGTTCCTATGTGGTGGGATAGTTACTAAGAGTTAACCGTCATCGGACACTGGAACCTGTTTCCTCTCTGGGAGCATTTTTTTTGCACCATCTTCTCCTTGACTTGTCAAGAATCTTGTCCTATCTGTGTACTTCAACTCAGCTCTCCCAGGCATGTGTGATCCAGACAATGAGCTAATAACAGACCATGCATGAATTCACTTAAAGTGTATGTAATTTAGTGCTAAATTTAGACCCTTGGATTTGTGTACCATTATTAATTCAGTGGGATGATTGAAGGTCATTATGTCAAAGCCAACTGGAAATGCATTTCCATTTACTGTTGTGACAATGGCCTCTGTAGTCTCTTCAGCTCTCCTGAACACGTGATAAGCCTCCAGCTATCCAGGTTGGTCATCCTTCCCTGATGCAGTGATCTCTGGGCCTTTGATAAGGTCAAAGAGCTTCTGCAACTCCTTGCTGTCTAAGGGACATTACTCTCTATTTTGTGAGTGGTTTTGGCCTGCACTGCACTGGGCATTTGAAGGCTGCTACGGTGTACTCTCACACCTTTCTGCGGATAAAGCATCATCGTCTGAACAGGTCCAGTCAGTCATGACTGACTAGAATTGGGTGGTAGAACCTGTAGCCGGCATTTGCTACTTTGTGGGCTCCTTTTCTCTCTTCCCCCCTCCTCCCTTTTTACTAACCTCTAACACTAGATAGGAGAGAAAAAAAGGATAGAGAGGAAAAGGGGGCGGCATTATTGTTAGACTACTTCCTGCTGACTAGGGGTGTCAAACTCCTTGGGTCAAGTTTTATCTTCCCTGCCAGGATATCTAAATTCTTTTCATTTCTTGGCACAAGACTATTCGACAAGCAGCAACCAGGAACATTCAACCATCAACCAGCCAGCAACAGCAACAATGTCTCTCAGGGTCCTAGTATTTATATATTTATATATCCTCTGAAAAGTTCCCAGAGAATTCCAAATGTCCCATACTTGCAGAAACTATCTGCAGCTGGCAAAACCATGTCCCTTCCAGAGCATAAGGCAGCTGTGAAGTAGTCCTATATCCCCAAACGTGGGATTAAAATGAAAACATATTCCCATAATATTTCTATTGATGTAAAGAAATCAAAATTACATGATTCTCACTACAAGAACCAAAATAAATGAATCAACTAATAGAGAGCAAGAGAGAGAGAGAACATATTGGAATGAGCAAGACATGAACTCAGGTAACATGGTACAAAATTATATACTCAGTGGAGCACAGAACATCAGTATCTAATAATTATAAAAAGAACACATTTAAATTATTATAAAGTACTTTTGGAAAATAATTCAGACATACATGCTTGAATGGGATGCATCTGACAATATAGAATGACATTAGATATCTATATGTTAATTGTAGCAACAGTGAACTACTTCAGACTCCATGCTTAGCCCATACATAGCCTCTTTGCAAGTGTCTATGACAAGGGTCTATGGCAACGACAGTTGTAGGTGGGAAGGTTTGTACTGTGAAACCCCTATTACTGGCTGCCACTGACTATTCTAAGGATGTGGATCCTTGACT
Source organism: Meriones unguiculatus (assembly GCF_030254825.1). NCBI lineage: Eukaryota > Metazoa > Chordata > Mammalia > Rodentia > Muridae > Meriones > Meriones unguiculatus. Next base: position 116,728,877 of record NC_083350.1, read on the forward strand.
TAAGCAAAACTAGTCAGATATTCTTTTTGAGTTTCTTGATTATCTCCAAGCTACAAGCATGTCGTAGTTGGACCCCAAGGGTTCATTGTGAGCATTTGTTTTACAATTAGGTATGGCTTTGTCAGGCAGAAAGCAGATGGGGAAATGCCTAGGCAAGGTGAAGACTGACTTTTGTATCATATAGATCAAGCCTTGAATGATGATGAGCTGTTCATGACTCTCCCAGCCTCGAGGCCCTTCTCCTCTACCATTTCAACAGCAGTGTGTGTGGAAACTGGCTTTTAGGGCAAGGGGTAAGGAGGAAGGAGTGTTTTGATTTGTGTAGCATTTGTTTAATTCCTATGGTGAAAATATTCCTACCATGAACAATTTCAAGCCACAAGGATTTCACAAGCAGGCTGCAAAATTCCCAAGTATTGAACCATCTGCTGTCTTAAGCATGTAAGAGCCTGTTCTGTCTCTCAGTTCAGGCTTCAGAAGGGCCACTCTCCATCCAGACATTAGGGTTTCATTTCTGGGAAGAGAAGGGAAGAATGAGGAAGCAAAAGATGCACTTTGTTTCCACTTCCATTGTTTTCCAGATGTCAAATGCAGTTTCTTCAGTTAGCCATCACTAACCAATCGTACATACTTGACACCTAGGTGAG